>NC_050071.1:17535189-18151598 GCF_009764565.3 Dermochelys coriacea
CAGGTAAAAACAGAGCGCACACTCTGCATCTAGGGCATGGCCCCCCCCGGGATGGAAATGTCACAACAAGACCAGCAAGAGGGATATGCATTGAGAGAGATGGAAATCAGAGACCCAAGGCATGAAGCTGGGATGGGGCCTAGCTGAACACAGTACAAGATGGAGAAGCCACCAAAACACTAAGCAGACATTTTTGCTATCGAGAAAGTAGTTTAGATCGATAGATGCTTGAGCAAAAGGAAGGCCCAATAGCTTCATTAGGAAAAGATTTAAGTTCCATGAGGGCAGAGACTTCCTAATGGGGGAGGGAAGAAAGGGTGACATTTACCATTTCCTTAAAGAACCTGGAGATTGTAGGGTTTGTCCTTAATACAAAAGAGGCAGATGACAAAAGCCCACAGGATACGGAAAATTACAATAGGGTCATAGGAACAACAAGAGGGAAATCAGTGAGAGAATCTTCTCATCGTATTAGATATCTATACACAAATGTAAAAAATCAATAAGAAGTATTAGTACATAAGCTAAATTATTCAACTGGCATCAGAGGCTTGGGGGATAAATCTCATGACAGGAATACTGCTATTGTGGGGTATAGCTTGTTCAAGAAGAACAAACAGGGGAAAAGGGAGGCAGTATTGCATTATACATCAGAACATATACACCTGTTCTGAGATGCAAGAGGTTAGAGGCAGACCAGTTGAAAGTCTCTGGGGGAAAAGAAAGGGGGTGGGGAAAGGAAATAGGAATCAACTGAAGACCATCTAATTAGGAAGGGGAGGTGGATTAGGCATTTCAAGAACAGAAATACCCAAAACACGCCTGCTAGTAATGGGGGACTAACTACTCAGACATTTATTGAAAAAATAATACAGCAAAACACAAAATTTCCAGTAAGTTTTTGCAATCTATTGGGGAAAATGTTTTTGTTTCAGAAAGTAGAAGCAGTAACCAGTGAAAGACATTTTAGACTTGATTGTGACCTACAAGGACGAATTGATTGCAAATCTGAAGGTGGAAGGCAACCTGGGTGAAAGTGATGATGAAATGACAAATTTCACGATTCTAAGAAATGGAAGAAATGAATACAGCAGAATAAGGACAACGGAGTCAAAAAGCAGGCTAAAAATTCTGAATTCTGATGAACTCTTCTGATTGGAAACCTTTGTCTAATTACAAGCCTAAACTTATTGATGGCCAGTTTATATCCAGTTGTTCTTTTGTGGGAAAGCAAGCATTAGGGTGGCAAGTAGTGTCAACAAGTGGACCCCACTCCAACAAAGATGGAAGCAATGGGGACTTAAACTGCAAGGAGTCCAAGTTAATTGATGCTGGAGCATCCAGCTCCAGACGAGTGTGCAGAAGAGGTGACAGTGGTGTTCAACAATCTTCAAGCGACTCATGGGTCAGAGTACCAAAGAGAGAGAGAAACTATCTTGGCAATGGTGCCAAGCATGGAACAGGCACGGAGGTTGGCACCTCCTGAGTCAGTGACAATGCTACTGAGGTCTTGGTAGGAGGCACTGATCTTGTCTTCAGTGCCACTTTGAATGTATTCAATGCCAAATGAGGCATTTGCTCCCAGTAGAGCACAGAGGAGAGTACAACCTTGAATCTATGGTAGAAGGTGGCATTAAGGCTGGAGTGGCACAGTGCATCTTGGCTCCAATGTCAGAGGGTCTCAGCACAGAGGCTGGTCTTGGTATCTTTCATTGGCCCATCAAGATAGACTAAATACTTAACAGACCATACTCTGGCTTTACCAAATGAGTTTCACCCATGCACAGGAGGCACCAAAAGTGGTACAAATCTTAAAGCCCCTGTTGGAATTAGGGCCCAACACTGTGGCAATACAGGGTAAGGAAAGGGTCATCTACACTGAACTAACCTATACCACACTTAAAGCTAGTAAAGACAGATTGAGGGTAGGCTAAGTGAAGATTTAGTGTGAGGACACAAAAGCAAGTTCCATTTGCTCTCTGTAATGAGGGATAATTGGGAGGCAATTGGGAGGTTGCACTCCCCATAAAATAGGGCGAGTTCTCTTGTGAATCTTCCAGTGGGCACAGCTTTTCAAGGCAGTTTCACAGCTCAACACCAGAGCTGGCATATACCAGAAGAGGGAATGTACAGAAGCTGTCAAAAAGAAGGGATAATCACTGAAAAAACCTGCAGATCCCATGTGCATACCAGCAACACATATGGTCAACTGCTGCCATGAGCACTAAATGTCCGTAACTCAAGATCAAGCCAAAAAACAGATTTCTATGAGATCAGGGGAGTGAGCACAGGTATGGATACATTTTTGATTCCGGCTTTCAAGAGATTAAACACTAAACATGATTTAAAATACCCCTGTAGGGTACTTTAAGTCATCTGACATCCCTTCTCATTGTACAAGTTTAAAACAGAAGTCAAACAACACTTTATATAGAAAACTCAGTACTTACTGCTATAGTCACCATATCCATAGTAGTTGTTGTAACCAGTGTAGTCATATCCTCCATAGCCACCATATCCTGGGCTGTTGTAGCCATAGTTGCCATATCCCTGATTCCAGTAGTTGCTATATCCCTGGTTCCAGTTTTGACTGGGGCCTAAAGCACAGTAGTAAATTGCCAAAAAATTAGAATACTGAAAGAATATAGCCACCTTTCTAAAATTAGTAAAAAGTTAAGCACAAACTTACCACCACCTCTTCCACGGGCTCTTCCAACAAATCCTCCTCTACTTCCCCATTGCTGTTGCTGCTGATACTGTTCCTTTGACATGGCTACTTTTATTTCACACTAGAAGACCAAAAGTTAAAATCAAACCTAATTGGAAAAAAAGCAGTCTTTAAAGTAATTTATAAGCCAACTGATTGTAAGTTAGTACTTTAGTTAAGAGATGAACGCAGGATAAATAATAGTCACACTGGAGTCTTATGAAAAAGAACAAAACTTCAATCTAAAAACAGTTACCTACTCTATTTCATAACATGTGAAAATTCAGTGACAAACTGTTTCCATCACATCTGGTATAGACACTAATTCTTAAAGGAATTGTTTAGATTAAATTTTATTTCCATACTTCAGTTTTTCATCTGGTTTACAAATTTTATAGCCTTAGAAAGTTTGGACCAGATTGAATTATAAAAGCATCACTAGTTTTACTCAGTTACGTTCTGAAAGCTCAATTCAGCTGTCAGTATGTAAACAGTCACGTAAAACTTAAGCTTTCATTTTTACATTATTTTTGCTATTGGCCATACTTACACAAGTGAGGCGATTTCTGAACTATACAGTCCAGGATCTGATTGCAAGCATGTTTCCATTTTGGTTTAGTACCAGTTTAAGACAATTTTCACTGGTTTATACTCCACTTAAGTATTTTACTAACAAGAAAGCATTTCCAAGCAGTTGAACAGTTAAACCAGGATGCAAGTATGATACTGATTCAAAGAAACAATCCATTTCAAAACTATAGATAAAGTATATGTGGTAGAAGAAGGCAGAGAAGGCTGTGGAGGGGAGAGATTCCAAGGTTCTTAAAGGAGGCTGTAGTGGGCCCAGAAGGAGATGAGAGGTAAGTCTCACCCAGGGGGTGGGAAGGTTGGTGCATTGAGCCCTGCCAGTAGGAATAAGCGAGTGTGCTGTTGCCAGACCGCTGAATGAAAAGGATGATAAATTGTCTACGCCCTGGTCTACACTAGGGACGGGGGTCGACCTTAGATACGCAACTGCAGCTATGCAAATAGCATAACTGAAGGCAGCATATCTTAGGCCGACTTACGTTGCTGCAAGGACGGTGGTGAGTCCACCGCTGCTGCTCCCCCGTCGACTCTGCCTCAGCCTCTCGTGAGCTGGAGTTCCGGAGTCAACGGGGAGCGTGTTGGGGGATCGATTTATTGCATCTAGATGAGACGCGATAAATCGATCCCCGATATATCGATCACTACCCGCTGATCCAGCGGGAAGTGAAGACCTGCCCTTAGGCCACACACTTGTTGGTAGCAAGAGTGGCATAAGGCCCAGAGTCTCTGTTCCAGAGGAAGACACGAACAAGGATTCCCAATATGCATCAAAAAACAAGGCACACACTTGGTGCTTATATAATACAAACACTGATGAGCTAAAATACTTTGTTATAGCTATGCCATACATTTCTAGGATACTACCACAAATAAAATGGAAGCAGCTCAACTTTCCGTGTGTGGAATAGGTTATTTGCTCTGTTACTACAAGCAATTTAAAATTCCTCTAATAAGACTTTAACATACTTTACTAAGACCGACGTTGTGGTATTTTTTTTCCATTATTTTCTTCACTGGTTCCTCATCCTTGAAAGTAATAAAGCAGAATCCACGCCTTTTGTTGGTTTTGTTGTCCATGGGGAGTTCTATAGATTCCACCTGGTGAAAACAAGTTAACATATTTCAATGTCATTCTTACCAAAAACAACCCTCCATACTTTACTATGTTTAAAATCAGATAATCACACAAAGTTACATCTGCATAGCTCATATTAGTTAACTGAACTTATTTAACAGATACATGCAGGTAACAAGCTTCCATGCAGAGGCATTTTGCTCTCACCATACATGGAAACTGAAAGTAATATATACCTATATATTTCATGTTCACATTCAAATTTAAGTTACATGATAAAAAAGTCTTCAATAATTACACCAGCATGATTTGCTTCACAGTATGATGGGATAATGGGATTTTGGTAAGTAATTGATCTTTAAATATTCAGGGTAAATAGGCCAAATCCCCTAAGATGGGATATTAGCTGGATGGGATCTGAGTTACTATAGAAAATTCTTTCCTGGGTATCTGGCTGGTGAATCTTGCCCATATGCTCAGGGTTTAGCTGATTGCCATATTTGGGGTCGGGAAGGAATTTTCCTCCAGGGCAGATTGGAGAGGCCCTGGAGGTTTTTCGCCTTCCTCTGTAGTATGGGGCATGGTTGACTTGAGGGAGGCTTCTCTGCTCCTTGAAGTCTTTGAACCATGATTTAAGGACTTCAATAGCTCAGACATGGGTGAGGTTTTTCATAGGAGTGGGTGGGTGAGATTCTGTGGCCTGCGCTGTGCAGGAGGTCGGACTAGATGATCAGAATGGTCCCTTCTGACCTTAGTATCTATGAATCTATTTTTCAGTCAAGTATTTCTAATTTCCAGGAGATGTAGTTCCAGTGTCATGGCACCTGTATTACCCATCCTGGCACTAAAACCATGTTACAAGAACAATTTTACATCTGGAGTTTAAGAACTTGACTGCAAATATACCAATGTAAATAAGGGAATGTCCAACAAATCTCCTTACCCAAGTTATAAAGTAGATTCCAATTTAACATAGGCCAGTTAAGGTCCACAGTACATTACAAAATGGAACTTCATTTGTAATCAGGGTAGAGCACAACCAGTTGGTGACCAGGTTTCTTGACTGTTGTGTTGACGTGGGCTGAAAGGTTCATGTTAGTAGGATTCGCCAGGTCAGTGGGGAATAGGCAGCCAATTAAGCCAGCTTTATAGAATTTATGGAGATTCACCAGCACAAGCACAAAAGATACTTTTTCCCACATTTACCATTAAGATAATGTTAGAAAATAAAGCAGAAGTATTTTACTCTCCTTTCAAAAAAATGTGTCAGCCCACTGGATGAAGAGAATTTTCAAGGCAAATCTGAACTGCTTTAGAAAGCAAGATTAGATTCCCACTTAGTCTAAAAAATTTCGAACACTCTAGTTAAGTCTAGAGTATACACTGGCCAGGCAAATAATGTTAAGCCTCAACATTTTAAAAACATGCGTTATAGCAGCACCACTGTCAAAATTAGAATGTTTCCATGTCAGAAGGTACTCAAAATAGAAGTGGATTAAACAGCTTTTGTCACATACCTCACCAAAACCTCCAAAATACTCCCTTATTTTCTCTTCAGGTGTATCTGGAGATAGTCCACCAACAAAAATCTTTTTAACAGGTTCTTTTGTTTTCATGGCTTTAGCTCTTTTTGGATCAATCACTTTTCCATTCAGTTTATGTTCTTTTTGGTCCATGACCTATAAAATTTGAAGTTAACAACATTTTGACTTTTCAAACTAACTAAATACTTTACTGCAGTTTTTGGCAAAGTGTAATGCCAAAGATACAGGATTAACTAAAGATGGGCATAAACTGAGCACTTTTACAAGTGCATAACCAAGTAATAGGTCTGCAATATGGGCCAATATACACTGACTATACGTTTCCTCCCTAAACTCTTAATCTAAGCACTTATCACTTTGGAGCCGAGTGCCATAAAAGGAAGTTAAGGACACAGTATTCAAAGAAGGTACTCTAAAAGAAAATTTGAAAAAGATCAAACCACTTTCTTCTCCCTTTACAGTTTGTGAACTACCATCTGTTTAGACCACATAAGGTCCAATATTTTTGCTGAGCAGATGGTTCCACACTACTGGATATCCAAAGCCCTTTGTTTTTTATATTGTTTAAAATTTCCAAGAACTTGATCAGTTTTATTATAAAAATTTAAAAACGGGTGAAAATTGGTGCAAAAAGTTTATTTCCACTTTCTAGGTAAATACGAGGGTAAACATTGTGGGACCAGGCAGGCAACAAATAGAAAAAGATAAGAATATTGAAAGAGTGCAAACACAGTACAATCCTGTGGTTTACTTCAGGAACTGTGCATTAACAGTACATACGCATGTGCGTATATTTGCCACTACATTAAATTACATTGCTTTAACAGAGCCTCGCATTTAGACTTAGACTCATTTATTACCATTTGCAGTGTTGTTGTAGCCATGTTAGTCCCAGGATATTAGAGCGAAGTGCTAATATACAGAGAAGCTCAAAAGCATGTCTTACACCAACAGAAGTTGGCCAAATAGAAGATGTTAACTCACTCACCTTGTCTTTTTAATTTATTAAACACCAAACATCTATCTAACAATGTATTGGATTTTCTTAACAGTCATTTTCAGGTACTTGAATGGTCTAATATTCAAGTGAAAACTGGTATAAACCAAATAGCTTTTGTAAAACCCAGGAATTTTTTGGTAAAAATCAGAAATGAAGGGTGTTACAGATAGCTAAGGTTTTTTTCGACAGCATTTAATACTGTAGTGTCTGAGGTCTTGTCTACACTACGAAATTATGTTAACCTAACTTACATTGGCATACAGCCACCACAGTTATTAAATCGCTTGTGAGCACACACACTCAGCTCCTTGTATCAGCAGTGTTCCCCCTCACCAGGAGCGCTTATAACAATTCTATTGTCAGTGTGGGGCATTGTGGGACAGCTCCTGAAAGCCAGTAACTGTTGAGGTAAGCAATGCAGTGTCTACATTGACACTGCATCAACTTAATTACAATCAACTGACTACACTGGTTGGGGAGGTGGTGTTATTAAATTAGCATAGAGAGGCACTTATGGCGGCGAGCATCAAATGTAAGTAAAGAGACTTCCATAGCTAGGTCGATGTAAAGCAGATTACATCAACCTACCACTGTAGTGTAGACAAGGACTAAGGGCTGACATGCCAAGAGAGATTTCCTTGCAGTGAAGGACATGAGACCTTGCTTCAAGAAATGCTGTTCATTGCCAAGGAGTTGGACAGGTCAGACAGATGGTTGAAGTAAAAGCATTTTAAAAAGCAGCCTCTGGAAAAATATTACTTCTCAAAAGCTGTATCTTTTTAATAGACTATGTAAACAAGATGCACACAAGAGCCTTATTACTGAATTTCTGTACCGTTCATTTAAAGGGTAAATGAATTAATTAGATTAGAGAATAACACTACCTTATCTACACTCTCAGACTCTTTAAAAAGTACAAAGCCAAAACCCCTTGATCTCCCTGTGATAGGATCTAACTTCAGAGTGCAGTCTACGACTTCACCAAATTTGGAGAAGTAGTCCTTCAGATCTTTCTTTGTAGTGTCCCAGCTAAGGCCTCCAATGAACATTTTCCTGTAAAGACAAGATTATTAATTTGTTAATATCTGTGCTAAAATATGATAAACAGGATATATTTTATTTTTTCATAAGAGCTCATTTTTTCAATTAGGGAACTTTGGTAGGATACTATCAGCAATACCCCATTATACATCTGATCATCCCTCTACATTTCAGAAAGTGGTCCTGGTCAAATTTGCCACAACTGAAAAATCTACGTAAAAGTGACATTTTGAGTTCCATATTTGTGTCCGTCATTTATGTAGTTTACAAATAAGACTTATTAAGCTGCCAGCCCTACAAACTCAATGTGGGGGCTGAGAAGACAAGGGGGATTCTTCCTACTTCACACCACCACCACTGAAGATCCTTCCAACCACATTCTGTTCTCAGTTGCACTCACTCAGCCCCACAGGGGATCAAATGTTGATTAAGTTGTCATTATTCCATAGTTACTTTTCAAAATAAATCACAAAGTAAGTGCAGATTACCCATTGAGCTGTATATGCCAGTCTGAGCTGGACAGGCACAAATATGTCTGGTTTGCCACTACTTAAGTTCCTAGACAAAAACTCTACCAAGTTGGGGACAAATTACTCTACTTACATGGAAGAGGATTATGCAGTAATGGAGCATGACTCTAAAGTTATATGCTCAGACCAAGACCAATACTAAATTTATAAAATTATATACTGATGAGGCCATGTGTTTTTTCCAAAATGAGTGCCCAAACAAGTTGTAAATCCATTGTCTTCCCAATCACACTGGCTATGCGACTTAATGTGGGTAGGCTCATCTAAGTTTGATTTTCATTTTAATTGTAAATATGGTGGTACACTAGATAGTTTGGAATCAAGTCACTCTCCCAATGCAAAGAGTTGGGAAATAAGGAGTGAAAAGGCTAAACATCTTACCTCCTCAGAAGGGAGCATTTTATGATTTGTGTCAACTTAAATTAATCAAGTGAAAGTGTGAATGGAATCTTTCCTAAAACTATTAGACAAACGTTATTTGTACCCATTCCAGTGAAGAATCATTTTAAAGTAATTTTGCTTTACACTGGCTCCAAAAATCACAAAAGAAAACAAGATCCAGCCAGATCTGCAAAGAAAATTCCGACAAGACCTAGTTCTCTTTATTGCCCCAACTAAAACTTATTTCTACAAGTTTGTATTCATTCTAGAAATCACTAGAATGTTCCTCTGCACACAACAGAAATCCAAACTCCTCTATGTTAAACATGTGCAGAAAGTTACTTTACAAAATATATACCAGCACATAGCATGAGTTATGTCACATCACTATATGCCGGATGACCTCTTTAAATCGAAGCTGCATATACAGATTGGACTATCAAGGCCACTCACTTCCAGATCTTGCTACGTTAGTCATGGCCTTAGGAATGCATAGTCTTTTGACAGATTTATCTAATCCTTATGCAACTGCAGTGGACAGAGAGAGAGAGAGGCTCCAGCCTACAGATGTTACATGTTTAATACCAGTGACTACAACTTATTCCCCCCCCCCCCCAAAAAACATACATACATTCTGAATTAATCCCCAGCAGACCCACTCCTCTCCATCCCTTCATATATTATTCCAATTGCCTTTGCTCTTTACCAGAGTACTAGAAGCCCTTCCCAGGATTAATGCTTTCAAGACAAGTATGGAGGGGTTAGTTGGGCAACTGAGTGTTGCACCATCACATTAGTGGTGCCAGACACTCAGAAGTGCTCTACGCTCCGGAGATGCTTTAACACACCGATATTCAGACTTCGGTGGTTCAGTAGTCAATTAGCAACCAACATTACCTAAAACAGCCCCAATAGCATGAAAACTGTTTCATTTTCTATTTTTTTTATATTATTATATATATGTATTATTACTCTCACTGCAAAATGACTGACCAAATATAATTTTATCAACTACAACTGGTTAATAACATAGTAGAAGCATCCTTATTGGTTAATAATGAAGTCACACAGTGTTTTAATATCACGTGCTGCAAAGAGCCTCAGGAGACACATTAAAGTGCCACTTGTGGCTCGTGAGCCTCAGTCCGAGTATCACTGATTTAGGAGGATACATTTATGGGAGAATTTCTTCAAGTTTTCAAGGTTTTTATAACAAAAGAAAAGGCTTAGTGTTATATCTATGGCATGTTGGGGAATAAGATTTCCCAACAAACTATTTGGGGAAACTATTTTTTCTGAGTGAAGCAAGAAAAGAAAAAGATGACATGCTTACAGAAGGGCTCAATAAATGAGCAAATTATAGCAATGCAAACTTACCAAAACCTTCCCTCATATCATTATGCCCTTGAAAAGGTTAAACAACAGGGAAGCTTACAGTACAAAAACATTTTTTGTCTACTTCCATAAAATAAGCATAGCAATACTGTTTAGATTAAGATAGGCCATTAGCATGGCCAGCCTTTTTGGCTCTTGCAGATGTTGAAGTACTCCAAAATACTGTAATATCTTTAAACTAGGGCTGTCAAGCGGTTAACCAAATTAATCGCGCGGTTAAACAACAGAATGCCATTTATTTTAAATATTTTTGGATGTTTACTAAATTTTCAAAAATATTAATTTCAATTACAACACAGAATACAAAGTGTACAGTGCTCACTTTATATTTATTACAAATATTTGCACTCTAAAAACAAAATATTGTATTTTTCAATTCACCTCATTCAAGTACTGTAGTGTAATCTCTCTGTCATGAAAGTTGAATTTATAAATGTAGAATTATGTACCAAAAACCTGCATTCAAAAATAAAACAAATGTAAAACTTTAGAGCCTAAAAGTCCACTCAGTCCTCCTCCTTGGTCAGCCAATCACTCAGACAAACAAGGCCACCTACAATTTGCAGGAGATAATGCTGCCTGCTTCTTGTTTACTATGTCACCTGAAAGTGAGAACAGGCATTGATATGGTACTGTTGTAGTTGGCGTTGCAAGATATTTATGTGCCAGATGCGCTAAAGATTCACATGTCCCTTCATGCTTCAACCACCATTCCAGAGGACATGCTTCCATGCAGATGACGGGTTCTCCTGGCTAGTGATCCAAAGCAGTGCAGATTGATGCATGTTCATTTTCATCACCTGAGTCAGATGCCACCAGCAGAAGCTTGATTTTCTTTTTTGGTGGTTTGGGTTCTGTAGTTTGCGCATCAGAGTGTTCATAGAATAGCAGGGTTGGAAGGCACCTCAGGAGGTCATCTAGTCTAACCCCCTCTGCTCAAAGCAGGGTCAATCCCTAATTTTTTCTCCACATCCCTAAATAGCCCCCTCAAGGATTGAACTCACAACCCTGGGTTTAGCAGGCCAATGCTCAAACCACTGAGCTATCCCTCCCCACTCTTAAGATTTCTAAAAGCATGTTCCACACCTCGTCCCTCTCAGATTTTGGAAGACACTTCCAATTCTTAAACCTTGGGTCCAGTGCTGTAGCTATTTTTAGAAATGTCACATCAGTACCTTCTTTGCATTTTGTCAAATCTGCAGTGAAAGTGTTCTTAAAACAAACATGTGCTGGGTCATCATCCGAGACTGCTATAACATGAAATATACGCAGAATGCGGGTAAAACAGAGCAGGGGACATACAGTTCTCCTCCCAAGGAGTATAGTTACAAATTTAATTGATGCATTTTTTTTAATGAGCATCATCAGCATGAAAGCATGTCCTCTGGAATGGTAGCTGAAGCATGAAGGTGCAAACAAATATTTAGCATATCTGGCATGTAAATACCTTGCAACGCCAGCTACAAAAGTGCCCTGCAAACACCTGTTCTCACTTTCAGGTGACATTGTAAATAAGAAGCAGGCAGCAGTATCTCCCATCAATGTAAACCAACTTGTTTGTCTTAGCAATTGGCAGAATAAGGAGTAGGACTGAGTGGATTTGTAGGCTCTCAAGTTTTATACTGTTTTATTTTTGAGTGCAGTTATGTAACCAAAAATAATCTGCATTTGGAAGTTGCACTTTCATGATAAAGAGATTGAACTTCAGTACTTGTATGAGGTGAAATGAAAAATACTATTTGTTTAATCATTTTTACAGTACATATATTTGTAATCAAAAATAGTAATATAAAGTGAGCACAGTGCACTTTGTATTCTGTGTTCCAACTGAAGTCAATATTGAAAATATAGAAAAACATCCACAAATATTTAATAAATTTCAATTAGTATTCTATTGTTATAAGAGCAATTGCAATTTTTTATCACGATTTATTTTTTTGAGTTAATAGCTTTAGTTAACTACGATTAATGACAGCTCTACTTTAAACATTAAAAAGTTGTAAGAAAGGATTGTCTATTTGACAAAATGCATTGTATGACTATTGAAGACTGAAGTTTAACATGGTATTTACTCTTTTATGAAAGAGTAGCAACATGGGTTTTAATTTCCCACTTTCAAAGGAGCGTTTTACTTTTGGATTCCCTAGAATCTGGGCTTTAATATTTAAACACTGAGATAAATACAATGTTTGATGAGCAGAGCGAAAATACCCAGATCTACCTTATTTTTACCATGTGAGGATTCCCTTTGGCTACATGGGATACTAGATGAACACTACACTTTTGTCCCCTTCCTGCTATTTTAATTTTAAAATTAATTTGAAGTTAGATGTTTGAATTTAGAAGATTTTAACTGTGTACACCTCATTTAAAAGTGAATTTCACTTGCGATCCATCTTAAGGACTCCTAACAGTTTACGTTGGTTATTAAAATGATTTTCAAAGTGTTTGAATGGATAATTATGCTGTGCAATACATGTTACTTTTGTAATGAAAAGTTATTGAATTATTGATGTAGAAATACTGTATGAAATGCTTGATTTAAAATAGGTTAAATATGGGAAGCAAGTCCACTAATGACATGAGCTTGATACTGCTAGTACAACCCAGCCTAGTCACTAACGTTACTTGGGTCAGCAAGAGCTCATGTCAATCTACCCAGCAAAATCAACTAACTTCCAACTCAAGTGCTAATAGCCATCTATTGTAGGATTTTATACTGCTGCGTATCACCATAGTATTTAAGAATCTTCCACTTAAAATCAACAGTCACAATAAATCCCCTAGTGGACTTTTGGGGGGGCTACACTCCTTTCCCTTGGTGTAAAAACTCTGTCTGCATTAAGTTTTGGATTATTTTGTTTTTATTTGTAAATATTATTAATTTTCTTTTTAAAATAGGAATTTAGTGGTAGTGCCAGAAGTCTGTGTTGTGTCATAATACTCATGCCCAGACCCAAGTGCCCCATCAAGTTCCTTCTCTTCAAAAGTATGAGGAAACAGAGAGACTTTACAGTGTGCCTCGAAAGCCAGGCTAGCTCTATCGGCCAAACTGGAAGATGAGGAGTACCACAACCAACTTGAGCAACTGAACTGATCTTAACTGTGGTGATTCACAGGTAGCATCTGATAGGAATACAACTTGAACAGTTCACAGGATTTATCTAAAAAAAAAAAAAAAGACAGTACAGGTGAGTCGCATCATACACGCATTTAACTTACGTGAATTCAACTATACGCGCTCGGCAAAAAAAAAAAAAAAAGAAAAAGAAAAAGAAAAAACAAGATACCTGTAAATAGCGTGGGCGATTCTGCCCATCATTCCACTCAATGAGCATATGTCCCGGAGTGAGCGTGAGATGGGAGATGTGAATCTGCTGTTCCCTCAGTCGGTCTCAGTTCCCGCATGCCTCTCATAGCGTGATAGCCGCGCTGAGCGTGATTCTAATGTTTAAAGATACTGTACGTATTTTTTGTACAACATGGCTCAAACACAAGCCAACTACTTAATCTGGTGCTCAACTGAAGAAACAGTGATCTGTTCTAATGATGGAGGAAAAACTGGTTGTTTTGGACTTATTGAGAGACGGCATGTCCGACTCCAACGTGGCGCGTAAATATGGCCGCAACAAATCTAGCATCCGTGCCATCAAGATTCAAGAGAGACAAATTCGTCAAGCCGTGGCATCAAGTGCTCCAATAATGAGCCAGGTGCGTGATAAGACTTTAGTGAAGATTGAAAAGGCATTCAACTTATGGCTGGAAGACATGAACCGTAAATGTGTGCCTATCGATGGCAAAACCTTGTGAGAAAAGGCTCTTAGCTTCTACACGCTTTCAAACCTCTCGCCAAAGAGGGACAACCTTCTGACGAGAAGGAATTCAAAGCCAGCCAAGGTTGGCTTAACAGTTTTAGGAACCACTTCAACCTCAAAAACATGCAGACTACTGATGATGCTGCACCTGCTGATGAAGAGGCAGCAAAAACCTACCCCGAACAATTAAAGAAAAATCAAAGAAGAAATGGGCTATCTTCTGGAACAAGTTTTTAATGCTGACGAGACTGGGCTCTTCTGGAAAAAAATGCCCAACCGCACTTACACTTTGAAATCAGAAAGACAAGCCCCTGACTTCAAAGCAGCTAAAGACCATGTGACTGTTATTTTATGGCAATGCGGCTGTGCATTTAATAAAGCCGGGCTTGCTCTACAGGGCTGCAAATCCCCATGCCCTAAAAGGCAAGAACAAAAATCTCCTGCCTGTGTTCTAGCAATCAAATAAAAAGGCTTGGGTGATGGCAGCATTATTTCTGGATTGGTTCCACAAGAGTTTCATTCCGGAGGTCAAGCGGTACCTTGAAGAGAAAAGACTTGACTTTAAAGCGTTGCTGATCGTAGACAATGCTCCTGGCCACCCTGCAGCACTCCACTTTGTGCATAACGACGTTGAAGTCGTCTACCCCCCCCCCCCCAAATACCACTTCCATCTTCCAACCTCTCGACCATGGCGTGATTCACTGTTTCAAGGCCACGTGCACGAGGCGTATGTTCTCACAGATACGTAGCGCTTTGGATGCTGATCCCAATCTTAATGTGATGGAGTGCTGGAAGTCCTTCAACATTGCCTATTGTATCACTTGTATTAAACAGGCAATGGATGAAATCAAGCCTGAAACAGTCAATGCATGTTGGCGAAACCTATGGAAAGAATGTGTGAATGATTTTAAGGGTTTCCCGACCATTGACAAAGAAGGGAAACACATTGTTCAGGTGGCCAGCTAAATGGGTGGTGATGGCTGTGTCAGCATCCTTGAGGAAGAAATTGAAGAATTAATTGAGAGCCATAGAGAAACAATGACTAACCAAGAGTTACAGGAACTGATAAAATTGTCTACAGAAGACGAAGATGACGACGACTAACAGGAAGAGCCAGCAAGTTAGAATCCTCATAAATTTGCTGAAGTGTTCCAAGAAGCAAAACACCTGAATGATTTAATTTCTGAATACGATCCCTCTATGGAACGAAGCCTCAAAATCACACGTAGTATTATGGACAATTTGAGACCGTAACAAAAAAATGTTTGAGCAGCTCAAGAGACAACAGTGACAGTTGCCAATCACCGTGTTTTTCAAGAAAAAACAACCAGCAGCAGATGAGCCTACGCAATCAACTTCTCGAGCTGAACCAGAGCCAACCCCAGTCTACGACTCGCTCTCCGTCACCTCCATCTCCTAGATCAACATCAAGCCCTGACGACCCCCTGTAATTATCCCCAGTAATTAAAAATACAGTAATGTAAATTTTCCATATGTACTCTATTATATACTGTATACATTATACATATTACTGTACCAGGTTGTATACACAAAACCATGCACAGTATATGTACGTTATGGGCGATTTTCAAGGGTAATTCTGACTGTAAGCAATTTTCGCCTTAAGCGCTGACTTTAGAACCTAACCCCCGCGTAAGATGCAACTCCACTGTACATTATTCCCACCAGCCAAAGTCCAGGAAATTTTGTATTTGTAAAAATTATCCCAGTTATACAACATTGGATTTTAAAAGTGGCAACTTGCATGTTGACCTTTCAGAGAATACGAACAGATTTAAAAAACAAAACAAAACAAAACAAAAACAAAAAACATGCCAAGTACCCACACTACCAACTGAAGTCAATGGGAGCTAAAGGTGTTTAGCATCTCCAGGGGGGAAAATGAGGCCTTTATAAACCTAGCAGTTAAAGTTGAGTGAAATTAGACAGTACCGCAGTTTAAAAGACCTTATGCTAGCTATGGAATGGACTCCTTTATATAACCACCCTGATGTATGGTGGGTATATATAGGTGCCAGTAACGTACATAGTAGCCTGTGATGCAGTAATGTAAGAATGGAACAATTTCATAAAACTAATAAGACAGAAAAGGTCACTGCCAACGAAAGAGCCGCAGGAATAGATTTTATAGGTACAATAAATAAGGCTAAGATTTTGTTATAGTTATTTTTAGTAAAAGCCACGGACATGTCACGGAAACCGTGACCTGTCTGTAACTTTTGCTGCTGTGGCTTCATGGTTTCCCCCACCACTGTGGTGGCTAGGATCTGTGGGGTTCCCCCTCTAGCCACGGCAGCTGGAAGCTGCAAGGGGGCCCTCCTCCATCCACGGCAGCTGGAAGCTGCACGGTGACCATATTTCCCAAAGAGAAAATGGAACACCCACAGCCACTCGCCGGAGGCATCCCCCCTTGTGCGCACATGAAGCTGTTGCCTGTCACTGGAACACTGCAGGGGGCCCCCTGTTGCTGGAACCCTGCCAGGGTCCCGCTGCCTGCCCGCTCCAGAGTCCAATAACCGCTGGGGCTGAAGCAGAGAATGTCATGGTGGTTTCTGGAAATCATGGATTCCCTGACTTCCATGACCTCCGTGATATAAACGTAGCCTCAACAATGAACAATGTTAGCAATATGGCCTCTGGAAAAGTGGAATCTCTTCAGAAGAGTATTGCCTAAGCAAATTACTAGAGAAAAATGCAGTCTCAAACCAACTCACTAATGTACACAACACAAATTCTCTGGATATGCAGAATAAAGCCAAACTGACAATGTCTGACCAATGAACAAGGAAGAATCAAACTCCCTAAAAAAAATCACTTCAAAATACCTTTAGGAAGAATGACCGTATCAACAGTTTCCTCAGTCCAGACGATTTCGTACGTAATCAGTATGGCCCTACCAAATGCACAGTTCATTTCGGTCAATGTCACAGTCATAAGATATTAAAAAATAATAAATGTCATGATTTCAGCTATTTAAATCTGAATTTTCAGTGTTGTAATTGTAGGGGTCTGGAGCCAAAAAGGAGTTGTGGGGTGGTCACAACATTGTTGTGGTGAAGAGTGGTGGCTCCTGGCCGAGAGCCCAGCTCTGAAGGCAGTGCCAACACCAGCAATAGCACAGAAATAAGGGTGGCAATACCATACCATATCTCCCTTACTTCTGCATTGCTGCCTACAGAACTGGGCCCTCAGTCAGCAGCCGCCACTATCAGGCCACCCAGCTCTGAAGGCAGCAGTGCAGGTGGCATGGTATGGTATTGCCACCCTTATTTCTGTGGTGCTGCTGGCAGGGCGCTGCCTTCAGAACTGGGCAGCTAGCCAACAGCCACCGCTTTACAGCCACCCAGCTCTGAAGGCAGCGCAGAAGTAAGGGTAGAAATACAACGACCCGCCTAAAATAACCTTGCAACTCCCTTTTGGGTCAGGACCCCCAATCTGAGAAACGCTGGTCTCCCCCATGAATAGCATAGTATAGGGTAAAAGCACACAAAAGAGCAGATATCATGTGGGAAGACCAGATTTCAGGGGCCATGACGTGTTTTTCATGGTCGTGAATTTGGTAGGGCCCTAGTAATCAGCTTGTGGTTTGGTGTTACCAATCCTCTGTAGAAATCTGGACCATCACCTCTTCCTACATAGTCACTAATTCCCAAGTAATGCACCCTCACAGTGGTGGTTTAGTGGATAACATGAGGCATACTCCTAGACCTTGACTACAAATCAAGACTATACTCTGAATTAAGACTTCAGGAGCTTACTTTCAGTATAAATTGAAATGAGAAATCTATAACAAAGATTTTTGGGCCAGCCAATTCACATGGGTGAGAACCAATGCAGCCAGTCACTGTGGAATGTAAACGCATCCCATAAACTTTCAGATTGCAGAAGCAGCATTTACAGGGCAGAGAGGAAGCCATGTCTCTCCAGCTCTCAGAAGAAGGGTTACAATGTCATGAAACCTTTAAAGAGAAGAAATCCTGGGAACATCCCAGAAAACATAAGAATTAGAGACTCAAAGCTGTACAGAAGTGAAAAAAAGGCAGAAAATATGGAGCAAGTAACTGAAAAAAAGTGGTGGGAGGAAGACGAGACAAAGCTAAGAAGGTGACGAGTCTACCTTTAAAGGCTGAGTTTATGACTTTGTCAATCAGTAGCCAAATAATTCAGAACATACTCAAACTCCAAAACTCCAGGGTAAGAAAAGCATAGTCATTGAGACACTAAGTTTACAAACCAAGCTTTCTAACATATACAGGCAAATAGGTAAGAAGATGGTAAGTTTTCAGGATTGCACTACACAACAAAGTGTAAGCAAGCCTTAATCAAAATATTTCAATATACATAGCAGCCATTGAAAACTGATGTGTACGCTATATTTTTGCCAGGGACTGTTCCTGACCTCTTCTTGAAAGGTGGGTTTTTCTTTTTTAAAGATTAATCACTTCTGACTAGTGGAGACTTATAAATTTAAAGATGCTGGAAGGGAAATCAGTTTTTGATCTCTACTCCCACCTCAACAAGAGGTGTACCTGTACATGGCAGGTTCGGTATCTGCTAATCTAACTTCGCCAACCCCAGCTTTTCCCCTTGGATCATTCTCCCACATGAATATATCCACAATGCTTGCCTCTGCTGTTGCCCCGATCTTGCCCAAGCAGTAATGTGAAGATGACATGCTACTTGAAAGTTTCAGTGCTGTATACAGGGTTTTGAGTATCAGCAGAACTGACTATTCTTGTTAAAGGAACTGTCATCTTGGGGGGAAAAAAAATAGTCTCAAGAAGTCTTTAAACCTACTACAGTTATTTGGAATGCCTAATTGACATTAAAAAGTTAGAGAACACACATTTTCAGGGAGTTTTCATTAAACAACTTGGTGCATCTGACAGTAGTTGTTTATGGACAATTTCTCCTCCACGTGCTCCCTGCTGAAAAAAAAAGTAGCTGTGTAAATGGGGGAGCAGAGGAGCCCTTCTGAAGTTTTATTTTTACTTAAAGAAAGTTCTATCAGGCAGTGAAATTCTGGGAATGTAGTGAATTTCAAAATTTGAAGTTTACAAGCTCCCTTTAATTGTGCCTACAGACTTTGTAAAACAATACTTCATCAGTTTACAACCAGATGACATTTGGAAGGTTACTGTCACAACTGTAAGAACTTAAAACTAATGCCAAATCTATCCTACAAACTTTTCCCAGAACAGCTATGGTGGGTAAGAGATTTGATTTGAGAGTGACACACACAGCTATACTGACAAAAACCCTTAATATACACACAGTTACGCTGGCAAAACTGCACTTTTGGACCTATAACTAATTTTGTTCAGGGGAAGTACGGGATTGGAATAAGTTTACCAGCAAAGCCTTCCATGTGTAGAACTGACTTAGAAGAAAGTTTAAATTCTGCAGAAACTGTTGGTACTTGGGTCCTCCTCCAATAGGCCTGTCAGGAAATTTCCTACTAGACAATGACACGTGGATTTTTTTTTTTCCAAGTCTAGCATTCAAGTTCTGGGAGACTAGATCAACAACATCCTGAGGCTCTTTAGCGGAGGAAATTAATGCAATGTTACAGTGCAAGCATTACCTGGTACGTTCCGACACCATTCAGCAAAGTTACTCTTACAGTCTAGGCTGACAATCACGACCCTCCACAAAACCTCCTCCACAATCTAGTCCCAACCCTCTACTGAGCGTGCATTAAACAGCAAGGACATGGCAGAAACAACAGTTGTGAACTTGTAAGTTATAAAAGGTCAAAGGAAAACAGGAAGATACTGTATGTAAATATTTACCAATGTCAAACAGAGCGTCAGATGCTTTTGTTTTTAAAGAAAAAAATTCTGATTTTTCTCCCTGCTCTCAGTCAAGCCATTGTGTAAGCAGGGAGGGAAATAAGAGGCTTCCAAGCATGTTTGCAGAGGGCAGGAGACAGATCTGCCATACAGAAGTTATCCTCATTCAATGAACCTGTCTTCTACTCTACCATTCAACTGGTGTGTCACCTCCAGGAGGGGAGGAAGCCATTTCAAATTAGAAAACTGAGTTAATTGAAGCCTCTCTGAACTATGCTTTGGTGGTACTTGAGAAAAGTATGTTGCTGCAGAGAGTCTCACTGTACTGGAGATCACAAACATATTTAGGACTACACTTCAATGAATCCTGGTCTATTCTGTTGTGTACAGCAGTGGTTCTCAAACTAGGGCTGCCGCTTGTTCAGGGAAAGCCCCTGGCGGGCCGGGCTGGTTTGTTAACCTGCACGTACGTAGGTTTGGCCGATCGCTGCTCCCACTGGCCGCACTCCAGGCCAATGGGGGCTGCGAGAAGCAGCGCGGGCCCAGGGATGTGCAGCCCCCATTGGCCTGGAACAGCAAACCGCAGCCAGTGGGAGCCGCTATCTGCCAAACCTGCGGACGCGGAAGGTAAACAAACCGGCCAAACGGTGGCCCTAGTTTGAGAACCACTGGTGTACGGAAACAGAAAGAAGACTGACAACTGTAATACTCAGATGAGTACTCAGTGCCTAATCTAAAAAGATCAGCATATTTAACATTTCTGGAAGGTATACTTAAACTGTTTACTTTAAAGGTACTTTGGATGCATTTAATTTCAATTACTAGCTAAAGGTAAACATTAATGAAATACTTAGCATACCTTATATTATGCTAATTACTACTAATTCAAGGCAAGCTTTAAAATGAAATGTTAGTTATAAATTGGCAAATTTGCTCATCTCACACCAAGCATTAGCAGTCGTCTTCAGAAGTTTAAGGGCTGACTTTACTAAGAACTTTTTCACATAAGCAATCTAAGATAACCTTTGGTTACAGCAAATTCAGTAAGATTTTTGCTTCTTCCAAGAGGATGGCTCTTATAATGCAACACTTTTTACTATTTAAAACAAAAGATTTACTTTCAGTAAACCTCACTTCATTTTACTTGGAAATGAAAGAAAGGTAAATGCATTAGGATGAAAATCAGAGGGACATTATATCCATTTAACAACACTCAGTCAATATTTAGATTTTTCTCCATTAATATAAAGGAACACTAATACAATGCATCTTGTTTGACCAAATGGTAGTTACATAATCATAGAATATAAGCCATTTAAGTAACAATTTTTTTAAGCCTATACATTCAACCCTGCACATACAAAATTGTATAGTTTCGCAGATCATATATCCTATTAGATATTTAAGCAATAACCACCGGGAATTTGTCCTGGGGATTAAAAGTTGCCAGTTAGTGGCACAAGCCAGACAGGTGCCCCCCAAAATGCTTTTCAATTTATTGCTATCAGAGCCCTTGAGCATTTAGAAATAAATGTAAAGTTTTACCATTCTTCCCGCTGTGGCGCTGCCGCTTCAGAAAGCCATGGGGAGGAGTTTGAATTGCTAGAGAACAACCAACCAATACAGTAACTGATCAAAATTCAATTTTCAGCATTTGTTAGGATTACAGTTTTAACTTATTTATACTTTTTATAAGATTTAGTGTAATCACTGTAGCTAGCTATCAAGCAGAGATGTTTAAGTGTCTAAACAACTTGAAGATGAGCAAGAGCCCACAGCAGCCATTAAAATGATACCAGCAAAGGGGCCAAAAACATTACAGGGAAAAACAAGCTAAAACAGCAATTAGCACAGTAGCATATCAATAGACTATAGATGGATGTTCACAGCTCAAGACTACATCTCAGTAATAAATTATGCGCATGCCATAGTATTGCATATAGTAATACAACTAAAAATCTTGCACTTCTGTTATGGTTTAGTTTCTTGATGTTTATATCACCTTCCCAAAGACAATTTTTTTGTTCACCAACTAGAATCATTGGCTAAATTTTTCCAACATCAATGCCTACAGTTAGGTACCTAAACAGAAGTGGCCTGATTTTCCAGAGGTACTGAGTAGATGCTCTTCAACAGGAGCAGCAATGGGCTCCCCATTCTGAAAGATAGGCCACTGATTTACAAGCCTAAATATGGATTTAAAGATTTGTCTTGATTAGGAAAAGTTATGGTTACTTAATAAGTGTTACCTAACCCCAACCAAATCTCAAACACTCAATCCACACAGACCCTAAATCTAGATTTAACTATAGCTTTGAACACTCTTTTAACATAAGTGTTCTGAAAAGTACAAATTTTGGAGTGCAATTCTATTCTGAAAAAGTAGCTCATGGAATTGTAAGGTTCCATATTACAAGCCCTGTAAAATCAATTTAAAAAAAACACACTTAGTTCTTTTTGGCTTATGTACCATCACCAACAATAAAGATGGTACAATTAGAATTTAGCAAATACTCCTGTCGAGACACAAGGAGAAATATAATCCATATAACTTTTGCTGGGTTGCCTCTGTATGGCTTACAAGTGAAAAAAGCAGTGAATGCTTATTTCAGGCAGCAATGAAAAGCAGATATGACTGAATGATAGACAACAGATTGGCCGAGTTAAGATGCCATTTCTGTTTCCTAAAAAATGATAATAAAAGCCTAAAAAAAAAAAAAAAAAAAAGATACTCCAGGCAGAGTTTTTATCCTGAGAAGAGTCAGAATCCATGAAGTCCACTAAAGACTTTGCTGTTGCTATTAACTTTTCATAGAAGGCACTACAATGATGAGCAGAGCATAAAACCCTAAAATAGGGATTCAATGTATACTTCACACAAGATACTATAATTATCTCCTTTAAAGCTAAAGGCAGCAATAAATAAGTGTGAAAATACCACATTTTGAGCTGGGCGAGATCACGGAAGGGGTTTTCAGAAAAAGGAGATTGGGAGCTGCTGATGGCTCAAGGTAGTTTATTTACCTGGCAGAGTACAAACTAACACAAAGGTGCGGGGAAGGGGGATTAGAGGAATACCAACAGTTCACAACACTAGCTGAGAGAGCACATTAAGTAGGAACTCCCGGATTCCATTCTGCCAGTAGCTAGCTGACTGTGGGACCCTGAGCAGTCACTTAAACGCTGTCAACCTGAGATTAGTTAGTCTCATTACAGTGCCATCCACAATTGCAACAAGACTCAGGTACAGCGGCACTGCATTATCTAACCCAGCTCACAGCAGTGCTAGTCGGTAACTGATGCAGCCAATGCACGAAGTAAACTGAAAACCGAAAGTATTCTTGATAGCTTTTCAGTTATAGCAATCTTAGGCGTGATCTGCCAGAGTAAAAAATCCTCAGACAGAAGTGTGTCTAAGTGCCTTTAGCTGTTGCAGGACGGATAAAGCCTGCTGTGCCTGCGGGGTTGAGGATTAGGGACTCGATCCTGCAGCCAGTGGAAGTGAAGTTATGGGGAGCACTCGCCTAAGGGCAACACCGGAGTGAGCTGGAGCTGTTGAACTTTCCTAGGGCGGCCCACAGCGTCCCAGCCGGCCTCGTCTCCCACTTGCAAGACACATTCAGCCGCTGTCTCCCTGCCCCGCTCCGCGAGGGAACCGGCCGAGCAGGGGCGGCGATAATCGCGCGGCATCTCCCGACGCGGCCCGAGGCGCGTTACTGCCGCCGAGCCGGGGCGGGGGCAGGCAGCCCCGCCACAGGCACATAGGGATCCTGGGCTCCCGCGCAAACTGGCCCCAGGCACGGCGTTGGTGGCGGCTGCTGCCGGGGCTGTCACTGCGGGCCCCAGGCCGCTGAGACGTAAACAGCGGGAAACCCCACCGCGCGGCCGGGGGGAGAGGGGGACAGGCCGGGAGCCGCCTCCCCGCCCAGAGCGGCCGTTACTCACCCTTCATCCTCCTCGTTCTTGCTCGCGTCTATCTTGGCTCCCTCCGACTCGGCGCCGCCGCCTCCTCCTCCGCCGCCGCCGCCTCCTCCTCCGCCGCCGCCGCCCCCTTCCGCGCCGCCCGCCCCAGCCATCCCCTCCTGCTGCTCCGCCTGCTCCGCCGAGCCGCCTCCGGCTACGGCCGCCGAGTCCCCCCCGAACTGCTGCTCCGACATGACACTGCCGCGCCCTAGGAGCCGCGGCGAGCTCGAGACAGGCGCGCGCGGACGCCCGCTTCCGCCTGCCGGCTAAGACCGCGAGGGCTCGTACTCCGGCCGGCGGACCTAGCGGCTGTGCCTCCTTCTCCCGCTTTAATGGCGCCGCCGCCGCCGCCGCGAACCCAACGTAAAATGGCGGGCGGAAAGAACGCAGGAAGATCACGTGACCCCGGTCCCTTCTCCAGCCTGCCTTCCTCCCATTGTGTACACACTCTGCCCTTCTCTGAACCGCCGAGGGAGAGGAAGTGAGGGGGTAGAGCGGCTCAAGAGCCATAGAGACGACAAAGAGAGCGTAGTCAAAAGGCTACTGTACCGCCCGTCGGACAGCCTAGCGCGAGGGGGACGAGGTCCCGCGAGGCAGAGGCTCTACCCCGCCCCTGCGACCGGGGGCAGCGGAGCTCCAGGGCAGCAAGTGCCCTGGCTAGGGCAGATTGGGCGGCAAGGCGCAGAGTTGCAGGGGGAAGGTTGTTACTGCCCTGCCCTGAGCTTTCTGGCAGGGATGCGCCCAGTGCAGGGCTGCCCCATCTTCGCGCTGGGCGGAGTCCGGCGGACCCCCACCAGGCCGGGGCCCCAGCCGTTGTACAGCTCCGCTGGGCGTCAGCCCTGGCCTCCTTTACACACACAATGAATGGGGCGTCAGCCCTGTCTTAAGAGGCAGGCAAAGGAGGTGTCCCCCCGCCCCCCAGCTCAGCCTTGGAGGTGGATTGTGCCCAACCCTTTAGGACAGGAAGCGAAGAATAGGAGCCCTGAGCACCTTTGTACTCAATGTACTTACCCGTCCAGCCAGTCCTCCTCCTGGGGCTAGTGAGGAGGAGGAAGGATTTCTACAGTGCCCTAGAGAGGAAGAAAAATTCCTAACCCCTCCGCAAGGGAACGTTAGTCCTGGACAGAGGAAGAGGTCTTTGGGAAAGCTGGTGGGAAGAAGGGTAAGTAAGATTTGAAAACCCGGGTTCAGAGTAGCAGCCGTGTGAGTCTGGATTCGCAAAAAGAAAAAAGGAGTACGAGTGGCCCCTTAGAGATTAACATTTATTTGAGCATAAGCATACATTTATTTGGTGCATCTGCTGAAGTGATCTGTAACTCATGAAAGCTTATGCTGAAATAAATGTGTTTCTAAGGTGACACTCGTACTTTTCTTTTTGGAAAACTGTTACATTTCATGACATTCTTCAGTTAGCTCAAACTGACCACTCACAGCTTAAAACTTGTTTCCCCCATTCTCTACTTTTATTTTGAAAAGGGGTGTGTCTTAATTTCAAAGTTGTTAATCTTTCATTGAGAGCATCACAAACCAATTCATTGTTAAAAATCTCCCTTATTTAAAAAAAGTCATCTGTATTTCATTGATTGGAGAAAGCAGCACTCCAAAAAAGGGCAAGTGTTAGGCTATAAGAGGTCCTTTCTTTGAACCAAAAAATGTCAGCTGGGGTTACAGGTTAGAGACTGAAATCTTGAATCTACAAACAGTTTAGCTCCTATGACGAATTTCCTACTATGTGTAATGGAAATTGAACATAGCATTTCATCCTCTATCAAATGTGGACTACTGCTACTAGGTGTAGCATCTGCAAGAAACCACGGGGGTGTTGCAAATAACTCCACCACAGCAGGTGTGGATTATCTTTTCTGAAGCCTGGACCTTAGGCTGAAAGTCCTTGTTTACCTCAATTTATGGCTCCTGTAACCCTTCAGTAGTTACTGACAAAAAACAGAGCTAAAAGGTTGCCTACTCTAGGTCCTCCTTATGAATGGCCATATCCATTTTAAAAATTCATTTACTGTCATTTTTTTAAATGTCTGACTCATTTCCCTCCCTCTCCATTGTGCACCTAAACTGGTTCATTTTTGTATAGGATGATATACTAGCACAGAATCAGAAGAGCCTAGAAAAATTGTGATCTGAGAAAAATGTCTACATAAGATTAGATGGAAATTTTAAAATCCAATTTTGTTCTACTAACCTCTGGTATTTCCCTTTAGTTACAGTGTAAATACTTAGCAGAGATGCTGACTGCAATCCTAAAAGATACCTAGGAACAGTTAGTTGCCTTGATTTTTCAAGCATTTGTCAATAACTTTAGCCATCAGTATAGTTCAAGTGATTCAAGGTCATTTTTGAAAACTACATTTAGGTGGCTTACCATGTGCTGCAGCACAAACACCACATCTGAGTAGATAAGTCAAAACCTACATTTAGTACAACTTAAACGCAGAAAGCAATCAAGACAGATGCAACCAAAGAAACCTTAAAACTATTAAGTGAAAAGACCAACTTGAAGGGCAAGGAACTGCAAACTAAAGGGAAAAAAAGGCATAAAACCAGAAGTAAAATGTTAACACCTCAAATAAAATTTTGAATGGGATTGTGGGGGGAGGGGGAGAAGAGAGAGGAACATCACACTACAGTATACTAAAGGAAAGCTAGTTGAACCTTGCAAAAAGAGAAACAGCTGAACAGAAGACTACCTGGCTGATGAAGTTTATACTTTTTCCAAAGTGAGGACACCATTCTTCAGACACAGAGGCTGACTGATTTTTCCAGATTGTTTTGTTTCCCCGGCCTCCAAATGTCCATTAACATTGGTAGAAGTTAACTTGTAAATAACCCTGGGCCAGAGACAATCCTTTTACAGTATTTGGATTATGCATGAACATATAATCAATGCTTAAAAATAGAGGGAAAAATAGGCCCCCCTTTTCACAATGGCTAGCCTCTTTTTTACACGAGCAAAACATCCAACCCAAATAGATAAAAGGAACTGCCAATTAAGTCATCTGTAAACCTTGTAATAAGCTATAGATTGTAGAAGTACGATTTCCACCGATATAGCAAGAATTAAAACACACAGGTTTCCAAGATCTGGCTCTTAAGTAACCCTTATACAGGACTACAGACTTCAAGCAGACTACTAATGTGAGTAAAAGTTTACAGGACCAGTCCCCAAGAGAGAAAATACTCAGCATTTCATATTTGTGTCAAGTACTTGGCTCTATCAATACATTCTATAGCACCTTTCAACCAAGGTGTTAATAGCCCTTTATACAACAATTAAGCCTTTTAAAATCTATTAGATAGGCCAAAACAATTCTCAGAGAGCAAACTGAGGCAAAGAGGATGAGTAACTTGCTGAAGGTCATACAAGAAAGGTATAGCCAGTAAGCTACACAACATTGAGTATCTTGGATAACAGAGCAAGTTAAAGAAAATGTTTAGATTGTAGACCATTTGGACTGTAGAATGACAAAGTTACAGAGCACTGTTTTGAAAAATATGTACACTTAAAAATCTAGTGAGGTACAATAGGGAGTAAACAGCTACCTCTACCAGCAATCAGGCATTAATTCAATTGCCAGCTCCATCAAGGTATGGTTCAGCTGGGCCTTATCTACAACGAGACTGGCTTCTCACACTACTGGTTTACCAAAGCACCACGAACAATTCTCTTAGTGACAGTATACAGCAGCTGCAATTACTTTATCACCATGTGCAGCATTAGATATTATCTAGTGTAGATCACCTACAGGCATCTTTGCTACCATTCCCCCAACATTGCCAGCTCCGCTGGAGTTGCACCAGTGCTTGACCAACCCAAGGAGAATATCTAAGTGACTCATTTTAGCATGGTATATCCGCAGGAGAGAGGCAGATAAGACTGACAAGTGCAATGAGCAAATGCATGGAAAACAAATGAGATCCACAAAAGGACATAGGGATAGAAGAACAGTACAGAAGTGGAAAGATTCATACTGCTATGGATAAAGTGCTCTCAGCTTCTAAACAAGGCTTATTTTAGATCCATGATTGGACATATGAATGCATGTGTGCATGGCCATGTTGAAAGAATGAACAATGGAGAACTGCAAAGCCAAACCACACCGGAGGCTAAGGTGACTGTGCTCAAGGATTCAGAACATGGACTCAGGCCTGTTCTACACTAATAAATTGACCTGTTGCTAAAAAATGGTTGTTGGGAGGAAATCCCCTTGAACTGATGCTTTCCATACTGGGGCTGGAGTTTATAATGCTAGCCATTAAACCATTTTCAGCACTGGGTTAGAGGAACCTGTTACTAAAAGTGATCTTTAGCAATGGATAAAATTCCAATCTAGAGGTAAAACTCACTGAAGACCAAGGAAGAGTTAACGGTTTGGCATTCCCATTCAGTAATTTTACATTTAACCAAGTTATCATGATCAATACATTACAGATGTAATGCATTATACATTTTGGGAACACAAACCATAACTGAATATGACGCAGTTTGATTTTTAAACAAACATTTCTCCCAACTGTTTCAGACACTATGGTAAGGTGAATTTTTAGAAGTATTTGTTAACTGCTACATATATTAAAAAGAAGGGATTTTGACTTTTTGCTTTGTGCTGTCAGAATTCACTAGTTCCACTCTTGTCAAGTTATTCAGAGTAAGCAATTTAATATAAAATCCTCAGGCTCTCTATACACATAGTAAACCCCCACCAGCATCCCAACGGCTCAAAGTAATACATAGTAACCCCACCAGGCCCCCAAAAAGGTACAAACTGGGAAGTCTATAAACAATAAAATACAACAGCAAAAAATACATGAAATGCTAACACAAGAAAGGTATTTGCAAAAAAAAAAAAAAAATACTGGGAGGGACGGGGGGGAAGATGGCAGGAAGAGGTAGCAAAGGATGATTTCTAAACACATCTAAGGCAATCTTTGTATTTATCTCTTTCTGCAACTAGGAGCCATCATTTAACAGCAGATTTTTACACTTCAATAACCTCAAGCTCAGGGCATATCTAAGAAGTTAGTGACCAGAGGGCATTCAAGGCCCTATTCCAATACAGGCTATCTTTCCTCCCAATAGGAAAGATTGCTATCCTTGTTATTGCTCAATTACAAATTAAGCTTACAAAATTAAGCAGCAGACACAGGAAGACAGACTCACATAAGTAAGCATTTATTCAAGAATCACTTAACATGAAAGTATACAAATAAAATTTGTATAAACACAAATCCACATTGTGTCGTAACACAGATGGCAAAAAGGACAAAGTAAAAACCATAAAGAAAACTAATCAGCTGCTATATACAGTTGGACACTGTTGTGTCATACTCTAAAAAGTCTTTTGTAAAAGTCATCTCATGTCACGAAGACCACCTCCATTCAATCCTGATGTTCTGCAAGATGACTTCGCTGTTGTATCTCCACCTAAAAACAAGGCAAAACAACAATCAGATCTGTGCAACTTCTGTAAGAATCGTTAAAAGGTCCATTTTCATGAACTGCTTTAAGTCCTCTATTTATTCCTTTCTTCACTGTTAAAGATCATATGCATGTTTAACAAATTGTTACTAACAAAATCTTTCATCTCCCCAAATATAGCAGTTTAGCCCATTCAGGAAGCTGTTTCAGAACGATTCTCCAAATTAGGCAAGAAGTTGCAATGTGTTTCTCAAACTGGTTTGTGGAAAAAGTTTCCACTAGAAATGCTGTTAAGTAAGAAAACAATTTGTCTGCAACTTATTTCTTGTGAATGAATATTGCCAAAAACATGATTAGTCTGTTGTAGTTTGTGTGCATATGATCTTTAATTTTTTCCAGATTTAAAAGTTCGTTTTTGTTTGCAGATTTCACTATTAGCTATAAAAAGAAAAAGCAAGCATTAAATCTTAACGAATGCACACTTAAAATGAGGCTCCACAATTGAAATACAACACTAAACAGAAGACCAAAATGATTAAGCTGTAAAGGCATTTATGTACTTTAACTCCTGTAAAAAACCATTTAAGTTAAGACACTTAATCTCCAAAAAGATTAAAAAGAAGCCAAAGTCTGAAGTTTTCCACTTTAATCTTTACGCTGGTACATGAAGTTGGAAGAGACCATACCACAGGACAGCGTTTTCTGGTGTATGCCTTGCGCTCTGCCTGCAACGTGCGACCCCCAGAGATAGACGTGGTCAGGGTGACACACGGCCTGCAATGAAGTTCCCGCTGGCGGGTACAAACAAGGTATAATGTCAGAGTTAGAAGACAACATTCTTGTTTTCCTTAAGTTGTACCCATTTCAGTACTTTACCTGTTAATACTTCTAATAAGTTTAATTATTCCTCTAGACCACCTGGTACACAACGCAAACAGAAAAACTCTTAAGTTTTTCTGAAGTACTAAAGAAGATGAAATCACATTTTACGAAGTTAAAGATCTATAGACACTTTAGGCAAAGCATGTTTTAAAAAAAATCTTTTAACTTAACAAAGTTCAGTTAAAAAAGTTCAGACTACACAAGAAAAATGTTTTTACTCATTTTAATTTGTCTATTGATCTTTAAATTAGATTAGACATACTGAAAGTGGTCCTTGCACTCATATACACACCTGCTGCCCCCCAAGTACTATGTACTGCTTTAATATGGCTGGTAGTTGTTTTGGTGATTGCCGCCACCTCGGGATGCTTTTCCATATGTGCTTTGTTGACCTGTTGAGAGAATGGAAAATTAGTTTTCACAGTACATTCTGATGCAGACAAGCCTCCCATGAAAGGCTAGTCCGTCCGTCGTCCCCCCCCCCCCCGGCATAGTAGTTTACAGCTTTATGCAATACTTTAACATATATCACACTTGCTTGTGGGATGCAACAATGAAATTTACTATACACTAGAATATTAAAGTCAGATATTATTTTTAGTGTTATACATCAATATACTTATGTGGAGTTAAGTCAAACATTCTTACCACTGTAGTCTGCATATCCCTGTCCATATCCATAGCTTGGATAATTGTAGCCAGAATAATCATATCCACCATAACCACTGTAGCTTGGATCACTGTAAGTGCTGTTGTAATTTCCATATCCTTGATCATAATAATTATTAAATCCTTGGTTCCAGTTTTGTCCCTGACCTGAAATAAAGTATAGCAATTAAGTTCCAACCCTCTTAAAAATATATATATATATATATATATATATATATATATATATATATATATATATATATATATATAGATAGAGGTCAATTGTATGAAATGTGATCTGTACTGTAATGGCTACCGGTAAGAGTCCCATCTCTCTGCAAGTATACAACAGTTCTAAAACACAACTCCAAGACATCTAATTTCAAATCACATGGGATGCAAATCTTGGGATCTCTTTTCTTAATTTACTGTAACAAACATGTTACATAAAAAAATGAAAGATGACACTGTCCTATTAATAAAGTGCAGGCGAACCACACAAAGGGCAACTTGCCTTTTGTCTAAAGAAACTCTTCCTTTAGAGCTCTTAATATGAATCTTAGCATCCTACATTATCTTAACATTACAATATGAAGACGAGTTTTGTTCTGTTCCATTAACAGTGACTATATTTCAGAACTTATGGTTGCCAAGAAGCAAACTATGTATTAGTGATGTTGGCAACCCTGCTATCTCCCAGTCCTTTACTTACATAGGATTACTTATAATGTAGGATTGAAGTTATCTGGCTTTCCTCTATTTGACAAAATATTTAAGAACTGTCAAAAAGTCAACATTGATCCCTTCCTGTTTCAACAGAATGAATACATGCAACTTTCAAATAAGTCTCAGACACGTGAATTGTGCCTTTTAAGGAATAGCTCCTGGTACGTGCAATCTGTTGGCATTTTTAAACACAAGTAAAAGTTTCACTTTATCAGTGCACTTGACAAGATAATTTTAAAATGAGTTTTGGTTAAGTCAGTACAGACCAACCCATCTTATGTTCTGCTCATTGGTTGGCCATGTTCATGTTTATTTAAAAAAAAAGTTCCAAAACATAGAAACTAAAACTTTAGAAATAAATACTCATCCATATACATACAGATTTTTAAAAGTGCTACAAAAAACTCACCCCTACCACGTCCCCTGCCACCACCTCGGCCACCAGAAGAAGCACCTCTTCCACCTTTCTGTTGTTGCTGCTGCTGCTGCCTATACACTTCTTTGGGCTGCGCTACTTTGATCTCACACTGTAAAAAGGAAGACATTGTTTCAACTGTATGCAAGGACTGACCAGCACCATCAAAACAAACATTCTCAGGAATCCATTTAAAAAACAAAAAACAAACAAAAAAAAAAACCACACATGTAAGAACCACCAACATTAGAACTTTCTAAAGAGAAGCCAAAACATCCATCCATACCTTGCCAGAACCAATTTGATGGTATCTGCTTTCTAATAATTTTTTTACTGGCTCTTCATCTGTATATGTGATGAAACAAAAACCCCTCCTTTCATTTGTCTTTGTGTCCATGGGAAGTTCAATATTTTCAATCTGTAAACAAAGTTAAATATAAACCATATTTACATTACATATCTCACAAACACAGCAGTGGAAGTCAATGGTCAAAAGTTCATGCCAACAGCAGAAATGTAATGGGCTCTTTTAAAAATAAACCATCCCACCTCCATTTATAAACTATCGAAATATTACAGAGCTATTTATATGTTAACAGGGAACAGTTTGAACAGAACTCTGTTAGGCTAAGATGGCCTCCAGGGTCCCAAGTTGATCCTAACTATTTATTCTACTGCAATATAATTTCTGCATCTTGTCCCAACAAAGCAGCATTACAACTTGCAATTAACAAGGAAGCAGCCTTCTCGCAACAACCGTCTTTTCACATCTCAAATCAGAGACTGCCCTTTCTTCATCCAACCTTACTACCCTGCCACAGCAAGACTGAACTTTAATGCCCAATATGGATATGACAGTATTACAAACACAGTTATACCATACCTCTCCAAAAGCACCAAAATATTCTTTAATTTGTTCTTCAGATGTATCTGGACTCAGTCCACCAACAAACACTTTTTTTGGTGGCTCTTTTCCCTTCAGTGCTTTTGCCCTTTTAGGATCAATTAACTTGCCATCCAGTTTGTGTTCCTTCAGCTCCAAGACCTAGAAAACCCACAGGACAGAGTTTCAAAAAGCCATGGGGGAAAAAAAAAAAAAAAAACGAATGCATACAAGAGCCAACTACACAGACCCTACATACCTTGTCAACACTGGCAGCATCTTTGAAGAGCACAAAGCCAAATCCCCGGGACCGCCCAGTCACTGGATCTGTTTTAATTGTGCAGTCCACAACTTCTCCAAACCGAGATAAATATTCTGTCAAGTCTTTCTTGCTTGTGTCCCAGCTGAGGCCTCCTATGAACATTTTACTAGAACAGGAAAAAGCATATAGTTATTTAAGAGCGGAATATTTTACTAATCACTTCAAGTTTCAAAGGAACTGTAATACACAAGTGGTAATTTTTCCAGCAAGATCAGCCTCATGAATTGAAAAGACACCACTCTCAGTTCACTACACTGATTTCCAGGGCCTCAAAGCTGACCTTTAAGTAATTATACGCATGTTATAAAGTTCTCAGACCCCGATCATGCAAAACACTTACGCGTGCGCTTAACTTTCATCCCATGAATCAAGCACACGGTAGTGAAATGGATCGTACCCATAAGCGTTTGCAGGGTGAGAGCTGGTAACGAAGTGACCCTTTGCTCGAATACCATCCAGGCATAAGGTTTTGGGCTGCAACCTACCCGACTCGGCCCATCGCTAACGCACTCGGAGGCAATAGCTCAGCTCCTTCTGGCCCTAAACCCCGCAGGGCGCCCTACAAGCTACCGCCCCGCTCCCCCCCAGACATTGTCAGCCCGTGAGTCGGGAACGGGAGCAGCGTGGCAAGGGCGCGCGCGCGCAGCTTGCCCCCAGCCAGCCCCGGGCAGCCTGCTCGCGCGCTGCCCCGCCTCCGATTGGCTCCCGGCTACGTCATGGCCCGGTGATTGACACCATCCCGCCCTTCGGAAAGCAAGTCGACGGGGAGACACAAAGAGAGCGCGAAACGTGCCCAAACGGGACCTCCGCACACCCGGCCGCAGGGAGGGGGCGGGAAGAGCGCAAGCGCTCCCCGGGCAGGGGCTACAGGGAAGGGACGCCTCCCTCCCCACCGCCCGGCCCTTACCCATCGTCCTGCTGGTTCTTGCTGGCGTTAATCTTGGAGCCCTCGGCGAACTCCTCCAGACCGCCGCTGTACTCGGTCATGTCCTCCATGGCGGGGGTAGGGCGGCTCGGGCAAGCTACGAGGGCTGGAGACTCGATAGAAAGCTGCGACCAGAAAGCGGGACAATAAAATGGCGGCGGAAGAGATCCGGGCACCGCCTGTGCCGCCTTTATATACCCTGTCCGGCAGCCAATCAGCGCAGCCGGGCAGCGCAGGCGCGGTAGCGACTCGCGGAGGCCCAGGCGGCGGGGGGGTGCATTACCCCGTCTGATTTAGTAAGGCATGGGAAGAGCGTAGGCAATGGCGGCTGCACGTGGGCTTAGGTAACCCAGGAGGGGAATGGGTGACTCCCGGCCTCCCCGCTAGGCAGGGCGTATGAGCACCCCTCTCCCCGGGGATCCCCTCGGCATTACACTCATCATCTCCCTAGCAGGCTGCAGTGCCTGCCTGGGTGTTGCCTGCCCTCTCATGGCCACCCTAATCCCTACACCCCCTTCGCCAGCTGCTGAGACTATTGCAAGGGGCTTCTAGGGCATAACGAGATTCCTGTGTGTACTTCAAAGATACACAAAGCTCCCCTCCCCCAAAAAGAGAGCAGTGTGACATAGACCAACCCGCAAAGTCCGTAGAGAGATTCAGTATTCCTTCTCCCCTGTATACAGAGAGGGCAGGTGATAGATGAAGACAGGCAGCAAATTCCCCCAGGCGACTAGCCCTGCAGTTTAAATAGCCAAGCAATCTAGGCAACCTCTCCCCGCCCGTCTTCATTATTGCGGTATCGGTCAGTTGGAGAAGGAAGCAGCTGTCTGCAGCTATGGCTTCCTGACGTTGCAGAATCAGCTGCTTCAGATCCTACTTTCTGAAAAGGTGGAAGTACAAGTCATTATGCAACCCTCGCTGTATCTCGACACAGCTGTGCAACTGGGACCATGCAACCTAGAAATCCATTTAATGCACCAACCACACCACTTCTGCCTAAGAGAAACGAAATCCACTAGGGAGGGATCTCCATAGGTCAGGAGAAATTCAGGACCAAGTTTAGACCTCGCATTTCCGTGAAGTGCCGCTTGCATCTGCAAAGCCATTTTGAACAAGAGCCTGCCCGTAGGTTGACAGGATGGGCTCCTTTTAATAATGCTTACAGGGTGTAGAGCAGGAGAAGAAATATGGAGGAGCGGCTCGGCTTTATACGATTGCGAGGCAGCCTTGAGCCATATATACTACCTTACCCACATGCATTTTATGCAACTCACCTTATATTCTGCACCATGCACCCTATAGCTTGTGCCATGCACTTTATTTGCGCCCTAAGTACCATGCACCCGACACACTACCCCTTTCTCGAAGCAATGAGCCGGTCCCGCCCCCTGTTTACTGCACTCTTCCGCTCATGTCTAGGACAGGCGGTAGGCAGCTTCCCCCACTGCAACCCACACCCTCGCCCGGCAAGCGCATTATGACGGCCAAGCCCCGCCCTTCTTTTTCACCCGCCAATCAGACGGCCGTCAGCCCCTGGATTGGCGCAGCGGCGCCCCCTTCCACCCACGTGGTGCGCGTCCCTTCGCCCCTGCCCTGCCGCGCCGCGGGCTGGCCGGCCGGGGGCGTGCGGCGCGGGCGGTGGCGTTGCGCGCGGGCGGCCATGGTGGTGTTCGCGGTGCCTGCAGAAGTCGCTGTGATCCTGCTGGATATCGAAGGCACCACCACGCCGATTACCTACGTCGAGGTGAGCGCTCGCTGCGCGGGGAGACGGTGCCTGGCTGCAACCGGGGAGGGCGGCAGGCAGCAAAGCGCCGGCGGCCAAACGAGTCCTGAGGCCAGGCGGGTTCTTACAGGGTGGTGCTGGCTGGCGGCTGGCATCAGAGAGGTGGGGTCGGCTTGCTGCGTGGGAGAGGTGAGCCCCTCCCAAAGCTGGAAAGCCCTTCGTGGCTATCTCGCTGTTCATGGTAAATCTTGCGAGGAGTGTGACACGGAAGCAGCTTTCCCAGCCTTTGCCTATTAGAGCAGTGCTCTGGGGGTGGTTTTTTTATTTTGCCTTGCCTGTGTGGGGTCTGTCTAAAGTGTTCATGTATTTTGCAACTCCACTGATCGGTGCACTGAAACCCTTCTATATCCCTGCCCTATCTGCCCACGTTCAATTTAAATACAGGTTTCAGAGTAGCAGCCGTGTTAGTCTATTCGCAAAAAGAAAAGGAGGACTTGTGGCACCTTAGAGACTAACAAATTTATTAGAGCATAAGCTTTCGTGAGCTACAGCTCACTTCATCGGATGCATTTAAATTTAAATGCAGAAACACTGAGAGACCACTACCTCTAGTCCATCCATTGAGAGTCCACTACCTCTAGTCCATCCTTTGCTTCTCACGGAACACCTACAGTTTAGGAATAACATCTTAATAAACTTTTATTATCCAGCCGCTGTTCTGCACCCTGCTCCATAAATGCAATTTGTCAAATGTGAGTAGATCACTTTTACTAGAGTGCTAGCCTGCCACATCATCAGGTATTCAAGAAACCAGGTCATTTGTACATGCCTCACGCCCACTCTCGTTTGCAAAGCTCTACTGTGGCTTAGCGCACAGAACAAGAATAGGTTTCAGAGTAGCAGCCGTGTTAGTCTGTATTCGCAAAAAGAAAAGGAGTACCGGTGGCACCTTAGAGACTAACAAATTTATTAGAGCATAAGCTTTCGTGAGCTACAGCTCACTTCATCGGATGCATTTAAATTTAAATGCAGAAACACTGAGAGACCACTACCTCTAGTCCATCCATTGAGAGTCCACTACCTCTAGTCCATCCTTTGCTTCTCACGGAACACCTACAGTTTAGGAATAACATCTTAATAAACTTTTATTATCCAGCCGCTGTTCTGCACCCTGCTCCATAAATGCAATTTGTCAAATGTGAGTAGATCACTTTTACTAGAGTGCTAGCCTGCCACATCATCAGGTATTCAAGAAACCAGGTCATTTGTACATGCCTCACGCCCACTCTCGTTTGCAAAGCTCTACTGTGGCTTAGCGCACAGAACAAGAATAGGTTTCAGAGTAGCAGCCGTGTTAGTCTGTATTCGCAAAAAGAAAGGAGTACTTGTGGCACCTTAGAGACTAACAAATTTATTTGAGCATAAGCTTTCGTGAGCTACAGCTCACTTCATCGGATGCATTTGGTGGAAAATACAGTGGGGAGATTTATGTACACACACAGAGAACATGAAACAGTGGGTTTTATCATACACACTGTAAGGAGAGTGCATCCGATGAAGTGAGCTGTAGCTCACAAAAGCTTATGCTCTAATAAGTTTGTTAGTCTCTAAGGTGCCACAAGTACTCCTTTTCTTTTTGCGAATACAGACTAACAGGGCTGCTACTCTGAATACTGTAAGGAGAGTGATCACTTAAGATGAGCCATCACCAGCGGGGAGGGGGAGAGGAGGAAAACCTTTCATGGTGACAAGCAAGGTAGGCTAGTTCCAGCAGTTAACAAGAACAGCTGAGGAACAGTGGGGTGGGAGAAATAACATGGGGAAATAGTTTTAATTTGTGTAATGATTCATCCATTCCCAGTCTCTCTATTCAAGCCAAATTAATTGTATCCAGTTTGCAAATTAATTCCAATTCAGAATGTTGTCACTTTGTATCACAGTTCTTGTTCAAGGTTACTATGCCTGCTGCTCTGTCAAACTCTCATCAGGCTAGTGCTCAGAACATAGATGTCTGCAAAGAAATTAATTAAAAATGAAACAACCCTACTGAATATACAAACCAAGATTTTTTCCTTGTTTGTTTGACTGCTGCTGGCGTGCATTGACAACACCACCATGATCAAAATTCTGATTTTAGAGCGTAACTTGCCAGCAAATCAGGACCTCATCAATGACATGAAGGCAAAACAGTTGAGTTTTTCATTACGGTACCAAAACAGCTAAATAAAACACACACTATTCCAAATGCAAAACAATTTCAGACAAGTTAAAAATCCACCTTCTTATTCAGCAAAGAAAGGGCAGCCCTTGCTTATTAGGGTTTTTAATATACCTTTATGCTGGTTTCAGCCAATCAACATATTGAGTGGTTCCTTTTTTTGTCCCAGGGCTGCTCATTGCTGCTGTTTGTGAAGCTGGCCCTTCATTACCAATCATAACTTAATTTTTTTTTTTAAATAAAATCAAGTTTCACTAGTCTTCTGACTGATTACCCCATCACCACCACAACCTTTCACCCACTGGCTTTCATGTAGGTCACTCTACTAAGATAATATAGGTTTACATGTTGGTATTTTTGTTTTTACCATATACAACATTTTTCTTCTCTGTAATTATGATTTTGGTAGATCACTAATATACGAGGTCAAAACCTTGGGTCTTTAAAAGGAAACTAATTTTCTAAATCTTGCTTGTGGGGACTGTAGATAGCAGCCTAGTCTTTATTAGGCCTGGTCTACACTTCCAAATTATGTTGGTTCTGGTTATGGATATAGGTGTTCCTTACAACATAGGTGAGCTGTCAAAAGTAACTGAAGATGCAGTTACTGAAGATGCAGTTACACTGGCAAAAAGCCTTTTTGGCTGGCATAACTACATCGGCACAAGGGTGGTTTTGCTGGTATAGTTTAGTTTTCAAACGCTATTTTAACCACATTATATTTTCTATGCATCAAGGCAAGAGTGTTCCAAGAGAAACATTTTAAAATGTATTTCCAAGCATGTTGGCGTGTGGTGGTTTGTTTTTCTCTCTGCTTGTGGTGGTGTAGAAGAGGGTTTGAATTGCACAGACCATGCCCTTCCTCACAAGAAGGTGCAAAAGACTAACCACAGGCTGGACTTCAAGTAGTTCTCAAGTCTCAGCTTTCATTAAAAAACAAACAAACAGCCTCAGATGCTATTCAAATGTGATGTCCATGTGAATTTGTAGAGAGCCAGTAGCTGAGATGTGAACTGCCCATTCATTTCAGTGTGTGCCAATTCAGATGTCAACAGTATAATTATGGGGTGGCATAGGAAGCTGAAGATATATAAATTAAGATGCATAGGCATTTAACAGCACATGGGAGGCCCCAAATTACTACTTTTCCTTGAGGCTCAGCTTTCAAAAATTTGGTAAATTATAATAGAATATGAGATCTCCCATGTTTAGTTTCCAGTTTTAAATCCCATCCAGGCTAGCAGGAACCTGAAAATGACTTTTAAGGTGACTTTTTTATATGAACTGAGTTAGTGGTCTGTCTCCACTTTTTACCAGACAAGTAATAATTGGGAAAAGCCCTCTCTTTTGTTTAAACAAACATTGTTATTTTAAGGCCGCTCATGAATAGGGCCTGTGGGAAATAATTGCAGATTTAAAGATTTGAGATACTGTTTTGGTTATCTGCTTTCATTTAGCAGATTTACATTCACACTCTAATATAAACAGTTTAACTATTCAAATATCTTAGTCACTTCTTAACATGTTAATCAATTGTTAGAAATTATCAGAGTTTAACAGGTGAGAAGGTTGCTTAAGTTATCACCATCTAGAATGCATTTTGGTGATGTGTTAGTTACCATCAATAGTATATGGAATTCAAGTCTCGTGACATGCATGTAACATCTACTGCCTTATTAATTAACCATTTATAAATAAAACCTCAATATACAGTGGGACCAGATTTTCTATAGTTTTCAGTAAAAACTCAGCATGCTGGAAAGTTTCCAGATATTTTAAACAATTTATTTTATTCCACCTTTCACTTGATTTGTTATTTTTTAGTATCTCTTCAGTAGGTCCCATATTGCACCTAACTGTTTTTCCCCAAGATTGGCTGTATTTTATTACAATTTGAGCTGCACAAAAGTTACCCAGACTTTACTCTTTTCAACTCCTCTCACCGGTCAGCAACTCTTAACGCGGCATATATAACTTGTTTGTTTGGGCCTTCATCCTCCAGCTCTCTGGCACCAGCATGGGGCAATGCAGAGTCTTCGTAAACATCCTATGGAAATATTATTCCCTGCAAGTGGGATAGCAGCCCAGATTTTCCAAGAACGCACCAATGCGAACATACTTGTGCATCTCCATACCCACTAAATGGCCCATTTGGTCAACAATCAGGGCCGGTGCAACCACTAGGCAAACTAGGCGGTCACCTAGGGCGCCAAGTGGTTGGGGGCGGCCAAAAGCACGCACTGGGGAGGCGGAGGAGGGGAGGTGAGCTGGGGCAAGGGGGTGCAGGGAGGGCTGCCTGCAGCAAGTAACGGGGGGGGGGGGGGCAGGCAGCGCACAGGAGAACAGCTCCCTGCCCCAGCTCACCTCTGCTCCGCCTCCTCCCCTGAGCACGCCACCCAGCTCTGCTTCTCTCCCTCCAAGGCTTGTGTGCCAACAGCCGATTGGTGCTGCAAGCCTGGTAGGCAGGAGAAGCGGGGAGGAGGCAGAGCAGAGGTGAGCTGGGGTGGGGAGCTGCCACACGCAGCTCCCCGGGCCGAGAGAGAGGACAGCGGGGAGCTGCTACATGCAGCACCCCGGGCTGAGGGAGGGGGTGCCTCAGGGTGGGATCGGGGGGTGTGGAGCTGCCGCAGGGCTGGGGGGCGGGGCACAAGGTGGAAGTTTTGCCTAGGACGCAAAACATCCTTGCACTGGCCCTGTCAACAATGGGTCATGCTCTCTGGCTTCCACTTGGTTTTTATAGACAGGTCAGATAAGTTATACAAATTATCACAAATTAGTTATACAAATACAGCTGTAGTCTGCATGGGCTCTTAAATTGCTTAAGAACTGTAGGCCTGAGCCCTTATGATAGGAATTACTATTGAGTTTTGCTTGGGAAGGAGAACAAAATTTGCCCCTCGGTGTTGTATGTCTCACAAACACTGGACAAGAGGCATTACTTTAGGGCCCACTGACGCTACAAATACAACCATGTTAGTTTTATAACTGTTTGACACTCATCTGACCTGGTTACAAACTACAAATGTACTCTTTTTTTCTTAACACAACCATTTTAGTGCATCCACACCATAGGTGCTGGAACTGGGGATGCAGAAGCACCCCCGCCTTGAAATGGATTCCATTATATACAGGTTTCAGACTAACATGTAACAGACTAGTCTGTATCCGCAAAAAGAAAAGGAGTACTTGTGGCACCTTAAAGACTAACAAATTTATTTGAGCATAAGCTTTCGTGAGCGACATCTCATTTCATTGTGAGCTGTAGCTCACGAAAGCTTATGCTCAAATAAATTTGTTAGTCTCTAAGGTGCCACAAGTACTCCTTTTCTTTTTATTATATACAGGTTTCACAGTTTGGCTCAACAGCTCTCAGAACCACCACTATAAAAATTGTTTCAGCACTCCTGGTCCACACCCACCATGATGCATCGTTGTGTTCATATCAGTGCATTTTTGGAAAATGCACTATCCCAGAATACCTCAGCAGGGGTAGAGTGCCCAAAAAATATGTACACACAGCAGCACCATCCTGACATTGATCAATGCACTCTGGGAGCCCTACTGCACAGAGAGCTGGGAAGAAAGAGGGACAGACAAATATGTTATATGGATACAGTTAGGGTTCCCTGCCAGCTAAGCAAAAACTATTTATGAACTGGTTCCAGGAAGACAGTTTGTTCCAGCTTAGGCCATTGACAAGGGTAAAACATGGTTAGCTGCCACTGTTACTTGAGCCTGGTCTACACTTAAAAGTTTTGCCTGCGCAGCTACGTCAGAGGGTGGGAAGTCACACTTAACTGACATAGCTGTGCCGACAAAAGCCCCAGTGCAGACTCACGGCATGAATACACTATAGACTTAAGTCATTATGTTAGGTCCACGTACAGCCACCTCAGTAATTACTGATGTCCACGCTACCTCTCGTCAGTGGTGCACGTCCTCACCAGGAGCGCTTCCACTGACTGAAGAGAGACAGTGTGTGGGGGCCGAGAGCCAGGGCTCTCAGCTTCATGCAGCTCCCCACCGAGGCAACCGCCCAGGCTTTTCACCTCCGGTGGGGAGATCCATGCCCAGAGTCCAGTCAAGCTGCCGTGCTCTAAACAGACATTGTGTTGCCCAAACTACACCAGCTTAAGCTCTACACCTCTTGTGGAGGCGGAGTTCTTATGTTGGCATAGCAGGGCACTTACATCTGCGGGAGCAAGGCTGTCGTGTAGATACGGACATAGTTCTCTTGCCAGTATAAGCTGCATCTCTGTTAGGACGGTTTGCTGGTATAGTTATATGGGTAAACCCTTTGGAGTGTAGACAAGGCTATAGTACTAGCTACGTGAAGTGTGGGCCCAACCTGTATCTACAGTTAATCGGGTTACAAACCCAGCTACGATCTGTTGCACAGGCAGGATGAAGGTAATAGTTCATACCGATTTCCTGAAGAATAGAATAGTGGACTCTTTTACAGAAATCCCTTCCTGAGAGGTAATTTTCATTGAATGAAACAAGAATTGCCCCCAACAAAGTTGCAGCCTTCTAGATTAAAGAAATGATATAGTGGGATCACTCTCAAGAAGTATAAACCCATTTCTTCCTCATTCTGCCACTCATTCTTCTAGTTCTCCAGTTTTCCAAATGCATGTATCATATCTTGGGTCTTAGACCATCAAATTTGCCGGTACTACTTTAAAATGGTTTTATTTTCTTGGCTACTGCTTGTATTTTTAAAATTGAATATGCCATATGAAGTACACTTTGGCTCTAATAAAGCTTCCTTTTATGGCTTTATTATGTTAATTATTGCAATATGGTACACAATACTTATTTTCCTCAAAGAAACTTCTAAGCTGCATCTCTTTGCAACTTTTAAGAATGGTTGCCACTACTCACTTACTCAGTTCCCTTCCTTTCCACTTAGCTGATTAATTTATAGCTGGCCACTATAAACAGTTGCAAGAAGATTTTTTTCTGGCTTCAATTGGGTCCTCCAAAGAGGATTTTATTAGAGAGTATAAATGGCTTTCTCTTAGATATGTCCCATCATAGACTTCCCATCTCCTTAGAGAATATATAGATTCCTCTTGTGCTGTAATTTCAGCAGATGATATAATTAATCTGGTTCCACTTCCATCACTTAATTCACCAAACTCTATTAATCTACAGAGAGTTTTCTAATCTTCTCTCATATTAGAATCCCATTAGTAAGGAGCTGAGCATTTCAGCATGCCTTAGGGATTTAGGATTTTTGTATGTCCCAGGGCAGGGTTGTCAGACTCATCCTCTGCAGAGGTCTGACTTCAAATTTCAAATTATGGTTCATGGGGCATGGTATGAATTTGGGATTGTGCGCTATCCTCCACCCACAGCAGAACTTTCATGGATGTTATAGGAGGTTTGCATAAAGATCAAGGATAGAATTTGCTCTTTATGTAATAACTAAGCCTCTGATTTTAGCATTTTGTTTCTACTTTTGTTGTCCCATTCAATAGGAAGATATTCTCAATTTTAGGATCACTGCTAGTTTTGAGTTCTTTTTCTCTCCCCTCCAAGTCTATTCTGTCACTCTCTTTATATGTTGTCTTCATTCCCTTCCCTGCAACTAACCTGAGTTCCCAACCCCTTGAGCATACTCCCATCCCCTAGAATGATCAGCAATGAAATAATCAATGCTAGCATTGATATGTTGCAGTGGGCTTAAGGTAGCTCCCCAATTAGATGAATGGGGTGTGGGGGATCTCGTCTATCATTTTTTCAGGCAGGCTGCAGAGTCAGGAAGACAAAACTGCAATGGTCGATTTCTATTTATATTTGGAAACCTTTCTTTGCAATCATGAGGGCTAGACACTTTTTTTTAAAATGAGAGTTAAGATTTTGCATAATACAAAGATTGTCATGGGGGATGCATAAATACATCAAGCCAGCTGCATTTTTGACACATCTGTCACAATGGATACATTTTATCCTGTTTTCCCTGTTGAATTTAAGTGGACATCAATTTGAAATCTAGTCACTTTCTAAAAATCAGATAAGTAGCTTCAGATATTACCCCTCACCAGATTCCCTTGCAAATTTTTGTTTATAATATTTTTCTCTCCCCCTTGCTGCATGGAAAAAAACACAACAGGGGAAATTGACTAGACAAAAGTTCTGTCCATTACAAAGTACTTACAAGGGCACAGAGTAATCAAACTGAAGTTTTTTTCTTTAATCTTTTTAGTTGTAGTAATCTTATAACAATAGTAGATAAAACAAATAAGACAAGCATTTTTTTTAATTGATCTTAATTAAAACTTGAAAAGCTTCTTACTTACCTGGCTGTAAAGAGAATCTTCAGAGTATAATCCAGTCCAATGTAGTCTCTAGATCATTGGCTCTCAACCTTTTCAGACTACTGTACCCCTTTCAAGATTCTGATTTGTCTTGTGCACCCCAGGTTTCACCTCACTTAAAAACTTACAAAATCAACATAAAATACAGATGTGTCACAGCACACTATGACTGAAATTGCTTACTTTCTCAATTTTACCATGTAATTATAAAATAAATGAATTGGAATACAAATATTGTACTTATATTTCAGCGTATAGTATACAGAAAAGTATAAACAAGTCATTGTCTGTATGCAATTTTAATTTGTACTGACTTTGCGAGTGCTTTTTATGTAGCCTGTTGTAAAACTAGGCAAATATCTAGATGAGTTCATGTACGAAGACCTCGGAGTACCCCCAAGGGTACACGTACCCCTGGTTGACAACCACTGGTCTAGATACTGTCTGACAAACAGTTGCACCAAGATGTTAAGTCAACACTGAAGACTAGTAATAATTGTTTGAACAACCTTGAAGGGGACATGCAAAGGAGGAAAAATGATGGATTTGGGCCCTCTTGTGCAGCTTTGATACATAAAGACCTGAAAAGTTTAGTATTTAACATTTTAAAAATACTATTTAAAAAGTTCATTTCATTACAACCACAAAAGACTCTCAATAGTGTTTGGAGAATTACGGACATAACTTGAGCCTAAAAGCAGAGCAGTGGATTTGGGAAGTTGTTTTTAGTCACGCTAAAAATGCTTCAGTGCTGTTATAATTTTAATGACTACAAAGCACTTTAGAGAAAGTTACTTTAAAGATCCAGCACCCTCCCCATTCACAACAAACATCTCTGGCATACTCCTCTCTCCTCGTGTCATCACCCTGAGGTCTTCCAGCAAAATCAGGGCAGACCAGACTAGACTCAACATTCAACAGGCTGGAGCAGAGAGCTGGGCCAGCCCCACAGGACAGGAGCTGCTGCAGGGTGAGTGCAGAGCAGGCTTGCATTCCAAACCCAGGGCAGAGAAAGTGTGGGGGGACCCAATTGCCACTGCACAGGATCCCAAAATTCTTTAATCCATCATGGTACCCGGGGTGTCTCAGAGCTACAGGTTGTTTGTTTGACTCAAACATCACATAACTGAGATGTCACTTTCACCAGAACAAAATACAGTAATCTGTCCAGCTGTTAGACGTGTGTTTAGATTATAATCTGACAGGGCGGGCACTTTTTTTGTTGTATGATTATGCAGTGCCTAGCACAATGGGAGTGAGACCTCTAGGTGCAACGCTACGGCAATACAAATAATAGTCTTTATGGTTTATTTGAGGTGTAATTGATAGGATGACATAGAAAGAAAAATGGTGGCAGTCAGTAAGGTTTTCTTTAACAGTTAATGTTTGTAACAGGAAGGTCAAATAACTTAAACAGGGATCAACTTCCCAGCTTCATCCAAAGGCATGCTCTGCTCATCCCTGTAGTCCTGACTGGGGTCTGTTGGTGTTACTGTAGTACACATGATTAGTGATAAGAAGGCTCACTTGTGTTTCTGTTCTCCCTTAAGAGTCCATATCATGGCTACAGTTCTCCTCTCACATTTTTTCTAAGCTTGCTTTATTTCACTTAGAATTAGAAATACTGTCCAGCAGAGCTCAGTTGAAAGCCTAAATATATGGTGATGTAAGACTTCCTTAAAAGACCTGTTTAAAAATACGTATAATTCTCTAGCTCAAATCACAAGTCAAATTTCATTTCTAGAATGGCCTAAGAAGAGGGGCCCCCTTTAAAACAGAAAAATAAATTCATATAACTTGTTAGTTCTGAGCGTACAAGCAGTCAGCTTTGAACTCCTGTGCTTAGAAGTTGAAAGTCATGTCATTTTATTTGAAAGATCTTCTCTGGGTGTGCATTAAAATGTCAAATGAGACATCTTTTCATTTTCAGAATAGCTTGCCCATTATTAGTATAGCTGTACTTTAACTGGTCCCTCTGCTAATGTTAAGTGATTGCAGCTACATAAGCACTTGTTTGGTAAATCTGTATTCACTAGCTTGCTTAAGGGAGCACCATCAATTTGAAAAGAATCACATTTCTGCCAGAAAGCTTTGTACCCACTAGTACTAGTGTTACACGTAACGCCTAAGATCACTACAAGAGAAGATGGTCCGTGAGGAAAAAAAAAATTATGCATGTTTTCAGTTCATTTTCCTTTGTGCCTTTGACAGAACAGCTTGATTCTCTTTTCCCTTCTACAGTCAGCCACCCCATGGTGAAAAGACCCTTCTAAATATCAGCAAGAGATCAGAAAAAAATTATGCTTTTTTACACTTTTTTTTTTAATTTGATGACATACTATTGGAAAGCAGCTCTATCAGAAATTGGATTTTTCAAAAAATTGACCAACTTCTCTTTTTGAAGTCTTTTCATTGTTAATAATACAAGAATATCCATGTACATAATGCTTTCACTTGGTTTTCAATGACCTATCTACTTCTAAGCACTTACTCAGATCACCTTGAGCCACATAGCACGTTGTGGTTCTGTTGAGTTCCTCTATGCCATCAGGGTTGGTGTTTGTTTTTGGTCATTGTTAACGATAGTTACTGAGCATTTCTATCTATTTCATAGAGTTTTGACTCTTCAGTAATGTCTACGGTACACACAGTAACTAATTTTTTTAATCATATGTGCAGTATCCCTGTAAGGGAAACTTGCATGAGTGTAAGTGCGCAAGTTTAAATGAGTCCTGTGTGTTTGTGTTACCAGGACACACTATTTCCGTATATCAGAGATAATGTTAAAGAGTACCTGCGTATGCACTGGGAAGAGGAGGAGTGCCAGCAGGACATCAGCCTTTTGAGGAAACAGGTGAGTGATTGGAATCATGTTACATCTTGCCAGAGTTTACTTCCTGTGAAGGACTTTAGGTCACTCAGAGCTGTGGCTGTTTTTACTAATCATATCATATATTTGTGAAGTAGTAGTAGGAGTTATCACTTGACTTTGAGGAGCACTTCCCTTCTTTCTGAGCTTATTTGTTTTTGAACGTACAGAGTGCATCTGACCCTCCGATATTCCATGGATGTATTTACTTAACGTACACATCTGCTGACCGACGCCAGCCATAAATAGATTCAAATCCCCGCTTTCAGGATACAGTAATGTGAACACAAACTAAATACACGTTTTCCATCCCCATTCCTTAAAATGTCACACTAGCTCTGTTGGGCCAACACAGGAGTAAGATCCAGAGCCTAGAGTCATCCACTGAGAGTCTGGGATGTTCAGATAGTACTGCGATGGGTACAGTATAAAAACCTACATAGGTAGAATCCCCTGCCTCGGGTTCCAAGATGTTTAAATTCAAGGGCTGTTAGCTGATCTGTCACAAAAGTTCAGTGGTGGAGCTTCAGTCTTCACCTCTGAAATTCAACTATACTGGAGAACAGGAAGCCCAGCATAATTCTAATCAGAGGCCGGGTGCTGTGAATCTGTTCTTCCTGAGAGCATTCTTTCTGAAAGCTCTTTGTGGCAATCTGGCTATCTGTTTAGCAGCTGATCTAAGCAGATAAATGAAAGGTCGTATTTATCACGCTGGCTCTGATCCAGTAAAGTTTAAGCACAATAGTCGTCACATGATGGGACTTCCCATGTGCTAAAAGTTAAGCATGTGTTTAAGAGCTTTGCTGAACTGGGACCAGCGTGCTCAGCACTTAGTTCTGCTAGGACTCGATCCTGCGACCTTCCATTTGCAGCTGGTTATGATGCTCAAGTCAGAAAACCTACCTCTTTATCTAAGCTCACAGGGGAAATCAGTAACCGAGCTGAGATCTGACCCCAGGAGTTCCTGGCTCCTGGTCCTGTGCTTTGACCGCTAGACAAGACTTCTCTCTCAAATATGATACAGGGAGCACATAAATAGAATGATATTAACATCTGTTTTTTCAGGGCCAACTTCTTAGTTTTTTTTGTTTTGTTTTGTTTTTTAAAGGGTAGTGGTTAAATGTAGAATCTGAATATATTCCCCACTATCCTGTACCTATTTAAAATCTAGTTTGAGGCTTTATCTATGAAACTTCTATTTAACTATACAGAGTCTTTATGTCACATTTAATGCATTCCCTTATTTTATTAAATGAATCTTGAAGAGACCTATATACTTGCCAAAAATCATTGTGGTAATACTCATTTATATTTAGGATTAAAACAGTGTTGAAAGTGTTTAATGTGCTGTTCGAATGGTAAGTATAAAAACATGGGTTCTCAAAAAAACAATAGATTCAGGAAATCTGACTTTGCATAGCTGGTTAATGTAGGATTTAGGTGAAGCCATTTTATTCTAGCTCTTTGTAGGTGTACATTGAAATTTGTCCAGGTGGGACAATATCTTATAGATGAAAAAAGGCTCCATATTTAAATGCAAGACCAAGATGTTTAACTAATGTGCAAAATGGTTTTGGTCAGTCAGTTATAAATACTTGGGGCCTTTATTTCACATTTAAAAAAAAATGAAGAATGTAAGATTAAATTTAAGTGTTTGAACTTAACTTATGTTCAACCCTATGTAGTAAGGTAACCAGTGTTCAAATTAGGTTAGTGCAATTTACAATTAAAGTGCCTGCTTCTAGACCCCAATTCTGGTAAAATTCCCTATTCAGGAAAGCTATTAAGCACCTGTGTAAGCCCGATTGACTTCATGTGTGTAAAATTAAGGATGTGTTCAAGTGCTGTCCTGAATAGGGATGAATTTATGTTCAACTGGTTTCCTGAATCGGGGCCCTATTTAGCAGTCTTGGGTCACCTTTTTTTGTTTTTAATTTCAAGGCTGAAGAGGATTCCAACTTAGATGGCGTTGTGCCTATTCCTTTAGAAACTGGAAATGGAGAAGATGAAGTGGAACAGGTCATCCAAGCTGTAGTAGACAATGTGCACTGGCAGATGTCCCTGGACAGAAAGACCACAGCACTAAAACAGCTGCAGGGTCACATGTGGAGGGCAGCCTATGCAACTGGACACATGAAGGGAGAGTAAGTAACTCCAGTTCCTGAAAGTTTCCTTGAAGTAGATCTTTTATATTTTGCTGAGCTAAGTTTCTTGGGCATACGTTGGAGTCAAGTAGTTACGTAGTGGCTGGAAGGTGACTGGTCGTAACAGTGTAGTGCTGTATAAAAATGTAATCCGATTACTTCTTAGCTGAACTTCTTAGCTGAGCCTGAGCACTATCATGGAACCAAGACCAAGTTCAGCCAGTCTCACCTTTCACCTTGAATGCACAATGCAAAACTAATCCATGATTTGTGGTTGATTTTACTCGTGGGATCTAGGGAGCAATATTGTAAAGTGACTTTGGGAAATTGTAAGACCCTGGGATTCAGTTTAGTTTACAGTAGTCGTCCCAATGAGTCATGGGAAAACTTGAGAGGCAAGGGAGTGTGATTTCCTCCCCCCCCCCCCCCCCCGCCTGTATAAAATGATCACTATATTCAGCAGGTGTGTGCTTGTACATTTGAGCACTTTGCTGCTATCGTCACCAGTAAACTGACACCAAGGCAAGATGGCAAACAATGACTCACAGGCTCTATGTGAAAAGACAGAACTTGAGAAGTAGGAACTTTAGAGAATACACATTGTGAGCAAACTGGAGTGAGCAGTTCTGCTCTAGTGATTAAGAGGGCTGTCTCGTTATGTTAGCAAAATATATATATCCTATTATTCAGCTGGTAAAACTGACACATTCATTTAGCAAGGGAGATCGAAATTACAAATTTGTAATTCTCAGAGTTTAGAGAACAGCCCTCCTTATTTCAAGCCATTTATCCAACAGTTACAATTAATTCTGGGACAAGGTGGATAGACAAACCTAAACAAGAAATTGGGGAGGAGTTGAGGGAGAGCATGAAAAGTGAGATGAACTCCCCTCTGTCTTTGGGACAGGTACTTTCATTCCTAGGCATCTCACAGTTGCTGAGAGTGGAATGGCAAGTCAAGCTCTCCACAAATACCTGGGGGGTTTTTCAGCAAACAGTGAGATTGCTAAAATACTTGTGAAGTTCTGTGGAGAATCAGGATAACCATTCAGTTGAAGTCCAGTATAGATATTTGACTATGCTTAGTAGTTCAATTCCATGGCTGAGTGAGAATGACCAGTCTCCAGTTTTGGGTATTCCTTGCAAAGAGAAGAGAGAAGGGAAATAGAGAGCTTGAGGACAGGTAGAAATCTAGAAGACAAAGGAAAAGTACTGTAGTAAAAAGGAGGATGGGAAGCGGGAAGAGACTGAGCAAGTCTGTAAAGATGTTGGGATGGTTTACAAAGGGAGAAAACCCATTCAGCTGTTTATGCGCTCTACAGCATATCAGACTTTGTTTTGGTACAGTCAGCTAATAAATACTTTCATTCAGGATCATGCTGAAAACTAGCTTTTGTCTGCCAAGGTAAAGACTAGGAACAACAATCCACAAAGGAGCCATTGGGGAGCAGACACTCACACCTTGCACACAGCCACCTCGTCCCCCATCATGTTAGCAGCTGAAGTGAAGTGCCAGTATTGGCAGGTAGCACACATACAAAACTTGTCAATGTGCAATTGAATGCTTAAGAGAATTGTCACAGGAGTGCTGAAGTAAACACCCACAGTCTGGCTCCAGTCCTTACACCTCTCTTATCACCATCCCTCCAAAGAAAAGCAGCAATAATAAGAGAATATGACCATGTGATAATCAACCCAGACTTGCCCATCTGCTCTCAAAACCTTGAAACTGTCACCCAACAACAAGCAATGGAGGCTGTGGGAAAGCAGTGTGAGTAGGGAAACAAGCCCTAATCACAGATCTACAGACCAACCACCTGGGTTCACCATGCCACATAAGATACGGGTCACAGCGAACCACATCAAAACCTTACACGGGCAATGCAATTACCTACTTCACAAATGGAAAATGGACAGCATGATACCCAAATGTGGAGAAAACACCCAAACCATGAAACATTTAGTGAACTGCTGCCCTCTAAGAGCCTTTTCTACAGGGACAGCTTGATTCATTCCATGGCACCAGAAGCTAATAGAGTGGATGACAAATTTGGACATCGACCTTTAATGTTGCTTTTCAGGTGGCCATATGAAAGAAGAGGACTTATTGTTGGAATCTTAAAATTTGAGTTTTGTCTCTACTTGGAAGCTAGGGCCTTGGGTCAGTTCCACAGAATTTCCCTTCTTCCTCTAACCAGAGCTGACACATCACAGCCGAGACACAGGAATTAAGCTTGGCAAACAAAAGCACGAGAGGGGCAATATGCTCTGTTTGAATTTTTTTGGTTAACTGCTACCAAAGCTGAAGTTGCTGTACTTAAATGTCTTCAAAATAACCAGCAAACGTTGTGTATAAACCCTCAAGTCGTGTGGCATATTGAGCGTATGGTAGCAAAGAACTGGGGAAGAAGAGGGCACTACACTACTGTTCATGTACTATAAACAAAATGTTCAGAAGCAAAGCGCATTCCTTTGTCAGCTCAGAGTCCCTCATTTCTTCAGATACCCAGCTCCCATTCCTGGGCCTGGTATTGCACTGTCTCGCATGCTGGGCAGCTGTTTACACCTGTCCAGTGTGGCTGGCACATGCAGCCATTCTGACTCAGTGGCATTTTACACCCCTCTGCACAGGTATAGAACCACTCCAAAGGCGGCTGCAAAGATCACTTTCCTCGCTCGTTGTTTCCACTAAATCATGCTGTTCTGTGTCCCCCTCCCCGGCTTGCCTCCTTCACCCCAAACAAACACACACATGCTACTTGTCTTCATTTTTAAGGGCCTTCCTGGCCCACCCCTGCTCTCTCTATCATCTCCCATATGCTATCAAGCTGCTGACCCCACTCTGCCAGTAATACCAGTCATCTTCATCCACTAAGTTTTTCCAACAAGCACCTTTATGCTCTCTCACTGGCCACCTTCCACAAGGAACGAGCGCCTCATCCACATCTGCAAAGACACCTCATTATCCTCCTTCAAAGTCACTTCTACTGCAATGCCTACAAAATAAAACTCTGCAGTTATTGTGCAGCTACTGGGCAGAGACCCCTGCTTATGCTGACCAGTGAAGTCTGCTAACTTTTGCTCCCCTAGTTGGTTTGTTGCATCCATCTGTTTTATACTCTGAATGCAAGCTTTCTGGGGCAGGGGCCATCTTTTTGTTCTGTGTTTGTACAGCACCTAGCATGATGAGGCCCAAACCAGTACCTTGCCATAAATTGTAATGGTGTAAGGCCGTGGAGAAAGAGGCTATTGTCAAAGCCGTAGCTGCATCATTAGTGTTTTTTTTCTGTCAAACTCATTATTCCTTTAACAACCTAAAAATCCAGTCGCACAATGCTGAAAGCTAACTCGGTTACCCCCTTTAACAAAACCTGCACTGATTTCTCTATTTTCTTTTACCAAACTGATACAAAGCACCTTCCGATCATCAGTCTAGGGAACTGATTGTAAAACAGAGCTTGGAGCTCTGCTGTGTTTTGCTCTTTGGATAAGAGTGGATGTCGAATGAACGCTGTTACAAAGGTGTGATACAGGAATACTGAGTCACCTACTGGTTGGTCAGATGGGCTCTACTCTCCTGTTGCCATTCGTTGGTGTGGCTGTGATGATGGAAACACCATTGTGACATTTTTCAACAGTCCGCAAAGCTGGAGTTTTGGGGGGTTTTTGATGCTTAACTATCAATAGATCTTCTGTCATTTCATCCCTAATGTAAACTTTTGTCTTCAGTGGAGTTAAGCCATGGATGAAATTAATCCATGATTATTACTGTAAAACTTAAAGAATAAGTCCCCATAAATGGAGAAGGTCTGATCTGCTCTTCTTAAAGAAACATTTTTTCCCCCCGATTTGTTCTTTAACCCTGAACATTTCATAGGAGCTGCATCAATAGATCCTAGGGCTGCATTCTCATTTCATTCCACTCTTGGCCCCCAACCTTGCCTGCTGCAAGTGTTCAGAACTAGGAAACTAAGCTAATCTTTAATGGGTGGGAATGAGAGGGGGTTGCTCCTACTAATTACTAGTAGAATGGGAATGAAAACTATTTTATGGGACAATCAGGCTTCAGAATGTAAGAGGTCTGTTAACTTTTTTAATCCCTCCAAACGTCAGGCTGGTGGGTGCAGAACTTCTCTTTCCTTGAACATTTAATGAGCTGGAGAGGCCTCAGCCAAGTGTCTGAGATACAGATATTTGTAGCTACTTGCTGTTCAGTGATCAGAATAGATAAGAGTGTAGTATTTGTTATGGAAATAAATTCCCCAGGGGAGAAGTGCTGAGCAGCTTTTAAAACAACCACCAAAAAATCCATCTGGTAATAGAAACGAAGCAGTTTGCATGGGGCAATACTATGTTTGTTTCGTGCAGCTGTCCGCAAGTTGTTAATACTGCAATTATCCTTCATTGCAGATTCTTCCAGGATGTGGTTCCAGCCATCAGGAAGTGGAGGGAAGCAGGAATGAAAGTGTATATCTATTCTTCAGGGAGCGTGGAGGCCCAGAAGCTTCTATTTGGATACTCAACAGAAGGTGATATTCTAGAGGTAGATAAGATTATAGCCTTCTTTACAGCTTCTCCATCTGCAAAATGGGGATGGTAGCTACCTTCCCGGAGCTGGGGTGAGGATACACTGGTTCATGCTGGCGACACGCTAGCCATTAATAATCTTTGATGCTCTAATAAGTTACAGAAAAATTATTAGTGTAGGATGGACGAAGAGAAAGGGGCTTGAGCTGCAGTTGTCAAGTCTGCTACAATTTCAGAGACTGCATTGCCATATTTGCTTTTCCAGTTGATACTGTGCACTGATATCGGCAAGAGTCTTTCCAGTCTGACAGTGTCAACACAACAGATCTCTTTCCTCTGCCACCCTCTTAAAAAGAAATAGAATCCCCCTCAATTAAGCCACCTCTCCAGAAGAGCCTGGATACACAGACAAACTCACTGCAAGCAAACCCCTAGGCATTGTGCAAAGTCTATCTCCACATCAACACAGCTTGTAAATGGATGTCTTTAGCCATTTTTAAAGAAAGGTGCTGAGAAAACTACACAACTAATGGGGCCGCCCCGCTCTGGAAGCTCTTTCTATTTGTTGTATCATTGAAAATGGCATGTATTCTCTGGCTGTCCCATGATCAGAGCCTTATTTGTTAAATTCCCCTCACTGCATTGGTAGGAACAGGGGATACTGATTAGGGTTCTGTAGCTCATTACCTGGGTTCTAGAATTAGTATCCTCCTAAAAAAGCCATGCTCTCTTCCATCTTTCAGCTCTTCGATGGCCACTTCGATACCAAAATAGGTCATAAGGTAGAGAGTGAGAGTTACAGAAGGATTGCGTCAAGCATCGGGTGTTCAACTAACAACGTTCTCTTCCTGACAGATGTCACTCGAGGTAGGTGGTCTGGCTGGCTTTACTGCTTTTCCCCTGAGGTGGAATGTGCTCTCTAACTGTACAATGTTAAGCACTTACCACTGCCAGGGTTGGAATGTCCGTCGCACTGCTCCTTTCTTAAACTTTCATCCCATCAGGTAGCCTCACTTGGTGTGTAGACTTGGACAAGCATTTAACCTGGGGCTTGTCTACATGGACGTTTGGTTTGTGGCAAGTTGGGGCGTAAAGGGAGTAGATCAAAGCAGGCTAGGGAACTTTTGGTGCGCAGCAGCAGGGTCCACATGGACACTTACTGGGGAGTAGATTTACACCTCAGCTTGCCACAAACTAGGTGTTCGCATAGACAAACCCAGTCTATCACCTGGAGCCTAGCACAGGCCACTAAAACTGGGTGCAAAGTAGTAAATCTGTGTCTGTGCAATTGGCGAGTGTCAACAGATGCACCGGCTCAGCCTAAAACTAAGAATGAGGTTTACTGTATTTTATGCTGCTGTTACAAGCACTCTCTTTAGAGGACCTGATTCTCTGCTCTGCCCCAAAGGCAGTCATTTACATCTGTGCAAAGTGGGTAAGACCTCACCAATCGTGAGATAGTAGAAAGTCAGGTCCAGAGAGCTTTTTTCCTTACATAAATATAGTTTCTAATGTTATACCAGCATAACCCCCAAGTAACTTGGTTCAGAACATACCGCTCAGTGTGCTTCAAAGGTAGCCCCAAATTAGGCCTCTAAGCAATGTATTCATTGTGGAACAAATGAGTAAATTTGTCAGTATATCCACATTCCTTAATAAAAAAAATGGAAATTTTATACTGGAAAACAAGCGGTGGAGGATAAGACAGAAATCCTAAAGGGAAACTTAACCCTCACATTAAGTATTCTGATTTTGCACTCCCCGTTTCCCTGGCATTCGAGTTTGAGTAATCAATAAACTGAACTCCCACCTCATTTTTCTACCAAACTGCCACAGGTGAGAATATTATGGAGGAGTCTGGCATTAGGATGCTCTCCAGCTCCCCTTGGAGGAATTTACTTTTCTGTTGCTCTGGCTGAAGCCAAACTGGCCTGTGTTCTGGGCTAGTTTTTCCTTTAGAAACTTCCCCCCACGTGAGACCACCGCTGCATTCAAATATATTGATGAGACAATGTTCCCTTGCCTCCTACTATACCCTAGTGTTCTGCTCTTTTCACAGTAAGGCAACAGAGAACTATTAAAAAGAGAAAATCCTGGTTACACGGGAGGTATTTGTCTCACTCGACTCACCACTGGTGAGGCTCAGATGGAGTAATGTTTCCAAATCTGGGTGTCACACTCTAGGAAAGATGTGGATAAATTGAAGCGAATCAGAGAAGAGCAACAAAAATGATAAAAGGCATAGAAAACCTGACTTGTGAGGAAAGGTTAAGAAAACTGGGCACAATTTAGTTTTGAGAAAAGTAGACTGAGAGGGGATCTGATAAGTCCTCAGATGTATTTAGGACTGTTACAAAGAGGACTACGATTCCTTGTTTTCCCTGTCCAGCAAAGGTAAGACAAAAAGTAATGGGTTTAATCTGCAGCAAGGGGTGTTTAGGGGAGATATTAGGAAAACTAACTATTAGGGTAGTTAGTTAAGCTCTGGGATAGGCTTCCAAAGGAGGTTGTGGAATCCCCATCATTGGAGGTTTTTTGGAACAGGTAGAACAAACCTATCAGAAAGGGTCTAGGTTTACTTGGTCCTGCCTCAGCAGAGGGGGCTAGATTTGATGACTTTGAGGTTCCTGCCAGCGCTACACTTCTATAAAATGTATGGAGACCCAGTTTGATTCCCAACCTCCAGTCCCCTCCTGCATTCTCAGATACCTTCCAAAACTGGGGAGGCAGAGGGGTTAGAGGCGGCACATGTTGACTTGCCCACCAATGTGAAACACAAAACTAACTGCGTTGGCCTTCTTGTTTCCTGAACTCTGGTCTTTCCACAGAGGCAAATGCTGCAGAAGAAGCAGACATGCATGTGGCTGTGGTCGTGAGGCCAGGCAATGCAGGGCTAACAGACGATGAGAAGTCATATTACAGTCTCATCACATCTTTCAATGAACTGTTCCTGTCTTCCTCCACTTAGGAGAACTTGTGCACATGCACAAAAGACCAAACTACACCCGCTGGAATTGTCCTTGTGTAATCTTTAATTATGTTGGTAATGAGAATTTTAAAAGATATGTACAGGATCCATGACTGTCTGCAGAAATAGATTTAAGTATTTTGGAGGGGATTTTTAATGGAGTGAAATTGAGTCCTATCAAAGTCTGTTGGAGTCGCGAGTGGTGTGAGAAGCAGCATCCATGAAGCCTGTGTTTGATTAGCTTTCCTATCAGGGAATTTATTACTACAGGTTGACTGTTCTGCCAGCCAACCACCGGGTAATCTAGTTATGAAAGTCCATGTGACAACATTTGTCACTTAAAAACAAACTATTCTGTGAACAAAGAATTTCTCACACTTCCACAGACTTGACTCTTACAAGGAAATATGAACATCCCCCTTCCAATAAGATCTGTAGCTCTCACGCTGAAAGTTAAATTAAGCAAAATTAATTTCTTAAGAGGTTAATCTCTGTATGTTAGGATAGCCAAAGGTAAATGTCAAATGTGGACCATCAAGTTTGGATGCTGCAGTTAGATCTGCCACAGAGGAGGTTTAAATGTAAACCCGCTTGTGATATTGGGCTAGGTGCTGCAGGACCTGCTGCATGCTAGAGCCAGATTTCCATTTATTTCAGAAACGTAGCTCTCTTAGCAATAATCCTGAAACTTTCCTTAAGCAGCCAAGAAATGGTTTCACTAACTCGTAACTCAGCTCAGCTCTAAGTAGACATTATAAAAGATAGTTCATGGCTTTGGCACTACCTGCTGCATTTGATATCAATGAATGATTACAAAAATACAAATCATGTAACAGCACCACTTAATCTGTGCCACTTTATACTATGTGGTAAATAAAAGTACAATTGTCGTCTGCCTAAAATTCCAGTATTTGCATTATCCCACCAGTGGCCAGTCTCTAGCATTGGTGGAAGGGTTTTCTTACCTGTAACCTGCTAGCTTTCCTTCAGTATGCCATGCCCTTCCCCCATTGTTTCCTGCAGGCTGTGTGAGCCTCCTCTTAGAGAGGAATTGGGGTGACACTCAAAACCTTCCTTTGCTTTCAGTGGGAGTTCTACACATGGTAGGAGAGCAGGAGCAGCAAGTTGGCTACCTGTTGTTAACAGCAGTCAACACAGGTGCAGCACGGTGCCTAAGGGTCTAATTCATCACTACCTTGCACTTGTTGTAGATCCCTTGCACCTGTGGGCATAAAGCACTATCCAATCAGAATGGTAGTGTCTACAGCTGTGAAGAATGGGTGTAAAATAGCTTAGAGTGTGAGGCAGTGGAGAATGGCCTACAGGGAATCCTTTTAACTCCAGGAACATCAAGCATTCCCAGTAAAATGTACACAAACCCCAGCCTCTTGCTTGTGCAGAAAAGGAAGAGATGGATGCTACTGCATATTTGGACATGTGCTTGTCTTTGTCCCTCACCGTGCATGTTTTACCAACACAAGCGGACTGCTTAAGTTTTTTTAGCTAATGATCTGAAACGTCAAGTTTTACAGCTTCATCTGCTTAAACACGGTATGACGAAAGGACCCAGAAATCCTTACTTCTGCCCAGGTCGTCCTACCAGCCCATGCACCCAAATTCATGAGCGGAACAGGAAGGAAGGAAGGAATTTTTTTCATAGCGAATCTGTATAACTCACGGATTCCACATTGTCCAGGCTCCTTTCTGCCTGACTGGAATCAAAGAATGTGTCTCCACCTAGCCTGTGTGTGGTCTGCTCCCTGCAGGGGAGAGAGAGAGACAGACAATTCTAATACCATGAGCCATGGCAGTGGAGGTTTAGATTCTTCCTGGGGCGGGGGCATTTGATTCTACCAGGATGCGCCCCCTACAGGGAAGGGAAAAGGTGCCATGTTCTGCCATCAGAGAAGTACAGAAAGCAGCTATTCACTCTCTACTGCCTCTCATGGGGACCTACTGAGCAAAAGCAGCTCCTGGAAAGAATAGGTTAGGTACCTGGAGTGGAACAGACTTGCTCTTTCCCCAGAATGTACCAGATAGGGATCAGTTCCTGGAGTTTTCTAAGCATTCATGGGTGTGTAGAAGACAGCCTTCCTTCCCTGTGAGACACATTCATCAGCAAAGAAACCAAGGGGAAGTTGTGTAGGGTCAGGTTATGATTGGAGGGGAGAGGTGCGAACATATCGCCCTGATGGGACCGTTACTACGGCCACTGAAGCCAGGAGGGGGAGGGAAAGTGAAGATCCTAGGGTGGCATGTTGGGATGAGAAGGTGCATTTCACCAGCTTTTGTACCAGTATTTCCCATGTGTAACTCTAGGAAGCATTTGTGTGCAGGTTACGATGCCCCTTCTAATCCAACCCCCAATTATTTTTAAGTTAATCATGATTTTTGAATGTGTGGGTTTGGCAATACCATGCCTGAGAACTAGAAAGTAAAACAGGCTCATCTGTTCTACTGCCCAAATGTGGACCCTGAGCCTACATTCAGTTGGGCACGGAGGGCCCATTATGTCCAGCTAAGAGCATTTCCACAGGCTCTGCACTAACAGAGTCAATAGCGGGACTGGGCCTTAAACAGAATGCCAAGATTAAGTCAACATTATAAACGCCCAAGTACATTTGTAAAGTGCTGTGGCATGTCAGTGGTGCTAGTAACACAGAGATGGTCTCTGCAAAAAAATAAAATGCATCTTGACAGCACATCCCTTTAAAGGGAGATGGCAGGTCCTTAGGGAAATAGCTGTCCAGTCTTGAGAGAGAGACCCAGCTAATCTGAATACAGCTGTGGCCCACTACTTAGAGTGATCTTCACCCTAAACCGAGCACACTGCAGAAACATACCAGATTCACAATCCTTACTGCTATAGTCATATCTGCATGACTGACTGGGCACTGGATTTAGGTAAAGTTGATGTGTACCATTGTATCAAGATGCAAAGTGAGTATTTGCTCACATCTTGTTCCATTTGTCATAATTAAACTGGGTATATGGGGGGAGGGAATAAAACTCACTCTTTCCATAAAAGAAGTTTATTTAGTGGTCATGTTTCAGTGTACATTAGTTATTGATCAGCTGTACTGAAATGTGCCATTAGAAATACTTTAAGAAATGTACAGTACATCACCAAAAGCTTGAAATTCAGCTTGGATTGCATATTGTTAGTGGAAAAAATTCACAAACTTCATTTTTTTTTCTTTGATAAAATTTCAAAATATAAAATGATAAAACAAAAGCATTATTTGATTTTTAAAAAGTCAGTGGACTATTTACAGTAAACACTTTTTAAACAAAAGCTTACTACTCTCTGCTCAATATGCACATGTGTGAGATTCTCCATTTATGTGTATTCCTAACAGTCTCACCCTCCCCTGGCAGTGAAGAAAAGAAAAAGATATGTGGATTGGCCTTGTTATTTTGAGTCTTCTGCTAATGGGTGATAAACCCACCACTACTTCATTTTAATGACAAACATCCACACATTCCCTTCCCTGAAAGTGTCCTGCTAACTTTTTCTTATTCTTAGATGTATTACTAAAGGCCCAAATTCTGCTGCCAGATGTAAACTCTCCATTCAGTGGAGTTACTCTGGAATTACACCAGGGTAACCAAGTGTAGAATCTGCCTCAAAATAACCAATTTCATAGGGCTGGTTGAAAATTTTCCATCAAAACTGTTTTTCAGTGGAAAATTGGGTTTTTGTCAAAATGAAATTGTTCACCAAGCGTGTCCTTTCTGCAGAAAATCTAGACTTCCCTCAAAAAAACTAAACTCTTCAAAACCAAACCATTTTAATTTGAAAATGTTGGATTTTCAACCTGCTCCATAAAATTTGAGCTGTATTTGTTTTACATTATGAAAAGTCTCCAAGTTTCGGCCAGTGTACCAAGATCATTGGTAGTTTAGCTCCGTCCCCTTTAGGAATGGAATGAAAGCTCATCCAAGTTCTGTTAGGGTTTTTGTCCAGGCAGCTCTGCCTGTAGCGGTTTCTTTACTATCCTGAACTTTTAAGGTGAATTCAGCCCCATGCAGAGGGCCAGAGCTAGGCCAGTCCACCATTTAAGTCACACTTAAGCCCAAGGACCCTGATCCTTTAACAAAGTCTGTACAGGTGGATTCCAGCTGCCATTAGCTTCAATGGGGCTCGGCAGGGGTCCAACCAATCAGAGTCTGTTGCTGAATTAGGCACATAGGTAGGTAAGTTGAGGCAAAGTCCTCTGCAAAGGGTGAATTTCACCATTAGTGCATAAGAGTAAAATAAAACTACATCCAGTAAAATCTGCCTGAATTTATGATGTTCTGAACATACATGAGCCGGAATCTTCACTCAGACTAAGTTCAGACAAGGTTCCCCTTGTCCATGAGAAATAGTGAGAAAAGCCGCTTTCTAAATATTATACACAGGATTTTATGGAAGCACTACAAATAAAAAAAAAACACCCTTTTGGTCCCCGCTGGGCAGAAGAAACATTCACATTTTAGCCTTGCGCTGTCTGTTCACGTGGGGCACAGCTGCTCAGACCATACCACATTGAGATGTAGCCCAGCCCCACCCACGCTGCATTGGGATGCGTTTTCTAATTTCGCTTTGGTGCAGGTGGGCTGCCTCAGTCCCACATCCACTGCCGACCACTGTCTCCTTCACTGTCTTTTTAGTTGTCTAGTTTTTCCCAAACCAGGCCTCACCTTTATCTGCTTTCCAAATGGGAAGAAGTGCCTATCCTTAATCAAGAGCCAGTATGTTTGTGCTCTCTTCTTCCACTGATTGATTCCAAGTCCAGATGCCATAAAACCAGCTGGTAATTCTTCCTCACTTCACAATCAAGTTACCCTTGTCCAACAACAAGGCAATAAAAACCAGTTGAAACCTGAGACAAGTGCAGTCTAGTGGTCTGATTGCAGGAGTAGGAGCCAGTAACGCCTGAGTACTAACCCTGACTGACCTGTCACGCTGGAGAAGTCATCTCCCCAGCTGTATAATGGGGATAATACAACCTACCTGACAGTGGCCTTGTGAGGATTAGGATATTTCTAAGATGAATGGGACAGGGGTTGAGGAGAGAGACCTCTAGCACAAACTTAGTAATCGGCCTTTCTTTACAAATACATTGGTGTTTTCAGATTTGGTCAGATAGATCCTTGCGTTTTTGCTCTGCTCTTAAACAGCTGCCCTCAGAGCCCTTTGGCAATACGTCTGTGACTGTACATGGAAAATGAACTTGTCAAAAAAAATGTAATGAGGTCATGGGTTAAATCTCCTGACCATGCGAGCCCACCTGCCATGTAACGAGGGCAGGCCTATACCTGATCTGTTTGATACTCAGAGGCTTCAGACGGGCTTTCGGAAAAGCTCAAGAAGTTTTCCTGGTACTCAGAACAAATTATCTCAAATCTGTAGTGTCTGAACTCCACAGCGAAGGTACCAAAGTAGCAGAGGAAGCACATCACCAAGCCCCACTGGATCCTGGCTGCATGCATATGGATCCCCTGTGCCATCAGGATAAAGTCTGGAGAAGAGCTGTCAAGGAGAACGTCTGAGCAGCCTAAGTCCTGGATGAGAGCAGATAGAGCCGCTGTGGGTTGTTTTTCAAATGCGTGAGGTGATAACTTCTTGCCTTCTTTTTACACTTAAATATAATCCACTGGACCGTGGCAGCCAACATGCAATTAAAAATGGTATTAAATAGAAAATCAGGGACAGGGTGAATGTCAACAATCTAATTCAGCAGGAAACTGGACAAACCGGGAACATTTGCAAGCCTGTTACATGTGGCAACACTTTCATGTGGCTAATGAACGTGCTTCTATTTCCATAAAATTGTGCTTAGCTCTTGCATCACACTGTTCACCTGTACATCCCAAAGCATTTGACAAAGAAGGGGAAATATCTTTCCCATGATGAAAAAGGCACAGAGAGGTGAAGTAACTTGCTCAAGGCCAAACAGCCACTCAGTGGCAAACCTGAGAACAGAACCCAGTTTTGTGTCCTAGTTCAGTGCTGTAACCACAGACCATGCTGTGTCTCAGTGAGAACAGGCTCAGTCCCATTCTGGGCTAAGGTTAAACCCACTTATTACTTATTAAAGCCAACCTTTTTTGGGAAGCCCGGAAACACTGACCTCCACCAGTAAAAATACCATCACTCGCCCAATATACTAAAGAACACACACCACAGTTTGAGATCAAACCTTCCTCCGAGTCTCCTAAGGCTTTTTCCATTCTCTGCTTATTTGGTCTCAACTCCTTAGGACAGGGACTGTGTCTTTGTATCTCATGCTGTGCTGAGCACGCGGCTGGCATTTAACAAACACTGACCTCACGCTCCACTGTTACTCTTTTGTCTTATCTACAGTATTAAAACGACCATGCTGGGGACCAGGTTCCAACACAAACTTCCCTAACATGGTTAAAACACTTAGACTTTGCGGGGCTGGACATGGTTAAAACAAGACTCAGCTCCTTCCTGCAGTCCAAGACCTGACCAAGCTGGGGAACCTCCACACTGTAACTGGGTCCCTCAACAGTGTAGATGTGACCTTTGACTGTTATAGGACCTGCTTATCTGCCTACCTTTTCTAGAAGATTGTTGTTTAACCTGCACCCTGAGAAGAAAGGGTCACACACATTTACAGCTAAAAAAATGAACAGCCTCCCACATAGCTTCATGCTCAGGGTTGGATTTATCACAAAACAGGCCATTAGAATTTGCTCCTTTGGTCCATATTCAGCCATAGCATAAGCAGTCCCAGTCCCCATTGCAATAAATGGGTGTTGTGACCTTATGGCTGAATTTGGCTCTAACGGTCTCCAATTTCCTCCACATTTTCAGGGTTGTTCTCAGGTTGTGCCCAAGGGTGAAATTCACCCCATGCAAAGGGCCAGCTCAAGGCTTCTACCCCACGTAAGGGCTATTTGGAGAATTTATATAGGATTTCAGTGTTAGATAGGCCTGGTGTTGTGGCCCTCTGCACAGGGTGAATATCACCTGTGGTGAAGTAACCAGACACCAGGGCACTGAGATGATAGGATTTTGCTGGTAACATTCAGCACGTTAGTTTGTGAGCTTCTTTAGAGGTAAAGAGAAGGACTGAACACTGGCTCGCTGGATTTCCAGCTACAGCAACCTTTCCTAAACCTCTCAAGATGATGTACTTTTTCCAGACCCAACTTGCTGCAGCTCTTTGTGCAGAATCTTACACCAACCTTTCTGGAACGAAAGTTGCTGGCAGAAAAGCATACAAGGGTACAGACCTGGCAAATGATTTGTGATACATAAAGCAAAATCATGAGATAAACCTCTCTGGAAACAATAAACTTTTGTAGCTGGAAACGGGGGAGGCCTCTATATGTTTACATCAGACTGGTGTATTTCCTGACATCGGGTGAAATTTTCAAAAGTGCCTAAGTCACTTAGGAACGTAAATCCCATTCTAAAAATGGGAATTAGGTGCTTTTTGAAAATTTTATCCAAATAAACCTTCAAACCACTTCTGATCTTAAGAAGCTTGGCTCCTTTTGTTTTCCCAAGATTTTCTCCTAGAACATTTCATGGCTCTATACAGGTGTTGCTAATATGCCCAATGGTGTAACAGCAATTTAGTCATATTGCTTTATTAATTGGGATTCAGGGATTGTTCTATGGTATAACCACCTCTGAAATGATATAGAAGGAGTTTTAAACCCACTGCTGACAACAACAGTGAATGATGAGAATTTAAACGTTTGTGTAAAGAAACCTCATGGAAACTTTCAGAAGTGATAGCTTTTCTTGGCCTTGCTTCTTGACAGGAATGTGATGATGACAAAAGGCAATTCTCTCCTGTTACATCCACTACTATAGTGAGAGATAAATCATGGTTCTATAAAGTGCCCATCACAATGCATCTGATGCTGAACTAAGTTAAAATAGAGCTGGGCCCCATGTCCATTAACAACAACACTACTTAGCATTTCTACAGCATTTTCCAGCTAGGGGTCTCAATGGGGGGTAAGCATTGTTCTCCTCCTTTGAACAGATGGGAAGTCTGAGACACAGACTAATTCACAGGTCACACAGTAGGTCAGGTGCAGACCCAGAAATAGCCCTCAGGTGTCCCGTGGGCCTGATTTTCAAAAAGCCTGCACAAACACCTGCATATGTGCTCCCAGCACTATCACTCGCACATGCAAATGGCAGAGTCTAACAGGTGCATGTGCAGGTAACAGAATTAAACCCACTCGGGAGGTTTAAATTCTATCACAATGGACACAGGTGTCAGAATTTGCCAACTGCACAGTCCCGACTAGAGGGCAAGCAAGGCACAGTGGGAGAACTGAAGACCAGGCCCAAAGGGGTAACTTCTTCACTCCTTGATTAGTCAAATCCAAGTGATCAGGGAGGACAGGTTTGTGGTATGGATACAGGACAGGGACACAGGTGATGGGGGTTCTGTTCCTTGGCCTGCCGCATAGTGCTCCTGCGCAAATTAGCTAGGACAGGTCACGATCTCTCTGTGTCTCAGTACCCTCGCCTGTAAAACAGGGATAACAATATTAACCTACCCCAGGGGGTAAACGTGAGACTAAATTTGTTAGTGGCCATAAATGTTTTGAGCTCCCAGGACAGATAGTGCTATAAAGGGGGAAAACAGTTTTATACCGTACATTACTTTTTAAATCCCCTCCTTTCATGATAAGCAGGCATGTTATTCTAGCTGCCTGCAGGTCCAACAAGCAAGGCAAAAGGATACAAAGGACTACACACAGGGTTATAGTGGCTGACAAGACAACTCGTGGAATCCCAGCTTTTCTTCCTTCATTCTTTAGGTTTATTTTGAGTGTCAAGGCAGCCTGAATCCAGCAGGCCAGGGTGCCAAAACCGAACGTCAGGGAGGTGCCGACATTATGGATTTCTTCGTCGCTGGAGAGCTACAAAGAAAAAGGAACTTGCGATTTCTTTGATACACCCCAAAGAAAAAAACATCTATACAATTCCTCAGGGTGATCCTACTTTCGGGAAGGGGGAAGGAAGGGTGTAATATTAAAGAAGAATCATTTGGTTGCAAAATACACAGCCATTGCTGCCTTCCTACTCGGTTGCAACATAGGTGTCTGTGAGGTCCAGCTGTTTACAGCCTAGCTGCTGCTGTAAGCAGAATTTCCTCCCAAACCAAAGAGCAGTGGACAAAGTGATGTCCTGAAGTCATCCCCGCCAGCTCTTTGGCAAGGCCGCCGGAAAAACCAAACAAGAGATGTTTCCTGCAGAAATCCTTTGCTGGTTCTCCACCGTGGCCAGTGCATGCTGGGACAATTCTTTGCGCCTTGGTCAGTGCTGTTCTGTGGACATGAACACTGACGCTCACAGGCCCAGTCCTGCAACAAATGAGCTCTGTGCAGGTGGAGCCCCACTGACTTCAAAAGGGTTCCATTAGGACACAGGCATCCTCTTGCCTGAGCTTGCAGGACTGGGACCGTAGATACAAATTAGCTATCCAGTCACAGTGACTTAATTTAGGGGAGGCCAAGTCACCTGGGAAGTAACAAGCAAGACAAAGGCATCACAAGCCTGGCTTGGACTCTGACAAAGTGAAGCTTTTTGGATGAGATTCTCAAAACCACCTAGGGGATTTGGACGCACAATTCCCATCCCAATCAAAAGGAGAGATGTGTCCAATTTGTCTGAGAAGCTGTGAAAATCTCAGATTTGATCTATAAATAAGAATTCACTTAGTAAAAAACAACCCTGTTGGGAGGGTCTGCTGCTACTTTACCATGATCAGAGCAAGTCAAATCCACCCTTTGTCAGTGAAGTCAATGGAGGCTCACCAGGAATGATTTGGGACCATGACCCTGTCTGATTCAGACTCTGAAGGCAAAATGATACATACAGAATTGTGGCTTTTGTTCAAAAAGGCAGGGGCAAACCCTTTGTTTAAGCACCTTGCACACTTTGGAAGCCAGAATAAATAACAGATTCACTTGGTCTTGTCTTTCAGTTTTCCAGTTTGTCCTTGACACAGCTAGTGAAATTCACTCCACCCACAGAATGCCTGAGTGTTACAGGGAGTAACACTGAGTGGAGTGCAGGGAGCTGAAAGCCATCCATCCACCCCAGCCCAGGGCAGGGAGTGGGGCTGCCACTCAGCCAGCAATGAGTTTAGACTTGAAATTAGGCAAAGGAGTGAAGTTCTGGAACCGCCTTCCAAGGGGAGCAGAGGGGCAAAAAACCTAACTGGTTTCAAGACTGAGCTTGCTAAGCGTGTAGAGGGGATGGTATGATGAGACTGCCTATAAAGGCATCTGCTAGTAACAAATATTTCCAATGGCCGGAGATGGGACGCTTGATGGGGAGGGCTCTGAGTTATTACAGAGAATTCTTTCCTAGGTGTCTAGCTGGTGGGTCTCGCCCACATGCTCAGGGTCTAACTGATCAGCATATTTGGGGTCGGGAAGAAATTTCCCTCCAGGTAAGATTGGCAGAGATGCTGGGGGGGTTTCACCTTCCTCTGCAGCATGGGGCACGGCAGGCAGGGGCAGTGGTTTGTAGAAATTTTGGTGGTGCCCAGAATGCCCAGAGCCCACCCCTCGAAACCTGCCTAAGGCTCTGGGAGGGAGTTTGGGTGAGGGGAGGAGGTCTGGGGTGCAGGCCCTGTGCTGGGGCAGGGGATTGGGGTGCAGGAGGGGTGCAGGCTCTGGGAGGGAGTTTGGGTGCTGGGTGCAGGCTCCAGGCTGGGGCAGGGAGTGCAGGAGGGGGTGAGGGGTGCAGGCTCTGGCCCAGAGTTTGGGTGCAGGCTCTGGGCTGGGATGCAGGCTCTGGGAGGGAGTTTGAGGATGGGAGCGGGTGCAGGCTCTGGGAGGGGGTGAGGGGGTGCGGCGCAGCACTTACCTGAGGCTCCTAGGCAGGGTGGGCCAGAGGGCCTCCCTGCACTGCTACTCCCAGGTACTGCCCTCGCAGCTTCCTATTGACCGCAGGGGCGCTTGGAGCAGAAGCAGCGCGCATAGACACATACCCGACCCACCCTGCCCAGGAGCCGCAGGGAGGGGCCGGCAGCCTTGTGGAGTGAGCAGGCAGGAAGCTGCTCAGCTCCGCTGCACTGCTGGTGGTGGGTGGGGGCCTGTTTTAAATCACCTGGGGATGTGCGGGGGGGGAGGGGGGAAAGAGCGCTAGGGGGCAGAAGGCAGGGCCAAGGGAGAGACCCGGCCTCAAACATTGCTGGAGCCGGGCCCGGAATATTCCTGGTGCCCAGGCCCCACGGCCCATAGAACTCGCCGCCTATGCTTGCAGGTTTAAACTAGTGTAAATGGTGGAGTCTCTGTAACTTGAAGTCTTTAAACCATGATGTGAGGACGTCAGTAACTCAGCCAGAGGTTGGGGTCTATTTCACGAGTGGGAGGGTGAGGTTCAGTGACCTGCAATGTGCAGGAGGCCTGACTACATGATCATGATGGTCCCTTCTGGCCTCAAAGTCTGTGTCGTTACTCCAGCCTATGAACTGGAATAGCAGCAACAGCCCTTCTGTGCTGGTTGCATGGGGTACAAGATCCATGTGCAATGGGGAATTTGTGGTCAGACCTCAGACCTCAGCGCTGCCTTCAACATTAGCCTATCTGGGACCATTTCCACAGCACACACTTTCCTTTGCATGGCTGCACAGCCTCCCCCCTCTCCCTCCCTCCCTCTATCTATATTCAGTCTCAGCTGACACAACCCCACTATTACTAAAATGTCAGAAAAATCAACAAGAAATTAGCTCTTGGATGAAGACGGGCTGTCTCAAGCTGAAGTGATAGTGGTTTGAAAGGGGAAATGCTTAGAAGAGCTGGCCCAGACATTGTCCTGGTTGACTCCTCCCTAAGCCTGGATTACCAGGTAACATGAGTTTCTAAAAACACCTTTTTTCACCTCCAGTTTGAAAGGAAACCTCATCCCTTCCTGCCAGATAGAGATCTGACCACAGGGATCCATGCATTTTTCTCTCCAGGTGGATCACTAACTTCCAGATGGATCACTAACTCACTGTACCTGGAGCTGCATGGAAAGACAGTGCACAGGCTCCAGTATGTAACTGCCCGACTTCTCCATAGCTCAGGCTACCGTGAGCGCATCAGCCCTCTGCTCAAGTCCCTCCACTGGCTCCCAGTCAGCTTCTCATGCCAGTTTAAGGCTTTGGTCCTAATTTCCAAAGCAATTCATGGATCAAGCCCCAGAGTTACATTACAGATTGAATTTCCATCTGTGAACCATCATATCTGCGCTCCTCTGGGACAACCCAGATCATAAAGCCCAGAACAAAGCATATGAGAGCTGGTGACAAGTCACTCTCTGTCAAATGGATCTGGCTATGGAACAATCCTCCAGAGGAGGCCAGGCAATTCCTGACTGACCATCTCTAGGAAAAGCTGTGAAACCTTCCTATTTGAGAAATCTTTTCCACCATAATAATGTCAATCATAACACTGACCCCTCTTTTTCCCAATATACCCTAAGCAACCAAACAAACAAAAGGGAGGGGGGAATTAATAAAATCTAAAATAATAAAAAGCCTGCCCCCAGAAAAGTGTTTACCCCTAAAAAGTGAGAAGAGCCAGAGACTCTGTAGTCCACTAAGGATCTGGCTACTGATTTCATGTGGAAGGCATACAGATACTATGGTGATGGGTGGAAATACAAAAAGATCGATGGTTTGAGCCAGCAAGGGACAATGTTACTTTTGTTCTGGTAGCTTTTAGTGTGTTAAGCTCTCTCTCTCTCTCTGTCAACATCCCCCAGAGAACAGATCTTGTCCAGAGACACTATTGCAAGCCCTCTATTATATTTTGTGGTGTTGCCAGTAAGCAATAAGGAAGCAAGGGCATCTACTATGGGCTAACATTGACACGCCTTGGTTGTGGTTTGGCACAAGACCAAAGAAGGGTGCTGTTCACCAGCAAGGTGTGGCTTTATTAAATCAGAATATATAACCTAGAGTAATTTATTGTAACAGCTTCTAAAGAACCAGACCTTCGCTAGAAAGGAAAATACTGGAAAGGAAGGAAGGAGAACTTTGAGATTCGGTTTCCTAAAGCCGGCCCCACCTCTCACAGCTTCCCCTTCACACAGCTCGATAAGCATTGTGCTAGCTCTTACAACTTGGGGGTCCACAGGCAAAACCAAGGCCACAAGCTGCTAGACAGGGGAGATGGGCAGAGATGTCAATGAAGCTACATTGAATTGGTGTATACCAGCTGAGGATCTGGCCTAAAGTATCTGATTGGCTCATCCTTAATAAAAAGTCAGAGTGGAACATATTACAAGCAGACACATGATTACCGCCAACAGGTCACACACTGAGCTGGTTTCAATTTCTCTCTCTCTCTCTCTTTTTAAAAAAGAAAACTGACATATTCTTCCAATTCAATAAAACTAATGTGCCAAATTCTCTGCTGTCATAATACCACTGACTTCTATAGAGCTATGCCTGCAGAGAATTTGGCCCAGCGTAATTTCTCATGTTCGCGCAGCAGTTACCAGTCAGAGCTGCATTGCTAGCAGTACCACAGGGGGAGATTTTCAAAGACACATAGGGGATTTAGGAACACCACCTCCATTGACTTTAAATACTTTTGAAAACCTCCCCCTAAGATTTCACATTCACCTAAGAGACAAGCAGACACATTAGTACAGTGGACACATTCCCACTCTAGAGCAAGCTTGTGGTGTCTCAAAATGACTGCTGACAGCTTGTTTGTAATAATAATACTCACAGAACAGACCGAGAATTGAAAGAACTACAGCCAGGGCAATGACTCAGAGCAGGAAATACCTTCCGTGTTTACATATAAAGTCCCTCTTGTAACCAGTCTAAGGATAGGCAGGAGGTAAAACACCAACATACATTCTAATAATAGGAAGCAACTATCTTCATGGCAGCTCTGTGCTGGCAGCCTGGCCTGCTGCTAGCATAGACGTGTGTGCAAGCTCCCAGGGCTGGCCACTCTCCAGTGCAGTCCCCATGCCTAGGCACTTGTCCATCAAGCCCAGTGCCTGCCCAAGGGTAAGGCAGGCTCCCAGCTGCTGTTGGGTGCCAGGATATGGAACATCAGGTGTCACAGTTTCAAACTCTGCTTGGAAGTGGGGGGTTATTTCTCTTGGGTTTTAAATAAATTTTAAAGTTTATTAGGAATAATCAATCATCAGTGCTACTAATGGCAGTTGCCGAGTTCCCTTTGCCACCAGGGAAGCAATTTAAGAGGCAGTGGCAGGCCTAGGTAGTGGGCAGGAGGGTATGAGGAGGCAGAGAGCATGGACAGCCATTCTAGCAGCCGTACTCCTGCCATGGGCAGCTCCAGAAGCACAGAGATCTGTGCTCACAGCAAGTAGGGCTGCTAGATAATGAATGCAGCCCTCATGACATGCCCATGGAAACCCAGAAAAGAATGACATGTTAATTACCAATTAGCTGGAGGGAGGAGGAAGTGGGAATGGGGTACCTGAAAGTTGCCAAGTAAGGTCATTCCAAACGAGGCCAAGCATAACGCAATCAGTCCGCAGACGTTCAGCCAGGGGTTTAGCATCTTTGGCTTCAGCTGTATAAAGCGGAGAACAGCAACAACAAGTGCTGAAAAAGGAAACAAAATGCCAGACGCAGTTATAAACCCACACAGCACAAACCTGGTGGGTAGGATTTCCAAAAGCGCGCAACCCCGCTCCTGGTAAAACTCACATGAGCTGCCATGGGAGCAGAGGTAGGCCAGTGCTTTTGAACATTCCACCTTGCATTTAATTGCAGAAGATGCAATAGCACAGTAAGTAACTTGGGTAATTCCTTCTCTTCCTTCCCTGCCCCATTATTTATTGCTGACACTTTTGTCGCATCTTGTCTAAAACCAAGACAGAAACTGTACTGGACAAGGACTGTGTCTTTATTATTGGTCTGGAAAGCATTTGGCACAGTTTGGACATTATGTACATAACTGATAATAATAGGATTTGCATGAAGTTTTATTCCATTAGCTACATTTGTGATGAGTTCGATTTGATGATTAACCTCCTCCAGAAGCACACAGCAGGGACCCAATCAAAAGCTTGGATCAGGCCCTCTCCCTTCACATTGTTTTATAAAACAAACATTTCAAAAGCATCCTTGCAAATGTGCACACAACAGGGACAGCACAGAAAGCTTCTTCTCACTTCCCTGCCAACATATCACAATTCTGACCTAGAGGGATCAGCCTCTAGAGGTGAGAGTACAGGTCACTTTCTTGACTATTCCATCCTTGGCCCATCTATAAAAGACTGCCAGCAAGGGGGAAAACAAGGACAAGTAGGTGGGAATCTGTCCGCTGGGAACTGGACTAAGTCTTTCATGCTCCTTGCCCATAGCACAAAGCATTTTAGGTAGCTAATACTGCATTTCATACAGGGCTCAATACAATCAATGTCATTCTCAGCATACTTCTAACCAGATCAGTACCAGTCAGACCAAGGCATGGAACTGCCACTTGTAAGCGAGAAGTCAGTTTCCTAATGGGAAAGGAGCTAAGGGAGACATGATTGCTTTAAGAAGTCACAGAAACTTCTTCCTGGAGTAGGAATGGTGACTGGCAGCAAGGCATGGGGAAGAAAAATTAACACATCTAGACAAACCCAAATAGGAATTATGGGAGTCTAAGGGACTGAGGTGCCTAAATTCAAATGAAATCCACTGGGAGTTGGACACATTTCCCTTATGTTACTTTTGAAAATCCATCTTAATGTCCTTGTATCCTTCAGCCTCCTGCACATACAATTCTGTTGTATAACGACTGTATGGTTTGACTAGATCTTCTCTTTTAGCAGATATTCATCAGGAATGAAATTCATCCTAGAACAAAGGACCCAGGATCTGCCTTACAGTCCCTCTTAAGCCCTATTTTAAGGTTTTTTAAGACCTTATTCATGCTCTCTGTGCTAAGGTGAATTTCCCTCTTAAGTAGGTTCCATTGCTTTAGTTTGGTGCATTCAAATATATTCTTTCAGCATTGGTTGTTTTTTTTTAAATAATAGGTCAAATTTTTTGATACAAGACAGATGACAGGAGATAGAGCCCTGCACCTCTAGGTCACAGGTTGAAAACCAAACCACATTAGTAGGGACACAAAATAATAACCACTTGGTGAAGAATCATGTAAAAATGAACTGCTGATCTCAGTCCAGCTCTCCTGGAACACTGTCCATTTCACAGGTGGAATTTTGCTAGCAGCGTCTGCAGAGAGACCAAGAATCGAGTAGACATCCAGAATGAGAACTGGGGTACTGAATCTATTAATGAATGCAGGCCAAGCTGGCAAATAGTTCCAGCCACACACACACACACACACACAAAGAAGAAGAATTGCAGTGGGGGGTTAAAAAAGGTTGATTTGATTGACCCTAAAACATTTTTTTTTCATTTTGGTGAGAAAAACTAAAAACATTAAGTTAAGGTTCAAAATGAACCAATTTTTCAGGTCAGCCACCGAACCGAAAAATGAATGATTTGTTCACCTCTATTCAGCACAAGTTCCACTCTCACCCTACATAGTCCTTACAGATCATGCCTGAGACATAGTGGTAGGGCAGGTTTCAGAGTAGCAGCTGTGTTAGTCTGTATTCGCAAAAAGAAAAGGAGTACTTGGGGCACCTTAGAGACTAACAAATTTATTTGAGCATAAGCTTTCGTGAGCTACAGCTCACTTCATCGGATGCATTCTGTGGAAAATACCAAATGGTAGGGCAGTATTGGGATGATGGCATTGCTGATGTTCATACTGGACCTGCTCGGGGCATACAGGATTTGGTCCCAAGCCATTGAAGTAAATGAAAGTTTTGCCATGGACTTCAGTGGGATCAGGATCAGGCATAAAAAAAAAGAACAGTTTCCAGGGATTTCAGTTCAGCATGTTGCCCAAGCATTACAGTACCAGGTATTATCCTGAAAGGGTTTCATTGTATCTGTTTGACTTGATGCAGAGAAAATGTATTCTTTAAAGTGGGCTCTAATGAGTTTCATCCTGGACAAAATACCAACATCAGCATCCCCCCAGTCAATGCATGGGCATGACCTTTTCATCTTAATTATTTACTTTCTGTTTTGTAAGTCCAATATAACGTGAATCAGTCAGTCTATTTTGGAGGGCTGCATCAGCCACTATATAGATGCTTAAATTACACAACCTTCATCTTTACAATGCACCCCAAGGCAACAATATGGTGAAATGAACCGTCTTTCTGTGCTGTTGTTTCATTATTGTCGGAGTATATGGGAGATGGCGAATCCTAACCCATTCACAAGTCACATGACCATTAATGTTCAATTATGTTTTGAATCAATCTTAAAATGTTAATTTCAATACACACATATTGATCCTGTCCTTAGGATTTTGCCACTGATTTCAATGGAAGACAAATTGGGCACTATCCAACTATGTGGTACAAACTAACAAGATCTGGTGGGCCGACATTTTCAAAAGTGACTTGTGATTTTGGGTCCCTCAGTTTTTGGATGACCGTTGAGACATCTTAAAGGTGCGAGATTTTCAAAGATGGGCACTCAGTACTTTCTGAAAATTAGGACCTTGTAAACATGTCTCAAATTATACACCCAAAAATTTGTGTACTCCCAAAATCACTAGACAATTTTGAAAATTTTGGCAATTGATGTTTCTATCAGTGATGGAGTATTCAAAAACAGGGCAACAAGGGAACGAGAGAGAAACAGCAATATTCTCAACAAAAAGTGTTCCTTCTCCATATCAAAACGGAGAGATGCAATATTGATGGTATCCTTTGCCGAGCACTGATGTTAATTATTTTTGCATATACCAGATGGTCCTACCCCAGATGAAAGATCATAAAGCAGCACTGAACCTTGTAGCGTCTCTGAGCTAAAACTAGTAAATCTCAATCTCATTAATTATTTCTTAGAATCATGGGAGAGAGTGTTTGTGTGCGGGAGGGGAGATATAGCTGATAAAGGATTAGCTGAAACAGCTAGATGTGATCTTAAATGGGGGAAATATTTTGGTAATTAACTGTAAACTTCAAAACTAAGTAGAGCTGGTCAGCAATTTTCTTCATCTTTTTTCAATAGAAAACGCTGATTCATCCAAACCAAAACGGTTTGCAGGAAAGGCTTGGTTTTGATGATTTTTCAACAAAAAAATCAAACTGAAAAAAGTTTTCAAATTATTGAAATATTTTGTTTGCAACATTTTAAATTAGAAATTCCAGTTTTGTTTTGACTTTTCACTTTGAAATGTAAGATAATTACATTTGTTGTAAAAATTTAAGAATAGTTGAAATCACAATGAAATTATGGAAACAAAACGGTTTCAATTGACCCAAATCTTTTTTTTTTTTTTTCTTTCAGGTCACAACAAAATTCAAGATTTTGATTTTTCATCTCAATTCAGGGCAGAATTTTTTCCAATACCTCAAAAGTGCTTATAGCATGAGAAAATCATTTCCTGCCCACCTCTAGAACCAAACAGCTGCATAGCTGTCACGTGGAATGCTCAGATAGGGCTATAAAGCAGGTTGGAAAACATAACTTATTTTGTTGATCAAAATGCTGAGCACCCACCTCTGAAAATCAGGCCCCTTTGAGATATCTCAAATAGAACACCCAAAAAGTCGCCCACAGTTACTAGTCAGTTTAGAAAATATACGCCCTATATGTACATATTCCAGCTAATTCTGTCAATCTGTCACATTACTATAGATAGTGCTGAATTTGTCCCTCACTGAAGTCAACGGCAAAATTCCCAGGACTCGACTCCATGAATATACTGATATGAGTCTCCCAAGATCCTTCATGTTTTGCTTGGGCAGATTAAAAAAAATTGAACATTACATTACATTAATTTCCCCTCAAGAATGAATGAAGGGCCCTCCTACCTAAAATTCTGGCAAAAATGGAGTAATAGGACATGAAAGGAAGTGTATTTTATGGAGAATATTACTGCATGGCCGGGGTGTGTTGTAGGAATAAGGCTGAAGGCTAGGTAATCTGAGCACCTGAACAGTGGCTGAAGTGGACATCTGACATAGACTGACAAAGGCAATATGTTTCAGGAGGAATATTCTGCTGCTTATGTTGTGTAGTTTTTTTTTCCCCTGCATCCATCTCCAAACTGATCAGCAATAGAGCTAGTCAGCATTTTTAACTGAAAAAACAGCCTTTTCAAAGAATGAAAATTTCCATGAAAAATTGCATGACATTTTAAAAATGGTAACTTTTTTTGAAATGCTTACCAAAATGTTTTACTTACTAAAACCAGTGTGTGTGTGGGGGGGGGAAGAGTTGTAAATGAAAAATTACAATAATTTATTTTGAAAATAAACAAACTGGGTCCATTTTGAACCTTTAAAATAAAAGCAATTTTTACCTAGATTGAGCAATCCCTTTTACGCATGTGGTACTCTTAATAATGCTAATGGGAGTTATGCAGAAAAACAAAAAGAGCACACTACTGTGCCTTCAAAAGGTCAACAACCTCAGCACCAAAGCAATATTTAAACACTGCACCTCCTTAAACTTTCACTATTATATACAATTTCCAGTATGTCCTCTGCTAGAGCAAGGTCTTCAGTGTAGTTAAGGTCAATAATGGTAGAAGCTGGAAGTAGCCCTCATAAGCATCCAATGTAGCAGACATTCAGCCTGCTCTAACGAGCACTGCTTTATCCCGATAGGGTAATGCCCATAGACATCATAATAAATGTTGTTGTTGGTTTCCAGCCTTGGGGTTCCATAGCTATAGTTTTCATTGTAATACTGAGTTAGGTTCAAAGAGAAAATGCTGACGACATGTAGCAGGTTTTAGCTTCAACACCTTGTTTGTTCGTTCGATCTTTCATCACAACTGCATAAGTAACGTTCACTCATTCTCATACACATAAGACCAGATCATGAAATCGGCTGCACACAGGCAGACTCCTGCACCCACACAGAAGCCCATGGACTTTAATGGGGCTTTGTGTGGGTGCAAAGTCTACAGATCTGATTGTAGGAGTGGGGAAGTATTTTAGTACCTCAACAGGGAGATGTGTACTCATGTCAAACACATTGGAATCTGACAAGAAGTTTCCTACAAACATATTGTTATATTTGGTTTTGAAGGCAGAAACTGCAATTGCAGGTATAGAATTGTATTTAGCTTTCTCTGTGTGTGTGTGTGTCAGGCACATACACATGTTATGACCAAGGACCACAGATAGTGTAAACTAATGCAGTTCCAACAAGTCAGTGGAAGCAGACTGATTTATACTATCTGAGATTCTGGTCCAATATATATCCATAAATATCAGTGTGTATAGATATTCCCCTTTCAAAAATCTACTCTCAACTTTCACTCCATCTTTAAACCTATTTTTAAAATCATTAGATTCCCTCTACCACCACCTTTACAATGTCACTCCAGGGCAGAGTTAAGGCTGTTTGGATGCCCTAACTATACCTTTCCATCCTTAACATGTTTGGATTTCATTTCAGTGTCACCTGAACTCTGAATTTCCTGGGTTTGGAGGAAGATATGCTGTACTTTTTATATTTAAGAAAATGGTTGAATCCCTGGCTTTAAGTGCAAAACTCAGCTTAGCCTTGACTATGGAACTCTGAGTGGTGCTTCCATAATATACACAGCCACATTGGCAAAGATGGACTCAGTAACAACAATGGAGCATTAATTCAGCATTATCATTTTGATTCATTTGTCTAGGTAGCTTCAGGAGAAAATACTTACGGTATCTCATGCATAACAAAAAGTTTTATTGACAAAAACAATGAAACATTTTTTCAAGCATTATAACCATCAAGTGTTTCTCCCAGCTATGTTACTTAGAAGCTTCACCCTTATCAGAAGCAACCTGTGAACTTCCATACTTTTACTAATGGAATTTGAAAAAAAACCCAACAACTCAGAAATAACATTTTGTCAAATGCAATGACCAATTACACAATGTTTCCATGCAAGATTTTATAGTAGCAATAAACAAAAAATATCATTCCATGCACCGAAAACACAGTCATACAGACTCAAGGCTAAGGTGTGATGATAAAAGAAGAGAATAAAATGGAAAGCATAAAGATCAGACATATCCAGCTTTGTTCTGTCTTTTTACAAATACTTACAAAATAATACTAGCTTCATACTAACAGCATCTCTTTAAAAGGTTTCAAATAATCAGCTTTGACAGCAACATCTACTGGATTTTATTCATGTTCCAATGACTCATTAAAGTGAATTAAGAGAGACAAAAAAAAAATTCCCCACGCGGTTCCTACCTAGAAATGCTGCCATGTTCATGACTTGGCTAAATACACAGCTTGCAGGGGGTGCATCACCTGCAATACTTCAAAAATATAAAGTGTATCATTGTAACTCTACTAAGACAGCTAAAGAGAGAAAAAGAAATAACATCCATTGATCAGAATGATATGTGGGGAATGGGACGGGGGAGGAGGAGATCCAGTTACCTTATGTAAGGGGGACTTTTGGAACCAGGTTTCCTAAGTGACACAAAAAAACCACAAGAGCCAGAATTAAAGATTTTGCTGTTTTGTGTCTCTAAAAATATTTGTTACAAGTTACCGATTTAAAAACAAAAACAACTCTTACCGATCTGGCACATCTAATGGAATAATTTTGTTATCTTCCACAGCTATAAAATATCTGTCAAAAGAGGAAACAGGCAGTTTAGAAAACACAAACAATGCAAATATAAGACCAAGAAAACCATGTTTCTTAATTTATAAATTTATTTGGGACCCAATTCAGGAAAGTACTTTTAAATGTCTAATATCCATTCATATTCAAGAAAGCATTCAAACATGGGCTTAATTTTAAATATGTGCTAAAATCACATTGAAATCAGTCAGACTTACTTAGCTTTAAGCATGTGCTGAAGTGCTTCCATAGATTTGGGCCTTTATTAGTAATGTTAATCAAAGCCCCTTGTTTTCCTGAAAGCAATTCTTTTCTACCACAGACCACAACACTGTTTGCTACCAGCTGATACTACTGATATCAATGCTCAAGCTATTGTATAAAGGAAAATATGGCTGTTCAGTCTTTGTCTTCTGCAGCAGAGAGCCATTAATGGGAGGAAGCATGGAAGCAGTCTAGACTCAAAGGACACCTTTGGGGATAAGTTTTGTACCTTTTGGTCACACAGATCACATGATGTAATTGAAATGCAAACAGGCAGTGCCATTGTGGGTACTGTGACCAGATAACTAAGGTTCCCGTCCATCTAATTATAGGACAATTGCAATTTAGCCTTATTTTATTTCTACAGTGTTGATGGCTTGTAATTTAAAGATCACCTTAAGGCAAGAGTACTCATAATGACCACCTGCCCCACTGAATGATATCCCCTCAATGTATACTGTACAAGCCACTTTCCACCTTTAAAATTAGATCTTCTCTCTTTTTCCATCCAGAGTGAAATCCTGGCCCCACTGAAGTTAGTGGGAGTTGTCAATTACTTCAATGGAGAGAGAATTCTACTTCAGATGTTTACCAATGTGTATCGGCACATGCTGCAGTAATACAAGTGCGAGATGTGGGAGAGCTGCTAAGAGACAAGCCCTTATTTTCTGACTCATCTGACATGGGGCAGCGTCACATGATAGAGGTCAGGATCCAGTGGTTACTGTTACAACTGCGACCACAACCTACACACTCATCAGTCAGGATATCATTAACGCATGGTTCCGGAACCGTGGCCAACAGTGAATTCCTGCAGGTCTGTGAAGAGCTGGTCGCTTCTCCTCATTTCCAGGTGCTAAATCCCTTTTTTTTTTTTTTTTTTTTTAATAAAAGAAGTTAAGGTACATAATGACTCTCTTAATATTATTTCATTATTATGCGTGAGCTGACCCACACACCTGCACCCGAGTTTGGAGCCATAAAATGCCCCTTTACTCCTTTGGGTACATCCCCTGCATTGCAGGCCACACTGTGTGAGGGGAGAGAAGCCTTTCTGGACTGCTGCTCCTAGTCCCACACAATGAGTGAGGAGTGGATGGGCCAGGGTCAGGGGTGAGTGGCAACCTGGGCTCCGCCCCCTGCAACTTACCAACACAGAGGAAGAAGGAAGATGTGCCGGGAAAATGGCTGGTGCACCTTGCTCCTCTGTGGAGCAAGGGGGAAGCAAGGACGAAAAAGTGTCTCTGCTAATCATGAGTTGGCCACTGCTCTGCTCCTGGGCATCGCAGCTACATGCTGCCCCTTGCTGAAGGCAGATCACCAGCTGCCAATCCATCCCAATGAAAGCAGTGCAACTCTCTCTATTCAGATGTGGTCCATTCTATGGTAACATTTGGGAATACCTGATTTATCTCAGTCCTCACACACACACACCCCAAAACCCAAGCGGAAGGTCACTTACACTATCCATAGCCCAGCTGAAGTGAACAGGGTGAACACAAGAGGTAAAAACATCCACACACTGCATTTCTTCCCATCCATGCCTGCTAGAAACAAAAAGACAATAAAGTGTAATGCAAAACAAAGAAAAAAGAGGTAAGAGCTACTGGAGACAGCACGTCCTTCCCCCTCTCGAACGTGCAAAACAAGTCTGACTAGGGTATGTGAAACTTAGGACATGGTAATGCAGAATGATCACTATTGCTCCTGGCTCATGCAGAGTGGTCCTGGTACTCCAGGAGAAACTCCCCTGCAATTCAGGGAGAGCACTTGTACATTAAGATACTATTCAATGTGTGGAAGGGTCACAGAATACAGCCCTGATGACCATCAGCCCAGGAACTAAAAGCAGTCTATAATCCTTGTTAAAATATTAGTTACATTTCCCCAGGCCCCCACAGGGTAAGTATTATTTTCATTTTGCAAAAAGGGGAAACTGAGGCACAGAAAAATCACTTTGGGGGTGATTTTCAAATAGGAATTTAGTAGCAGGCTTTTTTTAAAGCCTCTCCCTGGGTGCTTAGCCCAAGAACACACAGCTGGGAATAGAGCCCAACAGCCCTAGCTCCCAGTTCTCTGCTCTAACCAGCAGGCAACACTCTCCCTTAAAAATGGTAACTTAGCTTCGCATCAAAACATGCTTGTTACTAAAACCCACATGTGCTTTCTTAGTGATGCCCACAGCTCAAATAAAGATTTGCAAGCCAGAAAACTTCCCCCAAATAATTCCTGATGGGTAGATGCTCTCTTTCTCCCCACGCCCCTCGTTCTCATCCTCAGCTCACACGCTGTGCACAGCCACCAACTAATCTGAGCACTCGGCTGAATTCAAAGGTTCTGCGTTCAAGTGCTGACATCCTGAGTGTCATTGAGACTACGAGTTGTTAAGAAACTGAATTCTTGACATTTAGGTTTAAAGTAGCTCTATGTGGGTACGCAGATTCTTGATAAATTAAAACAGGCAGAAGAGCTCCGTTCCACAGGGAAACACTCTCCAGAAGAAAACATGCAAGGTGAAGACTTGACATACCAGGACAGGAATGGGGGCTTGCTATTGCTACAGAGAGAGAGAGAGAGAGAGAGAGAGAGAGAGTGTGTGTGTGTGTGTGTGTGTGTGTGACATGCACATTTCCTTCAAGCTTGAATAAAGACTAAGAGATGCACATTGGAAAAAACAAGGCTAAATCATCAACTTTCCTTTCAATAGGATACCAGCACCTCTTTCACTCCCTCCCTCCCTGTAGCCACGCTGCCCCAGAACTAGCCTCAGGAGACATTACTATGATTCCTTCCTGGGCTCCCTTTGCTCCAGAGAGGACATAACCCTAGCAAGTTACTTCCTCCTCAGCTGTCTCATGTGGGAGGCTGCTCTCCCAGTTGCACTGTGACCTGCAATACAGGTAGCCTACAAAGGCGGTAAGGGGACTGCTTGCATCCCAGGACCCCCGTCACAGTCCTGCCCATAGCTGATGACAGGCAGTAACAAAGTAAAGACAGCCCTGATGCTGATGCTGTGATCTAGCCTGGCTCCATTCTCTCTCTGCCCTCCGCAGCTGGCTCCTGTTCTATTGTGTGTGAGGCAGAGACTAGGAGAGTCAATGGGAAAGGAGGCACTGCACTGGAAGATGCGTGGCAGCTTCACACTCTCTGCTGAAGCTCAGCCCCCAATACTCAGCTCTGCCCTATGGGTATCCAGGCCTTGGATCCCATCTTTCACTCCCCAACTCAGCAGAAGCTGGGATCAATCAACCTCTGAGGAACAGGGTGAATGTTTCACATAACTCTACCCTTCTTCTCCCCAGCCCCAGCTGGTTAAGGAGCAGTGTGGACTGATGACTGGACAAAATATGACACTCCTCCATGGGCAAAAGGATAGGGATTGCATCATGACTCCTCAAGCCTGGAGGTGGATAGCAGGCAGTACCAGGCCTGACTAGGACACAGAGGACCCACAAAGGTAGAAAACAAGATGAGAACACCTGTAGATTCATTGGGCCCATCTGTGCCATGAAACTAACCACGTTTATGCATAGTTGGGGGATCAACATGTTATAACAGGGTTTGGTGCTGTCTGCATGGATGACGCCAAACTGCCCTGTAACAACAAAGTTAAAAATCAAACAAACCAGGCTTTAGCCCAGGGCTAGATACTCTTTCACACATTGTGACCACACAGTATTATAGCCATCCACACAGGCAGCACTGAACTCTGTTGCAACATGGTTAGTCTCCAAGGCCATTAAACATCAGTATTTAAAGGCAAGCAGTTTCACAACATACCCAAGCCCATTGCACACCAAGCAGAGAGAGGTGTTATTCAGGACTATGCCGGAACTGGAAGTCATGTGATGTAGTTAAGAAAAGGAAACTTCTGTGTGACTTATCACAAAAATCTCACTGCTGGAGAGATCTACTAGGGAGTTAAGGAGAGTTGCTAAGGAAGCAGCGGAAACCCCAGTCTCAGGAAACACAAAACTATCTGGACAAAGCATTAGTAAGTGTATAGTAGGGAAACGTACATGAGGATGGACTAGACATAGGTCTTTTCCATCTGCAATTTCTATTGCTCCATTTCCACAAGCACCACATGAAGAATTACATAGTGCAATTCCAGCTCACAGCCTCTGCTGCAGATCTGTCTGGGACGCGTTCTCTCATTTTTCCCCCCTGCAGCCCACAAGAAAAAGGCGACATCCAGGAGTATCGTTAGTGGAAGCTGTCACTCCAGTATCTAGACACACTCACTCGTAGTGACAAGAGTCAGTCCCACTCTGCTGCTGGCTCACTTACAACAAAGCTCAGTCTATGCCAGCGTTTGATGTATCAATGTATACCAAAAGCTGGCTCAATGCTGCGAGACTATGGTAACGGATTTCCTCGTTCCCTTCCTCGCGTTAAGAGAGCAGGTGGGCACATGCCATGTCCTATCCACACACCCATCATTGCCAAGTCTCCTGTAATTACTGCTGACATTTCTTTAGTCTGTTGGTTCCAAGTGTTCCTTGTTACCAAGCCAGGAGAATACAACCCTTGTATGACAGAGGACGTCAGCGTTTTCTCATGTGTTTTCCTCCCTGAAACGATACTGCAAAGGATCGAGGCCTCACTGATACCATAAATTAATAATAAAAATACTGTTGATTACTAATGCCTTTTTTAGCCCCTGGCATTTCTACAGTTCTTTTCACACAAAGGAACTTTACAAGCTATTTTGGCTTCACACGTTCTACAGACAAGGAGACTAAGGAAAGAGAAGTTCGTGTGATTTCCCCAAAGTCAGGCAGCATCTCAGGAGCTGAAGTTATTCAGCCTCTATTCAACCCACTAGAGACCACAGAGAAGTGAAAAAAGATGTTCCCCCAAGAAGTTCTGCATCACTGCAGTTGGAAGGAACATTTGAAAAGGTGAACATGGCATCCTCTTAAATGGCCGCCTGCTGCGGATCTTTTCCTTTTTGGGGACAAATAAAAGCCTGGTCCTATGTCCACTAAAGTCACTTGACTTCAGTGGAAGAGGCCCTCAGTAAATAGTGCTCAATTTCAGATTCTCTATGCCGTACAGAGTTCAGCTTCTACTGATTGTTAATAGAAAATGACATTCAAAATCGTAACTGAACAGATCAGACTGAAAGGGAGGATCCCACGGGGAAGCCAGATTTTGAGAAATAAAATAATTTTTCAGTTTGTGAAAAGATCAGTAGAGCAAACAATGTCAGGATTCCTCTAACAACATCCTTTAGACTCGTATTGACAAAAACCAGCACTACTTGTGAATACAGCACAGTCACCTGAAGCCAGGCTTTCAAAGAGCTCAGTTCGTCAGGGGCTGGATTTATTTTTAAGACACAAAACCACACAGCCTGGCCACAAGCATCTCACTGGGAACAATTATTAGTGGCAGCACAACACTCAGTTCCTGTTTGTGGAGGGACCAGAGACTGCTAGGGAAGGATATGATTTGCTCCCGGCTGCTGAATTTCTAGAGCTTACCTTTAATACTAAACACCTAGTTTTGGGGGAATGAGTGGCTCAGGGGACTGATAATGGGTAAATATATATCTGACTTGGTAAAACCGGTGAGAGGTTCTAGGGGTAACGACAAGTGGCCTGAATTTCAGAGGAGCTGAGCACCTGCAGTTCTCACTCATATCAATAGAAAAAGAGGTCAGTCATCGCCTCTGAAAATCAGACCAGAGAACAACGGGAGGCTCAGGAACTGACAAAAGGGAAGCGCAGATACAATATGAACATGAAGCCACTTGAGAAATTAACGTATGTACTTTGAGGGCTACACAGTTTGGGCTTTTTTTCAGTTGTTGGGTTCAGTATGCAGTGCTGGGTGGTATTGGGGCCCATGCTATACCGGAGGTCAGACTACATGATCTGGTAGTTCTGCCTGGCCTTAAACTGTCTGACCCCTTGACTCTAATTCTACATACCCTTAAAATATTAGGTTATTCCTGCCTTGTCTTACAGCTTGATCCTACAAACACTTAGTACCAAATGTACTGCTTATTGCCAGAAGTAGCTCCTTGTCTTCAGTAGAATTATTCACACTATTAAGTACTACACCCAGTATCACGTTTTTGCAGGATCAAACCCTTAAAGGCACATCTACGAGCCTGCATACTTAATAAATAACAAACAGCAAGCCTTTATCGCCAGGTTGCTATGTCAGAAGTGTGCAACGGCTGTTGCCCTCAGATGGCTGGTCTGTGAAATCTCAATGGTATTAATCTAGTTCCCCCAAACAAACAGACACCAGTACCATATACTCCTGAGGGCATTCTGTGCAAAAAAAATTAAAATTCTGCACACAATATTTTAAAATTTTGCAAATTTTATTTGTCAAATAAACGTGGAGTCTCCAGCATGGTTTTGGGGAACACAAGCCACCGACTGCATCGAGGTGGGAGATGACTGTGCAGCCCCCCCCACCCCCCAGTCCCGGGACACAGATTCAGCAGTGAGGCTTGCACCCAACCCTAACAGTGCAAGGACTGGGCCTGTCTCAGAAATACCCCAGAATCCTGCCCCTCCATGCTAGGTGCACCAACTGTGGGCAGGCACGCTCAGCAAGGCAGGATCCAAGTGTGGAGGAGCTTAATGTGTGTGGGGGATCCAGATGTGGGCTGAGAGAGTTCTGTGTTGGGCAATCTGGATGCAGGTGACTCAGTAGAGGATCCGGGTGCGTGTGTGGGGGATCTGGATGCACAGGAGCTTGTTGCGGGGCTTCTGGGTGCAACGGTAATGGGACTCTGCAGGGGGGTCCAGATGAAGGTAGTTGGAGCTTGGGGGGGGCTGGGTGTGGGGGGATAGAGCTCGGCAGGGGGATCTGGGTGTGGGGAGCTCAGTGGGGGGTCCAGGTGCAGCCGGTTGGGGCTCAGTGGGGTGGGGATCTGGGTGCAGGTGGCTCATTGGGGTAGTCCAGGTGCAGGGAGAGTGGGGCTCATCAGAAGGGGCTCTGGGCTTGCGGGGGGTGTTGAGGTTTGGTGTGAGGGTCTAGTTGCAAGGAGGTCTGGATGCATGGGGGAGCAGCTCCTTGTGCAATGATCCCTTCCCCTGCAGCTGAGGAGTGATGGTGCAGGAAGCGCAGGGGTGAGGGTAATGGGGGAGGGGCATGTGCAGAGCTTCCTCCAGCCAGGGGGGAAATCTGGGAGTGGGTGTGATACGGCCCTGGATGTCGTGCAGAGGAAGAAGTAGTCCCGTCCTCCCCAGCCCAGCTGGGACTAGCAGCTGAGCTCGGCACAGGGTAGGAGCCACTAACTGGGTCTTCCCCAGTCCTACCCCCCGTCCCACAGTGATTTACCTCTCTGCCGGCTGCCCTGAGCACCCAAAACTGCTGTGGAGGGTCGCAAGACTTGTCTCTTGTTGCTTCCCCATCAGAAAGTCATTTTTCTGCAGAGAAGCAAAGAAATTGCGGAAGTGGTGGGGGGATAAATTCTACGCATGCGCAGTGGCGTAGAATTCCCCCAGCTGTGACCGTAACTGGCACCCCATCAGAAAAGTTAAAGGTTGAATACGGATGAAGACAGCCCCCTATCCTAACCAGAGAGACACTCCCTCTGACTCAGGATTGAGGCACATCTGCAGGGCAGCATGTGGAAGCCTGTACTGCTTCTATCTGCGTTGCTCCGATTCTGTGGATAGAGAGAGGACTGTGCTCTCTGGAGCTGTCCAGCAGCACCATAATCTGTCTGTTTCTCTCTCTCACACACAGGGTTAGTTTGCATCTGAAAAATAAATGGTGAAGTAGGTGAAAGAAACTTTTTCCTTCCCACCTCCACTATGACACCCAGAAAGATACTATGACTGATATTCAGGAAGGAGAGGGGAAAGTGTTTAAAATGTATTACATGCAGTCTGCTTATTTCCACCTCTTCTTTTGATGAGGTGCCCACATGCCACCATCTTCTAGCGGATTTCGGTCAGCACCTCCAACGTAGTCAGTCAATCACTGCCTCAGTCATTATAAAACGTTTGTATAATTTATGTGGAAAGTTATTTTTGTGCCTCCTCTCCTGTGGAGATATTTTTCCCTATTCTCCCTCGGCCACTCCAGACTAACAAAGACAGACAAAGGCCGAGAGGAGAGACAGGCACAGATAAGAGATGTGAACTACCCCAGGTCACACAGCAGAGCAGTGGGGAAATGAGAAACAGAACTTGGGTGACTCCTAATCTAGTGCCCTCTCCACAAGACCATACTGGAAATTCAGTTTCTCTTTTTAATCTTTCCTAGTTTAATAACCCTCCTCCTCCGTCTCCATCAGCTGGAACCTCTGGTCAAGAAGGAGCTCAGGCAAACGGTGAACTGAAGTAAATGCCAAAGCAGCTGTTAGATTATTAGCTTCAGCTGGGCTCAAATAAAAATCCCAGGTGTGACCATCCCAAACTTCAGGGGGGTTCAATGTCAGGATTCAGATCGAAAAGGCTCCCATCTAAAGCCCATTGAGATAAACAAAAAGACTTTCGCTGAGTTTATTGGGCTTTGGGTCAGGCGCTGTGCGCCATTGGGCCAGCTTCTCAACTAAGGAGGAAGCTTTGCCATTCTCTGCACTGACTCCCTCCTCAGCTTCAGACAATTTTTGTCAGGCAAAGAGGACGAAAGGTCATTGTCCTTATCTTACTTTACAGTATGTGTTATTAGTCATAAACGTAACCAAACCTTTAAAAAAAATCCAGCTACAATATTTGGCTCTTTTCCATTCAGGATTTTTCTTTTCAACCAAGTAGATCCAGTATGTAAAACTTAACTGCTTTCAAAACACTACTTTTCTCTCCCCACACTTTCTTTGCAGGGCAAGTTGAAAAATTGCTATCAAAACTGTTTTTCAATGGAAAAATTGAGGTATCGCAGAACAAAATTTTCACCAAGTAAGTGGCTGCTTTCCAGGGAATTTTTTTTATTTTTCATCAAAAATATGCCCAAAACATCTTAGCCAAAACCCAAGATATTTTGATTTGGAAAATGCTGCCGCAGCACCTCAGAGGAGCGGTAGTTCAATTCCACATTCTCCTCTACAGGCCATGCTTCATCTCCCTTCATACACCATGGCCAGGGGCTCCCATGATATGCCTCCTCCTCTCTCCCTCTCCGAGAGGGGAGACCGTGGTGTATGATGGAAGATGTAGTTCCACATAAGAATGGGCAGTGGCTCAGACCAATGATCCATCTTACCCAGTATCCTGTCTTCCAATAGCGGCCAGGACCAAAGGAGGCTTCAGAAGGAATGAACAGAACAGGGCAATTTTTCAGTGATCCATCCCCTATCATCCAGTCCCAAATTCTGGCAATCAGAGGCATGGAGGTGCATCCCTCACCATCCTGGCTACTAGTCACTGATGGATCAACCCTCCATGAACTTATCTAATTCTTTTTGGATCCAGAATCCCAGCCTATAGAGGTGAATGGGAACACAAAGGACCCAAACCACAATTCCCTTGAAGAACCATGGCAACATTTCCAGAGAAAAATATTTTGGTAATCAGCCAAAAATAACTGAAATTTTCCATGGAAAAACTTAGAAAAAAAATTTTTTTTGGTTTGTTTTTGGTGAAATTTGCCAACGGGGAAAAAAATCCCTTTTCTGACCAGCTCGGCTTCCTTTGCTCTGAATCACTATCTTGATTAGTGATATTGGACCAGAAGCATGGACTTTGATTCGTGAGAAAGACTACCCTATGTGCACACGTTTTTTACCAATATCCTAAACCAAGTATTCATGTTACATTTAGTATAGTTGTGGGTGTGTAAAAAGATATCTTTCATTTTTAATCTCTTCACCAGAAGTCCCACAGTGACACAAAGCTGGCTACAGCCTACTTGATACAATGGATTTTCTTTTAATTGTATTATATTTCTCGGTCTGTTTACAACACCATGTGAAATTTGTCCATTTTCCTGAAGGCAGCTGCTGTGCATCCAAGTGGATTAAAAAGAAAGTGTTCAATCTCACACTATAGAATCGTGAAAATCCAAGGAACCCTAGATTTCAGTAGCCCCCTGTGAAGTGAGTGGGAAATGCCGAGCCTGCCCCGCACCAGCTACCCGGAGGAGCTGCCGAGCCTGCCCCTGGCCAGCTATCCTGAGGAACCCATGAGGACACCATCCCTACCCAGGTACCTCAAGAGGGGGAGTTTAGAAGTAGCCCCGGGGCAGCTGACCCTAGTATGGCTGCAGCACTGCCAGAGCGCGTGTCAGTGTGTTGCGGCCAGGATCCCCACTGACTCAGCAGCGGGTCTTCTGCTGCTGCTAGAGCCCTGGGTTGGGACGCAGAGGAGTGGGAGGGCCTACTGTTTATATACTGTTACTGCTCAGCCCCTGCCTGAGCGCCTGACCCACCATTGCCGTGCCCTGATGTAGGGCCTGGGCTCACTGTGCTTGTTTCTGCCCTCACTAAGGCCGCCGAGGAAGACTCCCACGGCCAAACTAATTCCCCACAAGACATCTTCCCAAGTTTAGTGAGGCAGTGTGGTTCCCCACCGCCCTGAAGACAGACGAGCCCCGGCTAGCCTCTCTACAGGCATACACACCAGAAAGCCAAAGACAGACATAGGCATGGTCTCCCCAGAACAACCAGCTTAGCTGGTTGCTGAGTTAACCCAGGTAAACTCAGCACCTCCCTTCTGAAGCAACAGAGCTGAATTCCAGGTGAGGTGCGGGGTGGAAGAATCTTTCACATGTGACCTTAAAAACCCTGTCTGCTCTGGACATTAGGGGCGATATTTTCCAAAGCACTTTTAACTCTGCTCCCATTGACTTCAATGAGCACAGAGTTAGACCAGCACAAAGCACAGACATTTGATCTAAATTTTAATAAGGGGATTTTAATAAGAGCAAGCAATTTGCCCTAGTGTCCTTAGTAAATTTTTCCCTCCCTAGCAAGGTTGTATACTGGCTGGCCGAGGCACTATTTCAATGATGCTGCATGTGCATACATACAGTAATTGGTAAACGCATTCAGATGAAAGAGGCTGTATAACAGTATTATTTCATAACATCATCTGTACACTTACTGGTGATGACCATGAGGGGGCATCAAATACTCTTTGATGTATCTTTAATCTTTAAATATCCATTTAAAAGATGCAGCTGGTTCTAATGGGCTCTAATTGAGATCTGGGATCAGAGTCAAAACAGGCTTAAGAGAACTGACTGGAGTATCAGGATATTCACACAAGAGTTTGAAACCTGTGTTTCAGAAGGAGCCTCACTTTTATGTCACTACCACCACCCCACACTCTCTTTGGAGGGGAGTTCCACTTAACAGAGAAGCCAATTCATGTCTCCCCAATAACATTCCTATCTTTTGTTCTTTTAGGTACTAAAACGTGTGCCAACATCCTTTTCCAATCAATCAGAGACAGCCGGTGTGCAGATTAAACCAAATATGGCACAAAACAAATCTAACTAAAGAAAGAGTGTGACAGCGCTGGCCTAGCCATCACAAGTGTGTGCATTGGGGCCTCCTAGGGTTGTGCTCATATCAGATCTTGTGAGCTAAGCAAGGCTGGGGGCCTACTATGTATGTGGATGGGTGATACTCATGCAAAATTAAGGATGTTGTAAAGTGCTGGTGACTCAGCCCATGGAACTCAATTCCCTTGAGAGACAAGGTGGGTGAGGTATTGTCTTTCATTCGACCAATTTCTGTTGGTGAGGAACTTAGAAATTGGTCCAGTAAAGATTACCTCGCCTACCTTGTCTCTCTAAGATCCTGGGACCAACATGGCTACAAAAACATGACATACAATCTTTCCCCTTGTGTCAGGAAACTGGCTTGGTTGGAACTAAAAGTGTTTGAATGCACTGTACTGCAGAAGGGACATCTTTAAGATGGATCCTTAGCCATTTGCAGTCACTGCAAAACCCATGGAACTTTTTGTTTGAGAAGAAATGTTAGCTCTGGTCAAATTCCAGTTTACATAGCTTTATATTGCCTCTCTGAAATCCACTGGGAGTTTCAGCTGGATCTGATAATCTTCATTTCCTATCTTAGGCTGATATGAACCATTCAGTAGCTGCTCCACTCCACCTCCCAGGTGGCATTTAAGCAATTCTCGTACGAGCACATATATGTAGAACATTGTTAAATTTTAAAGTTCTTAGAGATGAAAGATGTTGTTTAAATACAGAGATATTAGCATGAAAGTCCCATATTTTCATCTAATTTGCCTTCATCCTATGCTAACCTGGTCACTGAAACAGTCCCATATAGAGTGGTGTTCTTTGATTTCTGCATTCAAATATTTAGTTTTCTGTCCCACAACCAGACCCGTAAACACCAACTGTGATTCCTATTACTTCTACAGACTGGGTGTGAATATTTTCCTGCCACAGAAAAGCCATTTGGGAAAGGTATTATACTTTCCCATTTCTAGTGAGGTTTTTCTTTTCTTTTCTTTTCTTTTCTTTTCTTCAAAACTAGCTCTCCCTGCTGCCTAGCCAAAACCCACGAGGCAGCACACAGTACACAAGTTAGCCCTTGCCCTGTTACTCTCTGCAGAGGCTGGAATTATTTTAATGTTTGTCACAAAAGCAATCATTATTTTGAAAATAAAACAGGATGGAAAGAATCTAAGTGCTTCTATACGATATCCTGCTCAAGTAAGGCCAATTCATAACAACCCAAAGTGACAGTATCACTTTGAAATGAGGAGTTCTGCACCTATGATTAACAGTCTTCACTACCAAGAAATATGTTCACCGCACTGGCCTGCAGTAGGGTAGAGGCAGTCGACAGCCTCTGGAGCCCACTGTATTGCTCTGCCAGCAATTCCTCTAGGCAGCATAGGAGCTGCAGCAAGGGGTTCTGAGGACTGACCCATTTATCACTTCTTTGCAGAAGGAATGTCACTATGGACCTTGAGAGAAGAGGGTTTTTTGGCTTCCCCCCTTAATGTGTATATAATTAGAGACGGCAGGAGAATGGGAATTTGTGTGTGCTTATAACATCCCTGATGATTCTGATCGTTATTCATGTATACAGCTCTATAAATAAGTACATGTAGCTTGATAAACATAGGTGGTTTATATACTGCTCATATCCCTGCCTAGAAGCATTAGCAATCTACAGACACAAGCAAAGACAAAACAGAATGTACAGAGAATGAGGTTAAGTAGTTGCCTGAATGCAGAGAGAAAGAGAATTTGTCAGATTAGCTGGAAAGCTATGGGAAACATTGGAAATGGCACCGAATAAGGAATTGGGGGGAACAAATGGGATGGTGAGTAGGGGAGTTTGGAAGGAGGTGAGCAAAGTGGGGTAGGTGAGGCGGAATTATGGAGAGCTTCAAAAGGCAAGAAGAACACGCATCAATGAACAGGGCTGTAACATCATCCCTGGCTAAAACAAGTCTTTTAGTTGTTCCCTTCCTGCTGGAACCACATTTTAGCATCAACCAATATGTGGCTTGAATACACAGAACAGTGCTGGTTTTCTTTTCCCTCAGGGCTTTGTTACCTTGCTTTCCTATCAGCTACCATGGGGCACATGGACCCTGTTGCATTCAGTGCAGAGGAGGAACTACCCTCCAAGAATGGTCCATCAGCAGCTCAGGAAATCTGGAGCACCACCCCCTCTCCACCAGTGTTGTTGCAAGGGCAGGAGTCTCCCATGCTTCTACTCCTTTCACAGCACCTCTCCTGCTACAGGCCAGGCCATCCGATTATTTCTGAGCAGTACCGGCCAAGGTGTGGGTCTGTCTCTATTTCTCCCATTGTAGTTGCATTGGGGAGGTATTACAGCCTTATCACTGGTGTAATGCTGTCCCCAGAATAGGGAGCAGTGCTGCCCAGGAGCCCATCCTCATTTACAAGCATTCCTGCTTCCCAAGCAACTTCACACCAACAGACAATACAGCTTACACACTGGATCAACCTGTCCGTGGAATGGGTCTGCGCCTCCACATTTTTAACAGGTTACTGCAGGGGTGACCAACCTGTGGCTCCAGAGCCACATGCGGCTCTTCAGAAGTGAATATGCGGCTCCTTGCATAGGCACCGACTCCGGGGCTGGAGCTACAGGTGCCAACTTTCCAATGTGCCAGGGAGTGCCCACTGCTCAACCCCTGGCTCTGCCACAGTTGTGTTTACACAGGTACACATTCCCATGCAGTTTTGGAAACAAAAACGTTGCAAGTCTAAAGGACCTTACAGTGAAACAAAACAAAGTGAAACTGATTTCATTGATTTTCACCGTCCCAACTGAGCAACACTAAAAATAAACACAGAATATAAACAAGAAACCTTTAAAAAATTCTTTTACTTCTAATAATCTAAGAGGTTAACAAGAACATAACTAATATTTGTTCACAAAATATAAGGCTTCATTATCTAATCCATTCCACCAGAATAAAAATAAGCTGCTATCGTCCCTTTAAATAAATTGTTACAGTCATTCTCATAAATATGCATTTTTAAGCTTCTTATATACATTTTCTCCAAAAACAAGCCATTATTACAAATTCCCTTTATACCTATGTATACAATATGTAACAATATGATGGCACAAATGCTAGTTAGATAATGTTTTTAAATCTCTTGCAATAGAACCTTTTGTTAAATCAAAATCAAAACCAAACAGAAGGAACCATAAGCATGGAAAAGCTTAACATTGATAACTTGAGGATTCTGAATACATGATGAGATGTCAATTCTGGACTATGAGCAAGAGCTAAAGCTTATGTCATACCTTTGGATGATAAGGTCATCCATATCAGCGACCTTTACTGAGGTAAAGTTATAAATTAGTCTGGCTCCTTTCTATAGTTTGAAGGCCAGATCCCACCCTGCCCTGAGAAACCAAAAGGAGTGGGTTCAAGAGATAATGGGATTGCTTGATGTGGTTCACCCAGAATTCTCTGAAAGCCATCCCCTCAAAGCTATGGGCATAGAGGAAGACAAATGATAGTTTGTAAGGGGAGAGGGTGAGTGTCAAGCATCCAAACCCCACATCCCTGTGGGAAAAGGACATTCCACCCCAAATCTAGAAGGAAGTGATAAAATCATCAGTGTATCTAGATACTTATTCACACCCAGATCTTGGGGGAAAAGGGGAAGGCAGTCCACTGGATACATTATCTCCAAGCACAGCTACTTCCGAGCTCCTAGCCCTGCCCCACCAAATCCTTCCCACCCCTTTCAAATTAAGCCTAGCAGAGAGGCTGCCACAAGGGAGCAAGTGTGGGGGCCTGGAGATTGCACTTCCACCTTTTTATGGAGAAGGACAATTCATTATATGGAGATAAACATCTAGATCCCTGGGGAAAACTGTGGGTCCACTTTTTACACTGAATGCCATATATCTTCTTTGTCAGATAGTTCCAACAGCACGATAGAACAGGATTAATCAAATTAGCATCTGTTTTAATGTAGAGTGCGCCAAGAAATGCAATGTCAACTCACCTTGATGCATACAAATATTGCAGCATATATGGTGCTATATATAGGATCACCTCTTGCTCTCAGCCTCCCTGATAGAGGACCATTTATCAGTTGCAACACCTAAGCACATCAGAGCAAATTAATGCAGAATGAGATACGGTAAGATAATGGCATAAGCAGGTGATTTCCTAGACCCTGATCCTGGAAGCTGTTCCCCACAGGCAGGTTTCGGCACCCACACAAAACCTCAATAAGATTTTGCACGAGTCTCTCATGGAACAATTTGCAGGATCGGGGCTTTAATGACTCATATCTCCCTCTTCTCCACTAATGTAACTAAAATTGCACACTGAAGCCTCAAAACTGTATGTTCTGCTACTAACACATGCAGCCTTGTGTGCCAAATCACCTGGCCTTCCCTACCCTGCCACCTCCCCTCTTGCACCTTATCCTTGTTTTCATTGTAAGCTTTCAGACTGTGTGCGTTTGCACAGCACAATGAAACAAAGAGTCTTCAGATGTTACTGTGATAAAAACCAACCACATTTCCATTGGAAATCTACATCCCAATGGCTTCCCCTCCCCATTTAATGCAGATCCCTGGGCTTAACCAGCCGGTGGGCAAAGAAGACTCTTTGATGCGTGTGGCAATATTTCCCATTTCACCTTTTACAAAGGTGTGGATGCATGGGATGAGGGTAGGCGATTACAACCGACCCCCAAGACCTATCACCGTAACCGCGTGGCACCAGAACAAGATACGTCCTCCACGCATTTGCCAACGTCCCGGTCAGTAACAATTTTACACAACCCACATTTTTAAAAGGTAAAACCCAGGAGCTAAACGATGGGAGGGAGAAAGCCCCTGGTTGAAATCCTTCGCAGCTTGTAGCGTTCCCATCCGTCTGCTCTGGCAGGCTGGTCTGCCAGAAGCAGGGGGTAAGGAAGATACCCCTCTTCCCACCCTAGACACCCAGCTCCTTCTCAGGCCGCCTTCCCCAGCCAGGAGACCCGCCCGCCACAGGCGGCGCCGAGGGGGAAGAGGGATCAGGGCAGCAGCCGCGGGAGTGGACATGGCTGAGGGCGGGCCAGGGGCTGCGGCAGCGCGCCCTGGGGCGGGGGGGGGGCTGCACAGGCGGGGGGGGGGGCACAGGTGGGGGGGGGCAGGCAGTCACGGGGGGGAGGGGGGCCACACACACCGAGATCCCAGCAGGGGCTGGCAGAGGGGAAGCGGCTCTGCCGCGCCCGCCCTTTTTGCGCGGCGTGCACGAGCCGATCGGGAGGGGGGAGGCTCCTGCCGAGCCCCGCACAGACCGAAGCGGCGCCGCCCGCGCGTGACAAGCCCCCGAGGGGCTGGGGCAGGGGCAGCCGGGCTCCGCTCCCGGGCACAGGCCGCCCGGCAGAGCCCGCGGCGGTGCAGCGAGGCCGGGGAGCAGCCAGTCACCTACCTGCTGCCAGGTCCGGAGCGCGGCGGGTTTCCCTCAGAAAGGGGCGGGCTTTGGGCCCGGCGGCCCCCGCAGCCAAAGCGAGCGGGCTCGTCCCTCAGCCCGAGCCGCCGCCGGGAGCCCGCCCTGAGACTGGCAAACGGGCCCGGGGCCCCTTCCTCGAACCCAGCTTAACACAGGGAGCCCGCGGCGGGTCTCCACGGGCGCCGAAGCAGGTGGGCTCGCAGCCCCGGGCGAGGCAGCCGAGGACACCGAGCCGCCCGGCCCGCCCCCAGCTTTCAGGTGCCCCACGCAGCCGTGCACGCCCAAGAGCGGCCCTGGGGGCCACAGAGGGCGAGGGGAGCCTTCACCCCCGCAGGCAGCCCGCCTGGGGGGGACCCGCTGTCCCGATTTTATAGGGGACGGCCCCCCCCCCCCCTTTTCGGATCTTTTTCTTTTATCGGCTCCTCTTACCTCCCACCCCCTGTCCCGAGTTTGCGCGCTTGCTGCCTGGTCACCCTAACCCCGCCTGGTGCCCCTCTGCGCCCTGCCCCAGTTTTCGAAGGCCTGGGGCGCCTTTGCAAGCAGCAGCAGTTTGGGCCTGCGTGGTCCTTTCCCCCAGAGAAGTTAGCGACGCAGAGCCACAGCCCTGTTAACGGCGCTCATTTACTGCCGTTATTTACAGAAGGCTTGTTTACCTGGCGCACAGATGGCAGAAAGAGCAAATCAGCCCCCAGGTAATTCCGCTGTACCTCCAAGAAGAGCATCGGGGCATCTGGCCCTGGCGTCAGAAAAACAGCTCCCTCTCCCCTGGTTGACCTTTTGGTCCTGCCTTCAGCCCACTACTGATCCCTCCGACTGAGGGCTGCGCTGGCTTGTGACGGCCCTTTAGGGGCCCTCATGTTGGTGCAGAACAGCCACAGTGCAGCGTATTCTGGCCCCTTCCTTCCAAAAAACAGTCCCTGACATTTTGAAATTGATCAAATGAGAAGTTTAAAAGTTAGTACCTTCTGTACAGACAAAGAGAAATGACACCAGGTTGAGAGAAGGGCCTCGTTTTTTTCTGCTAATGAAGAAAAAAACAAAACAAAACAAACAAACAAAAAAACACCAGGGACTTTTGTATGCAGAGGGAATTGCCCACACTATCTTGAGATAAAATTTCCCTCAATGCTGTTATGTCCTGTATGGTTCAGTTTTCTGTGTGCTGTGCTTTTAAAATGCTACAAGTCCCTGGTGTTTCATTGCCCTTTTACATTCAGGTCAGCTATTCCAGAGGAGGAAGAATGTTCTTTTCTGTCACTGCCGGAGACTTTGCTATTGCTCTGTGTGTTCCTTTAATCTAAAGAAAGTGCATTTCCAGTCTAAATGATTATGTCTATAGAAAGATATAGCATGCACTATAAAGTTACAACTACAGGGGATTTCCCCCTTCTACCTGAGCGTAGGCTGGATTTCACTCATAGGAGCGTTTTGGAATGGAAAGGTCCTACACTACACATTAAGGTGTAATTGTAGCATGGGTATGCCTACCTGTGCTAGCTTTAATTGGGCTAGCACAGGTAACAGTAACCGTGAAGACATGGCAACACAGGCATCAGTGTGAGCTAGCCAACTCAGTACAGCCCTCTGAGGAACCTCAGGGTATTTGCTCAGGTGTCTAGTCAGCACCAGGGTCCACGACACCACACCTTCACTGCTATCATTGCCCACAATCACTAGATTAAAGTTAGCACATGTAGCCATACCTGCGCAACAATTACACCTTAATCTGTGATGTAGACATACCCCTTGAAGAGGAAAGCCCTTTGGGCAGCGTTGATTATTCTGTGTGTAGGTTCTACCCTGTTTGTTCACCAGATTACTGTGATCCTGTGGCAGGCCAGCATGGCAACTTCCTGAACTTGGGGGAAACCTGCAGTTTAATCCCAACCTAAAATATGTTCACCCGGGTTCAAACAGAAACCCAGAAGCTTGCAGCCAATAGGATGTTTCTGGCAGCTCCTTTTAAGCAGCCTGACCTTGAGCTTTTAGTAGAAGCAACCAGCCCTCTCACTAATGGACCTGAAGCTTTACGTACACAGCTGCTGGTTGGCTGTTATCCAAGTTATGTCAGCAGGAGGTTCCTGAGATGCAGGGCTGTCCTAAGGCATACGTGTCTGCATAGGGCACCTGAAAATTTGGGGCACCACTGGGACAGAGATAAGAGCATGTCAGCTCCCTTACGCCCAGCATGTGCTGCAGTCTCCTTAGGCAGGGGCCATATTCACAGAGCTGAATGTGCCAGCTCGGTGCATTCTGTGTGAGGGAGAGGGTATGGGGGTCTCCGTGAGGAACTGTGACTCTCTGCTGCCATGAGGCGGGCTGGGCAGCTCAGTATCCTTTGCTGCCTCATCTCTCCCCCTCTTGGGCTATAAGCCCAGGCTGTCGCAGCATCTGCTGCATACAAAGCTCGGTGTGTGTCAGCAGTGGTGCCAGCTGGGAACTGCCTTCAGTGGAGCCCCCATCTTCCCCTCCCCCATCCCTCAATATCCCCCCCTCAGGTAACTTGGGGGTATACAAGACAAGTCAGACTCCTGAAAGGGGTTGACTAGTCTGGAAAGATTGAGAGCCCCCACTGTAAATAGATCAATGGCATTATCCAGTTTAATAAGCTGGGTTTCCACAGAGCAGAGAAGTAGAAATTGGTGAAGAAGGAAAAAAGTCTGTGAAAAAGGATGCTGATGTTGAAGTTTTGGAGACGTTGTGGGATCTCATGGACAGTTCATGCACAGCTCTAGAATAGAAGGAAAAAACCCCAACCCTACTTCTAGAAAGTCTTTCTTCACCACTGGACAGTCACTGTAATGGCTAGCCAAACCTGGCATTACAATAAGAATATCTGCAAAAATTATTGTAAGGGAAGCAGGTTAATCAGTTCATGTGCAGTCAAGATTGCAAGTGATCAGAAGTTATCATCTGATTATTCAGTTGTCTATGCAAAATGAACTGATGATGGAAGTCCAGCCCCATAACTTCAGCCGTGCAGAACACAGTACCATCCACAGCCTCAGAAACAACTGACATCATAATCAAAAAGGATGACAAAAGGAGGTGCTGTCATCATCATGAATAGGTTGACTATGAACAAGAGGCTGTTAGGAAGCTCTCCAACACCACATTCTACAAGCCATTACCCTCTGATCCCACTGTGGGTTACCAAAAGAAACTACACCATCTGCTCAAGAAACTCCCTGAAAAAGCACAAGAACAAATCCACACAGACATACCCCTAGAACCCTGACCAGGGGTATTCTATCTGCTACCCAAGATCCACAAACCTGGGAATCCTGGACACCCCATCATCTCAGGCATTGGCACCATGACAGCAGGATTGTCTGACTATGTAGACTCCCTCCTCAGGCCCTATGCTACCAGCACTCCTAGCTATCGTCGAGACACCACTGACTTCCCGAGGAAACTACAATCCATCGGTAATCTTCCTGAAAACACCATCCTAGCCACTATGGACGTAGAAGCCCTCTACGCCAACATTCCACACAAAGATGGACTACAAGCCGTCAGGAACAGTATCCCCGATAATGTCACAGCAAATCTGGTGGCTGAACTTTGTGACTTTGTCCTCACCCATAACTATTTCACATTTGGGGACAATGTATACCTTCAAATCAGCGGCACTGCGATGGGTACCCGCATGGCCCCACAGTATGCCAACATTTTTATGGCTGACTTAGAACAACGCTTCCTCAGCTCTCGTCCCCTAATGCCCCTACTCTACTTGCGCTACATTGATGACATCTTCATCATCTGGACCCATGGAAAAGAAGCCCTTGAGGAATTCCGCCTTGATTTCAACAATTTCCATCCCACCATCAACCTCAGCCTGGACCAGTCCACAAGAGTCCACTTCCTTGAAGCTACAGTGCTAATAAGCAATGGTGACAAACACCACCCTATACCGGAAACCTACTGACCGCTATACTTACCTACATCCCTCCAGCTTTCATCCAGACCACACCACACAATCCATTGTCTACAGCCAAGCTCTACAATACAACCGCATTTGCTCCAGCCCCTCAGACAGAGACAAACACCTACAAGATCTCTATCAAGCATTCTTAAACTACAGTAACCACCTGCTGAAGTGAAGAAACAGATTGAAAAAGCCAGAAGAGTACCCAGAAGTTACCTACTACAGAACAGGCCCAACAGAATGCTACTAGCCATCACCTTCAGCCCCCAACTAAAACCTCTCCAGCGCATCATCAAGGATCTACAACCTATCCTGAAGGACGACCCATCACTCTCACAGATCTTGAGAGACAGGCCAGTCCTCGCTTACAGACAGCCCCCCAACTTGAAGCAAATATTCACCAGCAACCACACACCAAAAACAGGTTTCAGAGTAGCAGCCGTGTTAGTCTGTATTCGCAAAAAGAAAAGGAGTACTTGTGGCACCTTAGAGACTAACAAATTTATTAGAGCATAAGCTTTTGTGAGCTACAGCTCACTTCATCGGATGCATGCAGTGGAAAATTCAGTGGGGAGATTTTATATACACAGAGAACATGAAATAAAGGGTGTTACTAGTGAGCTGTAGCTCATGAAAGCTTATGCTGTAATAAATTTGTTAGTCTCTAAGCTTTCATGAGCTGCAGCTCACTAGTGTGTAGGTAACACCCTTTATTTCATGTTCTCTGTGTATATAAAATCTCCCCACTGAATTTTCCACTGCATGCATCCGATGAAGTGAGCTGTAGCTCACGAAAGCTTATGCTCTAATAAATTTGTTAGTCTCTAAGGTGCCACAAGTACTCCTTTTCTCTTTACATCAAAAACACTAACCCAGGAACCTATCCTTGCAACAAAGCCCATTGCCAACTGTGTCCACATATCTATTCAGGGGACACTATCATAGGGCCTAATCACATCAGCCACACTATCAGAGGCTCGTTCACCTGCGCATCTACCAATGTGATATATGCCATCATGTGCCAGCAATGCCCCTCTGCCACGTAAAGTGGCCAAACCGGACAGTCTCTACATAAAAGAATAAATGGACACAAATCAGATGTCAAGAATTATAACGTTCAGTCGGAGAACACTTCAATCTCTCTGGTCACTCGATTACAGACCTAAAAGTGGCAATTCTTCAACAAAAAAAACTTCAAAAACAGATTCCAATGAGAGATTGCTGAATTGGAATTAATTTGCAAACTGGACACCATTAAATTAGGCTTGAATAAAGACTGGAAATGGATGTGTCATTACACAAAGTTAAGCTTTTTCCCATATTTATTTTTCCCCCCTACTGTTCCTCACACATTCTTGTCAACTGCTGGAAATGGCCCACCTTGATCATCAATACAAAAGCCCCCATCCCCTCCCGCTGGTAATAGCTCACCTTACCTGATCACTCTCAGTACACAGTGTGCAGGTAACACCCTTTATTTCATGTTCTCTGTGTATATAAAATCTCCCCACTGAATTTTCCACTGCATGCATCCGATGAAGTGAGCTATAGCTCACGAAAGCTTATGCTCAAATAAATTTGTTAGTCTCTAAGGTGCCACAAGTCCTCCTTTTCTTTTTGCGGATACAGATGAACACTGCTACTACTCTGAAACCTGTCATAATTGACATTGTTTATCAGAAAGGATGAGTGACAAAACCTGGAGAGGGCCCTTCTGTAAGAAGGGCACATTAGGTTGGAAAAAGAAATTAGCTTGTCTCGCCCATGTTGCGCTAATTTTAGTGGATAGGTTTTCTGTAACATTTCTGTCCTACCTTAATCCAGATGAGATGATTCTGTGCTGGCTTCATTATGGTCACTTTGTGCTTTACCTAGGAATAAAACTAGGGTCCTATTTTCCTGCTACTTGGAAACCCAGTTTATTAAACTGGATAATGCCATCAATCTATTTACAGTACAAGGTTGATATAGAGTTGTAACTAAACATTAAGACTGACGCCCACTACACATTTAAAACTAAAAAGTGACTTTGTAAAAATGACATAGGTTTCCAATTCTCTTGTGTCTCAGTCAGGATGAAGTGCCTTGTGAGGTGTCTCTACACTAGCTCAATGGTCACAGACTCGCAGCTATATTAGTTATTTTAAATATTTCTGATAACTATTTAAATTGTCAGATTTCTTTTAAAAAAAAAAAAACACCCCCTTTAAGTTATGTCATATCAAAAACAAGTTTCCGGGTCACAAAAAAGAAAACAAAAAGATGAAATAGAATTAGCTATAAAAGCACAGAAGGGTTCTATACTTAAGTTTGTACGTCATGAAAACAACAAAGTTGCTCAAGATCATCAAGTAACTGCCAAACAAAAATTTTATGCACATGAAGTTCAAGAAACTCAACAAAACATGGATCATTTGAAACAGATGCAGACACAAAACAAGAAATTACAACAGTTGAAACTGTACTAGCATGATGACATTGGCACATGGCCACAATCTTTGAACAACAAAATTACATGACATTATACTTGAGAAAGGATATTTGAGACCTTCTATTCTCACAAGGCCTAAAGACATTAGAGGTAGGAAATTCACAGAAAACAATTACTACACAAGACTTTCTAATGGTGAAAATTGTCAACAGACGGTGGCTTGTGTACTCTAAATGCAAGGATGCTGTATTTTGTTTCCCATGCAAGATTTTCAACAGTTGCAATTTTAACATAGCGACTGTGGGTATTAATGATTGGCAAAATCTTAGTCAAACATTACTGCAACATGAAAAGACACAATACCACATTAAGTGTATGCACAAACGGTGTAAACTGATTGCAAGATTTAAAAAAAAAAATTCTTGATGCCCAAAAATCAAAGACTGCTGGAGTCGGAGAAACAGCATTGGCGTCGTGTTCTTGAACATCTATTGTTGAATATCTATCAACAAACAAACAAACAAACCAATCTTGCTTTTTAAAGGAAGCAAATTATATAAATTTGACAAATTATACCAGCCCAAAAATGGCAAATTTTTTGGGCCTTGTACAATATCTCAGATAATTTGGAATCATTTATCGCATTTTTAGAAATAGAGGACACTACAGATTTTGGACTTCTTCAAGCTCTCCATGATGAACTAAAATGAATGGTATTGTCCGTAATGAAGATTAGAGGACAAGGCTACAATTGTGGCGCCAATATAAGAGGATGCATTTCTGGTGTGAGAGCTAGATAGCTGGTGGAAAATCCAGGAGCTTTTTTTGTTCCATGTGCATACCACAGCCTTAATTTGATTTTGTGTGATATGGCCAAGTCTTCTGTAGAAGCAATTTCTTTTTTTGGTTTGCTGCAACACATTTACCTGCTCTTTTCACCTTCCACTCAACTATGACAAATATTCAAAGCACATGTCAGCGGTATTACTGTTAAGCCCCTATCCGAGACATGCTGGGAAAGCAGAATAGAAAGTGTAATAACACTGAGATATCAATCTGAGGAAGTTTACGAAGCCAGAGATCCAAAAAGCGGAAAGTGAAGCACAGTCACTGGCCTCTGAAATATTCAGCTTCTAACATCTGTCATAATCTGGTATGACATTCTTGTTAAAATCTCAGATGTAAGCAAAATAATGTAGTCTAATGATGCAGCTTGATTCAACACTTACCTTACTAAACAACATACAAGACTTTAGTGAAATACAGAGAAACTGGATTCAAAGAAGCACAGGTTACAGCAAGAGAGTTTGCGGAGGCACCCTGCAACCAAAATTTCCATGTCCGAACGTGACAAGAGTGTTGAGGAAAAAATGGCAAGCGGAATATGAAGGAGCAGATGAGCCCATAGAAGATCCAGAAAAGAAATTTGAGGTTGAATTTTTTAATGTTGTGATGGATAAAGCAATATCCTCCGCTGATGAAAGATTTAGTACCTTACAAGCACACCATGAACAGTTTGAATTTTTGTATGACATAACCAAATTCAACAAAATAGGAAAACAAGAGCAGCTAGTGACAAAGTGCAAACCCTAGAGAGCCTCTTGAAGCCTGGTGGTTGTTTTGATTTAAATGGACTTGAACTGTATGAAGAATTGAGTACGTTGTTATCAATGTTGCCACATACAAAGTCGGCAGCGGACATTGTACAGTTTATTCATACCAGCAAACTTGTTGACATATATCCTAATGCGTACATTGCCACTCATATTCTACTGACAATTCCTGTAACAATAGCATCAGGAGAATGGAGTTTCTCAGAACTGAAGCTCATTAAAAACTATCTCCGCTCTACAAGGAGTCAGGAACGCTTGTCTGATCTTGTTCATTGCAAGAATAGCAAGACATCTCTTCGTATTTATCATACGATGACGTTATTGCTGATTTTGCAGCCAAAAAAAGCCACAAAGATTGCTTTTAATTAAAAACAAATCCTTGTTTCAATACCTCTTCATAGTAATTTCCAATAAATGTTGACAACTTAAAAAAAAAATTTGCATCATTCTGTCAATAAATCAGAATTTTTTTTCCTATAGCGCTACTTCTTTAGTGCAAATATAGTCCATCAGCATTATAGCATGCTTGATTAAAGACCATTTTAAAAAATTAAGTGTATGTGGCAAGTTTTCCAATACTGTAAGCTTACATTTGTGTTGCTAAGAGCAAGTCAGGCATAGGGGCACCAGTTTAATAATACTGCATAGGGCCCCATAAATCCTAAAGACAGCCCTGTAGAGGTGCCTACATTCCGGTAATTGTGGGACCAGCTGCCTGAGCTAGGGTTTTCTGTCAAGCTATGACTTATTTGGGTACACTAACATCACTGGCAGACGTGGCTTGATTTTTCTTATTTTTGGAAAGAGCTACTACACAGATCAAGCTCAGTTACAAGAAAATCAGTTCATTAGTGTAGAAGGTTCTCTAAAGTCAGCAAATGCAAGACCAGTGTCATCCCAGAAAAAAGGAAGTACATGAGGAATTCAGCGAAATAGTGACAAGGGGAAAAATGATTCACTTTTTCCACACAAAGAAATTGAAGTAGGTGGCAATTATTAGAATTATACAAATAATGGATATTTTGGTTTGCTGCAAGCTCAAAAAAAAAAAAAACCCAACAATTCTACATTGTTTCAGGTCCAACTGAAAACAATTTTTTAAAAATTTTTTAACAAATCGAAGAGTCCAGAAAAATTAGTTTTGGGTCAAACAAAATGTTTTGTTTCAACAAAACAAACATTTCATTTCACTTTCAACTATTTCAAAATGATTTTGATTTTTTTTAAATGAAATTGAGGAAATTTCAAAGTGAAAAATAATTTTGAACTTAAAAATCAAAATTTTGTTTCAGAAGTGTCCAAATGAAATGTTTTGATTTTCTCTGAACTTTTTATTTTTAAGTCTTCTTTTAAACCTCACAAAACCAAACACAAATTTGTGAAACATTATTGCAACTTGTTATATGGAAGGGTCAATGAGTTCTGTGTAGGTACAACTCAGAGCAGGATCAGGACCTCAGGCTGTATAAGAAATTTTATATTGTATGATTATAACTCAAAATATATCATTTCAAATTAACCATATTTTAAAAGCTTCAACATGGAAGCAGAGCTGAGCCTTAATTCTGCATATCCTTACTCATGAGTGCTTGATTTCTTAACCTTAAAAGCTAAAGAAACAGAAAATGAGGGGGGGGGGGTTGTGCTTCTTTGTGGTATATGTAAGAGGCCTAAAAGTCTACCCCACCTCCCCTGAAAAACAAACCCAAAGACTCTTTATTCTGCTTGTTTTTTTTACATTAGAAATTTAGATCTTGTCCACACTTTTTTTTCCTGGAAGACTATACAGATAGCTGGAGAATTAGTAGTAGGTTTATGATAAAATAGATACCATGGATGTGAAACCTGATTAATTGCAGGCAAATGATTTTTACCCAGGCTGTTCAAAATTGTGTTTGTTTTAATTAGCATTTATTTAATTCAAATGCCTAAGAACAGTTGGGAGAAAAGCTCTCTTGTTTAAAATTTAAACACATCAGCCCATTTAGTTAAGTACTGAGTGAGCACCATTCCATATATCTGGGTTCTCCGCTGAAGTCCTCCAGCTAGGCAGGGAGGGAAAGAGGACTGAGGGACTGATTAACCATTACCTTGCACATTGTGCACTTATTTTACAGCAGTGCAAAGTAGGTATAGAATGAAGTCATTCAGATTTGGTAGTGTTTTATGCTCACTTTGCACGGATATGAATGGCTGTATATGGTGCAGGCCAACAAAGGATCAGTCCCTTGATATTTCTATGGAAAGGGAAAGCAAAACAAAACAAGGAAACTTGAAGGCCTTCCGCATGGTAAAGCGGAAAGGGCACATGCCTATTTTATTTTAATCCTCTCCAGGTCATCTTTGCCATTGTGTCAGTTTTACTTTCATTCTTGTGGAATATATTTATTAAAAGATAGCTTTAACCTCCTGACTTTTGTCGGGCTCCCATCCTCTCCAAAAGTACAGCCAAGTCTGGGAAAAAATGGCCAGCCAGCAACTCCAAAATAATAAGGAGATAAACTGGCAACTGGAGATTGATTCGCAGAGTTGTGTAACCTGCATTTATGGAATAAGACTCTGTTAACCAATCCATGAACTAATATAGCAACCAAACTAACATTTCTCAAATTCAAGAATAGCCATACAGTTTATAAGCTAGATCACTCATTGCCATCTGCTCATCCATCTCATAGTTTTATAAAAATACTGAGATAATTAAAAATTGCCCTACCACCGACATGAGCATGGGTATTCGGACTTTACCACTCACATTTATTCCAATCTAGTCCCACTATAATAAGTAGTTCTCAACTCCCCATTGTATGATTTCCAACTGCAAAGCGTTCAACTGTTAATTGTCTTGATCAGCAAGTCAAAACATCCCTGTAAATTCCATTGCAAGAAAGTAAAAAAGTGTTTAAACTCTGGAAGTGAACTAGATGGCATCAAACTGCAGAACTATTAGCAATTTGACCATTGTATTATTTTTAGGTTGCAACTGTATAGTGTGACAGTGAGTATTCAATCTTCTTTTAAAATGGGACAATGTGACATCGAACAAAATGGATCAGTACACTGAGAATACAAAGTATCCCCCCCCCCCACACACACACACACACACACACACACCTTGCATTTGGATACATACAGGTGAACACTTGTACATGTGTAGAACTCCATTAAAGTTAATGGAGCTTTGCCTGCACAGATCTAATTGTGCGATCGGAGCCTATGGCTCTGAAGTTGTAGGTGTTTTGCCCTATACTACTATTTTAAACAAACAAGTGTACATTTATGAAACGTATGTGACACCTCCGTACTTTGCTAGACATTGGGTTATTCCTTCACTCCAATGAAAATAGTCTTATGAATAATAGCAGCACTCAGCTAATACATAGCGCTTTTCATTAGTAGATCTCAAAGCTCTGTACAAAGGAAGTCAATATCATTATCCACATTTTACAGATGGGGAAACTGAGGAACAGGGCAGTGAAGAGACTTCCCCAAAGGTCACACACGAGTTTAGTAACAGATCTGGGACTAGAACATCTAGACTAGACAGAGTTCTAGTCCCAGTCATTATGAATAAGAGTATTTCTGGAAGACTCTTTATTCAGTTCTGCAGAAGATGTACCAACAGAAGAGTGCTATGATTTCCTCACCCAATGAGAGAATGAAATGTTCTGAAATTCTTAAGTCCCAGTTCCTTGCATTTCCATCCTTTCCCTGGTTGTTCTTGCACCAATATCTTATGTTACCATCATGTTTCAGACAGGTTAATTCTCCCTGTTTAAGACATACACTGCAGCAACAGGCACCCTAGAAATAACTAAAATTGATTATTATTATTAGCCTTAAGCCACCGTTGCACCCCTTCAATTCTGGGTCAGTGGGGAAATGGAACAGCCCCTGCTGTAAATCAGGCAGCCTATGGCAGCTCTACAGCCTGGAGCAGCTCAGAATGGCTGTAGCAATGTGCACTATGGCCCCTTCCCCAGCACTGCCCCCTACTCTGGGACTTGTGAGGGGGCCTGTGCATGGCAGTCTATGGTTTCCACTGTTCAGTTGCTCTATAGCACTAATTCTCCCCTATGTGACTAGGCACTGCTCTGTACAGGAGCTGGAACAGAGAGGAGAACTCCTCACAGCATGCTTACGCTTTTTAAAAGCCACAGGTGCTAATTTAGCCACAGCCCTCCTCTTCCCGGCATGTGTTATATCCTCATATGGCTGCCAGTGAAGTCTATCATTTAGGGTCCAGACTAGTGCAACTCCAGCTGAAGTTTGCAGAAAGATTCCATTTGACTTCAGTGGATGTTGGATCAGGCCTTTAGATTGTATGCTATACAGGACAGGCCTTCTATGTATTGTGTGTGAAGAGCCTCACGCTATTGTGAGTGAGAAAATTGTATTTGATTTCTATTCTCCCCTTTTATTTATTGGCTTTTCTATGGCAGTTGGAACCATAGAGTCTGAGGTGCTCAGCCATTGATTTATCCTCATAACTCCCCCACAAAAAAGGGAAAATTATTCCCATTTTATAGACAGGCAAACTAAACTGCAGGGATATTAAGGTCTATCACAGTAGTGGGTGGGCAAGGTTCTGTGACCTGCAATTTGCAGGAGCTCAGACTATATGATCATGATGGTCCCTTCTGACCTTAAAGCCTGTGAGGCTATAAGATCTTTAAAGGTATTGGTGTGTCTAACTCCTACTGAATCCAATGGGAGTTAGGCACCTAAATGCCTTTGGAGATCTGGGTCTAAGGAACTCGCCGAAGGTCACAGAGGAAGTTTGTGGCAGAGCTGGGAACTGAGTCCAACTCTCCCGAGTCCTAATGCAGGGCTTTCATCACAAGACCATCCTTATTCTTTTACAGTTCTTTTCTAAGCTTGTAAGATTTTATTGTGCTATAATGTCTTTTCTGTAACCCTCCTCCCGTTTTCACATAGACTTTTTTCCTTCATATCTAAATCTTTCCCCAGAGATGCTCTCTCTGCAAATGAGGACAAAAGAGAACAGTTGCCAACCATCTCTCAGAGAGTTCAGTTGAATTTGGATGATGGCTCAACTTTTATATTGGTTTCCTGGTGCGTGTCCTATTTGCCATCATCTCTACCATAACACGTGTGCTATTATCAAAAACAGACTGTTGATCAAATACATTAAGACTGTTTACAGTTCAAAACACTTTTTTTAACCTGTCATAAATCTTAAATCTTGGTTTCTGTGGGACAGTTATATCTCAGAAATGAGCAAAACACATTACATTTTATCAGGTCATTTGGCATATGCTTTTCTAATCCTTCACTGATATAATTTTCTGGAAGGTAGGGCTTTGTTAAAGCAAAACAAACCCAACCCAATTACTATAAAATAGTCTTAGCTAGCTATTTTAATTGAACTAAGTCTCACACAAATTTTTCGTATAGCTAGAAGTATTAATCTCAGTGATCTTTTTAGGATTCCTCCTTTTGAGATCAGTTTCTATGGGAACAGTTGTCAAGGAAACCCACATCATGTGATTTTTCTAGTAACTAGTTCATTCTGTTAGTCCCCAATATAGACAGCACCACTTCTGTTTTTATTTTTGTAGCTTATTACAGGTTTTTTCCCTTTGTCTAATGTAGCAAGAGTATAGAGGCTACTTGGCAAAAAAGAAAAATCCCTGTTCTGATGGTGCTTTAAAAAAAAAAATACAATACATCTAGCTGTTATTTTTCTGTGACTGCATTTTAATAGATGCATCATCTAACCATTATTTTCATAATAGTTTCCCTGTTATAAAGCATACCGTTGTAAAATTGTGTTTCACTGTAATCATGAAATCCAAGACAAAACCATGAGAAATTAAACAGGATTGCAAATACTTAGCACTAATATAGGCCACCATTTTCAATAGTGGCCATTTGCTTTCACTGGTAGGTGGCTCAGAACTGGGGTACCCTGCCCAGTTAGAAACATGTTCGGCCTAATTGTCAGATCTGTGACCCCTGCAACCCAGCTCCCATTGGCTCCACTTAGCATTTGGGCTCTCCACATTTCTGAAAGTAAGCCCTAAGGCTAAGACCTCAAAAGGTATTTTGGTGCCGAAATCCCATTGAACTCCATGGAAGTTAGATGCCTTGTTAGTCTCTAAGGTGCCACAAGTATTCCTTTTCTTTTTGTAAATACCTTTGAGAATCTGGAAAAGTCTCCGAGTCTCAAAAAAAAAAAAAACAAAACCAGTGATTTCTTGAAGTCAATGACATTTTCAGTGCATTCAGCTCCTAAAGGCTGATCCTGCACCACTGAATTAATCGGGTGCAGATTTTAGCTCCAACTGAGAGTGCTGGGAGTTCAGGGCATTCAGCACTTTGGAGACCCAGACCTGCAGGATGCTGGACAGAGATCGGCACAGTTCCTAAGTGTGTTTATTCATGTGAACAACAACAATCCTGTCTATTGGGGGAGGGCCTCATTTGTAAGAACAGTGTGCCAAGGCGTCTTGTTTTATATTATTATTACAGCAGAACCAAGAGGACTCAACTGACAGAGGGGCTCCATTGTGTTCGGTGCTGTATAGACACAAACAGACCAGCCCAAATAATTTACTGTCTAAACAGACAAAAGGCTGGAGGGGATACAGTTACAGGTGAAGTGCCTTGTCCAAATCACACAGATGAGCAAAAGCAGAGCAGGATAACATAAGAACGGCCATACTGGGTCAGACCAATGGTCCATCTAGCAGTCTCCTGTTATGAAAGAATGTACCTGTGTTCATACCCTACACACTCTGGTACAAAGCACACCTTGTAAGGCATCATTTGAAAACACATTTTACCAGGACAATAACGACCAGTAAATTGAATGTGGCAATATTGTATGTTTAGTTATAAAATTCCACTGTATGGTGTTATTAACAAATGTTCCAAATCACACAGCTCTACCCAAACTGAGGTTTGCAAACAGGTGTGTCCTAAACAAAGGAATGTGTGCTCTGCTTAATTTGCATTTAAGCAGTAAACAGGGTCATTAAGCAGGGAGGGAAACAACAGAAGCTCAAACAGCCGAGAAAAAAGCAGCGGGGAACATCCTTCCACATAGATTCTGTCTCCTGATGCCCAGCTGGAAATATTTTTCAAAAGGAGGAACAAAAACACCTCAAGTGAACCCTATGTATAGTTGGGATTATTTTTTCCAACGTGCATTGCTTTGCATTTAACATTGAAATTCATCTGCCATTTTGTTGCCCAGTCATCCAGTTTTGCGAGATCTTTGTCGCTCTTCGCAGTCTGCCTGAGACTTAACTACATTAAGTAGTTTTGTATCATCCACAAATTTTGCCACCTCACTTTTCACCCCTTTTTCCAGATCATTCATTTATTAGAACCCAGATTTGGATTCCCAATCCTGTGCTTTATCCACTAAACCACACTGCCTCTCCTATTGGTATTTGCCAAATAGCCAGCCGTTACCCTTGATGCTCAGAGACTATTGAACAAGTACTTGATCCTACAACATGGACCCTATACCCACATGGAATTCCCTTGACTTTAATCCTTTTGCAGAGCTGGAGCCTATGGCCACAGAACAAGTTATGAAGAGCAGAAGAATTTGAGGAAGATAGAGAGACTGCTAAAACCAGGCATGGGTAGCATAAGAAGGGATCTCTGGCCATTGGAAAGGTAGGTAGCAGCATGGATCTAGTGTAGTGGGAGAAATTAAGTGCCCAATCTTGCCAACTTTTCTCTATGGTGTTATTTAAGAGAATAAAGGTTTGCAGGATCACACCCTGAGAAAGGCTGGTAGATGTGAACTGGGCTAGGGAGATCTGGTGAGGAGTTTCTCCTGGACTGGGTGGGGGATAATGCAAGGGGCTTCTGAGACTGGTAACACTGCATAATCTTGTGCTATTAACACTGTAGAGCACACCTGGCTTCTGACATACTGTACGGGGGTGTGTGTGTGCTATTTTAGCTAATTCATGTTTGTAACAGGCATTAATGCATTTGAATAGACAAACTAGCAAACGACCAGTATTTGTGGATGAAATAGATCTAATGCACAGTTCCCATGCTATTTTGATAAGGATAATATTGTTGCTGCTATCTGTCCATATTGCTTTATGTCCATGTCATAAGGCACACAATATTCTGTTACCTTTGTCTGGTGAGATCCAATAATATATTTGCAACTTCTCTGTGCACAGTTATGCTCTGGAGCAGCCCTTTTTCATTAGACAGGGTTTTGGTTTTTTTTACATAAATCTTACAATTTAAAATGCTGTAAGAAATGAGAACATGTAACCCCATTAGCTTGATACTAGGAAGTACTGAAATTAAAACGGAAATGAATCAGAAAGACTGGAGAAGCAGCAGCTTACAGTAATTACTAAAACATTTCCTAACTCCTTCCAGGATTCCTCTTGAGACCTGGGAAACCTTATTATGTACATACACATACTCCCTTCTAAACTCTCCGTTCCCTAGCTTTAAACTTTGAATTACCAGCCGTGGAATGGCTATTGAAGACCATTCCCTCTCTTTTATATATTTGTTTGCCATATCTTTTCTTAACTATACAATGAAGTGCTGTGCTCAGCTTTGAGAACTTGGAGAAATGCTACACCACATCCTATTTCTGGGAATTACATAAATAGTTCACTGTTTTCAAAAGGCAGTCAGTCATAGTTCCCCAAAAAATCATATCATAAAGTGAAAGTGTCAAACATAGCTGTTTAGACCCTTCTCTCTGCCCCAGCAGCTGGGAAGCTCCTGCAGTACCGTATGCTTCATATGGGTTTTCACACACACACCCCCCACCTACTTCTACAGCATTCAGGGAGATATCGACAGCGCTAATTTAGCCCCAAGTTTAGGCTTCAGGAAAACAAAATATTTTCATAACCAGTAAAAATGCTGTTTCAAGGTTTTAAAATTCCATGTGAAAGCTTTGTAAACGAATATACTTTCAGACCACCACTTTATAACCCAACATTGCAGGACCGAGAACCTGAATTTAAACCCCACTAAAATATGAAAATTACTTGATTGATTTTCTTCACACCAGCTAAACAAACATACTATCAACCTGAAACTTCCCACTGACTGACTGACATTTATCTTATTAGAGGCAACCAGGCAGTCTACTGGTATAAAGGTTGACAGGATCAAGCTCTTTGGTTACAAAATAGGAGTTAAAAGGGATGCTGTTCTCTTCAATAACTCTGAGAAGCGCTAGAAGTCAGAGTCTACATCTTTCATGCTGAAACCATGCCCTTTTTTTAATTAAAGGTTTTTCTAATTCATCTACTGCTGCCTCGGTCACATTTCCCTTCTATTGATGATATTTGATCCGTTATCCTAGGACTACTGTCCTCCCTTTCCAACTCACACTTCTCTGATTTTCTTTGTAGCCAGGGGATTGAGTATCAGGGTGGATTAGTTCAGCAGCTAGGAAGTGGATGACACTGTGCAAATGGCTTTCGGGGCAGGCAATTAAGATAACATTTTTAACAATGCACGGAAGAGCCAGTTAAGAGCCTCTAAAATCAGCAAGGCAAAGTTGGAATAGCAACCACAGAGGCCCTAACCCGATTTCCCATTCATAGGTGTTGGAACCAGGGGTGCTACCGCATCCCCTGGCTTGAAGTGATTTCCATTATATACAGGGTTTACAGTTTGGCTGAATGGCTCTCAGCACCCTCACTATAAAAATTGTTCCAGCACCCCTGTTCCCATGATTTGAGGAGGCTGAGACATTTTGTATTGCCAAGGCCACAACTCACAGTGCCATGTGCGCTGCACTTGCTGTTTTTCTTCTTGATAAAACCATGGAAACCCATGCCTTAGGGGTTTTTTAACAAACGAACCAACCCACCCTTACCAGAGGAGCAGAGCCCAAAACAAGGAAGAATGCACCCCCTTTGAGTTGCTCATTATTACTGTTTTATTAAATGCAGTGTAGTTGTAGCCAGGCCAGTCCCTGGTAGTAGCGAGACAAAGTGCATGAGGCATAGGCGCAGACGCCGTGGGTCCTTGGGGCTGGAGCACACATGGGGAAAAATTAGTGGGTGCTCTGCACCCACTGGCACCCCCCCCCCGAGCTTGCCGTGTCCTCACTCCTTCGCTTACCTCCCAGTGTTTCTCACCCAGCCACTGCCAAATAACTGTTTAGCAGCGTTAGCATGCTCCAGGAGGGAGGAGGAAGAAAGGGAATGTGGCGCGCTCAGGGGAGGAGGTGGGGAAGAGGTGGGGCTGGGGCGGGGCCTCATGGAAAGGGTGGAGTGGGAGTGGGGCTGGGAGCAGAGCAGGGGTCAAGCACCCAGGGAAAGTGGGGGGGGGGGGGGAGTTGGCATGGGGCAATATATCTTAGCGGATCAAATGTCTGTTGGTGAGAAAGACGAGCTTTCAAGCCACACAGCGAGCACTCTTCTTCAGGTCTGGGAAAGGTACAGCTAAGTGAATGATGGAACAGATTTTTTAGCATAGGTAGCTGGCACATTTCAATGTAGAATGATCCCTTAGAATGTGTGTTTGTGCTAAACAATCTGTTCCACCGTGCATTTAGCTGTGACGCTCTGTGTACTTTCCCAGACCTGAAACAGAAGTTGGTCCAATAAAAGATATTACCTCACTCACCTTGCATCTCTGTTTTATTAGACTTGGCTGGTTTCAGTTTCTCTCAGCATTGCATACAGGGGGTGAAATTCTGGCCCCAGTGAAGTCAATGAGAGATCTTTCTTTTGATCAGTAGGTCTGTGGTACAGACCTGAGTAGATGTATGGATACAAATACTGATTAATAAAAATACAAACGCACTAAGAAGTTTTATCTCACTAGATTTTACAGTCTTTTAGCTGCAGTTCTGTACCCTCACTCCTATGCTATAATCTGTCCTTCTTGTGTACTTTATTACTAAGGTTTTCAGTATTCCATCAAGACAGTTTAGTGTCAAGTACAGATTAAGAGTGATTCCATTAAGAATATGCCCCCCCAGAGAATGCTGCACAAGTGGGTCAGGCCACTGCAAATCATTTAGTGCCAGAGTACTCCCTCGGACCATGAGAGTAATGCTACTGTTCTTGCAAAACACACCTCCATCTTCCATTGTCCAATAGCCCAGAACTTCCAAGCCTTAAAAAATATCATGTTGGCACACTTTGGGTATTTGTGGCTCTGACCTATGTCCCATTTATTCCTTTGTAACAGATTTACAGCTTAGTGTTTCTTTAATGATAATCTAGCCAAGCCAATATCCTGTAGCATTTCTCAGGCAGCTATACTGTGTTGAAGGATCTGTTCACATTATGCCGAACAACAATACTTACCCATTTGAAATAGCAGGGGAATTTACGTATGGAGAATGCGATTACCTGAGTTGGAATTTGGTCTGAATAATATTCCTACATTTGCAAGTTGTTTAATGAGATTTGTGTTCACCACAGTGGCCAGGATCTCATCTTTCAAAACACCACCTCTCGCCAGCAGCACAATGCCTTATGACCTGTTGGAGGACCGAGGGAAGAGCATCACTTACAGCAGGGGTCAGCAACCTATGGCATGAGTGCCAAAGGCGGCACACGAGATAATTTTGAGTGGCACTCACACTGCCTGGTCCCCAGCCACCGGCCCGGGGCTCTGCTCCTGGCCTCAACCCAGGGCTCTGCAGCTGCCCCCAGCTATGGCCCACTGGCCCCAGCCTGGGACAGTGAGGGATGCTGATGGGGCAAGAGCTGTGCCCCCACCTTAAAAATTGTTCCAGAGCCACTGTACTGGGATATTTTTAGTCCCGATTTGCTGCATCACTATCATGTCACATGGAACAGCACATTGCATTTCATGTTGTGTGCGCTGTCTGTTATGATTTCCCCCCCTGCCCACTGTAAGTTGAGGGGTACATTTGACAAAAATGTCAGCTCCTAAGAAAGCAAAGTTAGATGTCCGTTCATTTCAGCCTTCTTGGACAGACACATTTGGATTTATTCAAAAGAAGGACCGTGCTGTTTGTGCTTTCTGTTGTAAGTGTTCGACAAAATTTTCAAACGAAGCACAAGAAAACCCTTCTTGACGAAGCAGACAAGACTGAAATCGATCAAAAAGGCAGTAGCAGGATATGAGATGCAAAGCAGTGTTTTTAAATGCTTAAGTGTAAGTTACTAGATTGCACAGTGCATTGCAAAAAACGAAAACGTTTACAGATGGGGAATATATAAAAAGTTTCTCTCAGCAGTTCGGAGGTTTTGTTCAACAATTTTCCAAATAAAGATTCGTATCTAGAATAAAAGAACTGCCTGTATCTGTCAGAACAGTTGAGAGACATGTAAGCAAAATGGCAGAAAACATCAACAAAAAGCAGACAACTGCATTAAGAGAGACAGCAGTTGATGAAAGTGTGGATATAAACAACATTCCATGTTTGGCAGTTGTTGCACGATATTGAGCTTCTGATGAAATCCAAGAGAAACTTTGTTGCCTAAAACCTCTGCATGGCACAACAGAGGGGGAAGATATAGTGGAAACTTTTGTAAACCATTTTGAAGAACGAGGAGTTGACATCAGAAAAATATTGTGTGTGACAACCGATGGTGCTCCTGCCATCGTTGGAAAACAAAAGGGATTTGTAAAATTACTTGAAGATCAAATTGGCTGCCCGACAGTCAAATTTTACCATACTATCCATCAAGAAAACCTAAAATTTCTAATTCAGAGCTTAATGATGTGATGAATACAGTGGTGCAAATTGTGAATGTCCTTGTTGCTCGATCTGCTTTGACTCACAGACAGTTTCAAGCACTGCTAGATGAAATGGACAGTGCTTATGACATTCCACTTCACAGCAACATTTGGTGGCTAAGTCATGGCAAGATTTTAGTGCGCTTTGTAAACCGTTTTGATGCAATCAAGGCCTTTTTGTTGGAAAAAAGGACAAAACTACGGCGAACTGGATGATGACAAATGGCGGTGTAAGCTCATGTTTCTAACTGACATCACCGCTCACCTAAACGAACTCAAGCTCTGTTTCCAGGGTGCAGGGCAAATGGTTCTGGATCTTTATGAAACTTGGAAGGCATTTGTTGTAAAACTAGCAGTTTTTTCTCAGGATATTCGAATTTCGACTTTCCGCTACTTCCAACACATAAAAGCTATCGATTCATCAACATTCACAGTGTCGATGAGATTGGATTGTACGTGCAGGAACTGGAATCAGAATTTTCTGACAGATTTCAAGATTTGGTCCAATGTTTTCTTTTCTAATTAAGCCTGGAAAGTTCAACAAAAGCGACTTGGATTTGTCTGTATTTCAGTGGTTGGGTGTTGAAGATTTCGAAATGCAGCTCATTCAGTTAAAAAGCTCAGAATTGCGGACATCAAAATTCAGAGATCTGCAGAGTGCACTTAAAGCTACCGAGAGAGATCGTGGGGCCTGTATTCTGACCTGCTGGACGTCCCTGCCAGTGAAATTTAACTGTTTGAAGAAAAAATTGTATTTGCAATGCTTTCAGCATTTGGATCCACATACCTGTGTGAACAGGTATTTTCACACATGAAATCTGTCCTCTGTCCCTCTCCGAGCTGGTTAACAACTGATTACTCAGAAGCTTGTGTGCAGCTTAAAGTATCCAAATACGTTCCAGACATTGGAAAACTCAGCAAGGAAAAGCAAGGGAAAGAATCACACTAAACTGATAAGATCTGCATTTTAATTTAATTTTAAATGAAGCTTCTTAAACATTTTAACAACCTTATTTACTTTACATACAATAGTTTAGTTATATATTATAAAGAGACTTTCTAAAAATGTTAATGTATTACTGGCATGCAAATCTTACATTAGAGTGAATAAATGAAGACTTGGCACACCACTTCTGAAAGGTTGCTGACCTGTAACTTACAGCATCAGCATACTACTTCTTGTAATACCCTACTTTATCCCTAGAGATCTTGTCTCTACTGTGAGGGCTGATCTGGTCACAACACACTCTTGCTTTAGAGCATCCACCCACTTATGACTCAAGTTCCTTAACTGTGAGTTAAGATTTGTATGCCCGTCGTTCCTGATGAACCAGAAGAAACCCTGAGACAAGTTAGCCTCAGTCCTTTCAAGACACTAAAAATAAGGCTTTGCTAATATGCTCCTAAAGCTATTACCTTTTTTGGCAGTTCTCCTGTCAAATAAATTCTTGTCCACTATGGAATGAAAACTCAAGTCCATCTGACACCACTTAGACTTGAATTCATCCAGCCAACAGAGTAAGAAAGATATTGGTTTAACGGGCTGGAAGAAATCTCAGCTTAGTCAGTAGTCCTTTTCTCTTGCATTCAGCAGAGCTACTTAAACTAGTCTTCTACAAAGGGGTGGGGACTGTGTTACTGGAACACATATTAAACAATGCAAACCAGGACCCACAGGGATTATTAATCGATTAGACAATTTCCAATAGAAATTTATGCTGTTTCAAGGCTGCTTCAATAGAAGAAATCAAAAACTAGTTTAAGTGACGGTCAAGTAGTCAGTCATATAAGGTCGACTACCTTCCTTCAGAAGACCTCCCAGAGCTTCATCATTTGTGAAGTACAAATGTTTATTAATATTACTAGGTTCTGGTGATATTCATGCTAGAAGCAGGTATCTAGGTACCCATGGGTTTATTAGTGGTTGAACTGTAGACATTTATGTTTGAACATTGGTCTGATATTATTAGAGAGGCATGTTCTAGTGGGGTGAATATAGGACTGGCAGCCAGGAAGTCTTTACTTCTAATACCAGTTCTAACACAGACTCCCTCTTGACCTTGGACAGGTCACTTAGACCCAGATCCTCAAAGATATTTAGGCTCATCACTTCCAGTGAAATACCTTGAAGATCTGGGCCTTAGGGCCTTTAAAATAAACCATGTTGGAGGGACTGGTTACAGGATGATTGTCCCCCAGCACACTTAATGCATTGTTCCATGCTGCAGTATGGATAAGACTTGTGTTTCCCTGCAGCCTTGAACCTTGCCACAGAGCTGAATGTGTGTGGAGATATAGGTCCCAATTATACTGCAAGACAGAGCCATACTTTAACCCTATTAGGTTTCAAAGGTGGAGGAAGAATAGGAGGTGGAAGAATTGAAGACAGGAATTTTCAGAATTGCTGGAAAAAACAGAGGACTAAAGAAGCTCTGCAAGCTGCAGTTGTTCCCAGAGATACAGCCAGAAAACTAGAAACAAAAAAAAAAAAAAAAGCAGTTTTATCTACAGGATAGCTGATTAGTGACTGATCTGTTAACTACCTCTACCACAGAAACAGGCTACCCTGTAGATCAGATACTACTTATTAAAAAAGCTTTGCCTCATGAGTGTCCGTATGACATTGTAGCATTTATTTAGAAATGGTAAGTAAAAAAGCTGCCTTCTAAAGTGTTCCTTGAATGAGATTTAACTCCCCTTTTAAAACTGGATGCTGAATCTCTTATTTATTAAGCATTATCTAATCTGGGTCCATAAAGTGTTCTCTTGTATGCCTTTCACAAATGACAGGGTCGACACCAACAAAGGAAGATAGTGTCTGCACTGAAGTACCTGGACTATGACCAAACTGGCAGTTTTCCAGAGCACTAAAAAAAAAAAAAAAAAGTTCAGAGCAAGCTGCAACCAGCAATTCACCTCACAGGCACTTCCCAGAACTAGCTACACCTTGCTGGTGCTAGTCAGTCTTTATTGCTTTTGAACATCAGAACTGTGCCCTTGAACAGTGACTATTTTAAATTAAGAGAAAAGACATTTTTAAATCAGGTACTTTCCAAGCTCAATTATAGTTTTATAGGATATTGAAACTTTGCCTTCCTTTTCTCTGTGATGTTTAAAGTCATTAGTCCACACCAGCTTCTCTCAGTCCTGCTAGAGGAGAATAGGAAAGACATGAGTGAAAGAGTCTTAGTTATAGATTCTACATGTTGTTGGTCAAAAAACAATCCACAAATTTTTCATCATAAAGTATGAAGTTTTCTCCATAAAGCTGAAAGAGTATGAGGGAGTGGGAGTTCTGAGGGAACCCTGGAAACAAAAATATCACTCTGTACAATTTCCTTCCTATAATAAAAAGGAAGTCACAGAATTCTTTGCTTGAAGCACAGCTATGCCGTTGTTCAGTACATCCTCTCTGCTCCAATACCAGGAATTTTTCAAAATATTATCTTAGTGACAGCAGTAGTATGCGACTCAAGCCACATTAGAAAGGAGCCCTATGACTGCCTCTACAAACATATCTATATTGCCCATACAGGAATTATACAAATCGGGACCCATCTTGCAGTGATAATAATCAAGCACTCAGATGCTGGTTTTGAGGTCATGTTCTGGGTTCAGACACAGGCATGGGGTTCTGATTGCCTTCAAAAGAAAGCTCTTACCGACATATCCAAAACCAGAGATGGGCTCATGATATACCCTGGATCTAAACTTTGGCTGTGGGTCCAGATGTGAACTTGAAGGTGGGTCCATCTCTGTATTAGACTAGAACACAGACATTTGAATCTTTGCACTAATTGCTTATTAGAGGGTACTGGGTGTGAAGACAATCTAAGCATTGTCCACACTATAACATCAGCTGCTACTAGCACCAAAAGGGTGGCACCAGAGGTCAACTTTGCAAGAGCACACAAACCCAGACTTGTGGAGTTCTCAACCCCACCAGTCCCCTCCCAAGCTGAGCTATGGAGAAAACTGGTCATTCATTTTCCACATGGCTGACTTTATATATTGCACATCTCATCTGAACTGTTCTCTCTCTCTCTCATTCAAAATTCTCCCATACACACAAGCTCTTTTAGCCCTGGTCTACACTAGGAGTTGAGGTCGAATTTAGCAGCGTTAAATTGATTTAACCCTGCACCCGTCCACACAACAAAGCCCTTTTTTTCCCCAACTTAAAAGGCTCTTAAAATCAATTTCCTTACTCCACCCCGACAAGGGGATTAGCGCTGAAATCGGCCTTGCTGGGTCGAATTTGGGGTACTGTGGACACTATTAGATGGTATTGGCCTCCGTGAGCTATCCCAGAGTGCTCCATTGTGACCGCTCTGGACAGCGCTCTCAACTCAGATGCACTGGCCAGGTAGACAGGAAAAGGCCCGTGAACTTTTGAATTTCAATTTCCTGTTTGGCAAATTGCAGATGACCATGCAGACCTCATCAGCAGAGGTGACCATGATGGAGTCCCAGAATCGCAAAAGAGCTCCAGCATGGACCAAACAGGAGGTACGGGATCTGATCACTGTATGGGGAGAGGAATCCGTGCTATCAGAACTACGTTCCAGTTTTTGAAATGCCAAAACATTTGTCAAAATCTCCCTGGGTATGAAGGACAGAGGCCATAACAAGGACCCGAAGCAGTGCCACGTGAAACTTAAGGAGCTGAGGCAAGCCTACCACAAAACCAGAGAGGCGAACCGCCACTCCAGGTCAGAGCCCAAAACATGCTGCTTCTATGATAAGCTGCATGCCATTTTAGGGGGTTCAGCCACTACTACCCCAGCCGTGTTGTTTGACTCCTTCAATGGAGATGGAGGCAACACGGAAGCAAGTTTTGGGAACGAGGAAGATGATCATGATGATGATGACGTTGCAGATAGCTCACAGCAAGCAAGGGGAGAAACCGGTTTTCCCGACAGGCAGGAACTGTTTCTCACCCTGGATCTGGAGCCAGTACCCCCCGAACCCACCCAAGGCTGCCTCCCGGACCCGCCAGGTGGAGAAGGGACCTCTGGTGAGTGTACCTTTTAAAAATAGTATACATGGTTAAAAGCAAGCATGTTTAATGATTAATTTGCCCTGGCATTCACAGCTCTCCTGGATGTACTCCCAAAGCCTTTGCAAAAGGTTTCTGGGGAGGGCAGCCTTATTCCATCCACCATGGTAGGACACTTTACCACTCCAGGCCAGTAGCACGTACTTGGGAAGCTTTGTAGAACAAAGCATTACAGTGTATGTTTGCTGCCGTTCAAACAACATCCGTTCTTTATCTCTCTGTGTTATCCTCAGGAGAATGAGATCATTCATGGTCACCTGGTTGAAATAGGGTGCTTTACTTAAGGGGACATTCACAGGTGCTGCTGGGCTGTTTGAAGTGGCTAAACAGAAATGTTCTCCGCTGTTAGCCATAGGGAGGGGCTAGCCACGCGCTGGGGGGGAGGCAAAATGTGACCTTGGAACGAAAGCACGTGTGCTATGTATGTAATGTTAACAGCAAGATTTACTGTGAAAGAGTGTACCCATTGTTCTATAAAATGTGTCTTTTTAAATACCACTGTCCCTTTTTTTTTTCCTTCTCCACCAGCTGCATGTGTTTCAAGGATCACAGGATCTTCTCCTTCCCAGAGGCTAGCGAAGATTAGAAGGCGAAAAAAAACGCACTCAGAATGAAATGTTCTCTGAGCTCATGCTGTCCTCCCACACTGATAGAGCACAGACAAATGCGTGGGGACATAATGTCAGAATGCAGGAAAGCACAAAATGACCGGGAGGAGAGGTGGTAGGCTGAAGAGAGGGCTGAAGGTGAAAGGTGGCGGCAGCATGATGAGAGGAGGCAGGACTCAATACTGAGGCTGCTGGAGGATCAAACTAATATGCTCCAGTGTATGGTTGAGCTGCAGGAAAGGCAGCAGGAGTACAAACCGCTGCTACAGCCCCTGTGTAACCAACTGCCCTCCTCCCCAAATTTCATAGCCTCCTCACCCAGACTCCCAAGAACGCGATGGGGGGGGCCTCTCGCCACCCAGCCACTCCACCCTAGAGGATTGCCCAAGCAACAGAAGGCTGGCATTAAAAGTTTAAAACTTATTGAAAGTGCTGTGTGGCCTTGTCCTTCCCTCCTCCAGTACCCCTCCTTGGCTACCTTGGTAGTTATCCCCCTATTTGTGTGATGAATTAATAAAGAATGCATGGTCACCAAAGAAATATTTGGAATAAATGAGATCATTTTGGGTCACAGAACCTTATGTTCCAAACAATTGGGGTGATGAAGGGCTCAATAAGTGTAGGAATGAAGTCAGGGAGGTCATATGAGGACAAGTAACAGAAGGCTCTGATTAATGTGGGGTCATTCAGGGTCACCAAAGAAATATTTTGAATAAATGAGGTCATCTAAGGTCACAGAAGCTGAATGTACAAGCAATTTCGGTCATGAAAAGGTCAGTGAGGGTAGGAATTAAGTCAGGAAGGTCATATGAGGACAAGTAGCTTAAGGCTCTGATTCATGTGGGATCATGCAGGGTCACCAGAGAAATAATTGGAACAAATGAGGTCATGAAGGGTTACAGAACCTGAGTTTATAAGCAATTGGGGTCATGAAGAGGTCAATAGGGTCAGGAATGAAGTCAGAGAGGTCATATGAGGACAAATAGGATAAGGCTCTGATTAATGTGGGGTTGCAGGGTCACCAAAGAAATATTCTGTATAAATGAGGCCATCTTGGGTCACAGAAGCTGAGTTTTCAAGCAATCGGGGTCATGAAAACATCAAAGAGAGTAGGAATGAAATCAGGGAGGTCATATGAATGTGAAGCAACAATGACTTCATTGCCTCTGCAAGCAGCGATCGAAGGGAGAAGGGGAGGGTGGTTAGCTTACAGGAAAGTAGAGTGAACCAAGGGGTGAGGAGTTTCATCAAGGAGAAACAAACAGAACTTTCACACCGTAGCCTGACCAGTCATGAAACTGGTTTTCAAAACTTCTCTGATGCGCACCGCACACTCCTGTGCTCTTCTAACCGCCCTGGTGTCTGGCTGCGCATATTCAGTGACCATGCGATTTGCCTCAACCTACCACCCTGCCATAAATGTCTCCCCCTTACTCTCACAGATATTGTGGAGCGCACAGCAAGCAGTAATAACAGTGGGAATATTGGTTTTGCTGAGGTCTAACCGAATCAGTAAACTGGGCCAGCGCGCTTTTAAAAATGTCCAAACACACATTCTACCACCATTCTGCACTTGCTCAGCCTGTAGTTGAACAGCTCCTGCCTACTGTCCAGGCTGCCTGTGTATGGCTTCATGAGCCATGGCATTAAGGGGTAGGCTGTGTCCCTAAGGATAACTATAGGCATTTCAACATCCCCAACGGTTATTTTCTGGTCTGAGAAGAAAATCCCTTCCTGCAGCTTTTGAAACAGACCAGAGTTCCTGAAGATGCGAGCGTCATGTACCTTTCCCGGCCATCCCATGTTGATGTTGGTGAAATGTCCCTTGTGATCCACCAGTGCTTGCAGCACTATTGAAAAGTACCCCTTGCGGTTTATGTACTCGCCGACTTGGTGCTCCGGTGCCAAGATAGGGATATGGGTTCTGTCTACGGCCCCACCACAGTTAGGGAATCCCATTGCAGCAAAGCCATCTACTATGACCTGCACATTTCCAGGGTCACTTCCCTTGATATCAGCAGATCTTTGACAGCAACCCCCACAGTAGATTTGCCCACTCCGAATTGATTCCCAACTAACTGGTAGCTGTCTGGCGTTGCAAGCTTCCACAGGGCTATTGCCACTCGCTTCTCAACTGTGAGGGCTGCTCTCATCTTGGTAGCCTTGCACCTCAGGGCCGGGTAAAGCAAGTCACAAAGTTCAATGAAAGTGCCCTTACGGATGTGAAAGTTTCGCAGCCACTGGGAATTCTCCCAGACCTGCAACACTATGCGGTCCCACCAGTCTGTGCTTGTTTCCTGAGCCCAGAATTGGCATTCCACCGCATGAACCTACCCCATTAGCACCATAATGCCCACGTTGCCAGGGCCTGTGCTTTGAGAGAAGTCTGTGTCCATGTCCTTATCACTCTTGTCACCGCGCTGACGTCGCCTCCTCGCCGGTTTTGCTTTGCCAGGTTCTGGTGCTGCATATACTGCTGGATAATGCGTGTGGTGTTTAATGTGCTCCTAATTGCCAAAGTGATCTGAGTGGGCTCCATGCTTGCCATGGTATGGCGTCTGCACAGAAAAAAGGCGAGGAACGATTGTCTGCCGTTGCCCTGACGGAGGGAGGGGCGACTGACTACATGGCTTACAGGGTTGGCTTACAGAGAATTAAAATCAACAAAGGGGGTGGCTTTGCGAGAAATTGAATGGCCCCCTCAAGGATAGAACTCAAAACCTCAAGGATAGAACTCAAAACTGGGTTTAGCAGGCCATTGATTTCACAGAAGGAGGAAGGAAGGAGAAAATGAATAAAACAGAAATCTGGTCTATTTCTTGTTTTGAGCCACTTCATCTATCTTTATACATCTTGCTGGCAGCAGACTGTGCAGTACGACCGCTAGCCATCGTCATTTCCTGGATGCTCGACAGAAGATGGTGCAGTATGACTGCTGGCCATCATCTTCTGCTGGCTGCTGATTAAAGGACAGTGCACTGCTGGTAGGACTCAGTCGCCATGAGACGAAACTTAAAAGGGAAATGACCTGGCTGAGTCACTCCCATGTTTGCCCCGGCGCCACTGACCTCATCGAGGTCAGTTAAAAGAGCACCCAGGACTATGTCAATGACAGCTACCAGTCATACTGCACTGTCTGCTGCCAAAAGGCAATAAACTGCTGCTATGTAGCAATGCAGTACCGCGTCTGCCAGCATCCAGGAGACATACGGTGACTGTTAGCTGAGCGGGCTCCATGCTTGCCGTGGTATGGTGTCTGCACAAGTAACTCGCCCTGACCCTGCAAAACGATTGTCTGCCCTTGCTTTCATGGAAGGAGGGAGGGAAGGGGGGGCCTGACGATATGTATCCAGAACCACCCGCGACAATGTTTTAGCCCCTTCAGACACTGAGATTTCTACCCAGAATTCAAATGGGCAGCGGAGACTGCAGGAACTGTGGGATAGCTACCCCACAGTGCAACGCTCCGGAAGTCAACGGTTGCCTCGGTACTGTGGACACACTCCGTCGACTACATGCACTTAGAGCATTTGTGTGGGGACACACGCAATCGACTGTATAAAAACACTTTCTACAAAACCCACTTCTATAAATTCGACCTAATTTTGTCGTGTAGACATCCCCTTGACTAATATCTGATCTTAGGGTAAGGACACAGATATTCCAATACAATACCTATAGATTGAACTGAAGCAAAACTTGTTAGTATTACTTTGAAAAAGCAGTGTCACAAATTGCAGATTACTGGGTCTGAAAAGCAATCAATACTGCAGAAGTCAGAAATGTTGGATTCAGTTTGCATTGTTCTTGCTAGTTGCACAGGGAGATTCTGATGTGGGTATCACCATTCATGTTTTAGACAGGAATGTTGAAATGAATAGGAACTGGAAGTAATCTGCAGGGTACTTTTACCTACTAAATAACTGATTGCTTCTCAGGGCAGTTTCCACAAAGTAATTCATCACTGTGATCCATTACTTAAATATCTTTGAACAACATTAATCACAAATGGGACTAATCCTGCATCCTTTGAATAGCCATAGGTGCCACTGGAGTCAGGGGGAGCTTTGGCTGCAGAGGGAGTACAGGCTAAAAGCCCATATCTAATTGCAAAGATGAGTAAATCACTAAAAAGCATTTGGGAGCCTTGGCTGTAAGTAACAGTCAGACAGGAAGCCTTTACCTTGAGAACCCTAATTATGGAAAGTAGCACTGAAAGGGGTGGCTTTCTTGTTACAAAGCATGGGAAGTCAACTCATCCAAGTTGTAGTGCAAGTGCTGCAATTCAGTATGTTTTGTGTGCGTCACTTAATAGCCATTAAACTGATTGTTCAATTAATCCAACCGTTTTAAATTCCAGAGTTTGCTTTAAAGAGTTTCTAATTCCTGCTGTTTTTGAATTGCAAGTCCATTCCATTTATTCCCAGAGGCCTTAGTCAAGTGCCCAGAGGCCTTAGTCAAGAATGTACATATGGGGCAGAGCTGGTTTCCTATCAAGGAGTTTACAATCCAGGGCCCTGACCCTGAAAAGGCTAGTAGTCCCATTGAAGTTAAATTCATGCATAATCCCTTGCAGAGTCAGGGTCTAAAGTGACTGATAGAGGGTGGGAGAAAGGAAGTATTCCCATTTTATACATAGAAACTGAGGTAAGAAGTAACTTGCCCACAGGGATTGTCACCAAGCCAGAAAGTGAACTAAAATATCCTGAGTTCTAATCCAGTGCCTTAGCCACAGGGTCCACCTTCCTCTCATTCAGTTCTATTTTATATCATCAACAGGGACATCTACTAGAAAGCATCATCGATAAGGTGATTGTCCCAATAAAAGGCAGCTCCCCTATTTACTGAATGAGCTGCTGAAACACTGTTGGGAAGGTTTGTGGGGGGGGTTAAAATGAGTACATTGATACAGCAGGCACTCACGCTGGCTACGTGTTTCCATTCCACCCCTTGGGTTTCTTTCATTTAACTTCTTGAAGACTTTCAGGATTGGGTCTGAAATTTTCCAGGTTTAGTCCCACCCAGAGATATGTTATAAATCAGATCAAAAATAGGTTTACAGTTTGAGATAGGGGGAAGCCGCCTATGCTTTTCCACTGAGAGATTCTTGCAACCTTTCTTGAAGTACTCTGTAGCCCAAACAGCTAAAGGTAGATAGCTCAAATGTAACAGAGAAACAAGCCACAGTGAGGAGAAGTGCTTTTGAATATCTTGGAGAAGAGTTAGGTTTAATTCAACTGAAGGTATGTCTACACTGCAAAAAGTGCGATCTTAACTCCATTTAGCTGATCCACATTAGTTAACTTGGGTTAGAACAGCAGCGAAGACACAGCAATTAATATCAACTCAGGTTAGCAGCTGAAGTAAAAGCCTATAGGGATCTTGGGGTTGAACTTGAGCTACTAACCCAAGTTACCATGTTTTCACTGTTATTATAACTCAAGTTAGCTAACCAAAAAGTGAAGAATGCTTCTGGGGGGGGGGGGGTATATGCAGAGTTATGAGTCTTTGGGAAAATAGGTCACATTCGATACATGTCTAATACAACCTTTTAGCCTTGTCAGGAGTGCAGACGAGAGAGGCTGTACACACCTGGCTAATTTAGCTGCAGCTTTAAAGACTCCTTCCAACAGCCACCACTCTCAGCCAGTCCCCATCTCTTGAAGAAAGGCACAAAGCCTTCATTGGGGGTTCACAGGTAGAAGCTTCAATCTCACCTTGTCATCTGCAAGTGCTTCATCCACATCCATCTTCCTCCTTTGTTCCAGTTAACAGGGCATCTACTAGGATCTGCAGCCCATTGTAACAAAAGCCAAAGGACTGCTTACATCAGCTTGCCATGAATAGAAGAGTCAGTAAACAAGTTCACCAATGCTAAGTTCCAACTACCCCAATCCATCAGTTGATATACCTTAAAACCCCTCACATACACCTCCCCAGCAGAGCCCAGCCTACTTCCTAGCTCACCCCAGTGCTTTGGGAGCAAAGCCAATTTGTAAGAACAGGTGCTATACATGAGCCCAGCTGGTCCATCTTCTACCACTCCTTGGGCTTACATTAACCCCTTCCTTACCCTCAGGAAGGATGGGGTTCCTACAGTCCCTAACAGACAGACTGGAATGTTAGGTCCAGGTGCAGAGTGAATAAACCAGGGCTCTACGGGAGTCCTTGCCTCATTCAGTGCATATTTATTTTGTAGGACAGATAGCAAAGGGTTCACTGCTGTGGCAGGGGAGGGGCTAGAGCGTTCCAATGGTGTTTATCCAAACTGTCTAAAGCATAGAATTGCTGATTCCTTTAAAACAAAAGCCTACCAACCCCACCTCCATAAAACTACACTAAGAACATTAGGACGGATAGCGAGCAACTCAAGACCAAGGAAATGACAAGGCCTTCAACAGATCTATGTACATTCATCATACTAAGCATTGACTTAAGCCTTAGCAGGATCAGGACCAAAGCAAGGCCTTCACGCTAGAGTGGTCCCCTGAGAATCCCTTTCAGCCTCAGTCACTCACCACAACACCTCTAGATCACCATCATCACCTTTTATTGGATTCTTCAAGCAGGCCACAGCCTGTGGTGTTAGTAGTATATATTTTCAATCCATAGCCAGCTTTCCCACTTGCTACTCGGAAAAGGAATCATACTACCAGTATCTAGTCCTGTCTATGCCAGGCTTCCTTCATGTCTGTTTGCATAATCCCAGATGCTGGAAGGGTGGGATCTTCCCTCTCAATTAGCCCTTCAGCTTTAGCTCTACTCAGTTAATTGAGACCAACTATCTGGCTTTGAATTAGGTCCTAATTACTATAGCCTGGTGAGTATTAGAGACAGGGTGCTGATTTTCCTCCTGATTTAGCACCCCTGTAGCAAGGACCCACTCCTGCAGCTGGTGCTACAGGGTCAGGAGCTCACGCAGAGCTAATTGCAAGACAAGGCAGAGCCTATGTTTGCATTAGATCTGAGCAAAAATTTGATGTTTTTGGTTTGGGGGCTAAACCAAAATGTCTGAAAAATAAAAAATGAGTTCTGTTCAAACCAAAAGTGGGGTTGGTTTTTGTTTTTTTTTTTCAGTTTTTCTCAGCAAAACAAAACTCATTTGGTTTTGGATCAAACAAAATATTTCATTTGACCCCCAAACAATTTTTTTTTCAGTTTTTTTGTTTAGTTTTGGGACATTTGGGGATTATTTTTTTTAACCTTTTAAAAAAATAGCTACATTTCAAAATGAAACACTTCTGAACTAAAAGTTGAAACAAAACATTTCAAAATGGCTGAGATGAATCATTTCAATTTTTTCAAAAAACAAAAATTCTTATATTTTTTTCAGCCTAAACTATTGACCGAATTTAATCTGAATTCGCGAGTCATGTCAGTGCCTGTCAAAATGAATATTCTGGCAAATGTACTGGTTCCTGAAAAAATGTCCTCAGCTGTATTTTGCATGTGCAACCTTCCCCTGGCCCATTGTTTGTGTGCATTGTGATTTGGGGCCTGATCCTGCACTGAGTGCTGGATGGGTGGACCCTTGTGTCCATGCACAGCCCCATGACTTCAATGGGGCACTGTGTACCTACAGAGTCTGTTCTTCCAGAACTCATTGCGATCAGGGCCAAAGCAATACAATACAACACCATTTGTTTCCCTTACAAACTTAAGTGAAATTCTCTAGCAGCTTGAAACATGGGCTACATATGCCAGACAAATACGGCCGTAAAAGTCAAGCACACAGTAGACCGTGCTAATATAACGTGTAACACAGACTAAGCAGAACAACATAGGCCTTAGCTACACAAGGAAAGTTTTTGAAAGTGTTCCTACTCTTGTTTGTGGGTGAACCAAAATTAACATTAGTGGGCAACTGCTCCAATATTTCCCTAGTATAGCCAAGGCCTCAGGGTAATGGAGAAAATGTGCAGATATTCAAAATTCATGTTAGATATCTGCATACTTAACTGGTTCATCTTCTGCATGGCCACTAAAGAAGGCTTTGCTGCTGGTTGATAAGAGAATGTGTAGTACACAGGTCCTAATCCTGCAGTGAGCTCCAGCTGGCGGGACCTTATTGCAAGACCAGGCCAAAATTAAAGAATAAAACAGATTAAAAAAGTGATCAGAGAACAACTGTCTAGAAATCTAGTGTGGAACACCGTGGCAATAGAATAGGGTAACCCCCAAAGGATGCAAAAATATGTCAAGCTGTTGCTCCTGTATTTAGGGTAGTAGAAAAATCCTGTCTCAGTGTATTATCTAATAGGCCTAAACTTGCAAAAGTGACTGATTTGGGGTGCTCAACCTGAGACACCTGAAGGGGCCCTAAACGCTGAATAGCTGCCCTCTGAAAATCAGCCCCCTTTCAAACATATCAAATTGGACAACCTGAAGTTGAAGTACCAAAATCGTTAGCCAGTTTTGCAAATGCAGGCCACAGTGTGCAATCATGTAATGAAATGATTCGTTACTGTATGCAGAGCTCTATTTTGGTGTTGAGTTATTACAGACAATATGAATTATTTGAAGAGCACAGTGAAACCTGCTTCACCAGCTAACCAGTCCCTCTGCCCTAACAGCCTGTAAGAGATTAATTGCATCCTGCCACGTAGCCAATTATATGGCCAAAATAACTGCAATGGCTGTTTTTCCACTGTTAGACCTACGTGGAGAATGTAGTTGGGTCTACAGAACTCCATTCACCATGGTGTACTTCTGGACAGTGCAAAGTGGGTATATCTGACCACACCAGTATGGGTCTTCTCTTTAACATATTTTATTTTCCTATGCGTGCTTGTCATGTGCTTCAGCACCCTTTCCCCTCCCAAGGTGTCACTCTGTTAATAAATTGTAATATGTCTGACATATGTCATAGCAGAGGTGTGTACACAATCTGTCTGTTAAGCATAAGGTGGTATAAGCGTAATCCTGTCTGCCTGCAGATCTGGGAAAACAGAGCAAGCTGCTGACTGAGAAAGCTGGGAGTTGAACTGCTGACCCACAGAGAGCTGTCCTGCTGGTGTAAGTCGGCGTAGCTCCACTGAAGTGGCTAAAAAGCTGGCCAGCTGTTTGTGAGTTTGTGAAGAAGTCTGGCTGTCCAAACAGCAACTGGCACAGAGAGGAGATCGTCAGAAAGGATGTTTGTAACAGGGCAGGCTGTTACCATGACCTTGGGTCAGACTGTGCTCTTATGTCTGCTATACAGCCGAGTGGCTAACACTTGAAATCCAGGGAGTTACTCTGGGTTGCTGATGGTGTAACTGAGAGCAGAATCTGGTCCTGTGGCTCTGAACTGCATGTGAGGGCCAGATTCTCAGCTTCAGTCAATCAGCATCACTCCTATGAACTCCACCGAAGAAGAAGAAAGGGACTAGGTCTTTTGGAAATCAGGCACTCAGCATGAACAGTGTGTGAATAGCAGGGGATAGTGGGCTGAAGGAAGTCTGTTGGAGGGCTGGGGAAAATCAGAGTTCAGGGATATGGTTTGGGTGACTATATTTTAAAACAAAAAACCCCATTGCCATTCCCTCCTAAATTCTGCCCACTGGCATATTTTTCACCCTGTTCCCTCATACTCCCTCATACTCCGCTCTTCATCTCACCTTACCTCAAGTCAAGTCCTGCCTTCTTCCTTGCTTCTCCGCTCCAGTCTTCTGCCTCTGGAAGGTCAGCCCTAGCAGGCTGCATTACTGTTTCCACAATGACTCAATAAGTCTAGTATGATGAATATTACAGGCCCCAGTTTAGGGATAAGGAATCTGCCACCAAGGGAGGGACTTGGTGATGTTCTAACTCGGGGGATTTCAGTCTGGTATGATATGTGTAGATAAAGCTTGCTCCTACTCAGATTGAGATCAAAGGGAGCTGTGGCATTAGCACCTGTGAAAATCAGGCCGCTTTTATTCAGGAGCCAGTTAAAATTTGTTCACAGAAATATTTCAGTGACCAAAAAATGGGTCTTCTGATTAAACTGAATTTTTGTCTTAGAAATGCCTTATTTTGGTGGAAAGTTTCTGGGCTTCTGATGAAAAATGGGAAACTGAAAATGTTTATTATATATATATATATATATATATATATATATATATATATATATATATACACACACACACACACACACACACACACACACACACACACACGCTTTTTACCAAAAGCAGTTTGCAAAAAGCAAAACATTTTCCATTTCTAGTTTAAGATTTTTGTCAAAATCTTTCAAAATTTCCCAGGAACATTTTTGTTTTCCCCAAAATATTTCCTGTGAAAATTATTGGTATTTTTCAACCAGCTCTGCTGCATGCAGATTTAGGTGCTTATCTTTAGCCACCGAAATGCAAAGTAAAGAAGAAAGTAAAGCACAAAGAAGTACAATGCACATTGTTTTGCTGTAGGTTTCAGAGTAGCAGCCGTGTTAGTTTGTAACCCAGAAACCTATCATTGCAACAAAGCCCGTTGCCAACTGTGTCCACGTATCTATTCAAGGGACACCATCATAGGGCCTAATCACATCAGCCACACTATCAGAGGCTCGTTCACCTGCGCATCTACCAATGTGATATATGCCATCATGTGCCAGCAACGCCCCTCTGCCATGTACATTGGTCAAACTAGACAGTCTCTACGTAAAAGAATAGACACAAATCAGATGTCAAGAATTATCACATTCAAAAACCAGTCAGAGAACACTTCAATCTCTCTGGGCACTCGATTACAGATCTAAGAGTGGCTATTCTTCAACAAAAAATCTTCAAAAACAGACTCCAACGAGAGACTGCTGAATTGGAATTAATTTGCAAACTGGATACAATTAACTTAGGCTTGAATAGAGACTGGAGTGGATGGGTCTTTACACAAAATAAAACTATTCCCCCCCGCACCCTCGCCAACCGTTCCTCAGATGTTCTTGTCAACTGCTGGAAATGGCCCAACTTGATTATCACTACAAAAGGTTTTCTTCCTCCACCCCCCCTCTCCCCGCTGGTAAAAGCTCATCTTAAGTCATCACTCTCCTTACAGTTTTCAGAGTAGCAGCCGTGTTAGTCTGTATTCGCAAAAAGAAAAGGAGTACTTGTGGCACCTTAGAGACTAACAAATTTATTAGAGCATAAGCTTTCGTGAGCTACAGTGAGCTGTAGCTCACGAAAGCTTATGCTCTAATAAATTTGTTAGTCTCTAAGGTGCCACAAGTACTCCTTTTCTTTCTCCTTACAGTGTGCAAGATAACACCCATTGTTTCATGTTCTCTGTGTATATAAATCTCCCCACTGTATTTTCCACTGAATGCATCCGATGAAGTGAGCTGTAGCTCACAAAAGCTTATGCTCAAATAAATTTGTTAGTCTCTAAGGTGCCACAAGTACTCCTTTTCTTTTTGTTTTGATGTAGTAGCCTTAATTTTGTAAAAAAAAAAATAATAATAATGTTTCTTTGCTTGCTCTCGAATTCACAAAAAGCATCTGTCATTTGCAAAGTCTTAGGTCCTAGTATTGCTGAAATGTGACCTAGTGCGGATCTCTTACATCAGTGCAAAATACCATTGAATTCAGTTTAACTCCATACAGTCATAAAGATTCACACCAATACATCTATTTGCAGGATTGGAAGTAGTGAAGTTTTGCTCTATAGATGTGCTTGGTGAGAGGTGAACTCAACACAGTCCAGGGATAGTACTGGTATAATTTTGAGATCCTTCATTCCAAAGATTAACTGAAAGCTATAAACCCAAAGTTTAGCTCTCCACTGAATTCATATTATTTCCCCAACTGGTAAGCCGCAATAACAACAGGACTTTTTATAAAGGGACAAATCATCTATGAGAGGCATAAAATATCTCTCCCTTGCCACATTCCCTCACATACACATCATCACCTCCAAATCTACCAACCTGCTACATTTTGGATGTGTGGGTTCCTGCTCATTTTAGCCACTCTTGGTTGGGCCCAACTGTAAGATTCAAGGAAGGAAGAAAGCAGGTGATGAACTTGTAGTTAAGACCTTGGACTAGGACTCAGGAGATTTGGGTTCTATTCCTGGCTCTGATACTAATGTCCTGTGCGAACTTGAACAAGTCCCTTCCCATAGCTGTGCCTCAGTTTCCCCACCTGTCAAATAGGGATGATGTGAGGATGAATTCATTAATGTTTTGAGGTGGTAGATATTATGGTAATGGGTGGAGCCATGTTCAGACCTAGATGAGACTTCACAGAGGATTGTAGTAACCACTGGCCACAGAGCAGAAGTGTAATATTTTTGATCATTCATTCATAAAACCACCATTTAATGAAAGATCTTCAAACAAGGACCAGGCCACAGGCTAATTCATAGCTGTTTATTGTAAATTATTCAAGAGTTTACATGTCATTAATGGCAAATTAACACTGTTAAACACCTGCTGGATGAAGTACAGGATAAGGACAATTATTTTATATTGGCATCATTTAAAAAACTAAAGAAAACCCAAACAAACCCAAAAGAACTGAGTTTGGTTTGAAAATTATACATCTTTCCTGAAAATAACTGGGCCTGATTCTCATTTATACTAAGACCATCCCTCCCTCCTCCCTTTGCCGTGTAAATGGGCGTGAAAGTGGGCACATGCACACTGCCAGGAAAGGGCAAATGGAATCTTAGGCCTGGGCTACACTAGAAAATTAGACTGGTTTAACTATGTTGGTCAAGGGTGTGAAAAATCCACACACCCCAGAGCATAGTTAAGCTGACCTAAGCCCCTGTGTGGACAACGCTAGGTTGATAGAAGAATTCTTCCGTCGAGCTAGTTACTGCCTCTCGGTGAGTGGAGTACCTAACCCCTCCCATCAGCATAGGCCGTGTCTACACTGAAGCGGTGCAGCTGTAGCATTTTAAGTGTAGACAAACCCTGTAAATGAGAATCAGGCCCTCTGTCTTCAAAAGTGCTCCAGTGCAGACAATATAAAGCCTTTCTCCTGCACTGGCTACCATCTAATACAAAGGACTGTAGGTCCCATTAAATTGGACGTGCTGCTTTTACAAGGCAACTGTTAAATCCAGAAGCTACATAACTTTTTAAATATATATTTTGCTCTGAAACCAATAGAGGCTGCATGCAGTTGTAACATTAGGAAAAACTGTGATCTAGATAAAGGCCAGGTTTTAAAGACCTGATAGTGAAAGCTGGGGAAAAAATGAAGTCACCTATTGTGCAGAAGTAGCTAAGATATGCATGCAGCAGTGGCTGTGACCTGTTAGAATATAAACTAGGTCTCCAAACGTTTAAATCAAAGCTTTTTTGGTTTAAGACATAGTTGAGCAGTATATCATTACGAGTTACAATGTTTATGTGACAATGAATGAATCAGCTCAGCATGGCATCAGTTTGTATTTTGGCTTGTATAGTGTGTAGCTTTTAACACAAAAGCCTGCTTAGCAATAAATGAATTTCATATAAACAAAGACAGAGGAGCAAGGGTCTTGCAAACAGGATAAACAAAAAGAAGGAAACAGATTTTCAGACAAACATCTTTTTTAAAACTGATTTTTCCCCAGTACAGGGGATTTTTTAAACATTCTTTTCTGTTTGTATTAGCAACAGCATATCAGGCCCTATCCGCAACCCCCCTAACTTCCCCCCCCACAAAAAAAATGGTCTCAAAGCATGTTTGGTCGACAAGTAAAAACAAAACAAACGTTCACCTGGACCGCACTTTGAAAGGATAGTTAACTCCTCCATCTTGCCAGGGTTTACACGAACAAGCATATTACAGTGTACACTGGACTTAAACTAGAATGACTAAAATCAAAGATCTAGGATGTTGAACACTAATATTAAATAATATCCAATATTTTTACACTTCATAGTCTGGGATTTGGACATGAAACAGCTAACAGGAAAAAAATTGGGACGAAATTCACCCCTGACATAAAGCCACTAAAGTAAACGGAGTTATCCCAGGGATTAATTTAGCCCATTTTATCTGAAAAAACTATTTTTCCCAAAGAAAAAATGCACGCACACACACGTACAGACAAACACGACAGCATTGATTTACACAGAAATGTTACATTTTCAAGCACTGCCATCACCAGTCCTCTCTCTGCGGGCTAAGATCATCTCCTTGGGAGCCTGTTTTCGGTCAGTAACCAACCCCAACCAAAACATGAAGTCAATGAACCATGTGGTTGGGTTGAATTTCAAGCCAAGTTCACTGGCTGAATAATCAAATGGAAAGGTGTGATGGTAATTGTGGAAGCCTTCACCTGGAAAAACAAAAAGAGAGATTTTAAGTGCAGTGGACAAAGTACATCTTGTGATTAGATAGATTAGGTAGATAGAAGATACCTGATCCTGTAAGATGTTCTACCCTAGTGTAACCCCACCAGGTGCATCATTGATTTAAAATGCAGAGAGAAAAAGTTGCAGGATCATAGCCTCATCTATCTATCTATGGCTTCCCTTTTTGAAAAAGTTGCACCAGTTTCACAAATATTGGTTTTTACATTGTTTTTTAGTTAAACTGGGCAAACTGTGGTGTGGATACTCATCTCAATTTACAGTTGGTTTACATCAGGGATGGGCAAACTTTTTGGCCCGAGGACCACATCGGGGTGTGAAACTGTGTGGAGGGCCAGATAGGGAATGCTGTGCCCCCAAACAGCCTGGCCCCTGCCCCCTATCCACCCCCTCCCACTTCCCGCCCTCCTCAGAACGCCCGACCCATCCAACCCCCCTTGCTCCTTGTCCCCTGACCGCTCCCTCCCAGGACCCCCCGCCCCAAACCACCCCCCCTGGATCCCACCCGCTATCCAACCCTCCCTGCTCCCTGTCCCCTGACTGCCCCCCCGACCCCTATCCACCCCTCATCCACCGACAGGCCCCCCGGGACTCCCACACTCTATCCAACTGCCCCTGTTCCCCGACCACCCCGCCCCAGAACCTCTGCCCCATCCAACCATTCCCTGTCCCTTGACTGCCCCCCAGGAACTCCCTACCCAATCCCTGCCCCGGCCCGAGAATACCGCCACCGCCACCGCCGCCCCTTACCATGCCACTCAGAGCGGCAGGAGCTTGCAGTGCTGGTGCCCACGCGGCAGCGTGGCTGCTGGGGAGGGGGAACAGCAGAGGAGGGGCCAGGGGCTAGCCTCCCCGGCCAGGAGCTCAGGGGCCAGGCTGAATATGACCCATGGACCATAGTTTGCCCACCTCTGGTTTACATTGATGTAGCTTAATTCAGTTCACAGGAAGCTTTATCTATACAAGGTTTCTGTAGCAAACTTAGTCATCACATCAATAAAGTGCATTGTGGTTTTGTTTCCCCCATTGAGAGGGGGCAGCAAAGACATTTGACAAACAATCCCCTATTGCTAAACCACATGATGGACAAGAAGGGACTGGGGTGCTTACTTCACACAAGGTCTAAGTAGAGAGGAAGAGGCAATTAACCCTGAGATAGGCTGCACAGGGAGGCTGGAGGAGAAGATTCAGGGCTGGAGGAGAAGAGTCAGGGCTGAATGTTTTTAATGAAGTAAATACTAATGGAAACTGCGTGATCATGGGAGACTTTAACTTCCCAGATATAGACTGGAGGACCAGTGCTAGTAATAATAATAGGGCTCAGATTTTCCTAGATGAGATAACTGATGGATTCCTTCATCAAGTAGTTGCTGAACCGAGGGGATGCCATTTTAGATTTGGTTTTGGTGAGTAGTGAGGATCTTATAGAAGAAATGGTTGTAGGGGACAACCTTGGTTCAAGTGATCATGAGCTAATTCAGTTCAAACTAAATGGAAGGATTAACAAAAATAGATCTTCAACTAGGGTTTTTGATTTCAAAAGGGCTGACTTTCAAAAATTAAGGAAATTAGTTAGGGAAGTGGGTTGGACTGAAGAACTTATGGATCTAAAGGCAGAGGAGGCCTGGGATTACTTTAAATCAAAGCTGCAGAAGCTATTGGAAGCCTGCATCTCAAGAAAGGGGAAAAAATTCATAGGCAGGAGTTGTAGACCAAGCTGGATGAGCAAGCATCTCAGAGAGGTGATTAAGAAAAAGCAGAAAGCATACTGGGAGTGGAAGATGGGAGGGATCAGCAAGGAAAGCTACCTTATTGAGGTCAGAACATGTAGGGATAAAGTGAGACAGGCTAAAAGTCAAGTAGAGATAGACCTTGCAAAGGGAATTAAAACCAATAGTAAAAGGTTCTATAGCCATATAAATAAGAAGAAAACAAAGAGAGAAGAAGTGGGGCCGCTAAACACTGAGAATGGAGTGGAGGTCAAGGATAATCTAGGCATGGCCCAATATCTAAACAAATACTTTGCCTCAGTCTTTAATAAGGCTAAAGAGGATCTTAGGGATAATGGTAGCATGACAAATGGGAATGAGGATATGGAGGTAGATATTACCATAGCTGAGGTAGAAGCCAAACTCTAACAGCTTAACGGGACTATATCAGGGGACTCAGATAATCTTCACCCAAGAATATTAAAGGAACTGGCGCATGAAATTGCAAGCCCATTAGCAAGAATTTTTAATGAATCTGTAAACTCAGGGGTTGTACCATATGATTGGAGAATTGCTAACATAGTTCCTATTTTTAAGAAAGGGAAAAAAAGTGACCCGGGTAACTATAGGCCTGTTAGTTTGACATCTGTAGTATGCAAGGTCTTGGAAAAAATTTTGAAGGAGAAAGTAGTTAAGGACATTGAAGTCCATGGTAAATGGGACAAAATACAACATGGCTTTACAAAAGGTAGATCGTGCCAAACCAACCTGATCTCCTTCTTTGAGAAAATAACAGATTTTTTAGACAAAGGAAACGCAGTGGATCAAATTTACCTAGATTTCAGTGAGGCGTCTGATACCGTGCCACATGGGGAATTATTAGTTAAATTGGAAAAGATGGGGATCAATATGAAAACTGAAATGTGGATAAGGAAATGGTTAACAGGGAAACTACAGCGGGTCCTACTGAAAAGGTGAACTGTCAGGCTAGAGGGAGGTTACCAGTGGAGTTCCTCAGGGATCGGTTTTGGGACCAATCTTTTTATTACTGATCTCGGCACAAAAAGTGGGAGTGTGCTAATAAAGTTTGCAGATGATACAAAGCTGGGAGGTATTGCCAATTTAGAGAGAGACTGGGATATCATACAGGAAGATTTGGATGACTTTGTAAACTGGAGTAATAGTAATAAGATAAAATTTAATAGTGAGAAGTGTAAGGTCATGCATTTAGGGATTAATAACAAGAATTTTAGTTATAAGCTGGGGATGCATTAATTATAAGTAAAGGAGGAGGAGAAGGACCTTGGAGTATTGGTTGATCATAGGATTACTATGAGCCACCAACATGATATGGCCGTGAAAAAAGCTAATGTGGTCCTGGGATGCTTCAGGCGAGGTATTTCCAGTAGAGATAAGGAGGTGTTAGTACCGTTATACAAGGCACTGTTGAGACCTCATCTGGAATACTGTGTACAGTTCTGGTCTCCCATGTTTAAGAAGGATGAATTCAAACTGGAACAGGTACAGAAAAGGGCTACTAGGATGATCCGAGGGATAGAAAACCGGTCTTATGAAAGGAGACTCAAGGAGCTTGGCTTGTTTAGCCTAACCAAAGGAAGGTTGAGGGGAGATATGATTGCTCTCTATAAATCTATCACAGGGATAAATACAGGAGAGGGAGAGGAATTATTTAAGCTCAATACCAATGTGGACACAAGAACAAATGGATATAAACTGGTCATTGGGAACTTTAGACTTGAAATTAGACAAAGGTTTCTAACCATCAGAAGAGTGAACTTTTGGAATAGCCTTCCAAGGGAAGCAGCGGGGGCAAAAGATCTATCTGGCTTTAAGATTAAACTCGATAAGTTTATAGAGGAGAAGGTATGATGCGATAACATGATTTTGGCAATTAATTAATCTTTAAATATTCATGGTAAATAGGCCCAATGGTCTGTGATGGGATGTTAGATGGGGTGGGATCTGAGTTACTACAGAGAATTCTTTCCTGGGTATCTGGCTGGTGAATCTTGCCAATATGCTCAGGGTTTAGCTGATAGCCATATTTGGGGTCGGGAAGGAATTTTCCTCCAGGGCAGATTGGAAGAGGCCCTGGAGGTTTTTCGCCTTCCTCTGTAGCATGGGGCACAGGTCACTTGCTGAAGGATTTTCTGCTCCTTGAAGTCTTTAAACTACGATTTGAGGACTTCAATAGCTCAGGCATAGGTGAGAGGTTTTTTGCAGGAGTGTGTGGGTGAGATTCTGTGGCCTGCATTGTGCAGGAGGTCAGACTAGATGATCCTAATGGTCCCTTCTGACCTTAATATCTATGAATCTATGAAACTTTTAGTTGATGATGAAGCCCAGTTGAGCAAGAGGCAGGCTAAACTGCTATAAATCCAGAAATTAGAGAATAAGAAGGGGGCTGTAGTAACTTTCTGGGCTTAGAGAGGGAAAGGAACAAATGGGAGGGAGGGGGATTAGAAGCCCTGGGATCTTAGCTCTGAGGGAAGGGAGTACCCACATGAAGGTGGAGAAGGAGCCAGAAAGAGATGAAGTAGGAAGCAGCTAAGGGAAACAGCAGCAAGGTCTGGGACAATGCAGATCTTGCCCACTGGTTGTAGAAGTCCCTGGGCTGGAACCCGGAGTAGGGGGCAGGCCTAGGTTCCCCTACCAGCCACTGGGGAAGTGGCACAGACTGGGCAGTGGAGCAGAAGACTGCTTGAGACAGTTTGTCCAGTAGGACTTTGAGACCCTGGAAGGGAAAGACTAAAGTGACCTGGCCAGAGGACCAAGCCATGAAGAGAGAGCATCCTGAGGGATGGAGGGGCAGTAACCTGACTCCAGAGAGAGAGAGAATGAGACAATGGGGTGAGAAACTGAAGGAGGGGGGCATCAGATTGGTCATGAGCAAATCCCCAGCTGTGGCCACAGGGAGGTGTCCCCGTGACAGGAGTGATCCAACATGATTTTACAAGGACACCCCTGGATGAGAACTATGGAAGAAGTTCCCTTTCGGCCCTATCACAAAATTGGCCTATTCCAAGGCTGTCACAAATGAACCAGAAGGCCCCACTGTTGAAAACAGCTTGGCTGCTAGTGTAGGCAAAACAAATCTCTTTTCAGCTCAACTGAGACTTGAGGCTCAACCATGCCTCTATCGCAGGGCAGCGCAAGGTTTTTTGTCTCACACACGCTATAAGCTAAACTGGTTTCAGTATTGGTTCCAGTCTCCCATTCCTGACAACCTTTGGCAGCATCCAGCCCAACTATTAGACAGGACATGCTGCCATCAGCCAGAGCCCCACACATGTATCTGAAGCAGAGCATTGAGGGTTGGACTAGGTGACCTCCTGAGGTCTCTTCCAACCCTAATCTATCATTCTGTGAGCCCAAAAGAATAAGTTTAGCATTCTGAGAGCAATAGCTCAGGTTCCCCATCAAAAGCTCGCTGCTGAATGGATGTTTCAGTTAAGGTAACAGAGAGAAGCGTAGCAGTTCTTTCCTAACAGGGCTTGAGTCATACGCTGGTAGAACTCTTAAGACAGTTATAAGAGAGAGAGTTAAAAACTATGCAGCAGCAGGGAGCCGAGAAAACCTGCAGTGGGAGAGAGTGGAGGAGTCAGGCGAAGGTGAGAGCAGAGATAAGCTCCCTGACTTCCTTTCTATTACAGAAAACACTGAACATCCCCTGTGGCAGCTAATAACCCTTCCTATTCATTTCATTGTTCAAGCGGAATGTGCCCACGCCCTGACATTTGCATTCAAGGGTGTCTGACATTCATGCAGTATTTACGTGTGGCAACGGCGTGATTGACTGTCAAAATAGCCACTATACTAGTCTATTCAAATAATAAGGGAAGAGGGTAATCATATGGCATGAGGCTTCAATTAATGCTGGGTTAGCCCCGGGAAGTGGGAAATATCTGTTTTTATTGGTTAGAGTAGCAGGCCAGAGCTTTGGTTTTGGGACACAGATGTGTGCCATCCAGTAGGCAAAATTATTGTGATTAAAAGGGGAGGAGGAGGAGATAGACTATCACAAACTCAGAAGCACGGATAGTGGGAAGAGCAGAAGTCAGGTTCAGTTATGTATGATGAATACAGAAGCTAAGATGGTCCGAAGTAGGTACCTCATAGGAGCCTAAATCCATACTTAGCATCTAAGGGTGGAATTTGTAACAACGTCCCATCCCGTAGCAACCTCTACATCACCACCTATTACTGTTCTAATTGGGAAGAACTGTCCAAGGAAACGGAAAAAAGAAACCCGATTTCAGACATTTAATGCCTACACACTGTACAAGACCCCTACCGAGGCAGGGACCAGAAGCAGGCAATACAAACTAAAGCTGATGATGAACAATGCAAGATTTTCAGCTAACAAACAATAAACAATATACATCCTCATCAGTGACAAAGCACCCAATATAGCCTGCATCCCCAAGACCTGACTGGATTCAGCAAGCCCTGTGCTCGTGCACCTCATTCCCTCAGGATACCCGGTACATCACAGACCTAAACAGAACAAGAAGGCAGACGGCCCTGCATTCATCTTCTTAGTAAACATCCAACGCAAGAGATGTGCCTCACGTAAGACAACTTCATTTGAACTGATGCATCTGGCAGTCAAAACCAGACCCAAAGCTAACACAGGTTTTATGCTCATTTACAAACCAACACAGATTAAATGATTCACAAAGGAGCTCACCGAACCCTTGTCAGTGATGGTGGTGAAATGCTGCTGACTTGTCATCCTGGGAGATTTCAACACACACATTCAACTAGGCCACAGATGCCAAAGCCCCCTAACTCATCTCCTCACTTGCCACCCTAGGACTTAAACTGGTCACCTCTGATCCAACCCATGCACTCGTCACACCTTGGACCTATTTTTTGGCCTAGATGTCAAAATGGAGAACATCACAGCCCAGCCACTGTCTTAGACAGATGATCACCTCATGAAGGCAGTGGTCAAAGACCTTCCAGCACCCAGGCAACAAGAAGGTCCAGTGATCCTGATTCAACCACGAAGACTCATGGACTCGAACCAGTTCCAAAGCCTGACAAAGGACAATAGCACTCCATCCACAGGACGAGGGGTTGAGAACCTAGTTACCTTTCTACAGTCAGCCACTGACACACTGGCCCCCACACAGCCCCTTCCTCCACATTGCTCACACAGATCTCCGTGGCTACTGATGCTTTGTGCTGGGTGAAGAGAGAGGGATGGAAATTTGAGCACTGATAGAAGAAAACAAAGGCTGATTTAGAGAGGATGAAACAAATTCCTCAAAGCCTAGGCTGAGGTTATATTACAAGCCAAGAGAACCTTTCTATCAGCCTCCACTGTGGCTGCCAAATCCCTCTCCAAGCAGTTATCCAGGATGGTAAACAGCTTCATTAATCCTGAATGAGGACAACCTGCTGTGGAGTGGAGCACCAAGTGCTGTGAAGATCTATCGTCCTACTTCACTGAAAACATCACGCAGCATTAGGAAACCTGCTCAAACAGCTGGGATCCACTCCATCTCCACCCACCAACCAAACAGCCCACCTGCATTCCCAGAGTTCATTCATCAAGCAGTTCTTAACACTTAAAGGAGTCTCAGCCCAAGAGCTGTGAATCCAACCCATGCCCTTCCTGACTTGTGAAAGAGTCTTGAACAACTGGTGCCACTCCTGACTGAAATGATCAAAGCCTCATTCACAGAAGGAAACTTCCCTTCCTCCTTCAAACACACACTAGCCTGACCAATGCTGAAGTAACCCACCTTGAATGCTTCGGTCCTAGCCAACTACCATCCACTGTCAGACTTCTCATTCCAAGCTCATAGACAAGCTAGCAAAAGGTGAACTATAAGCTCATGTAACTGAAGCCAACATGACCCGGACCATCTCATTCTGGATTCAGGCCAGGACAAAACCAAAACTGCCCTAGTGGCACTGTTGGACGATCTCCTTCTGCCAGTGGATAGAGGAGAGACATCCATTCTCCTCCTTCTGGATCTCTTGGCAGCATTCCACAATGTTGACTGAGTTTCTGTTGTCTCACCTGAGAGAGATGGCAGGGATCCAGGGTAACATGCTAAAATGTCTTAAGCCCTTCCTGGAGGGGTGCATCCAACAAGTTGTGCAGGGAAACTGCACCTCTACTACCAGACTTCTCACGTGTGGAGTTCCACAAGGACCAGTTCTCTCTTCAGTCCTTTTCAACATCTACATGCAATCATATTCACACATGACCATAGCACTATCACCAAGAGGGCCAAGTGCTTGGATAAGATCAGCTCATGGGTGAAGAACAGCTAGCTGAAGCTGACCCCGACCCCGAGCAAGACAGAGGTGATGTTGGTGGGCAGAGGAAAGTATCTTGAAGAGCTTGCAGCTATGGTGCAGTCTTCATTGGTTGAAGATACACTCCCACAATTGGTCAGCTAGGTCCATAGTCTAGGAATACTCTTGGGTTCCTTGGAGACACTGAACTCTCTCCTAGCAGCATCCATAAGTAACTCTTTTTACCATCTCTCCTTGGCTAGGAAATTCTGTCCCATGTTAGCAGATGAAGACCTGCCCTCAGTTATTTATGCCTTCATCCTCTCTCGGTTGGATTACAGCAATGCAATATACCTGGGCATGAAGCCTTCAGCACTTAGGAAACTCCAGCTATTTCAGAACACTGTAGCACATCTCAGCAACACGGACTACAAAACCAAGAATATATCAAACCTGTCCTCCTCTCTCTATGCTGTCTTCCCAGAGATTTGAAAATTAATTCAAGGTCTCAGGCCCAGGGTATCTAAAGTTCTGGGATGAAGACTGTGGTCAACAAATACGCTCGTCTGGCACCACGGAACTCTCAACAATAAGGTTAAAGCTCATTGGTGCAGGAGACACAACTTTCTCTAGGGGCCAGTCCAAGATAGTGGAATGAACTCCCGCAAGGAACTAGGGGCCATCGCAAACCTCATTTTCCTCTCCAAATGCAAGGCACATTTCTCTGGCCTTGTCTTCTCTAATATAAAAAAAACATAGCAACAGGGATATAAGACGCACCCTACCAAAACAAGACACTGCACTGCACACACTTCTCCCTCTGGGGAGAGGATGAGAGGACAAACAATATATGCCAGATATGTAGTGATGTTGCTTAACTGGAAGGCGCTCAGATACGACGGTGATGAGCGTGGTTTAAGAACCACCTGGAATACAGTAGGCTTCCATGGAAACAAAGTTAGGCTTTTGAAAATCCCACCCCAGATACATGGTCTGATTTTCAAAAGTGCAGCGAACCCAACAGCTCCCACTGGGATGGCTGGATGTTCCTGGGTGCTCAGCATTTCTTGAAATCAGCCCAATTACTTAGGCACCTACATATATGAACTAGGGGAGATTTTCATAGGCACAAAGGACAGTTAAACACCCTATTCCTGTAAGTGGTGGGAGCCTAACTGCCCTTTGTGCCTTTAAGAATCTTCTCTGTAAGCACCTAAGTTCAGGCACACATTTTTGAAAATCTTGGCCAGAAGCAGTGGCTTTATATAGTGGCCACAATGGTTTTGGGGCTTTGCTGCTTGTAAGCTTTGGCTGAATTTCATCCCACTACTGCCTCCAAGACTGTAATAATTGTTTCATAACTGAGTGCATTGGGAGTGCCTGGCCAGCTGGTGACATGGATTTAGTTGAGTGGCCCTTGTGAGAGAAGAGAGACAGGGCTCAGGTCAGTGTAATAAAAACAAACAAGGAATCTTTACTTAGGATGCTAGACACTCATGGCCTGCTGTCTGGCTCACACACTGTGCTGCAAAAGATTTCTGCAGACAGACTGCCTAAATCCTGGCCAGGATTAAGCACTCAAGGAATGGATTGCTGACTAGCCTATGTGCATGGTTCTAGTGGCTGCTCTGTTTGCAGTGAAAGGAAATCCCATTGCTAGCTAGAGCTTGGCAAAGCGCAAAGTAACCCAAGTTAATGCTTCAAAGAGACATTTTGCCTAGTACTCACCAATGGCTCCTAAAGTGACAAATGCATTCTGCCGGGGGCTGATGTACTTGTCGTAGGGTCGATTGCCGTACATGTGAGCCGCGCTGTTGACCAGCCAGGTGACGTTGAGTGAGACGGTGTAACGAAGGATGGAAGCAAGGAAGTAGGAATTCCACAGACTCTCCCCCCAGATGTACCAGGGAACCAGGGTGGGGATCACAAAACACATTAGCGCTACTGAACTCTTATAGTACCTACAGGGAGAGAAAGGGACAGGAATAACAGCATTTCTGTGACCAGAGCAGGAGCTGCATGGTTACTGAACTGGACTAGGATTCAGGATACTTGGGTTCAATTTCTGTCTCTGCGACAGACTCCCTGTGTGGCTTGGGGCAGGTCACTTCATCTCTCTGTGTCTGGATTCCTCATCTGTAAAATGGAAATAATAGAACTTTGTTTGTCCTAGAAGTCTATTTAGATGATAAGCTTTTTGGGGCAGGGGCTGAATCTTGCTATGTGTATATGCAGTGGCTAGAATGATGGGACCTTGAGCTCATTCAAGGTCTCTAAGTGCAACAGTAATACAAAATAATAATAATATTATTACATGAAAAATAGATTTCAAAAGAAAATCTGTCATGCAGTTCCTGTAATTCCTCCTTTCCTCTAAGCCTTGTACAGAGCTATTTATTGGGAGATTTATTTACTTGAATAGAGAAGAACATCTGTATATTTCACGGGCTATTGGCAGTTTACTCACTTGGTGCTGACCCGGGAGTTTTTACTCATTTCTGATAGTCATATGTGCTAGTGCTGCCTAGTGGACAGAGCATGGGAGTAGCATTAAGGAGCTCTTGGTTTAGTCCCAGCTTTGCCACTGGCTTTCTGCATGACCTTGGGTAAGTCACTTCACCACTCCGTGCCTCAGTTTCCCCATGTGTAAAAGTGGAGATCAGAGAATCTACGGATGAGAAGCATTATATAAAAGACAGGTATAATCCTTATTATGCCAAAGAAAGTTCATTGGAACAGAACTGCAGCAGATGAGGAGCTCTGCAGATTACCAACTCACTCCAGCAGGGGAAAAACAGTCGAAAAATTGAGCTGGTTTTCCAAACTGAAACAAATCACAGCAGATATTAGCTGCATTCAGCCATTTGGACCTTAATTTGTTTTTGCACACAAAAAAATGGTGCTGACTTGGCAGCATTAACTAAAGTAAATGCAATCTGCCCCTCAATTTTACCTTCAAGCGCAGATTTCTGCTTTATTAACACAGAGGACATTTGCAAACCATTATTTAGAATACTCAGAAACAGTTGCCAGCAAGAATCATGCATTAGGAAGGTAAACCATTTTTCATTCTTAAAAGCTTGTTTCCTCCCTCCCTTGCTCACCGCCTTTGTGGTTATGTTTCCAACAGTCTGCTCGAAAGAAAAGCGTGAAGATCAATTACTCATGAGCGGTAGGGCCAAAACACTGCTTGTTAAATGTCAGGAGCTTTTCTGTTCCTCCACAAGAATGTTAGTAGAGGAGTGTTTGGTCGTTTTGTTTCAGCTCTCTCCTTGCCTATTTGTCAGCTGCTGTCAATAGGCTACATGGAAGATGTGCTGGCTTTTAATGGTAAGTTGCACAGGCTGACTAAAAGAGGAATAATTAAAGGACTTTGCTGAAGGGGGAAAAATTACCATAAAATTGCAGCTGTTTTCTGTCAGAGTGAAAATTGCATTCAACATTAATCTGTCTATGAGGAAAAGACAGGTAATGTCAGCTAGGCTGGGGGAAGGTTGAACGCAGCAGGGGAAGCTCCAGATATGCATAACTAGCTTGTTTTGTGTTTCAAGGGGAAAAGGACTAGTGATTCAAGGTTCTATGACAGTCAGAGTATTTAAAGCCATAAATTACAATTGATCAAAATACCGGAAATCAAACTGTACAGTGCAAATCCTCTGTCTGAACACCCCGGAACTTTGGGAAAGTTCCGCTTTTGGCTGCAAACTTTGCCACTGGAGCCTGTCTCTATGAAATGTACCAAAGACCATTTGCCCTATGTCCCAGTATGGCAATTAAGGTATATCAGCTGGGCTGGACTGTCCAACTATGTTTGTGTCAAATGCACTATTATCCTACAGCTAGCAAAGATTCTTCTTGAGCGCCATCCATAGGAAACACTGGTTTTGGAGCAGGGATATTGGCGTTCTCTCCCCACTGCTGCATGAAGCACCAAACAATTGCAGCAGCAGAGTGAAGACAGCCATGAAAAAAGGTCCAAAGAGGCTACAGGTCTGTTACAATACATATGAAAGTTCTGTCTAGGCACATTGAGCCATGATTAATTTCCCTAGCAAATCACAACTTGCACTGGCAGCGGTCCCATGCCCTTAGGTCTGCTAATCACTTGAGATTAGCAATAGGATGGACTGAGAACTTTGATGCTGAGGAATTAGCAGAGATTCAATGAGAGGAGAATTATCATGCAGGTTCATGTTTGTCGATATTTTGATATTGAAGCACATTGAGCATGTTGGCCACTGGCACGGTTTTTATTTTCACTTTCACCACTCAGATTGCAAAGGCACAAACGCCTCCATAAAGGAAGAAGAAAATTAGAGGATATGCGCTAGCTCAAACAGAAGTGAAGGGCAAGAATTATTAGGAGAGGTTCTATGGCCTATGTTACAGGTCAGACCAGACCTTAATGGTTCCTTCTTTCTTCAAAATCTATGACTGAAAATTGTGTCATTTAAGTGGGTAATACAGATGTAACTGCAAGAAGATTTTAGCCTTTTAAAAATCTTCTGGTATCTAGGCTGATTTGATTGGGCACCAAGTCCCCATCACGTCACAAACCTCACTGGGCCTGAATTTGCCTACCTGGCTACACAAGCAGGGCCTTAGCCAGCACCCACTCAAGTCAATGGGAGGCCTTCCATTGACTTCAATGGGCAATGTATCATCATCAAAATCTTTTACTTGATTTGTGGTAGCACTTAGGGTCCTCAGTCACAGACCATGGCTCCACTGTGCTAGGCCTTGTACAAACACAGACCAAAAAGACAATCCATGCCCTGATAAACTTACAATCTAAGCCATGTCTGTGGTCTGCCCACTTCTTTATTTTTAATTATTTGTATTCTCACATACTACAAAAATAGAGGAGGGATTTTCCTCAAACTTTCCAGTGAAAATCACCCCTTTGCTGAGACTGCATAGAAGATTTCAGTCCCCCTCGGGGCATTTTGGAGAAAGTTATAGGCACATGTAAAGAAGAGATTATAAAACAGACAGATACAGACCAGGTGTCTGAAGGTGGAACTCCAATGAAGGCCAGGGGTTCACACCCATTTACTTTCAATAAAGCCCCCAAATCTATAAGCAGCTGTAACTCTGACCAATCTATTTTTTCCTCAGAATTTCATGAGGAAAAGTAGTTTTCAAAGCCCTGAAATGTGACAACTTGGTCCGACAGTTCAGCCAAGTTTGTATGATCAAATGTGGGGGCTGGGGAAGGGGAACAAGACACACACACAAAGGCGTGGAGGAAACAAAGCTGAATAGTGCAAGAGGCAAAAAGAAAGGGAGAGCAGGCTGATAAGTGATGCAGAATGCTAAACTAAGCCAGGAGGGAGGCAAAAAGATGGGGAGGGGGTGAGTCTGAGTGTGAGAGAAAGAGAGAAAAAAAAGAGTAGGGTTGCCAACTTTCTAATTGCCAAAAACCAAACATCCTTGCCCTGCCTTTTCTCCCAAGGCTCCACCCCTGCCCTGCCCCCTCTCTGAGGCCCCACCATCACTCACTCCATCCCCTCTCCCTCAATTGCTTGCTCTCCCCTACTCTTGCTCAGTTGCTCATTTTCACCAGGCTGGGGCAGGGGTTGGGGTGCAGAAGTGGGTGAGGGCTCCAGCTAGGAGTGTGGGCTCTAGTATGTGGCTGGGGATGAGGGGTTTGGGGTGCAGGAGGGGGCTCAAGGCTGGGGCTGAGGGGTTCAGAGTGTGGGAGGGGCTCAGGGGCGGGGCAGGGGGTTGGAGTGTGGGATGCGGTGCGGTCTATGGGAGGGAGTTTGTGTGTGGGAGGGGGTTCTGGGCTGGGTCAGCGGGTTGGGGCACGGGAGGGGGTTCCGAGCTAGAGCAGGGGGTTGGGGAGCAGGAGGGGGCGAGGGATACAGGCTCCAGGCAGCACTTACCGCAGGCGGCTCCCAGAAGCAGCCACCATGTCCAGCTCCAAGGCGGAGGTGTGGCCATGGGGTCTCCATGTGCTGCCCCCGTCCTCACGTGCTGCCCTCGCAGCTCCCATGGCCATGGTTCCTGGCCAATGGGAACTGTGGAGCCAGCACCTGGGGCAGGGGCAGCATGAGGCGCCCCCGTGGCTACCCTCCAGCTGGAGGGACATGTCACCACGGAACCGGGTAGGGATGGGAGCCTGCCTGCCCTGGTGCGCCACCGACCAGACATTTAACGGCCTGATCGGCAGTGCTGACCAGAGCCACCAGGGTCCCTTTTCAACCGGGCGTTCCTGTCAAAAACCAGATGCCTGGCGACCAGAAAGGAGGGGTGAATGGCAGAAAGAGCATAATGTGACAAAGGAGTTGGCAAGCCATGTGGAATGATTCAACAGAGAGAGGAGCAGCAAAGAGGTACAAGAGGTGAGGTGAGGAGAGAGACAGAAGATAATGCGCCGTAAGATGGAGAACAGGCCAAGAAGAGCTGAATAGTCTGAAGACAAAACAAAATCAGGGGCTGGCAAGAGAATTTAAAGGTGCCACAGGCAAGCCTGCATAGCAGGGTAATGCGCTGTGTCCCACAAGGGCTTGGCACTGGAGAATGAGAGGCAATTTATCCTCAGACTGACAGGCAAAGGGAGCTCTGGCTCAGCATTCCTCGGTGCTTAAATTTGTGGGGGGAAGGTTGCAAGGGGTCACACACAGACCTGGCAAAAAGCACAATTATAAAAAACAGGGTGGGTCATTGAGGGGAACTTTTTGCTGTCTTACTAAAGTTGCTGCTCCCAGATTATGACAGATACCCACGCGCGCACACAAACGTTTTTCAGGCCACTTTAAGCACAAGTATCCCTCTGAACTAGGCCTCCTAAGACAGGGCACCTCTTATTTTAAACCCAAATTTACCCCCATCCATGCTGATCTCACAATATCTCGCTTCCATCGCTGCAAAACAGTGGCACCAGAAATGCAGCTGTAGCTGAGGCAACATTATTGTTAGACCTGGTTCAAAATTAAAAGAAAGAAAAACATTTCAAAGTTGTTTTTGTTTTGGCAAGATCAAAATGGATCCATTTTTATTTTGTGGGTTTTTTTTGTTTGTTTATCAAGATGGTTATCAAAATGTTGATAGAAGCTTTTTATTTATCACAATTTAGGTTTCAGCAAATGAAATGTGTCACTACACATTTCAACAAAAAATGCAATTAAAATTTCAGCTTAAAAAAAACCACAAAAAGTTTTAGCAAAAAGTTAAAAAATTCAACCGTTTTTTTTCAAAAAATGTGGTTTAAAAAGGCAGCCATTTCACAAGGAAGAAAAGTTGTTACTTGAAATCTTTCAGCCAGCTCTAATGATTACTTGTGCAAAATAAGCGAACCTCCCTTTTCTGTAAACTCCGAGCACGATTGTATGTGTGTACATCCTTAATTCTGAGCTTTGGTCCCATGTTGTGCAGGTAAGGGCCAGTGATTGTTGTACCTTTAATCACATAGAATTGTACCTTACACCAGGGGTCTCAACCTTTTTCTTTCGAAGGCCCCCCAACAGGCGAAAAAACTCCACTGCCCACCTGTGCCACAACAACTGGTTTTTTGCATATAAAAGCCAGGGCCTGTGTTAAGGGGTAGCAAGCAGGGCAATCGCTTGGGGCACCATGCCGCTGGGGGCACCATGAAGCTAAGTTGCTCAGGCTTCGGCTTCAGCCCCGGGTAGGGGGGCCCAGGACCCCGGGCAGCAGTCCTGTGCAGCAGGGCTTTGGCTTTCTGCACTGGGCCCTAGTGAGTCTAAACACCAGACATGCTTGATGGACCCCCTGAAACCTGCTTGCAGCTCCCCAGAGGGCCCTGAACCTCTGGTTGAGAGCCACTGCCTTACACTGAGTAGTTTCATTGCAGTTAATGGAGTTGATTATTCATGGACTAAGGCACTACTCAGTGGGCCAAGTTCTGCTCTCTGATACACAGAGTCACAGAATATCAGAGTTGGAAGGGACCTCAGGAGGTCATCTAGTCCAACCCCCTGCTCAAAGCAGGACCAATCCCCAATTTTTGCCCCAGATCCCTAAATGGCCCCCTCAAGGATTGAACTCACAACCTTGGGTTTAGCAGGCCAATGTTCAAACCACTGAGCTATCCCTCCCCCAAAACATCACTTTATGCTGTCCCACATACTAGCACGGTCCTGTATTCTAGGTTTCTATGCCTAGGTTTTAGGCACAAATGCAGCATTTCATAGAATCATAGAATATCAGGGTTGGAAGGGACCTCAGGAGGTCATCTAGTCCAACTCCCTGCTCAAAGCAGAACCAATCCCCAATTTTTTTTTTTGGTCCCAGATCCCTAAGTGGCCCTCTCGAGGATTGAACTCACAACTCTGGGTTTAGCAGGCCAATGCTCAAACCACTGAGCTATCCCTCCCCCAGCGTAAATGTAGAGTAGCTCCATTGAAATTAACAGTTTTACTCCAGATTTACATTAATGTAACTGACAATGGAATTGGACCCAGAGTGAGTAAGGATGTCGCATAATCTGGTCCTAAGAAATCCACTAGAGAGGTACAATTCACCATTATTATTACCAATCAGATGTCTTTTGTTTTTCCAGGAAGTAAATAATAAGCTTCTGTTCTTACAACAATGTGGTGTTGACATAAACAGGTTTACGTTCCTGAGAAAAAGAAAATGTAAACTCTAAATTCACTAGACTGAATAGTCCAAAACTCAACTGTCAAATCCAGAGCAATATCACTGGCTAAGGCCTTGGCTACACTTACAGAAGTACAGCACTGTGAGTTAAACCCGCCTTCGTACAGTGAGTAGGGAAAGCGCTGCAGTCTGTCCACACTGCCAGCGCACCGTCTCGTGGCCACATTTGCAGCGGTGCATTGTGGGCAGCTATCCCAGCATTCAAGTGGCTGCAACGTGCTTTTCAAATGGGGGCGGGGGAGAGAGAGTGGGTTTTTGGGGTCCTGAGAGTGTGTCAGCGCGCTGTCTTGTAAGTTCAGACCCTCCTCCTTCCCCCGCCTCTCTCTCACTCACTGACTGAAAGCAAAGGGCAGCTGTTTCTTTTTTTTCCTCATAGATGCGATAAGCAACCGCTCGCCAAAACGGACCCCAATCCCCCTGCACCGCCGCCTCTCTCTTCAAGCAACCATTAGCTGTCGGCACTCCAGACAGAGCCCCCTCCCCCCCCCCGCCTGCCTCTCGCTCATTCCAAGCCAACAGGGGCTGTGTTTGTTTTTTTTGATAAGCAGCCCTGGAAATGGCGCTTTGAAACAGCATTTCTGTGTCCAGAGTTCACAACAAAACAAAGATTCAGTGTAGCAGCCATGTTAGTCTGTATTCGCAAAAAGAAAAGGAGTACTTGTGGTACCTTAGAGACTAACAAATTTATTTGAGCATAAGCTTTCGTGTAGCTCACGAAAGCTTATGCTCAAATAAATTTGCTAGTCTCTAAGGTGCCACAAGTACTCCTTTTCTTTTAACAAAACTAGAGAGGACGCTTCAGTTAAAAGGCTTATGGGGAGTTTCTGGAGGTCAATCAGTGCATAATAACGTTACTCCCCGTTTACACTGGAGCTGGAGCATCTCAGCCAATGCGCAACAGCTGTTAATCCTCTCAGGGAGGTGGAGTACCAGGAGCGCTCCAGCCAAGGAGTCAGAGCACTCTACGTGCATTGCCAGTGTGGACGGGGAGTAAGGTAGAGCACTCTGGGAGGCTTTACTGCAGTACAACGTGCAAGTGTAGCCAAAGCCTAAGACGATCTTCCCTGCGCAGAAATGAACCTTATGCCACAGTTATATAAGCACTACAGAAATGCCTGTCTGAGATGGGATATGATTCACTCAAGCAAAGGTGAGAAGACAGTTATGGAAGCTCAAACACACTGCAAAGGAGACTTTGCAAAGTCCTGTGGAATTCTCCACTGCTCTCCAAAAAGCAGCTAAAACAACAAGACCAACGCATTTCATCAGTTTCATCCCTGGTCCAGTCCCATTGACCACGGATTAGTTCAGCCCTTCCTGGGGATTTCTGCAATGCAAAGATAGGCGTGACCACCCTCTCTTCCCAGTAGTGTCCAAAAATAACATTCTGGCTACCAAACAGAATTGATCCTATCCAGCTTTTAAAACCCTCCTGGTCACACATTCACTGCTGAGAATAGTGCCTACACCCTGGGCAGTAACTCTTCGAAAATATTATAATTTCAATACAGGCTGAAGCATCCAGATCAGTGTCCCCTACCATAGTGATGATAATGGACTGGGGAAGGCTGCAGTCTGGGCTGTACTAACCCAGCTGGCCAAGCTGATAACATTTATAAAAGAATTAAGGTACTGGGAGAGGCAACAGTTCAGCTCGACTGGGGCCTGTGGGCCAGGTTGGTGATCACTGGATAATTCAGACAGAGGGATATGTCTTATTCCTCATTGAGGCTGTTAATGATGATCATGTTTATTGCATTCATTGATATAATCCAATTAAAAGCTCCAGATGCAGACTTTTCTTTTTTGCCCCTGTGACTGCATGCCCTGGTGTTTTTGGAAGAGGGGAAGGTAAGAAAGGGCTAGTTTGCTCCGGCAAGGGGACCTGGGAGTAAGAGCTTGCAGGACTGATCTCCTGGTACCCAACAGGTTACCACTGGGAGGGGTGGGCTCTATCATCTCCAAACAAGTTTAGGGAAGGGCATGTTGGGGAGGAAAGAAAAGGAAAGTAGAAAATAATGTATCAAAAATAGACTAAGTGAACTCCCCTCCCCCATCTCCAACCCTCATTCCCCCCAAACCTCCGCTCAGATCCCCCCTTGGGAGTAGTTCCAGAGCTTTCACTTACTTTCTTTGAAACCGCACAACAGGGTCATCCAGCAGGTCAGTGAAATCCAGCTTCCTGCCTTTTTCTATGACATCGCGATGCTTGCGGACAAAGAGCCAGCCGATGTGGGAGAAGAAGAAGCCACGACACGCATTGTGGGGGTCAGCGTCCGTCTCTGAGTACTTGTGATGCACCCGGTGGTCTCGACACCACTCAAAAATGTCATTCTGTTCAGACAGCAAGGGAGGGGTGAGAGATACAGACTTGGCATAATGACTTTGGTAGCACCTTATCTCACCCCCCGCACACACACACACACACACACACACACTCCCACACACACCCCAACCACACCCTAATATATTTGAACCACAGAACGATTCTCTGTATCCGCTAAGAAAAATAAATCACGTCAGATTAAATCAGGGACTGAAACCACTAGGGGAAACGTGGGTTTATATACACACCGAGGGTTGGCACTCTTATAGCCAGACCAGCTGTTTCCTAGAATCATAGGAGATTAGGGTTGGAAGAGACCTCAGGAGGTCATCTAGTCCAACCCCCTGCTCAAAGCAGGACCAAACCCAACTAAATCATCTCAGCCAGGGCCTTGTCAAGCTGAGCCTTAAAAACCTCTAAGGATGGAGATTCCACCACCTCCCTAGGGAACCCATTCCAGTGCTTCACCACCCTCCTAGTGAAATAGTGTTTCCTAATATCCAACCTAGATCTCCCTCACTGCAATTTGAGACTATTGCTCCTTGTTCTGTCATCTGCCACCACTGAGAACAGCCTAGCTCCATCCTCTTTGGAATCCCCCTTCAGATAGTTGAAAGCTGCTGCTATCAAATCCCCCCTCGCTCTTCTCTTCCGCAGACTAAATAAGCCCAGTTCCCTCAGCCTCTCCTCATAAACTCCCTAATCATTTTTGTTGCCCTTCACTGGACTCTCTCCAATTTTTCCACGTCCTTTCTGTAGTGGGGGGCCCTAAACTGGACACAATACTCCAGATGTGGCCTCACCAGTGCCAAATAGAGGGAAATCATCACTTCCCTCAATCTGCTGGCAATGCTCCTACTAATACAGCCCAATATGTCATTAGCCTTCTTGGTAACAAGGGCACACTGCTGACTCATATCCAGCTTCTCATACACTGTAATCCCCAGGTCCTTTTCTGCAGAACTGCTGCTTAGCCAGTCGGTCCCCAGTCTGTAGCAGTGCATGGGATTCTTCCTTCCTAAATGCAGGACTCTGCACTTGTCCTTGCTGAACTTCATCAGATTTCTTTTGGTCCAATCCTCTAATTTGTCTAGGTCATTCTGGACCCTATCCCTACCCTCCAGCGTATCTACCTCTCCTCCCATCTTAGTGTCACCTGCGAACTTGCTGAGGGTGAATCTAGCCCATTTTCCAGGTCATTAATGAAAATGTTGAACAAAACCAGACACAGGACTGACCCCTGGGGCACTCCACTTCATACCGGTTGACAAGTAGATGTTGAGCCATTGATCACTACCCACTGAGCCCAATGATCTAGCCAGCTTTCTATCCACTTTATAGTCCATTAATCCAATCCATACTTCTTTAACTTGCTGGCAAGAATACTGTGGGAGACTGTATCAAAAGCTTCGCTAAAGTCAAGATATATCACATCCAGAGCCAGTTATCTCATCATAGAAGGCAATCAGGTTGGTCAGGCATGACTTGCCCTTCGTTAATCCATGTTGACTGTTCCTGATCACCTTTCTCTCCTGCAAGTGCTTCAAAATGGATTCCTTGAGGACCTGCTCCATGATTTTTCCAGGGACTGAGGTGAGGCTGACCAGTCTGTAGTTTCCCAGATTCTCCTTCTTCCCCTTTTTTAAAGATGGGCACTATATTTGCCTATTTCCAATCGTCTGGGATCTCCCCCGATCGCCACGAGTTTTCAAAGATAATGGCCAATGGCTCTGCAATCACATCCGCCAACTCCCTCACCACCCTCAGATGCATTAGATCTGCACCCATGGACTTGTGCACGTTCAGCTTTTCTAAATAGTGGTGAAAGAACAGGTGAAGGTCTGAGGGCTGCTCACCTCCTCCCCATTGCTGCTGTGCTACCCAGTGCAGCAGTCTGGGAGCTGACCTTGTCTGTGAAGACCGAGGCAAAAAAAGCATTGAGTACCTCAGCTTTTTCCACATCATCTGTCACTACGTTGCCTCCCCCATTCAGTAAGGGTCCCACACTTTCCCCGATCTTCTTCTTGTTGCTAACATACTTGTAGAAACCCTTCTTGTTACCCTTCACACCCCTTGCTAGCTGCAACTCCAATTGGCCTTCCTGATTGCACCTCTGCATGCTCGAGCAATATTTTTATACTCCTCCCCAGTCATCTGTCCAAGTTTCCACTTCTTGTAAGCTTCCTTTTTGTGTTTAAGTCATTGAAGATTTCACTGTTAAGCCAAGCTGGTCACCTGCCATATTTGCTATTCTTTCTGAACATCTGGATGGTTTGTTCCTGTGCCCTCAGTAAGGCTTCTTTAAAATACAGCCAGCTCTCCTGGACTCCTTTCCCCCTCATATTAGCCTCCCAGGGAATCCTGCCCATCAGTTGCCTGAGGGAGTCAAAGTCTGCTTTTCTGAAGTCCAGGCAGGGCCATCCTTAGGATTTATGGGGCCCTACGCAGTATTATTAAACTGTTGCCCCTATGCCTGATGGCAGCCCAGGCTCACAGCCTGCGGGTTGGGGGCAGAAACGAGGCAGCAAAGGATACCGCAACGCTCGGCCCACCTCACGGCGACAGAAAGTCACAGTTCCCCGCAGAGACCCCGGTACCCTCTCCCTCACGCAGAATGGACATGCAGAAGGTACCTAATTAAAAGCACTAAATTTGGGAATAAAAAATGTCAGTTGCAGGCTTTTTGATATGCCCTGAAGTTTGTCAGAGAGATTTATTTGCAAAAACTTTGTAGTAAGTGTGAGTCAGCTGTCTTGCTGAATACAACATTAAATATTATGGAATACGTGATGCAGCTCATCTTTGTTTTACATTTTCTTAATCAGTATTTCTAAGCTGATTTTATATTTTAAATGTACTCTTAAGCCTTCATAAAATAATCATTCCAGATTACTACATATTTAACTCACTGAAACAAAGACATTATTTTAAATTAATCAGTCACAGAGGTTTAGTGTGTTCATTACAACGTTCATTGCTTTTAGAAAAAGGGAACACTAATTTTCTTTGGGTGATCTCCCTAACAATAAACATGTTTATGAAATTTAACCAACTTTAAACAATATGTTTCCAAAGATTTTAGGCATAACAAAGGATTTTATATCTTACCAAGGTACTGATTTTGCTGGAGGGTTCTCTTAAAACTAGTTCATCAGATAGTCAGAAGTAAAGAAAGGGAAATTCTAAAGGGTGTTGTCCCTTTAAGGTTTCAGAGTAGCTCACGAAACCTTATGCTCAAATAAATTTGCTAGTCTCTAAGGTGCCACAAGTCCTCCTTTTCTTTTTGCGAATACAGACTAACACGGCTGCTACTCTGAAACTTTTTTTACTATAGTAATTACAATTAAAATGTGTATTTTAGATAAGGGTGGTCTTTTGAAGGATTTATTTAAAAACCTATATGTCTGAAGATCCAAGCATTTAAGGCTAAAGATGATTGTGCATCTAAAAAAAAAAATCTATGCAAGGATTTTTTTTAAGAGATATGATTTTATAATCTTCACCAACTTACTAATGAAATATTTTTAAAGCAAGTTTTAAACTAAGGTCCTGTAGACTAACATGTTCTGAGTAAATATTACAGTAATGCATAACTGTTTTTGACAGTAAATTCAGAAACTGACAGTATATACCTGGGGTTTGGCAAATGCTTGTTAAATGGCTTCATTACCACTTGAATGGCTCTTCCACAGTTTCAGTGTTGTGCTAATAGGGCTGGAAGGCTTTTTCACTTTTAAGTTACAAGATCCCCTCCAGAATAAGGTTTTTTTTCCACCAAATGCATCCGATGAAGTGAGCTGTAGCTCACGAAAGCTTATGCTCTAATAAATTTGTTAGTCTCTAAGGTGCCACGGGTACTCCTTTTCTATTTGCGAATACAGACTAACACGGCTGCTACTCTGAATCCAGAATAAGAGTCACCAGGCTGCAGCAGCCAGCTGTGGGAGCCTGCAGGAAGGGTCAGAACAGGGATAGGAAGAGCCGGGGGGGTGGACACTAAGACCCAGTGGTGCCCCAAATTTTCAGGTGCCCTCCTCAGCCTTGTATTCTGTGTATGCCTAAGGACAGCCCTGAGTCCAGGGCGTAGGCGCTGACTCCGTGGGTGCTCTGGGGCTGGAGCACCCACCGAAAAACCCACCAGCAGCCAAGCTCCCTGCCCCGCCTTGCCTTTGCCTCCTCCCCTGAGTGCACCGCGTCCCTGGTCCTCTGCCTACCTCCCAGCGCTTGCCACCGCCAAACAGCTATTGCAAGCTCCGAGAGAGAGGGGGGAGGAGGTGGGGAAGAGGCGGGGCCAGGGCAGGGATTTGGAGAAGGGGGTGAAATGGGGGCAGGAGGGGGGCCAAGCACGCACCGGCACCAGTAAAAGTCAGCGCCTATGGTCCAGGGTCCATATTCTGCTGCTCTTCTTTCTTCCTTTTTTCAGGATCCTGAACTCGACCATCTCCTGGTCACTGCTGCCCAGGTTGCCACCCACTTCTACTTCCCCTCCCAATTCTTCCCTGTTTCTGAGCAGCAGGCCAAGAGGAACACAGCCCCGAGTTGGTTCCTCCAGCACTTGCACCAGGAAGTTGTCCCCAACACTCTCCAAAAACTTCCTGGATTGTCGGTGCACTGCTGTATTGTTCTCCCAGCATATGTCAGGGTGATTGAAGTCCCCCATGAGAACCGGGGCCCGTGACCTGGAAATTTCCCATTAGTTGTCCGAAGAAAGTCTTGTCTCCCTGCTCCACCTGGTCTGGTGGTCCATAGCAGACGCCCACCACGACATCACCCGTGTTGCTCCCGCTGCTAAACTTCACCCAAAGACTCTCAACAGGGTTTTCCTCTAGTTTCATATCGGAGCTCTGAGCAGTCACACCATTGCCTGACATACAGTGCAACTCCCCCACCTTTCTCCCCCCCCGCCATGCTTCCTGAACAGGTTATACCTACCCATGACAGTGCTCCAATCATGTGAGTTACCCCACCAAGTCTCTGTTATTCCAATCACATCATAGTTCCTTGACTGTGCCAGGACTTCCAATTCTTCCTGCTTGTTTCCCAGGCCTCTTGCATTCGTGTACAGGCACCTAATTTAACTAGCCGATTGCCCTGCTTTCTCAGTATGAATCAGGAGGCCTCCCCTGTTGCACCCTCCTCCTTGTGTTTCCTCCCGGTATCGCACTCCCCCACTTACCTCTGGGCTTAGGCGAACCTAGTTTAAAGCCCTCCTCACTAGCAAGTTTTCTAACCCAGAGGAACCAGCTCTGCAGTGGAAAGGAGGTGACCCTGCAGAAAGGATTTTACGACTCTGCATTCCTGGAGCACTGTGGAGCTCAAGGTGTCCATGTCTCTTTCACCCTTGCTCCAAAATTGGCCCAAAGCCCAAAATTCAGAAATGGTTTCAGCCTCTCCTAAAGTTGGTAGACTCCAGAGTGTTTTCACAGAGCCCATGATAGAGATGGGGCTTGTTGTGAAGTTTAGATCTGGATTCAAGCTTCCCCAATGGTATAATGACTTATTCCAATTTGGGGGTGTTGATTCAGGCCCATCTCCAATCCTACTAACAAGGAATTTGTTCAGTGTCAGAAAACAACCACCCTAATGGCTGGTGCATCAAATGTATCCAGATAAAGGCAACAGACTTTGTTGGTGGTGCTGAAATCCAGAGTGTTCATCTTACTGAGTCAAATGAGACACTCAACAAATCTGCCCTAATCTTGTCCTTCTTAGTGATTTCCAATAAGCCATACTGGAAAGTCACAGCTGCTGCAGGCCCAAATAATGCATCCCTTTCATCATGGACATTCTTCTTTTCCAGGATGCAGATTCACTGCCCTAGGAAGAAACGAGTGTTTGCGAGACCCAGAGCTGAAAGAAATCAGATTCACCTTCACTGTGGTTACTGCAGACCAGTGGCCTAACTGGAGCTCATATCCATGAAAGAGCTCAGAGGATATTTTTTGAAGATAGTTTTTCCTGTGGGTCTCTGAGTCAGCAGCATCTGCCTGGAAACAGGTAACTCTCACTCTAAAAAAAATCAGACAGCTGTTCTACTGCTGGAGGAGATGCAGTTGGGAGGATGGCTTATTTCTGAGTTCTGGTTTAGGTTCAGCAACGGAGCCAATGTCACTGTACTGTCCATAAACCAAACGATGGCACCTATTCATTATAGCTCATCATCATCAACTTCTCTAGAGACGAACGCAGCACAGAAAATGGGTCAGATCTTGTGAGGTGTCAACAACCTTCTTCTCCCATTGAACTTATCAGGAGTTCAGCACCCTACAAGAGTGGGATCAATATGTGACAATGGACCAAAAAGACCTGTGAGAAGGAACAAACTGCAGTAGCCTATCTCTAGGCCAAAACAAAGCTCCTAAGAATTTTAAACTCCTTAGCTACCTGTAGCTTCAGCACCAACAAAAAACTGCCCACAGATTTGCTGGAAAATTAAGGCTCAGAAAAGCCAAAAATGATTTTCAGTCACTGGACTTTTGTCACTAGTTTTATTTTTATCTTCAGGTGTTTGCAAGAGTGACTTGGGAAGCCAGCTATAATGATGGTTGTTGTTGGAGGGAGAAGGTAGAAAGTGTACCCGATTTAGGTATTAGAGTGCCTGTGTTATAGGATCTGGTTCCTTTGTGTGCAAATGGGCTGGGACAAAAACCTTAGATCTAAAAACCCTGAACATTGGATCTCAGGTCAGGATACAAATTACAGCTCAGGCTCATGTCTACTCATGTCATGAAATATGAAGGTCAGTTAAAAGTCTGATGGCAAAGAATAGCTGTTAACAAGCTTACCTATCCCATGGTAAGCATAAATTCTATAGCCACAGATTTCAAGAGTGGGTACTTAAAGTGAGGCACTTGAAGGGACTGAAATACCGTAAGTGGTCTGATTTTCAGTGGTCCTGAGCATCCATTGTCTATAATGACAGCTGCTGGACATCTCTGAAAATCAGGCCACTTATTTAGGTGCTTAACTATACATCTGAGCTCCTAACTTTAGGCCCCCATATTTGAAGATGTTAGTCTGTGCTCTCATCTATAGCAGTGTGTTAAGCAAAGACCATTCAGCAGAGTGGCCTCTTCTTCTTTCCCCCTCTTGGCACAACATGGAAGGCAACATAGCATATGCCATCCAAAGCAGCAAGTGTTTCAGGAAGGGCAATAGTATCATCACTGTCAGTTGCAGCAGCTTTCTTTTCAGCAGGAGAGCAGAGCAGACAGACAGCTGGGGGTTTCTGTGAAACATCCAGAGTGAGGCAATAACAAAAGACAGAGTGTACGCTATTATTGTTGAAGAATGCAGTAAGTCCAAGAAGACAACTGCATAGGTCCACATTTTGTGAACGGAGAAGCTTTCGTTGCCAGAGTTGGTAGACATCATTGCCCTGTACATCAGTTGCCGACTTCTGAGAGACCGTACGGCGTGAATGATCAGTACTGCTGAGGCGGACTGAGCCACAGAACCAAAGAACCTGTCTCCAATCTGTAAATGATGACAGTTTCATCATCCTGAAATTGTATCTGGAAGACTTCCAGGACTGCACATAAATAACTTCTTTTGACCTCCGTTCCAGCAAAGAATTAAAGAGCAAAGAGACACTGGAAAAACCCAAACTCAGCTAGACTGTTGTCCCCAACTGTAGCAAAGTGAGACTAAGTGACATTTGTTAACGTATCAGTAACCACTGAAGTCCCAATTCCTGTCATGTGACAAGGGTATTAGTTTTTTTATAACATTAACCCATGTCAAGTGACTGGGACCAGGAAATACAGACAAGTCTCTTTCCAGCATTCCTGTCTGTCACACTTTTATTTCCATGATATCAGAAGAAAACTAAAGCTTTGGTAAAGTGAAGCATATGAAGTCACCAGAACCTCAGTCTGGCTGAGAACTGGAGATAGCCGCACTGCTGGAGATAGTCGCACTGCTTCCAAATCTGATAGGAAGCAAGTAGCATTGCAGAGAAACCACAGAGAGTGAAATCCTCCATAAAGATACAAGGGTCAGGTCCAGAGGCACTGGAATATTACATTACACTCCAGTGGGAGCAGGACGAGGCCTGAGGACTGCTAGACAAAAGTCATTTATAAATGACAAAAATACACAAGAATGTCACTTGAGAAAGGCACATTTTCTTTACCAAATAAACTATTGATCACTATGTTAGAGGCCTATACAATAAAGCTATTTGTGGTTGAGCCAACAATCAGGTCAAAGCAATGTTAGTGCAAGAAATTAACTTGGCTTTTCATAGACCAATGGATATTTGCAGGGCTAGTGAAAAACGTGCTTCCCCAAATGAAAGTGTTAGTGAGCTGCGAAAGAGCTGAAGTGCATCTAATTAAAAATACATAATGACAGAATCGACAGGCAAATAAAACAGCAGAGACCAGAACTGTTTGTAACAAATACAGAGGCAATCACAAAGTGATATGTAAAGGTGTCAGACATGAGGAGTGTGATGCCATACATGTAATAGCAGCAAACATCAGCACACATTTGAAGTAAATACAAGAGTAAAATACATATACGAACATACAACTAGAAGACAAAGCTATGAGGAAGATGCAGACAAAATGTCTTTGCTGGGTCTCTTAAAAAGCTTGCAAAGTGAGGTTTTCTAACAGGTTGGTTTGTGACATAGGAAATAATATGAGCTAAAGTAAAATTCCAGACAGATACTGCAGCTGAGTGCAAGGTAATCAGAGCAAAATTATTAGTGACTACCTGATGTTAAATTCAAAAACATAGCTTGTTTCATACAGTAGGCACAAAATAAACCCATGCGGTAGAGTCACAATGGCATATCTCAGTAAGAGTGGATATCACTCAGCAGGGTTTGACATAGTGAACGAAAGGAGCCAAGGAACAGGCGTGTGAAGTAAATATGACTCAGCTACTGCCCCATTTCTGAAACAAAAAAAGTGACTCAACCTTACGAGAGCTTGAGAAAGTAACTCTAGATCAGGGGCTCCGGAGCCACATGCGGCACTTCAGAAGTGAATATGCGGCTCCTTGTATAGGCACCGACTTCGGGGCTGGAGCTACAGGCACCAACTTTCCAGTGTGCCGGGGGGGTGCTCATTGCTCAATCCCCTGCTCTGTCCCAGGCCCTGTCCCCACTCCACCCCTTCCCGCCCCCTCCCCTGAGCCTGCCATGCCCTCACTCCTCTCCCCCAGAGCCTCCTGCATGCCGCGAAACAGCTGATCAGGAGGCGCAGGGAGGCAGAGGGAGGCGCTGATTGGCAGGGCTGATGATGGGAGGGAGGCATTGGGGGCTGGATGAGGCAGCTGATGGGGACCTGCTGACTTATTACTGTGGCTCTTTGGCAATGTACACTGGTAAATTCTGGCTCCTTCTCAGGCTCAGGTTGGCCACCCCTGCTCTAGATGGATGGTCAAGAGAACCCGCTCAGGTACCACCAAGCATAAAAATCTACTGGGACTATCGAGATGAAATTGCTGCATCTGATAGGGTTTGTGCAAAAGACATCATGCCATGATAGTATGCAGCATGACGTATAATCCACAGTGCCGGTGGAGACGTGCTTATACTGAAATATTAGACATGGCGAGATACTGTAGCTCCTCCAATACGACCTGCTGTCCCTGAAGCCAACATAGGGCAATGGTCAGCAGTCATGGCTACTATGATAGTAGTCCCGTGACTGGCTATTAAGGGGAGTAGGGCTCAGCCTGGCCTGTGACTGATCAGCTACCCCTCCACCACAGACATTGGATCCTGATTGGTTAGGGATCAAATGGCCCTGTCCAGTTATAAGTCCCATGCAATGCCTGCAAAGGGTTGTGAGAGCTCAGCTGGATGGAGCGGGGTTGTAGAATGGAGGGCTGGATCCTCTGGTAGGCCCTGGAGAAGGGACTCCCAAGCATGCCTGGAGAAAGACTGAGGAAGGCTGCATGAGGGAGGCTAGCTCCTGTGCCGGGCTCTGGAAGAAGGGAAATTCCCAGAGTGGGGAGAAGCCCTGAGTCACTGCGCTGTAGGAGAATGGGAAAGAGCGGAGAGCTGAGCCAGGAGGAGAAGTAGACCCTTGTGTTTACGTTGCATATGGGGCTAGGGTCTAAATTTGTTACCAGCCCCTCACCAGTGGTGCTGAGGAAGACCACTGCCAGCCTATGTGTGTGGCTGAGGCAAGGTGAGTAGTGCAGTGGCAAGCCACATATGAGTGCTGTGGAGGGTGACCCTGCCTCAGACCCCCCACAGCTGAAGTGAATTAGAACAGCCCTCAGGCTGGTATAACTTCCACTGGGTGACCTGGATGGTGCCATTGTAACTAAATAGGGTTGCAAAGGCAGCACAAAGCCATTTTTAGGCACCCCACTTATCTGGATTTACACTGCACGCTCTTCAGCCATCGCTGATAACTGAGGCCAACATATCCAAGTGTGAAATCTGCAGGAACATAGGAAGCAGAATTCAAAAGAACCACTGAAACCATGACTGTCCTGATCACCCGGATCCGAGGTGGACGCAGGTCTACAGCAATTAAGTGGGGAAGATTTCCTCTGAATAGTGGCCAGCTGTTCCATTGTTTCTTTGTCGACTGTTCATTGATTCAGTTTAAAAGTTGAGCTGTTGTTCAACACACCAAGCAGCAACGTCATGACACTTTGCAAGGCTGCTTTGCATCAGTGGAGTGGCAGAAAACAGCCAGTGCTCATTCAGGGAGCGAGGGCAATATGATCAAATCAAACATCTCCTAAACTGCTTTAAACAACAGCTCTGCTGTGCTCTTTGTAATGGGAGGAGAGATTAAGGAAATTAGCGCTATCTAGTTTAGAGAACAGGATGAATAAGAAGCACCATAACAGAGGTATACAAAATAATGAACGGAAAAGAGGTCTGTAGGGTGCTGTGATTCACCCTCTCTCATAATGCAAGAAGTAGAAGGTGCCAATCCAAATGAAAGGAAACAGGCTGAAAACTGATAAAAGGAAATACTTCATAAAAGTATAACTTAAACCTGTGGGACTCAATGCCACAAGATGTTATTGAAATTGACAGATTATTTATATTAGTAATAAGATTATTTACAGTTACACTAAAGAAATACATGTAAGTGATGCTGTGTTGCCTAATAGATAATGCACTGGACTAGGATTCAGGAGATCCACGACTTGCCTGCTGTGTGACCTTGAGCAGATCACTTCTTATCCCTGGGCCTCAGTTTCCCCATCTGTAATATGGGGCTAATGATACCTCCTTTGTAAATCTGCTGTAGAAAACCATGACATGTTGTTTTATTAACTAAAATAAAAATATGTCTAAATGATATCATAAGCCAATCTTTAGTTGCCTGGTTTTAGGAAGAAACTTTATTATATAGGCATGGTAGCATGTAATTGTCCTCAGAAGCATTGGTACTGAGCACTTTCAGAGACAGGGTACTGGACTACATGGACCATTGCTCTGATCAGGTTTTCCCTTGCACTGGATTGTGTGTACAAATAAAGAGGTGATCACTGCAGCCCTGCTTTCGCACAGTACAGAAACCGATGGACATTTGGGTTTACTTGGAATTTTTAATAGTTGGCCTCTCTTCACAGAAGAGACCCTTGCGCTGGCCTGGAGAGAACACTGCAACAAAGATCGAAGATCACATCTGACAGCCTCATCCCTACCTGAAAAGCCATGGAGTTGGCCGCGGCCAGGAACATCCTCAAAGGCAGCTTGGCTTTGTAGGACCTATGACTCCATAAACGATGTGCACCAGCTGTCACCCCCAGAGCCGTCATTAAGAAACACAAATATGCTGCAAGATATAAATATATATATAAATAGTGCATGTCAAGGGTCTGTTTTTATTCTTTTCCTTTGTTAAAAAAAATTCCTTCTGCTATCTAGTCAACCCTACAGGGAGATAGTGTCTCCTAGCGGAGAGGGCACTGGACTGGGAGTCAGGACAACTGGGTTTTACTCTCAGCTCTTCCAGGTACCTGCTGTGTGACCTGGAGCAAGTTATGTCACCTGTGTCTCTTCTCCCACCCTTTGTCCACATAGACTCTAAGCTCTTCTGGGCAGGAACTGTCCACACTGCCTAGCACAACAAGCTGACGACGTTGGTTGGGACCTCTAGATGCTACTGTAATATAAATGGTATCTAAGAAAAGTAGATTAGTCTGATGCATTCTGTACTACACTAGAGGAGCCATTAACTTCCCTTCATGATATTATGTCAGAAGGGAGGCAGCCACCTTTTTGATGGGCACCATCCTCTGCACACTGTCCACGTCTTTCTTTGAGTCTAATTTGTCAGCTAATTGAACAGTTGCCATTCACACCTCTGTAGATAAATGTTCTGTCAGAGTTCCCATTATTCATAGATTCATAGATACCAAGGTCAGAAGGGACCATTCTGATCATCTAATCCGACCTCCTGCACAGCGCAGGCCACAGAATCTCACCCACCCACTCCTACAAAAAACCTCACCTATGTCTGAGCTATTGAAGTCCTTAAATCATGGTTTAAAGACTTCAAGGAGCAGAGAAACCTCCCTCAAGTCACCCATGCCCCATACTACAGAGGAAGGCGAAAAACCTCCAGGGCCTCTCCAATCTGCCCTGGAGAAAAATTCCTTCCCGACCCCAAATATGGTGATCAGCTGAACCCTGAGCATATGGGCAAGATTCACCAGCCAGATACTACAGAAAATTCTTTCCTGGGTAACTCAGATCCCCTGAGATGGGATATTAGATGGATGGGATTAGTCCTATTTACCCTGAATATTTAAAGATCAATTACTTACCAAAATCCCATTATCCCATCATACCATCTCCTCCATGAACTTATCGAGTAGAATCTTAAAACCAGATAGATCTTTTGCCTCCAAAACCCACTATGCTCAAGGCTTTATAACTTGGCAATAAAAATTCACTCTCTGCTGAAGCTGGACATTCAAGGACTCTTAGCTTGCAGGCATTTTTTTCTCCCCCTTCAAAACTCTTCTGTGTGCATTTTCCACTTCTGGCACAGGCAGCAACAAACGGGTCAGTTTTAAAGTTTGATATTTTTTTTAAAGCATCTGAAACAAAAATTAACTTCAATGTTTTTCCTTTTTTTCCTGGTTGGGGGATTTTTTATTTGCCTCTGGGCCCGGTCAAACTCTGTTTTCTTATAATTTCCATTATGGAAGAAGCATATGGCATTTCCCCACCCCCCCTTTGGCTATTTCAATTATAAACTTTTTGGGCAGAGACTATCCACCTAGCACAATGGGGGCCTGATCTTTATTTTGGTCTCTAGATGATACTACCATACAAACAACAATAAAAGTAGGAATAAGGCGAGTGCCAAGTAAAAATACATCCCTGCCCCTGCCAGTCCTGGAACCAAGAGACCAGCTTACACACTTAACCATTAACATACTGCCTTAAATCACCACCGTACTCTTCCTTTCTCCCTGAGGGGTCAGGCTTAAAGTTAGGCACATAAGTACAGTTGTCAGTGTTTACAAAAATACTTACGTGCTCAGCACCTAGCAGGATTGAGCCAAAAGCAGCTCAGGCTCTATGAGTTATAAAGGAGCCCTAGCTCATAATCTTTTCTTCCTTTTTATCTATTTTTTTTTAATTTAACAAATATTTCATGTGTTTGTGACGAGAAAGCTGCTGCTGCGTACAATATATATGCTAATGGACCACAGCAGCAGATTTGTTTTCCAGGTGACAAGAAATATATAACAAATTTTCATCTGAAATTCCTAATTTCAAAAAGCTAATTTAATTTACAAAAGCACAGTTGTACTCAGTTGAAGTCACTTTTTAATAATTGTGTGCAGTGACTATTTCAGACTTCCAAACCAGGAAATGGCCCTTTCTTGTGTCAGTTTGAGTCACCCACTCATTTGTCTCCTGATGCCATACGCTTTGATCATCTTGTTAATATCCCCAGTATTTCTTAATCCATTTGTAATAAATACTGCATAGACTGGGTTGTTTTGTTTTACAACAAAAAAGAAAAGGCTGTGAGAATAATAATACAGCTGTGCTGCTCATCTTCTGGGAGGAAGCTGGGGAAAAGGCAATTATATACAATCCATACAAATTGGACCAGTGTTCAAAAGCAAAATCCACTTAAACCTTCAAAATTCAAAACTACCCTACTGTCACAATCTATGGCATTTCTGCTCTCATAAACAGGAGGCACTTATTTCACAAAACAATTTCAACAGTGTAGACTCAAACAAGCTTCCACACAGCTCCAGTTCCAGCACTGTCTGTGTTGTTTAGCAAGGACTTCACTGTGCTGAAAATACATACGTGTGTGGTGACTATATATGCCTATTTCAGTCTCTGAATAATTTTATGCAAACAAAAAGAAAACAGATTCCATCTGCACGAGATGTTTTGTATTATTAAGAATTTTAATTTTAATTTTCTCTTTTAAACAGAGAATGTTAGATGTGAGTATGTCATGCATTTCTTCTCACCTGGAGTAAACACACATTGCTGAGGTTTCCTGTCTATTTGTGTTTATATCATATCCAGCAGCAACCCTGCAGTGTGGTTGCAAGGAAATGACCTGAAATATTGGTGAAATTGATTAACTGCAAAACATCTACAGTTCCAAACTGCAAAGGTTATGACACAACCTGAAAAAGATTGCAAAAGTATCTATTAACTCTATAATCACAGTGTATGAAACTGTAACATCAAAAGTTGTGACACTACTCAGGGCTCCGGGGCTGTAAGTCATCTTGTTGCCACCTGCCTCCAGTGAAAGATTGTCTTGCCTTTGCCAGGTGGGTGTTAACTCCCTAACACAACCAGCCTGTCAGTCACTCAGGCTGTACTAGCCCAACTTTTGCCCTGCAGGTTGACAATAGATGCATCCCGGCTCCTTCAAAGTGTCTCTTTGTGATGTCCAGTGTCTTTCCCCCACCTAGGGCAATCTGCATCCATTTTTTGTCTTTATTCACAGACATGCCACTCCCTCACTGTCGAATCATTCCTTTTCACATCCAAGTGGTTTTGATGTTTATAGTTTGTCTTTAATGGCTTTCCATTGACTTTTTTGGGTTGTTGGAATGGGGGACGATTGAGCAACACATTACATAATTGGCTAGCCAAGGAGGGTTAACAATTCCCTCCTGCTTGAATGGGCCATTACCAAGACATGATTCCCTAGTGACTCAGTTTCACTCCAAGACCCCAAGGACATGACTGTCAATACTGTTACATTAGTCCTTAAATATTACACACATTTCACAAAGATTATGAGTATTGATGAGTCACAGGCTTTCAGTAGAGACCAAACATGCTACCCTTGATGGATAACTACCATAAAAGTGGTGTATTAGGTGGAGTGAGTTTGTCAGGTCTGAGATCGGAGCTGCTTGTTAAGAACTCTGAACCCTTTGCCAGTTGGCACTAATTGGCCTGTGTCATGAAGGGAAAATGCAAAACAAACTTAATTTGCCAAAATGTTTGCAGATTCTTGTGCTGATTTTCACCCAGGCAGCCCCACTAAAGTCAAAGGACCAAACAAACTTCAGTGGTATCACACCAACAATGGATTTAGCCCCATTTATTTGCCCATTATGAGTCACCATCATACTGAATTTGGCCCTAAATTAGTTCCATTTTCCAGGTACCAAACCAACATAAGAGAAAGGAAGCAGAGTTTCTGGGAGGAGGGGGAAAGTTGGTGGGGAGGAGGGGATGTTGAACATTGGAGGATAAAGTGTGGGGAGTGTTGAGGACTGGACCAGGATATTGAGACAATGGCACCCTAGCTGGCTTTCAAACATCCTCTAATGGGGCCTAACCCGAAGTCAACTGGAAAACTCCCCATAGACGGGCTTTGGATCAGGTCCATGATACATAAAGCTCTCTCTGGGCAGCAACAGTCGATAATACTTCAAATGTCTTCTAGACTACAGGGCAATCCTGGGTGCATGCTTCTCCTCGTCTAGCCTGTGCTTGCTCCGTATGATCCATTGAGGACCGACACTTGTTCAGTGGCCTCTTACCAATGTTTGGTGGGTGCCGTTTGCAGCACTGGTTTGGACCTCGGAGATGGGGTGGCTTCTGCTGCGGTGGCTCAGGGCTCTTTGAAGGCCCTGATTCTGCAAGGTTCTGAAGCATGTGCCTATCTTTAAGGCATTATCAGTTCTGTTGGCTTCAATGCTTAAACTAGGGGTCACCCAATGAAATTAATAGGCAGCAGGTTTAAAACAAACAAGAGGAAGTATTTTTTCCATACAACACACAGTTAACCTGTGGAACTCCTTGCCAGAGGATGTTGTGAAGACCAAGACTATAACAGGGTTCAAAAAATAACTAGATACGTTCATGGAGGATAGGTCCATCAATGGCTATTAGCCAGGATGGGCAGGAATGGTGTCCCTAGTCTCTGCTTGCCAGAAGCTGGGAATGGGCAACAGGGGATGGATCACTTGATGATTACCTTACCTGTTCTGTTCATTACCTCTGGGGCAACTGGCATTGGCCACTGTCAGAAGACAGGGTACTAGGCTAGATGGACCTTTGGTGTGACCCAGTATGGTTGTTCTTATGTTAAAATCAGACACATGCTTAAGTATATCGCTGAATTCAGCCTGTCTTTTGATTCCTGAGAGTGGGATACAAACGTTAATTGAAACTCCTATCATCCTTCCCACACATCATTTTAATGAGAATAGCTGCAAAGTATCAGGTCAGGAAAGATAATGACGTGATGAAGAGTCCAGACTCTTTAATTCTCACTCTAGGTTCTTTGAAGCTGGCTCTCCAGCCTTGTTCTAATTTTTCGCACAAGGCTTTTTTAAATGAAAGGACTGGGACGCCTATCAAATTAGAAAAATTCATTCCGTTATTTATGACATATCAACTTGACAGCTCATTATCCAAAAAAAAGGAGAGGCTGGCACAAGTGACTCTAAAAGGTGGTGTTTTTGTTGGGGCCCATCTCTAGTATGTCATTAATGGGGACAGAGGTATTGCTGAAAGCAGCAGTTGCTAGGCCCTCCATCTAACACAAAGAAGGGTTCCAATGATTGCAGAGGATCAGATCATTTCTGTATCAAAGGGCAGCATCTTAATGGTGCTCAGTTGTACAAAAGTAGAATGAAAGATAACTGGGTTCAAAGGGAATAAATTCATTACAGTAATGGAGCATTGATTTTCCTTGTCAATTCACTATTTATTTCCCTTTCTGTGATAGGTACGGGGGGGGGGGGGAGGGAGAGAGAGAGACTATACTGGGCCAGATTCTCAACTGGCGTATATTGAAGTAGCTCCATTTAAATCAAACTGTTTGCACCAGCTGGAAATCTTGCCCTTAGACTTTATTTAACACAGGGGTAAACAGCAGCAGGGGCCCTGAAGAATGTGTGTTATGCTGAAATGCCACCAAGGACAAGAATTTTAAAGCTGAAAGAATGAGAACATAGTGCTTGTTTGTTGTTTTAATGTGGGAAGTGCCATCAATGTTCTTGGGCACAGTCCATCCCTTTATACAGTGGCTTCCATTTGGATGGTCACCAAAACACTTTAAAAGCCATCAGCCTTGCTCCGTTCCAAATATACACCCAAGTAATTTCAGTAAGATCCAGTGGGTAGAAATGAGAGAAGGATTTAGCCCTAACATTTTTCAGAAATTACTTTACCCACCACTGGAGTGCAATCACCTCTGGGGCAGAACGTGGTATCTCTGTAGCAGTGACTAGCAAGGCTGCACAGCAGGGAAGGACAGGAAGTGGCCAATGTAGTATCCAACTGAAACTCTAAGGGGCATTTTTAGGTAGTTTCACAGGCAGGGATTTAGCCAGGACCCCAGGCTCTTTTAAGACGTGCCACGGTATCTTTAATGGCTACAGATGGTCAGGACTTCACTTTGACAACTCAGAGGACAGACAGATTAAAGAAAAAAAGTGTGCATTAAGGGCATGATCCTGACAGGTGCTCAGAGACTGTATCTCCCAGGGACATCTATGGTGGTTGAAGGCTGACAGCACCTCTCCAAGTTGCTCAGCACCTTCCAGGAACAGGCTGTGACAGAGTCCAGTCCTGAGCCAGCTGAACCAATTGGAGATTTCCTATTGGCTTGACTGGGACTGGTATTTGTCCCTACAAAAAGTAGCCCATGGAAAAGCAGCCTTTCTTTCTCCCTTTTCAAGCTCCACAAGGAGCTCTCCAATGTGTAACCCCCAACCTCCCATCCCCAGTGATTAGAGCAGCTGACAAGATCTGAAGGGCAAGACCAAGGAATTATCTGTACTGGGGATACAGGTAGCGATATAGGTGTAGTAGATATGATGGAGCAAATCCAGTCTTACACCTATACAGTGCATCTACTCTGTGGGATTTACAGTGGGGCAGCTACACCATCATAAATATTCCATACATAAGCCTGAGAGCTGAAATAGCCCAGCAAAAAGTCCCCAACAGCTCCAGGACCAGAGCAAAAGCAAATTTTTTCAATCAGATGCATTTCATGGTGAGATTAGACATGACCCTTTTGGGAAATCAGGTCCTTGCAAATGTTACTTCGCCACAGCCATCTCCTGATTTATAAATAGCTAATAAGTCATCACAGATCTACAGTGTAAAGACTCTAATCCCCACCTTTCCTCCACAGAATAAAATACCAACTCAATTTCAATTAGTTCACCAACTATTTGATTTTAAATGAACTACCTAAAATAATCAGAGTTGCCATGGTAATTACATGAGGAGATAGTGGCCATTTATATTCCTGGCTCGTTTTCAGAGCGAGACTGTCCTGACATTTAAAAGGATTAAATTTAGAGCAAACCTTTCCTACTAGCAATTCCCCTATATTCCAGAAGCTCCCTTCTGGATTTGTAATTGACAAGATCACATAAGCAGCAGCCAACAGTAAAGTCATATGCTTGAGTAAGGAAAAGAGCTGGCCATTCCCAAAAACACCTGGAATCAAAAGATGACCAAAAACATTAATGCGGTAATCATTTTATTTTAATGGATCTGTTAGTGCCTGGCACATGGTTTAGCTCAGAATGCTGGCAATGATCATAGTTGCAAGGTGGCCTTTCATGTTTATTTTACTGAGCTAACTTCCGAAATGTCCTGTGCTGATTTACAAAGCAAAGCAAAATATTATATAATATAAATAAATACAATATACATCTCCCACAAGAATGTGCAAAGTACAGAAAGTGAGCGAGCACAGCTAGATTTGTTGATACTAGGTTAAACTGGCATTTTGAGTTTAACCTAGTACAAGAAAATCCAGTGGTGCGTGCTCTCTCTCTGCTTCACACATTATCGTGGGTCATCCCTAGTATTGGAGATTCTGGAATCAGACCATGGGCAACAATTTTATAGATGGTGCATAAAACACGCGAGAGCACAGCTGGCTCTCCCACAGCTGGACTGGCACTGCAGTGCTCGGAGCAGTAAAACACACTAGGGGATTGCGGTGGCGGGGGTAGCTCGTCAGCAAAGGAAGATGATGCGGCACAGGCAGTCTTAAGCTGTCATAAACACGCCTTGGGCCATCCTCTCTCCTGGCTGTGGAAATAAACCCATGTACAGAAGGGAGGATTTATTTTAAAAAGATGCACAACTCCCAGGCAAAGCCCAGAGTGCTAACTGGGAGGGAGGGCCAGGAGTGGCACTGAATGAGCTGGGAGCATTGCCTGTGAAACAAGCGGAGGGAGATGATCCCTGAGGTTTGCGGAGGACAAGCCAACGAATCTTGGGCCACCACTACTCCAGCCCTGCTGCCAGGGCCAGTCTGCTGCTAGGCAGCCTCCCTACTCACCATGCATGTGTAACACCAACAGACCCTGGTCATTGGCGGGATCAAATCTGGGATCTCCAGAGCTTAAATGCATGAGCCTCTACTGCATAAACTAAAAGCCAACTGGCTGTTAGCTAAGGCTATAGAGCAGATTCATAATCTCTCTCTCTCTCTGCCACTAGGTGGGACAGAACACCACACCCAGGAGGTGTGTGGGTAACACATGCACATCCTTTTCATGGTAAATGCGGAGAAAGCTGGGCTGGGGGAGTGGAGTGACATCCCTGTGGCTCAGATCAGCAGTCACTGACTATGCGTATTGCGCTGTAAATTATCCTGCCATATGAGAGGAACATACACACTAGGAGCTAGATTCTTCCACACAGCTCAGCATCCCCAATCGGGGCCAGAGGTTTGAAAAGCACTTTGCTCCCATTTAGACAGCTAGATAAGTGGCTTGGCACATTGGGTGCTGAGCACTTGAAAATCCAGGCCTGTGTAGCTCTTCCATCATTCTTCGTCCTATCTAGCAAGGAGATGGCAGAGACAGAGGTGGCTATGTAGAGGATGAGAAGGAGCTGGTGCTGTGAAGCTACCTTTCACCTCCAAAGGACCCCACCACCAACCCCATTTGTGTGGCACTACTGTGCTTTCTTTCCATGCTGAACCTATGGCCCTTCACCCCAAACCGCTTCATTCATCTACCTCCAACAAGACATTTCCTCTATCTACCAGCCTTCCCAGACCCCTCTCCTTCTCTCACGTGCACTCTGCAGCACATAGCCCTTCTCGCCAGCTGGAGAAGGAAAGAAAGCAATGAATATTAAAGCCCTTCCCAAGATGAAGATATGATCAACGTGAGTTCGTGAAGCACTCCAAGGCATCAACAATACCACTTATTCCATGTGTGTGGGTGGTGATGAAACTTTCTCTTTCTGCAAATCAACAGAAGCTGCCATCTTGATGCCTCATATGAAAATCAGTGTTTTAAATCTGCCTTACATCCAGCCTGCTTTCTGTTAGAGAACAAGCAGGAGGACCCAGAGGCAGATTGAGTAAACGGGCTTCTTTATGGTGGTACTTGTTCCCCTCAACACAATTGTTGAGTAAGCACTGAATTAGTTACAGCACACTCTTTTACAACAGGCCTTTATTATATCATAACAAGGGGGACATTTTTAACTAACAGCCACATTTTCTAGAATAGCCACTGGTTTTCCATGCCCAGTGCGAAAACAACTGGTGTCAAGTTTTCAGAAGAATTGAAGACATGCCATTTCCACCAACTTCCTCAACACCTCTGATTATTGTTAAGGTGTTTGAATATGAATATATAGTACTCCAGATAAATGAACAATGAATTCACACTGCTGTGGCTCTTTTGGGTAATGTTGATTGCTAATTTGGCTCTAGACCAGAGTATCACTGATCTAAAGCAAGCTTAGGTGCTTATCTCCTAATGAAAGTCAATGCGAGTGAAGCACCTAGGTACTTTTGAAAAATCCCACTAGGGTCCCATCTGCATCTTTAGGCTCTAAATACCTTTGTGAATCTGGCCTTTAGTCTCTCTGTGCCTCAGTGCCCTATTTGTAAATGGGGATAACAGCATTGCCCTGCCTCTCAGGGGTGTTGTGAGGTTAACACATTAAAGATAGTGAGGTCCTCAGATGGTGGGTGGGTGCTATGTAGATAGTCCAAACCCTGCTGGCTTACTCAAGAAGTTGGAGTTTGCCTGAAAAAGTAAATTAAATAAGGGCCTTTAGATTTAAGCCATGTTCGGGAGAACTAATGGAGATGTTTTTTCAAGGCAGGAGGAACAGGCAATGCCCCATGTTGTATGAAGGTGGACAAGGAGTCTAAAAGGGCTCTCAGGATCTTCTCACTAGTCACAGGACTGATGCTGAGGAGAAACTAACAACGGAGCAGGATGAAGAGCAAAAGTCAAGGTGTGAGAGCGCCGGGAAGCCAAGGCCTTGATGTTTCAGACCTGGACTAACCCATAGCAGAGCAGCGAAAGCAGGAGCTTTGAAGCCATCAGACAATAGGTTGTCTCGTGCCAAGATTCAAGTCTACATACAGAGGATTTAAAAGGATGTAGGTGGAGGGGAGAAGAGACGCAGGGAAAAGATGTCTGAAAAGAAATCAGAGGAGAGAGTAGGAAACATTCATATGCTTTAATCAGTGAGCAAAGGGCCTTGTTTTGTTCTGCGTGGAAGGCAATGGCACACATAGGCAGGCTGAAGAATAGAAGATGGAAGGGGGATACCCGTGTGGGGGGATGAGGGGGATGAGACAGTTTCCCTTTAGTGCAGTGAAATGAAATGCAGAGCCAGGCAGCGACCAGCGTAATGTTATTAAGGCCAGGGGAAGAAGAGAAAGATTCCCAAAGCCATTTCCCAAGAGCTGGCGTTAGCTCAGAGGAGCACTCGCTTTGATCATGAATTCAAAGCTGCAGGCTGCATCTGGTTCACTCAGTCTTTGGCATGGTGCCAAGCCTCCGGTTCTAGCATGGAGAGAAAGTGTGTTACTGTGGTTGTGAACGCAGCCTAACATTCACCCCAGCCTGAAAATTGTGCCCCGTGTCCAACTGCAGCCGATTACTCTTCTTCCTCCATATGTGAGCCCAGCAAGCCATCCCAAGGGAAGCCTCTTCCAAACCCCAGGCTCAGTTAGTAGTTGGCTTGTGCATTGAAGCATAAGAGTTTATATCCATTCCATGGAACTATAAATGTTCTCAGTCATATAAACATCCAAGCCTAAAAAAAAAAAAAAAAAAAAAAAAAAAACTGCTGAGCTCTTTGGATCCAATGACATCTTGTGGAAGTGAGTTCCACAGGTTTATAATGCATGTTGGGTGGGGAGAGGGATCCCACCCCCTATCCAAACCCTCCTGCTCCCTATTCTCTGACTGCCCCAACTCCTATCCACACCCCCACCCCGACAGGCCCCCCAACTCCCACACCCTATCCAACTCCCCTTGTTTCCCAACCCCTGACCGCCCCAGAACCTCCACCCCATCCAACCGCCTCCTGCTCCCTGTCCCATGACTTCCCCCTGGGACCCCCTGCCCCTAACTGACCCCTGCTCCCTGTCCCGACTGCCCCCTGGAACCTCCTACCCAACCCCTCCACTGCCACGTGCTGCCACTACCCCCTTACCATGCTGCTCAGAGCGGCAGGAGCTCGCAGCCCTGCTTCCTGCACGGTGGTATGGCTGCGTGGGAGGGGTTGAAGACTAGCCTCCTGGGCCAGGAGCTCAGGGGCTGGGCAGGACAGTCCCAAGGGCTGGATGTGGCCCGCAGGCCGTAGTTTGTCCTCCTCTGATCTAGACCATCCCTGACAGGTGTTTGTCCAACCTGCTCTTAAAAATCCTCAATGATGGAGATTCCACAGCCTCCCTAGGCAATTTATTCCAGTGCTTAACCACTCTGACAGTTAGGAGGTTTTTCCTAATGTCCAACCTAAACTGCCTTTGTTGCAATTTAAGCACATTGCTTCTTGTCCTATCCTCAGAGGTTAAGAACAACAATTTTTGTCCCTCCTCCTTGTAACAACCTTTATGTACTTGAAAACTGTTATGTCCCCTCTCAGTCTTCTCTTTTCCAAACTAAACAAACCCAATTTTTTCCAATCTTCCCTCATAGGTCATGTTTTCTAGACTTTTAATCATTTTTGTTGCTCTTCTCTGGACTTTCTCCAATTTGTCCACATCTTTCCTGAGATGTGGCACCCAGAACTGGACACAATACTCCAGTTGAGGCTTAATCAGCACAGAGTAGAGCGAAAGAATTACTTATTGTGTCTTGCTTACAATCCTCCTGCTAATACAGCCCTAGAATGATGTTTGATTTTTTTGCAACAGTGTTACACTGTTGACTCAGATTTAGCTTGTGATCCACTATGACCCCCCGATCCTTTTCTACAGTACTCCTCCCTAGGCAGTCATTTCCCATTTTGTAGGTGTGCAACTGATTGTTCCTTCCTAAGTGGAGCACTTTGCGTTTGTCCTTATTGAATTTCATCCTATTTACTTCAAACCATTTCTCCAATTTGTCCAGATCATTTTGAATTTTAATACTATCCTCCAACGCACTTGCAACCCCTCCCAGATTGGCATCATCCACAAACTTTATAAGTGCACTCTCTATGTCATTATCGAAATCATTGATGAAGATATTGAAGAGAACCAGACCCAGAACTGATCCCTGCGGGACCCCACTCGTTATGCCCTTCCAGCATGATTGTGAACCACTGATAACTACTCTCTGGGAATGATTTTCCAACCAGTTATGCACCCGCCTTATTGTAGCTCCATCTAGGTTTTATTTCCCTAGTTTGTTTATGAGAAGATCATGCGAGACAGTATCAAAAGCCTTATTAAAGTCAAGATATACCACATCTACCGCTTCCCCCACTATCCACAAGGCTTGTTACCCCGTCAAAGAAAGCTGTCATGCTGATTTGACACAATTTGTTCTTGACAAATCCATGCTGACCGTTATCTTCTAGGTGTTTGCAAATTGATTTCTTAATTATTTGGTCCATTATCTTTCATCATCATCTATCAGTGAGTCAGTCTTCCTCATGATCATGGCACATACCAGTTGTCTCCACTTATTGCTGAATACATACAGGCCACTTTGAGCCCAGCTTAGCTAGGGGAACAGTAGCTGGTTTGTTGTGCTTTCATTGTGGTGAAGCAGTTCAGGGGCTGTCCGCCTGTGATTGCATTTCAAAGGCACGGTAGCGTATTTCAGCCAATTAGAATGAGCACTTTTATGCTGAGAGGAGAGACTGCAGGCTCTGTGCAAGCAGCTCTTTGATCTGAAGCGTTTAATTGCTATGATCTAGTGCTTCCTTTGTTTGGTTTTCTTTCAGTCTAGATTTTCAGAGGGGAAAAACAACTGTGAACGTAAGCTACTAGGATTGCAGTTTCAACTGGAATCCTCTGTCCTTCTATTGATTTTATTTCCTCTCTTTTTCTGAGGAATCATGACAGCTCTTTCCACTTAGACAGGGATGTCGGGCTAGGTCCATGCATAGGTATCTAAACTGGTAATTAGGTACCTAAAACTAAGTACAAAATTTAGATCCTCAAAACCCCTGCCAAGTTGCCACCAAACACTAAATTCTCTAGGCTCCTAAATTTCTCCCAGTAAAGTCCCCGAGGTACCTACATTTCTGCTAGTGGGCATGTGCAGAGCTGCCTGTGTCCTCAGCCACTCTGCACCTCACTCACGTCTAAACCCTGGTGGGATTCTCAAACTAGGCACCCCCACCTAATTCACCCGCAGGGCCTGATCCAGTAGGCATACTACAAGCATGCCTAACCCCACAAAAGACAACAGTGGTGCCACCCCTTGCACCCCAGTGGTTTCAGCACCTGAGATGTGGGAAACTCAAGCAGCATTCTGCCTAAGCAGGTACCCAAACTCAGGTCTACCGCCTCCCAGATGAGGGCACTAACCACTGGGCTATAGGGCGAGTCTCTCTCTAGTTCTCTCATTGAAGCTGTTCCACTTTATATAAGCTACTTAAACATTCCTTGGAGCAGAGACTGGAAGCTGGGTTTCCCCCCTGAGTGCAAGTATGCGAACCACTGGGCTATGGAGTAAATCTCACCTTGCTCTCTAGCCCAAGGTCAGTGACTAAGCATTTCCTACTGGCTAGTTCAGGCAGATCCCTGCTCAGCATGCTGACTTCTGATTTAGGCACCTAATTCACCCAATGCATTGTACAGGAACCTGAGTGTCTCAAGCTGGAGCTGTGAATTCCACTAGCACCTAAACTGCTCAGGCACTGCAATGCTGAGCCTACATTCTCTTTGTGGATTTAGCCCTTTGTCTTTCTACAACTGTGTTTTAAAGCTACTATAGTACACAGACTTGATGCTAATGGAAGAAATTGGTGCTAGATTACTGCAGTGGGGCTCTGGGCTACAGTTCTGCGATTTCATCCTTGTGGATGGAACTTTATACCTACATGGAGTCAGTGCACAAGTACAATGATAAATCCAGACAGGGATATTCAATGGGGAAAAGAAATCGGGGAAGCAGCAGCCTGGAAGAAGGCTGAGGGATGTTCGTTGACAGCAACTAAAATATTCTGAGTTTGCAGTGCGATATGGCATCAAAAAACATCCATGCACTTTTGAGCTGCAGACACAGGGCTATCATGTCACACACCTAGAGAAGCAGCATAAACCATATCAGGTGAGTCCTTTAAAAATGGAGCGGATTGGAGGAGAACAGCCTAAAACATTAGGGCCAAATATTTCAGGGGGCTGAGCGCCCATGATCAAGGCCCGATTTTCAAATTAGCTCAGTACATTGGGCATGGGGCTCTTAGAATCAGAACTGGAAGGGACCTCAAGAGGTCATCTAGTCCAATCCCCTGCACTCAAGCCAGGACTAAGTAATCTGGCGTTGTGTCCACTGGGTTGGGTGCCAAGCATTTGTAAAAACCTGGGGTGAAATTCAGGTTCCACTGAAGTCCAGAGCAGAATTCCTACTGACTCCAGTGGCCCAAGATTTTACCCCTGGCCCTTAAGTAGTTGCCTGAATGGAAGCTGAGCTCTTTTGAAATAAATCTGGCCTCTTTTGTGGGTACTGATCTCCTAAACATCTGACCCTGGGCTTTTTTGAAAATCTGTCCCCACCTTGTCCAGTTAATCGGCATTTACTATTGGCTGAACCTGCACAGTACATAATGAATATTACAGATCAGTTGGGATCATTATCTGGTTCTAAAATAAGCTGGATAAAAATGTTAGCGCTTTCACAATTCTACCCTACGCCAAAATGGACGAGTATCAACTCTGCTGGCTCCTGAAACAGAGTAAATACCTGCACATCCTTCTTAACAGAAGATTACAAAACACTGCAACAGATAACATCTATCCACACACTGCCAAAAATCCAACATAACCTAGTTACATCGAGGAAACTGCAATTCTCTCTCCAAGGGGCAAAACACAAGTTTTAAAAATAGGAGTTGTGAGACAAATCAATTAGGCATTCACAATGTTGCCAGTGATAATCTGTAAAACATACTTTAAAATAATGAGTAATGATAATGGGATCATTCCTGTGGGACGGTAAGAAGCCAAGGCTGCATTAACTATACATCCATCGCCTGCAAGCTCCCTCTCCTGCTGAAAGATCCGAGCTTGCAGATATGATAGGAAGATACGGAATATCAGTACAGGAAAACAGCGTCAGAACCGCTCCCTCCCTCCCATGACAGCTGGATAATACCCCGACTATTGCAGTACTACAAAGGGAGTGGATACGATTTTCAAAGCACCTAAAAGCCACCAGTCCCATTTTCAACACTGACTTTGGCATTCCTTAGTCCCAATGAGTTGAACTATGTCCAAAGCCACTGCAGTACAGTCCCGTTTTCAAAAGTGACTTAGGCACTTCTGAAAGTATTATTTAGACTACAAAATTGAACAACTATCTTTTAGGTCCTGATTCAGTGATGCATTTAAGCATATGCTTTAGCTTTAAGCACATAAGCTAAAGTCAAATTACTTGAAATCCTAGCTGGCCAGAGATTTATGACATTATTTATTATGGAAAAATGAAACAAACACACTTTAATCAAATGGGAAGAAAGACTAGTCTAACAAAAACAAATAAAGATTCATTAGAGAACTAGAGACCCTCCCTTCCTAATGCTGCACACAATTAGCATCCAAAGCAGCAAAAAGTAGCAGAAAATAATTCAGGGCAGAGGCTAAGGATTAATTACTGAAGGCATTCACAGGAGCAAAGCAGACACTAGCTTTTCTGAATACGATAGTTATTTATAGGAGTAATTGAGCTGCATATTTTTAAAATGCCAAGCAGACAGTTCAGCTCTTAAGAGAAATGACGTTTCTTGACGCAAATCCAATCAAGTGAATCTTTAAAGCACTGAAATGACTCTACAGTATAAAGGGTGGGGAGCTGGGAGAATTCACTATGATCTTTCATTTTGAGGTCACTGCTTTATGGAGAGTAAGCTATCCTGTCCAAAGGAAAGTGTACTCAGGAGGCAGAGAACGCTTTTAACACTGGAATCCACAGCACTGACATATATTCCAGTCTTCATGCACTGGCACATGACAAATCTTTTGGAACGTGCAGTATCATGAAATTGGACAGGAGTACATGCCTGATACACAGAGAGAAACTGACAGACATAAACCATCGCTATATGGCATTAAGCTTGTGGCTAAAGCCAGGAGATATAAAGATAAGACTCCCACTCCTGTTTATATCTCATCACTTTGAACCCTATTACAGCACAGGCAGTACACCTGAAGCAGGCTCAGAGCTTTTGCACTAAAACCTCTGCTTTTGTCAGCGGGTAGGAATTTTTTTTTAATAAAATAAAAAATAAAGAGAGAATAATTCCTCACAAATGATCTTGCCTTAGGAGCCATTGACAGTCTCTCGTTTCAATCATTACAATAGGCTTTAAAAACAAACCAAGGACCAGGTCATATGCATTGGGGAGATTTAAAACCACACAGTAGGGACAGAGGAGCTGTTATGCTATCACAGAAGTCCAGTGGCTGCTGCACTCGCCACTCTGGTTTGAAATAGCCCAAACCTACTGACCTGGAGGGTATGCTGCAAACCATGGGCTTATAGGACACAATGACGGTTGATCTAGGTGTGTTTTTTTTTCTCCCATTGATTACTGTTTTTAAGGGTTAATTGTGATGTGGGAGGGGTGGAATTGGTGAGCTGGATTTGCTTCTGTTTAAAATACAATCCATGTAAACTCTGAATCCATGTAAACTCTCTCCCATTCCCCTTACCCTAAGGGGAGAGGCAGTGAATAATTTCGCCTGCCACCCTTTGTCTGTCTTATCTGTTTAGCCTGTCATTTCTCTGGGGCAGAAAGTGTCTTTTGCTATGGTGCTAATGGTGCCAATCACCATCATGTTCCTTGACTTCTCCCCATCTCCCCCAAACCTTCACCTGTTTTTTATAGAATATCAGGGTTGCAAGAGACCTCAGGAAGTCATCTATTCCAACCCCCTGCTCAAAGCAGGGCCAATCCCCAATTTTTGCCCCAGATCCCTAAATGGCCCCCTCAAGGATTGAACCACAACCCTGGGTTTAGCAGGCCAATGCTCAAACCACTGAGCTATCCCTCCCCTAAGCCAGGACACCAGAGTTAACACCCTGATATGGAAAGTGATCATAGAATATCAGGGTTGGAAGGGACTTCAGGAGATCTAGTCCAATCTCCTGCTCAAAGCAGGACCAATCCTCTTTACATCCCCATCCTGCAACAAGCTCCATGCAGGCAGCTTCACTATTCACTCCAGTGGGAGCAGGATCTAGCCCATTATTTACGTGCATTTCCCACACATACCAAAGGGAGGGGCATATGCCTTAAAAATGAATGCAAATTCTAAGGTACCTGCTGCAGAGGCCCTTCTCAAGGGCAGACGTGAAGATAAACATCAATTCATTAGCTTGCTGCTGCAACACAGAATGCTGTTCTGTTACTGTGAATGAGAAATATACAGCACCATCTACCACTGTCATCAAATCCAGTATATTACACTGCTCCATCCCTATGACTCTCTCTCACGCATCCCCGCACACACCCCTCTACTCCATATAAAGCTTTTCAGCTTTGAGGACCCGATTCTCCTTTACACTAGTGCCCCTTGCACTGCTCTCACAGCATCAAGGAAGTTGTTAAAGTGGCTGTCAATGAGAATCGGTCCCTAAATCCTGATGCCCAGCTTCCTACTGAAGCACCTTGCGCATTCTCCCCTCCCCGTGCAGCTCATGATCGGACAATGAGTTCAATTTTCAAATCACTGCAATGCATTCAGAGGACAGTGCTGTCTATGGCTGGAGCACAGACACAGAAGTGAGGGCACCTGGGTTTACTCCCATCTTTGCCACTGAATCTGTGTGACATTGGTCAAGTTATTGAACTTCAATGTCTATGTTTCCCCATCTGTTAAATGGAGATCGTAATATTATATACCCACCTACCTCGTATTGGAGTTGCAAAGGTTAATTAGTGCTTTGAGATCCTATGGTTAAAAATAAAGATTCCAAAGAGTATTTAATGCGCAATTTGAATGCTTAGGTGGCTGTTCCTCAAACAGGATGTAAACACCTGCTTGTGTGGTGTCTTGTGCACCATCCAACACTAGGGTCGATACAACACATGTGCACAGTGTTAGTTTTAATTTCTGCTGGACAACTTTAGAAGAATGAAAGTGATGACTAGCAACACCTAAAGTTTATACAACACCGTTTATCCCAAATAATAATACTACTTAGTTCTTACAGAGCACCTTTCCTCCATAGATCTAAAAGCACTTTACACAAGAGGTCAGTATCATTATCTCCATGTCACAGAGGGGGAAACTGAGGCACAAAGTGATTTGCCCAAGGTCACCCAGCATGGCGGTGGCAAAGCTGTGAATAAAACCCAGGTCTCATGAGTACCAGCCTCGTGCTCTATCCATCAGGCAAGACTGCCTAAAAGGATCTCACCACACTGTAAAGACTGGGTGAGATTTTGTGCGGTACCACCTTCAAGGCCCAGTACAAAACCGGCAGCCTGAGCACATACCTGCCAAGTTTTGTGCCACTCCATGGGACTTTTCATACCAATTATTTATAAATATGCAAAATAGCCCATTAAAATCATCTGGATATTTGCACATAATTCGTCCGTGGTCATAAACTTAAAGGTCAATACCCTCTGCCCCAAACAGTTGCGGGGTCAGGGCACAGAGCTGCCCAAAACCTGGCAGCTGTAGAAGGTGGCTATGGAGTGGGAGGGCACTGTCAGGGGAACTAGGGGAAACTGGGTTTGTGGGGGGTGTCTGGGCAAAAGATGGGTGTTGTTGGGGTGGGGGTTGCTAGATGGAGCGAGTTCATGGAGGTGGCTGGGGGAAACTGGATTTGTGGGGTTTTGGTACAGGATGTGTGGAGGGGAGGAGATTAAGCAAAATCGGTGGCTGAGGGAAGCATCAAATAGCTCATGGGGGCGGGGGTGAGGCTGGACAGTACCTAGGGTTGGTAGTAGGGTAGCTTGATGGAGAAAATGGAGACAGTGGCGTTTGTGGGAGGCAGGTGGGTGAAGTGTCTCTGGGCTGGGTGCAGGCTGGCAGGTTTCTGGAGCCAGTACAGGCTGTGTCCCTATTGCATCCTCCACTAGCTGCTGCTCACTTACTCCTGCCAGCTGCATTTTCCCTGTTCAGAGCCGGCAGGGGGAGCAGGTGCCACAACGGCCTCCGGCAGTAGAGCCCCACAACTCTAGTAGCCCATTCCTGTGGCCCAGCTCAATGCGGGACATCAAGTCTGGGTGCTGGGAATGCGTGAGTGGTGGCCTGAACATGTGATCCTGGCATGCCTACAGGAATGGGGAGGACAAAGGCAGCTCTGGGCCCTCTCAACTCTGGGCTGCTTTAGAGATCAAAATGGCCTCTAGCCATCTAAGTTATGGCAGCACCATCCTGAACGGCCTATGGGCAGGAGCACCACCCAGAATCCCCACTCTGCTAGTCGCCATGGGCCTGTTCCCTCCTGTTCTCAGCATGGCCCCCAGCTTACAGAAGCCCAATGCAATGCCTAGGCTCCGGAAATCTCCCCTTCCCCCCCGCCTGCTGGGTGGCTTTTACAGCTCCCTTATGTCATTGCGCAGCATATAGCCACAGGAGCACCAACACAGCTCTGCAAAGTCCCACTCATGAGCAATATGCAAAATTCCTCCCTCGCTTGGTAAGTCAGCTTTTGAAAAAAATATTCAATTTTTTTCCCCTAGGCAGCCATCATGATAAAGGGCAGACAAGTCCTTTTTCTAGCTAGGCCAGTACATTTTTGGAACAAGAAAAGGAGTACTTATGGCTACAGCTCGCTTCATGAAAGCTTATGCTCAAATAAATTTGTTAGTCTCTAAGGTGCCACAAGTACTCCTTTTCTTTTTGCGAATATAGACTAACACGGCTGCTACTCTGAAACCTGTCATTTTTAGAACAGTTTTACAGGGCTGCAATACCTGGGTTTTACTGGAAGTCTCACCTCCAAATGATGACAGGCCCAACAGGGCTTGGCTTATGAGATCTGATGCATTCACTGCCCCAGGCGGTACAGCTGCAAGCTAGATTTCATAAAAGTATTTACATTTTTGCCAACACGGTAGGACTCTAGCCATTCATTGGAACTGCTAACGCCTCTAGCAATTCAAGGATGAGAAGGTGAGAGCCCATGGGCATACGATAACAGATAGAGCAGCTATTTATTTTGCTTCTTATGAATGAAAAAGTTCTCGATACATGTATGACCATAAAAGATTATCTTCCAGCTCTGAATGATGGAGTTGAAAAAAAGTCAGACCCAGAAGTTACACGTCACCTGTAATGACAAAAGCTACATCTGTAACCTTTTACACAAGAGGCCAACTGAACGCAACCTTAATGCTGTTCTAGGCAGAAATCGTTCCTATGCTTTACTTTGTTTTGATGGACAGCTGCAATGGCATTCGTGCATGATTTTAATAAGAAATTTTAATTTTTTTTTCAGTTCTAGGAGCTATAGATGGAACCATTAGGTGTCTTGAGTAAACCTCAGTACAATGAATCATTTCAAGAGATTTGTGCTTTAATCACAAGGCCATCCTTCCCCACCATTTATGAAAAGCCTAAGTCGTTACACATGTAAATGGTAGGGATGCAATCATTTGAATTTGAAATACTAGTTTTAGTGTGAAACTGTGAGGGGTTGTGTATACATCGTTGTAGATTCACCTGTTGACATATTGCCTCTACTCATAGAGCAAGGGCAAAATTGCTTGCCCGTGAGTTTTGAAAAATCTCGTCTGTAAAGTTCTTGCTTTTGAATCAGGCTAGAAGAGTTGTATTAAAATTGACTTTTCCAAGGACAAAACAGCATCTCAAAGGTGATTGAGACAACCATATCTTCATTTTGAGCAATTTTTATACCCAAAATTAGGATTTCTTTTTCTAACTTAAAGGGCAGGGTAACCTGCATCCCCCTCAAAAATAAGCTTCTAGACTTTTGGGGGGAGAGGGGGGAGTTTATGGCTCCTGAAATGTACAGGATTATTTGACCCAGGTGCAGGCAAAAAGGGGCTTTTCAGAAGTGCTCAGTATTGGCCTAACTCTGCTCCTGCTGAAGACAATGGAGTGTTTTACCATGGACTTTACTGACGGCAGAGTTAGGCAACCTGTGAATGCTTTTGAAGCTCTCCATTGACTTTCTTGGGAGTAGAGTTAAGCCAGCATTTTTGAAAATCCACCTAAAATGTACTGACTGAGATCAAACACCAAGTTAGTAGCAGAGCCAAGACTAGAACCTAGATCTCCTCTACCCAAGTCTGATACCCCACCTGCAGCACCAAGCTACCTCCCTCCGGGCTTGTTCTGGCTGGACAGCTCTGGAGATTGAAACCCTCTACTTGAAGAACAAGTGCATAATGAGTAATATAGTGCAAGCTTCTCCACCCTGTCTTACTAATAAGCCTCACCAACTGACCTGGAAGTAGCCGTTCTAGGGCGTATTGGGTAGTTCAGTCTCCAGGCCCCATTTAGTGTTTGGTTTGCTGCTGAAATTGCTGGGGAATAAAAAAAAAAAAAAAAATCAAGCGGGTGCTAGTTAAAATGGTGATTCTTGTGATGTTCACATCTTGCCGCTAGCAAACGGATTGAGATGACTGACCTATTTCACAGAGGCCACAGCCACTAAAGAACAGCAAACTTTGCTATCAAAGTGACTTTGGACTGAGTTCAGACTAGCAACCACAAGGCAAAAGGGATTCTATCCTATTTAGCACCTCCTCACTCCCACCTCCTTCCCATGTTTCAAAGGAAAAAGCATATTTGTTGTCACGCATTTGGCCTGCAATCTCAGAACGAAATCGACTGAATCTAAAAGGGAGATCTCAAAATTCTTTGAAAAGCTCTAAATTAAGCTCTGGAGAGACAGAAGTCACAAGCACATCAAAGCAAAACGAGAAGCAGAGTTTCAGACAACAACAGAAGAGGACTCTCCAGCAATTCCTCACCACCACCTCCTTACCATCCTTGGAAGAATTCCAAAGAGAAGCAATCACACGCTTCTTCTACCCTAGCAATCACCAGCTAAATGAAATTGAACTGTCCCAGTCTCTGCACACACATGCTTTCTGGGATGGTCCACAGATCAAAGCCTTTTGGTTGCACATACATAAAAGTTTCTGGCAACTCCCCAGGGCAGGAATAGTAAGATATCTTAAGTTGAAGAAGAGTCAAGATTCTAAATTCATAAAGCCAAATGGGGAAAAATCATGGGGACAGAATATTTTCAGTATCCGCTGGTTCGGGTTCCTTCTCCACTTTGAAAGAAAATTCCAGGATCTGGGAAGGTGACTTCTGCACCTACTTCTGCATTTGCTGCTGAAAGGGACCTATGGGGAATGGACACTGGTGCCCAGTTCTAGGGCCAACTCACGTCTTCCACTCAAGAGTCTCGGACATTTTCATGGGCGTTGGGTGCCTAACTCCCTTAGGCCCCTTTGAAAAGCCCAGCCTTAATACCTACCTACCTTTCGCAACACTCATGGAATAAAAACTCATGCCACTGTCCCTCAGGAGGGATGATATTACTTCCCATTTTCCAGAAAGGTCAACTTTGACACAGAGGGCCAGATTCTAATCTCAGTTACTCCAGTGCAAATCCAAACTAATTCCACTGAAGTCAGTGGAGATGCTCCATATTTCCACCAGCATACCTGGCATCAGAAACTGGCTCAGATGCCGTTAACGACATACCAAAGATCCCACAGGAAGCTAGGGACAGAGGCAGAAACCGAATCTTCCTGCTCTCTCTCTCTCTCTCTTTTTTAAAAAAGGCTAAACCCACTGACAACTAGAATGTGCTCCAACAAGTTGAACAATTTAAGGATTTTTGAGGTTACAAAAAGCAAGGCATGACAATATTCTAATTTCTCTGAAGTTTCCAATGTTCCCTTCTCTCAGTTCAATAAAACAAAACACACAGGACACAGATTTTACTGACTCCCTTGTGGGCAGCCTCACTTGTCCTTAATCAATGGTAAAACACCACAGTGACAAGTGCTTTATAAATGCCGATAGATAAGTGAATTAGGTCCTGATACTGGCTCATGCCACGAGCAGTTTTCAAGGGTAGAAGGAAAGACGGTCTTGTGGTTAAGGCATTAGACTGGGACTATGGAGACCTGCATTTAATTCCCAGCTCTACTAAGGCCTCCGTTTGTGACCTTGGGCAAGCAACTTAATATACCTGGTGATTTCAGGCATAATTCTGCGTTGCCTTGCTCCATGTGCGGTATTTGTGAATGTCCCGCTTGCTTTGCTCAGGTGCGAATGACTACATAAGGCAGAGGACCCTGGAGAACCAGTTCCATATATGTAAAAAACATTACTTCTTACGTCTGTCTTGTCTTTGTAGACTGCAAGTCTTCCTGGGCAGGGATTGTCTCTTTCTAGGTCTATGTGCAGTGCCTAGCACTGGGCACTACCATAATCTACTAGGGAAAAACAGAGGTTGGTCTCCAGTCATTATTAGCTTGCCCAGTGCCCCTTGCTCCAGCTTATTTATTTAAAATATGTGTCTTTATACACAACAAATGAAATTTGTAACAAAAACAAAAAACAACCACACCAAAATCAATCCTGGAAAATACACACACACACACACACAATATCACACACTCTTGAGGTTGCTAAGTGACAGCCATTTACAATATCATATACAGAACCCAAGCACTTCACAACGAGGAACTGAATTGTTAAAAGAAAAGGAGGACTTGTGGCACCTTAGAGACTAACAAATTTATTTGAGCATAAGCTTTCGTGAGCTACAGCTCACTTCATCGGATGAATCGTTAAAGTAATTATCAAGCTGACACTAGTCACATGATAAACAATGGACTAGAGTCTGTGCTGCATCTTCTGACAGGTGCAGTGCAGAAGGCTAACGGGGGCAGAGGGAGAGGGGTCGCTAACAGACAAACTCAGTGCAATCTTGCTCATAAAAAATTGAAGCTGCAGCCTTTCACCCAGAGCCGAATGTGTATCAAGCACAGCTTATGGTACATTACACTGAGCAATCACATGCAAGAAGATCAGAGAACAGAAGAACTCTTGTCTTAAACATAAAAGCCAGCCCACAGAAGCAGAGAAAGCTGAAACAGTGAGTGCCGGAGTTAAGTTTGCAGCATGGTTTCAGATATAAACCCATTGTCCCTTACTCATAACTTTCTGAAGCACTCCTCTTTGAGACAAAATTGTCAAAGCTTGGATCCTGATGCAATGCAGTGCGTTATGTGTGGGTGCATGGCTCACTGCAGGATCAGGACCTTGGACTCCGCCAACTGGTGAATTTAAATTTTTTGGGGGGCAGAAAATTTGAGCATATGATGTTCAGCCATCTCTGTACACAGAATGCAGGAATGGGCCCAGTTTTACATGTACAGTAAAAGACACCAGCCAGCCTATGACTGACTTAAGCACATGCTTAAGTCTAATCAATAGTTCAGCAAGGGCCTGATCCAAAGCCAAGTGCAGACAATGGGAGTCTTCAGCAGGCTTTGGATCAGGCCCCAAAACACTGATGTACCTGCTTGACTAACTAAATGCTTTCGTTCCATTGACTTCAATGGAGCAGGAGCAGGCCGATGATAAGAAGTATATACTACAATGAAGGCAACTGATTTAAACTTGTGTAACCCTTCTGCCTGTCAGAGTTGGCAGCAACAAGGGCCGGGTTCAGTATCTAGGGGTTCCATTCTAATACACAATGCAAAACAAGCTCAAGCCCCCACCCAGTGACCTAGGACAAATGTATACCACCCCTGCTGCGTGCCTCTAAGAGGCAATACTTCCCCTCTCCCAAGCACAGAGTCTGAGTGTAGCAAAAGTCTTTTAATAACAGAGAGAAACAATGTGGCATTATGTTGGGGAAACACCATCAACAGGATTCATAACACAACCCATAAGCAAAAAACCCACCCCAAGCAATTTGGGGCGTGTCCTTTCCCTTTGGTTCTTGAGTCCAGCAACCCAAAGTCACCCAAAGTCCCAAAAGTCTCTGTCTCTGGTCAGTGCAGCACCAGAGCTTGAAAGTTTATCTGCAGAGTTTTACCTCCCAATCTGGGTGGAGATGCCAGGGGGAGGATTTAAGGAGCACCTTACGTGGTCCAAAGCGATTGCTCCACCTCCTCATGGGGCTCCGCTCCTCTCTACCAGCCGTGCCCCATGAGCTGCTCCAGCCAACCCACAAACTGCTCCGCTCCACCAGCCGTCCCACGAGCCACTCCAGCCATCCCATGAGCCGCTCCGCTCTGTCAGCTGTCCCGCAAACTGCTCCGCAATATATCTTCAGGCTCCCCCGCTACTTTACACAACACTCAGTGATTTCAGCTCTTAATAAGTTTAGCTCTTTTGTGATTTCAGCCTGTAGTAGGGGAGCCTCAGTGCTGGTGCACCATTCACCCGAAGTGAATTCAGCTCAGCAGCCTGTAACTAGACTCCTAATAGAACCAAAATTAGCTCCGATATTCCACAGTGGAAAGAGGAGAAAGTGCAATTAGCATGTAAGGCCCTCACCAGGGGGCCTATACCACCAGGTATAACTTAGATAACATTTTTACTTCACAATCCAAGAGGCACAGACAAGGTTTTCATCTCAAAACCAAAAACATCAAGACACTTGATCATGGCCTGTGATAGGTGTCCCCAGCCTCTCTGAATTCACTGAGTTTTGGAACCCATGTCCCTTGCCTAGCGAGTGCTACTTAGTTGATGGCGAGTCCCTCCATCATAACAAAAGGCCAAGTACAGTTCCACTGTCCTTGATTTACATAATCAGGATAATTACAATTTATTCTTGCTGCCCCAATAACAGATAAACTGGGGATCCCACAGCAGCCCAAGTGACCATTTGGGCAGCTATGGGCTCATGCTAGGCAGGGTGGGTGTGCCTATGCAAATGAGATCAGCCCCTGAAGTTCTTTTCCACAACTTGCCACAACTCACCACCAGATGTCAGGATGGAGCTCATCCTGACTCTGCTTACACTTATGATATTTAAAAAAAAAAGTTAAACAAATTTTTCCATACTGAGAGCCAAATGAGTGTTTGGAAGAAGTTACAACAAATCCAGTAGAGTTGGCTGATTTTTTTTTTCCCCCAAAAAATACAAGTTTTTCTACAGAACACAGGGAAAGTTTCCCACAGATTTTTCTATGGGAAATTTTCCAGCTTGTACCATCACCTAGGTACATATATGGCTTTTATCACCAGCATTTGACAAACATTTATGAACTTATCCTCACTTCACCCCGTGAGATAGGAAATAGAGTGCTTGAACAATAGCAGTTAGTTTCTGTAGTAGGAAGAGAGCCTGAGACATAAGCTCTTGTATCAGAGGCCTGGTATGAGGCAGGACCTGCTCACACGATCTGGCAAGAACAGGGCTGATATTACAGAAATACACATTCCTAAGAAGTGCTAAGCACAAAGTACTCAGGCAAACACATCCCGATATCAAGTGGTACCAGTACATCCCAATATCAAGGATGGTAGAAAAATATTTCCCAAGGATAACAGGAACACACTGACTCCTTCTAAAAAGATATGGTCAGGATGACAGTACGTAAGAGAGATGTTTTGATTGAACCAAGGTGATAACTAGTCACATCAGGGGGCAGTAACTAACTAGGTCAGAGGCAGTTCTAACTTGTTTGTATCAGGGTATAATGATTTATCTCAGAGGGAGTATCTTTGTCCAGCCGAGGGGGGAATGGAAAGTCCTGCCATTCACTGAGCTGGTCTATTGTCACGGGCATACATGTCTTAGTATCCTCGTCAAGTCTGCCAGGTGCTATTACCGTGCTTTGTCGACAATAAACCTGACCTTCGTTCCTTAACGGATTTTGTGATCATTCGGTGGTTCGCTCGAGGTCTGTTGTGCCGGGTGTCTGTGCAGAGCTGGGCAGCACACAGGGAGAATACACACACACACACACACACACACCCCAACTACAGTTTCCATGAATAATTTCAAAGGAAAACAAAACTCTATGGCATTTGAAAATTTTCACTGAATTTTTCAATGTTTTGTTTACATTTGAATCAAAACTAAAAGTGATGGGGTTTGGTTTTCTTTTTTTGTTTTGTTTTTCTCCCACTGCTTTCTCGCTTCTTCTCTCCACCTTTCCTCAATGGAAATAACTGGAGGCCGGGGGGACAAGGGGAAGAGAAGTGCCAGAAGAATGAAAAACCCAAATCTTTCATTTAAATTTGAACACGCAAATCAAACTTTTTCATTTCAAACTGAATCAAAAGGTTCATTTCTGTGAAATATCAGAAATTTTCAAAGAAATGAATTTCAAGAAGCCATGTCAACGATTTCTGGCAGAAAAAAGCGTTATAATCTCCATTTCACAACTGAGCAAGAGAGAGACAAAATGATTTGCCACATAGTAGGTTTGTAGCAGAACCCGGATTTGAACCCAAGTCTCCTGACTAGTGCTTTAACGACAAAACCACCCTCCCCCTCGTTAAATATACCCCTGCCTCCTACTTTCATGAAGTATTATAACTGGGGCAATGTTTACACTTGGAGCTAGGGATGTGATTCCCAGGTCGCATACATCTACTCCCTGTCGCTCTCTTTGAGCTAGCATGCTAAAAAATAGCAGTGTAGCCACGGTAACAGAGACAGCTGCTAGCCACCCTGAGTACAAACCCACCTCAACCCTATAGGTACATCCTCAGGGCAATTAGCTCATGCTGCTGCCCACTACTACACTACTATTTTTAGTGCACTCGGTCGACGAGAGCTAGAGGAGAATGTCTATGCGAGATGGGAATCACACCCTCAGCTCTGAAGTGTAGACATAACCTGAGAGCCCTACTTCAAAATGAATGACTCAGGCTAAAAGGTTAGGTTTCCACTGAAGCTTCCAGGCTTCAACTAAGTTCATTGAATTCCCAGTCATAATTCTCAGATATGTTTTTTCTCATTCTATGGCAGCCTCACTTACAAAACTACACACGGAAGAGGTGACGCATGTTAGAAAAAGCAGGATTTTCCCTCTGCCTAGGAAAAGGCCCATAATTGCTACATGCAGTTCACTATTGTCTGTGCAAGGAAAGGGAATGCAAGATTGTTCCAGTCCAAGGAACTGTCTTCTTTGTGGAGCTTCCAGGATTAAGCAACAGACTATTCCCAGGAATGAGTCTTCATCTAAAACTATTAAAATATTAGTGCAGTCAGGCAAGCCTGCAATAGACTGGCTAAAATAACAACCCCAGACCTGAAAGCAAGATTGAAATTATCTCTTTACCTTGAGAGGAGATCATAGCATTTAAGACGAAGATACAGTGTTATTGCTGCTTCTCATAATAATGGACCACATCTTCACCATGAGTTATGCCAGAGGTGAACTTATAAGCACCCATTACAAGTTCAGCAGACTAGTCCTGTACCTCAGATGTCACAAGGATGGGAACCAAAGAAAAATCTGAGATAGACCAGAACAAACAGGCAAACTGAAGGAGGAGAACAGAATACCTGCCTCTGTTGTTATTTGCAAAGTATGATCAGGCCTCCAGCGTGCCAGGCACTGACAGTACAGATTGTAAAAGAATCTCTGCAACAGAGATCTTATAGTCTAATAAATGAAGGGTGTGAGGGGAAGCAGAGGTATAGAAAGGCAAAATGACCTCTCTAATGTCACACAGCATGTTATTGGCAGAGCCAGGATTGGAACTCACAGGTCCTAACTGTAAGTCTAGGGCCTGATGTACTGGTAGGGCTTTGATACTAGTTCTCTTCGAGTACACCTGCTTGTTGCCAGTCCTGAGTGCTTAGAGAATGTGCCTCCACCCCACCTCCCTTGAAACTGCTCTCCATGTAGGGTGCACCTCCTCCATCCCCAAAATGACTTCCCTTCCCTTGAAGCAGCTCCTTTCATTGGCGAGGGATACCCCTTTACCCTCAGTATGGCTCATTCTTCCCGAGACAACTTTATAAGTGGGGAGCGTGGGAGAGACACACTGCACATCCCAAAATGGCTTCCCAAATAGCTCAGCGCATAGATGACTCTCTCCACTCCCACTAGCCTCTCCTTTCCAAAAAATGGGTAGATGGGTGACTGTTTTTTCTTAACTAAAAACCTCATGATTTTAAAGTGGAAGGTGCTCCAACTCCTCACTCAATAACAACTCACCTGAGCATTCACACCCCAGTGATTCTGAGACTGTTCTTAACTGCCTAATTCCCTAGAGAGACAAGATGGGGAAGGGAACATCTTTTATTGGACCAACTTCCTTTGGTGAGAGAGACAAGCTTTCCATCCACACACAGCTCTCCTTCTTCTTCTGTGTGGCTCAAGAAAGCTTGTCTCTCATCAACAGAAGTTGGCCCAATAAAAGATATTACTCTGGCACCGCAATACTCACAGCTGTCATGTAATTAGGATATGTTTTGTACAAAGCATGCCTCGTGAGGTATCATTCTAAAAGTATTGATCGGCTAGACATTAATATCTCATTGGATTGTGTGTGCTATCGGCGTCTGTGAAGTTACGAAGTTTGGCTATGATGTATGTGTTACTGAAACATGTCGCGAGGTTGAAAACATCCACAAGCCGCCTTTCAGGTACAACAGTAAAAAGGCCAAACAATGTGAATGGCTGATTGAGGAAATGCACACAAGCACAAGGATTTCCCCAGGAACTGTGTACAATAGAAACCTCTCAGAGATCGCACTACGCAATGGGAACTGTTTGACCCAGGTCACAGTGAAAGAGCTTTCCAGCAAGTTGGAAGAAGATATAAAAGGGGGGAAATGACATCATTATGGGACCTCACTCTCCCTATAACCACACACCTGAGGAATAAAGACTGAACTGGGGGAAGTGATGGTCCCAGGCTAACAGGATTTCTAGCCCGTGTACGAAAGCTGGGAAACCCAAGCTGCAAAGCCAAAGCAGCTTCTGCCTTAAGAATCTGCCAGCCTGTTTATCACTCAGGGTGAGAATTTGCTAATTCATATCCTACCTATCTAGTATGTTAAACTCAGTTTGCATTTTTGTTTATTTACTAGATAATCTGCTTTGATCTGTTTGCTATCATTTATAATCACTTAAAATCTATCTTTTTGTAGTTAATAAACTTATTTTATGTTTTAATCCAAATCAGTGTGCATTTGATTAAGGTGTGTGGGTAAAATCTCAGCTTGGTTTTCACAAGCGTGCATGGTCCTCTTCACATTGAGGGAGAGGCAGACCGGGTATTAAACCCACATACTGGCCAGATTTGGCCAGGGCAGGACAGTACTGCTCTGGGGTCCTAGGCTGGGAGGCTGGTGGTTAGAGAGCCTGCATGTACCTGCAGCTGGGTGTGTCCCTGCCTATGTGAATGCTGGGGAAAGTGCAAGCTTGGAGGGCTTTGCAGCTTGTCACAACAGCACAGTGAGAGAGGGAGCCTAGGCTGGTGAGTCAGGGGGCTCAGTGATACCCCAGTTCCAGGTGGCACCCCGGGGAGAACCCATCACAATTACCTCACCCACCCTGTCTCTCTAATATCCTGGGATCGACATGGCTACAACTACAGTGTATGGAATGGCAGAAAGGCAGGTTTCTAAGTGCTGTGTAACCAGGATAGTATTAGGGGCCGGGATGGGGGACTCATAAGATAAATCTGGAAGTGAAGACCATTGACTAGGCAGTTGGCCAGTCATCCATTCCAGGGAAGTTCCTTTGATTACTGACTCCATCTAATTCGATTCTGGCCCATTTACAAGCAACATCTGCAAGGTCGGTTATCTGAGGATGGATGGAAAGTGCCCCTTGTTCTAGGACTCCTTTTGTTATTAAGGTTGAGGCTTACTTGGAAAACGAAAATAGCATATAGATTTCCTGATGCCAGCATCTGACAAATGTGCTTCTCTTTCATATCCATCCTGGCGCTGTAAAGCTCTCTGTGATATCCGCTCTGATGCTGTGCTTTGGCTCTCAGGCTGCTACATTAACTCGGTGTGTGCTGGCCAATATGCCTCGGGTAGATGGGACAGAATGCTGGCCAGGTGCTGCCTCGTGTAGCAGAGTCATGTTGACATGCCAACTTTCCAGTGGAGCAGTTAGCCCGGATGGTAAAAAATAAAATCTACTGATTGATGTTATAATTAAAGATGAGCAATTCGTTGCAATGTTAATTAAGTGCAATTGTAATTGCAGGGAAGGAAGCTCTAGCACCAGTGCTGAATCCTATTGATTGAAGCAGACTTTTTACATCCCAGTGCTTTGGATGTAGTGGAGGGTAGGCAGCTATTTCCTCCCCCGGAGCATCTGCAAAGTCTAGAACAGCAGGACAGCGCCAAGCAGCAGGCAGCCTGAATCCACATTGCCTCCACCTGGCGGAGGAGTCAAAAATTGCTCCATTTACCATTAACTGCATGAGAATCTACTTAACGTGGATAGAGCCGGGTACAAATATACCCTTTTCTCTAACTGTGAGTCCCTTTCCAGTCTCACTGCTGGAGGTTCGAGGTACAGGGGATAAGTTTTGGTCAACTCACCCTGCCCCTCATAGCTGGTCAAAGCCAAAGGGGAGAACTTGGGTCCATTATTGATGGGGATTGTTCATGCCTCTTTCCATGAGGGCCACCTGCCTACCATCCTAAAGCAAAAGTGATGGTTAAACCCTTGCTTAAGGGACCACCTCTCGACAGTCCTGTCTATTTCCAGCCTCTCTCAATCTTTGCCTCTTTCAGGAAGGTTATTGGGAGTTGGTGGAGAACCACCACTGCTGCACCTACTCTACTGTGCGCTGCCTCTCGCTCTGGTGTTAGCACCTGCTGTGGTACAGAAATGGACAGAGGGCCAAGGCTGATATTATTAGATTTCTCAGCAGCCTTTGGGGCTATTGACATTACTGAGCCTCTCTTTGAGAACACCTGCTTAATATCACCAAGAAAGAGATATGCTCTGGTGGTGTAAACACAGCCCTGAAAGCCAGGATCACCCCACCTGGGACACTGCTTCCCTCTCTGGTCTGAGACAACTCACTTAACTGTTTTGCCTCAGTTTCCCCATCTGTAAGATGAGGTATAATAATATCTACTTACCCACCTTACAGTGGTGTTGAAACTTAATTAGCAAGTGTATGAAAAGCTTATAAAAAGTGCCCAAAGATTGATACTTGTAACTGGCTGAGGGCACATTTAATGTGCCTCAGGTTTCAATGGGTAGCCACTAAGTTAAAACGGAGGAGACTCGCATGACACCCAGCCATCCCCAGATTCCATTTTGGAGCAGCAAAAACATTTTAAAAATGATCAGTTTCTTTTTTAACCTTGAAAGGGGCACTTTGTCTGCAGGGTCTACCACAGAATCACATGCAGAACACTGAACTGCCAGGCTTGCAGACTAACTATCCCCTGGCCCTACACACACCTACCTATTGCAGCGCTGCTTCCCATCTTTTAGTGTCAATAAAGCCTGAAGTGTTGAGTCACAAAGGTGAGGTTCAATCCCACATCACCTGCAGCTCCCTGCACTGCTCCTTTTCCTGGGTCTCCTCCACTGGACCTTTGGCAGGGAGAGGGAGAAATAGAGCGAGCGCTCACACTCTGGGGGAGGCCTAGAATGTTACTGCCCAGCTGCTGCTGTCCCTACTCTCTAAGGGCCGGGGGCGGGGGGGGGGGGGAGCATGTGTTTGAGAGATTGGTGTTTGGGCTCCCGGGGAAGGAGCTGAGATTCTCAGCACTGCAGCCAGCTCAGTGGGCACATGGCGGGCACTTACCATGCCCCCCCTTCTCAGAACTGCTATAGAAAAGCGCCATACTGTGGCCCAACGTCCTTGTTGCAGGAGGATGTTTGCTGTAGGATCTGTGGGGCTGCAGGATTATTAGCAAATGTGTTCCTCCTGCTCGTTGCCCAGAGGATATGATCTTTAAACGAGGCTTCCAAAGGAAAACAAATCCTTGTGTGCACTTTGGTGCTGCTTTATGTCAGAGGAAGGCCTCAAAAGCTTGGCTGGGTTCTTTTGAAGTTATTTCTGCTCATTTTTTACATTAGAAGCTCAGAGCTTGCCTGCCCAGTTTTTACTGCAGGAATCTGTGGATCACTAAAGAGCCAGGCAGACTGTGACCTCAGAGGGACCTTGAAAGTGAAAACTGATAAGAGGCATGATTCCAAACCCACAGAAGTCAATGGAAAGATTACTGTCAACTTCAGTGGGCTTCGAATTAGGTACTAGCTAAGAGAGGAAGTGATTTCATTCATACTGTTGAAAACCCATTTCCAACATCTGTCCAAGCTGCACTTGGCACAGGATCAGAGGTCACAGATGGCTTTATGGTCTTATCTCTATTTTGCTTACTGTGCATGGGGGTCCCAGCTAGATTGGGAGGTGAGCATTCCCGTGTGAGAGAGGTTGAGGATCACTGGTCTAGATGGCCTATAGTAATTGATTATTCCGTCCCTAACTTCAGGGTTCTGATTTCCCCAAATTCTACCCGCAGGGATAAAAACAATATGGAGACCTATGAAATTACACACACATGGGTTTGATCTTGCTCCTATTAAGAAAAGGAGCTTTGCTATTGATTAGAGGGGGAGCAGGAGCAGGCCTTATATCTGTGCGTGTTTGTTAGGCAAGGAGTTGTCACACAGCCTTTTGAACTAGACAAAGGTTGAGAAAAACCTAAGTAGTCCTAGTTGTGGGCAAAATTCAGCCATGGCATAACAGACACTATGGAGCTGTGCCCACTTATCACAGGGGTGAATTTGGCCCCTTAGTTTTCAGATTTCAGTTGGCTTCTCTGCTGAGCTCTAGTAGAGATTAGGCCTTTGCAGGCTTTAGCAGTCAAGAAAATTGTGTGGCCATGGGTCAGTCTAGTTTGTGAATAATGAGATTTGCCTTGTGATATGCTTGTAAGTGCACATCCTCACTTCAGGGCATCCCTCGTGCCCTGACGTAGTATTGCAGGGGACTTCACCTCTCATACACACCTTGGTGGCCACTTCCTTTGCCCTGCGATAGCCAGCCCAGCCAACATCTTCTCCCACCTCCCGCCCTGGGTCTCCGTGGCTCAGCTCTCTGGCCAAGTCACATAACAGTTCGCTCCCCTTGCAGAGTAACTAAAGGTCCCACATGAAGTTAACAAACAACGTTCACACTTACAGTTCTTCTGCCCTTCTCAGGCTTGAAGTCCTCTGCTTCCTGGTCCCTGCAGAGATTTTCTTGAACCATTTCTTCCCCAGCAGGATTCCCCCACTGCTTCCCAGCAACTCCAGTAGTTTAGCTCTGAGGAGCTCACTGCTCACTATGAGCTCACAACCCCCAGGAGCCTACCCTGCTCCCTGTGGGTGACTCAGCCTGACTCCCTTTGTTTATCTCTCTAGAGTTCTCTTCCTTCTACTGCCTTTGCAGCCCTGTTTCAGCAGTGCTCTTGCTGCTCCACCACCACAGCTGGGCTCAGTCTTCCTAATTAAGTCCATTACATCCAGCAGGGCTCACTAATTAACCCTTCTGTTGTCAGCTCATTCTTGAAGCTGAGGGATACCTGCTAAATCATGGGCAAGACTGAGCCTAGCTTGGCTGGGAGGGCCAGTCTGCTAGCCCAGGACAATGCTAAGAGATCATGGCTGCTTTTACTCAACACTGATTATTGCAGTGGCGTCAGTGACCCTTCTGGGACCTGACTGACAGGAGAAGACCTGCACTGAGATTAAGGGCTGGTCCACACTGAACAGTTACATCAGCATAGCTATGTTTATCAGAGGAGCGAAAAATCCGTACCCTCAGAGACATAAGTAAGCCGACATAACCTTTGGTGTGGACAGCACTAAGTCATCAGAAGAATTCTTCCATCTACCTAGCTGGCCCATCTCGGGATTAACTACAGTGATGGGAGAACCCCTGTGGTGAGTGTCTACACCAGGGGTCGGCAACCTTCGGCACATGGCCCATCAGGGCAATCTGCTGGCGGGCTGCAAGATATTGTGTTTACATTGACCGTCCGCAGGCCTGGCCCCCCGCAGCTCCCAGTGGCTGCGGTTCGCTGTTCCCGGCCAATGGGAGCTGCAGGAAGCAGTGCGGGCCACAGGCCCGTGCTGGCCACCGCTTCCTACAGCTCCCCTTGACCGGAAATGGTCAACGTAAATGGTCAATGTAAACAAAATGTCTTGCGGCCCTTGGTCTACACTGAAATGCTGCAGGTGTGCTGCTGTAGCGTTTTACGTGTAGATGTAACCTAAGTTCAATTAAACCCTCGTAGTGTACGTTTCTGAAGGGTGTGGATGAGTCCTTAAAGTACTATCAGCAGAAAGCATTTGTCACCAGTCTCCTCCCCTTGAGCATGCCTGAAACCCAAAAGCCTGTACAACGGTCAGCTGGATCACTTTGCACCGATGGAACCCTGGTAAGATCTTTTTGCAATGACAGTTAGGGTGATGGGGGGGGGGGAGGCGGGAAGGTTTAGCCAAGTGCCTGTTAAATTGCCGTTCTTCACAGACAGGAAGGATTTAAGGTCCTATGTTAGGACTGAGGGGATTTGGGTTAAGCTCTCGGTTCAGGCACAGGTCTTCTGTGACTTTGGACAAATCAGTTATCTCCCTAGACTTCAGATCCACATCTGTAAAATAGAAATATTTCTTCTCTCGTCCCCCATTGTGTGTCTTGTCTATTTAGATTGTCCCATCCCCCTGGAGTTTACAATCTCTTACTCTGGATATGTTACAGGAGTGCTCAAAGTCAAAACATACATATACTGAATAGTTGGTCGATAAAATGCCAGTAGGTGACACTGAAGAATACACAGAATAGTTCCTGGATTTTATCAGACCAATACAATACAGCTCATTGTTGTGCACGGCAAATTGTTTTGCCTCTGGAGCTCTTTACATGGAATACTATCGGGGCCATATCTTGGTTATGGCCTCTAGGCACTATTATAATACAAATAATAATGCTGCAGTTATTTTAATCTGTTTTATAGACAGAGCCAAGCAACAGTTTGGCTCCAGACCTGAACTTTCTCAGAGTTCAACAGTGCTCAGCTACTGGGTTTGGGCTCAGATGCTGCCGGGCATGATCATCAGTCAGGCTGAACTCCCAGGCCTGGTCTGCACCAAAAACTTAGGTCAACCTAGTTACATCACTCAGGGCTGTGAAAAATGTCACACTCTATGCAACGTAGTTAGGTCGATCTAACCCCACCATAAACTCAGCTAGGTCGATGGAGGAATTCTTCCGCCACTTCTGAACGGGGTGGATTTACTACAGTGATGAGAAAACCCTGTTGTGGTGTAGCAGCCCTTGTAGTGTAGACGTAGCCTGAAGCAGCCCAGACTTGAAGTGCACAGGGAGAGCTGGGTGGGAAGGCCTAGGAATGGCATAGGCCCTGCTTACAGTGCGTGCCATCCATCCATCCCTTTCAAGAGCATGAACATGCCTCCTAAAGATTGTTAAAACAAAAGCAACCTCCCACCTACACAGGCATTATTATGACAATGGGGTTAGTCTAACGATTCTGGGGTCTAACTACAGAAATAATCACTTGGGCCGAAGTCCAGTGGGCCAGGAAACATTCTTGTGCTGTAAGCTGTTTGGAGTCTGGCACATCCTTAATTGTAAGAAGGGTGCTTGTCTGCCTGCTAGAGCTGCGAGAGGATTGAAAATGGAAGATTTTAGTATTGCCAACCCCAAGTGTTCAAAAATCATGAGTCAGTTGCCCACCCTCCCATGAGATTAACTTAATTATGAGATTCCAACAATAATAAATGTTGGGTTCTTTTTATTAGCTTTCTGGTTTTTAAGGTTGCAGGGTGAACTCAGGTCACATTCTTAAGCTTCTCTCCTTAACTGAAAGGGCTAAAACTGACTTTTAAAAAAAATTAAAAGCGAGATTCTTATTAATCACATGACTCCAGGAGCTGGAGCTTTAAGTAAACCACCAGATATGGTGAGTGTCCCCATAAAAGTGTGAGTGTTGGCAACACTGGATTTTGGAATGAGAGAGACACACAGCTCTCTCTCTTTCTTGGAGATTTTAAATTTGTTCTTATTTTGTTGTTTTCCTTAAATCAAAATAAAAAGCACATAGATGGAACTGTATGGAAAACATGAAAAACAACTGATTGCATACAACAAAGAGCTCAGAGAGAGAAGGACCAACAAAAAGGTCTGTTGGTTAAGAAAATGACAATAGGAACCCTGGCCAGTAGTAGAAATATGGGAAGGGTTCCAGTTTAATGACGAGTTGCTTCCATACTCATGTTCACAGACACACTGGTATTTTCCTGCCAACAGGAGTGCAAAGAAGTGGTTGGGGAGGGAGGTTTTCTAACCCTGGTGGGAAGCATGGCATGTGTCGCGCACAGAAGACAGAAGCACAGGATCCTCCACCACGCTGCTGTCTGGCTTTAAGGGGTGGTTTACATACACAGCTTTGAGCAGTGCTGAGACAGAACTACTAACAGCACACCATCCTGTTTCACACCAGGGGAGTCCCTCCTGTTTTCACGAGCTGGAGCTGGGAATGGGTCCTCAGGCTGCTCCCCGTTTTCTGCTCCTGCTGGGAGAGTGAAGCTCCCCTCCCATCCTAATCTGCTTTATTGCTGCTTTTATTTTCCCATTCTTCCCTCTGCTGATTCACTTCACTGGGAGAGCTGGGCACGAATCCTCATGCATCAAACAGAGTTCCCCCCGCAGCCATTACCTAGGGAAGTTCTCAGGAGATGAAACCGGGGAGACTGGAGCGGTCTCCAGCAGCGTAGCCATTATCAGGTAGGCAAAACAGACCCATGAAGGTGTTGTTCAGAGGCCATGTGAAAAGTAAAACTCATACCATAGCTGAGGATAAACTCAGTTTACAAGTTCTTTGGGTTGGAGCCCCCGTTTCTATACGCTTTACACAGACATAGACTGTCACGGGCAGGATCCCGTCTGGTGCCACAGCCCTCCCCGCACTAGACAGGGGCAGGAGGGGGCTGGTGGGGCAGTGGCTTGCATGCTGCATCCCTTGAAAGGGTAGTGCAGCTTCCCCTCCCTCAGTGCACTTCCTGGCTCAGCCACCCAGAAAGCCTCTGGGTAGCCCTCCTGCATCCCCTCTCCTGCCCCTGTGAGCTGTGGTTTACAAGCCACAATAAAGCTGTCTAGGTGCTGGTCAAAGCAGGGCAAATACAGATGATCCTAAGTAAACAACTGACACTGGCTTGTCCTTGGCCTAATTTTTCCATTGTCTATTATGTGCAGCTGGATGCATTTCAGTAAGTTACCAACGGAAACGAATCCTGCTGAGTGTTCATTTTGTTGTAACTGATGTTTTCTAGGTAGCATGGTGGCCCTCTTTCATCTCTGCTTAGCATGAAGCGGTGACTCACTGATTAACAAGTTAATTGAGAGCAGTGGGAAGCGAATCAGTAGGGGGGCTGGGAGGGAAATCCCAGCCTGTGTGGGGAGGGAAGTGGCAGCCCCAGACCACTCACGCAGGGACTAGCTGCATTTGGATGTTGCAGGGGAAGGGAACATATTAAAAACCAACCAACCAATGGTATGGAAAACTCTCTGCTTGTGAGACAGCATTAGGAACATGTCCCATGCTAGTGCTGGCCACGGGGGAGTCACAGCTCTGCATACCTCTTACTGCAGTCGCTCCCTGAGGTATTTCATGCACTTCGGACATCATTTACAAAGTGCCTTGGGATGACTTCCTGGGGAGACACAGTGGGGACCGCTACAGGCAGCGATTACCTCCCTGAGGTGCACAGATTCCACTCGCCTGACTTATCCAGACACCTCCGCCGACTTCTCCCTCCAGGGATTTATACCGCCACCAGAGTATCCGACCACCTCTCCCTTAACCTGCTTGTTGTCACCACACCTGTGTGAGGCAGAACTACCGGATTATCCCCATGTTACGGATGGGGAAGTGAGGCACGGACAGACTCATGGTCATATTTTCAAAGGAGCTCAGCATCCAACATAAAAAAAAATCTGGCCACTTCTTTTGGTGCCTAACTGGGAGCTGAGCTCTGTCAAAACTCCAGCCTGAAGTGACTTGCCTCAGGTCACGTGAGAAGTCTGTGGCAGAGGAAGGAATTTAACCCCGCTGTCCTGATAACAAGGAGAACCACATCATCCTCCTGCTCAACCGCTCCGGGATTCACTGTGGGTTGTAGGCTCCTTCTCTTTCAGGGGAAAGGCAGGCCCTTAGAAAGAGTCCATCTACGTGGCAACTATCATCTTTTAATGAAGCAAAAAGGTTTCCCGTAGAGTTGGGCCTGAATTGCAAAGCTCACATCCAAATCCAGCTCCATACTATCCTGAAGCTTGGAGAAGTGGCCATTTGGTTCTGGCTCCTCTAGTTGCAATCATCTACACCACAGCAGGGACGTTTGGCCTGGAAAACTGAGCGTTTGAGGTAGCTGGAAGGCCCTATTCTGCCATCCTTGCTCCACGTGTCTGGAAGATGTTTGATCAGCACGACCCAGGGTCTTTCTCTTATAAGGATTCCATTGGCTGCTGACATATCCTAGGAGAGCTCATTGTTCCACCTGCTCCACGCACCTACGGTTCTCTCGTAGCACCATGAATGCTAGACATATTTTGTTTAAGCAAACGTGGCTACCTCAGGCCCACAGAGAAGGCTCTCATCTCTTCTTCGCTTTTTTAAAAACCCTGATTCGTGAAGATCCCGAAGTATTCACTCACTCCATCAGTGCAAATTTGTGTCCCTATTACTGTCACTGTTGTCTTCCTCCCCTGCTCCCCACTGCATTCCAGATCCACTTGTCATGCCTTGCATCTCTTTAGATTGTAAGCTCTTTGGGTCAGGGTCCATCTTCCTTTTTTTAAAAAAAATACATTTATACAGCACCTAGCACAGAGGGGGCTCAATCCTGAGTGGGATCTCTGGGTCCTACTATGATACAAATATTAATTTGTTATTCATTATTCATAATCATACAGAAGAGATTCCTCTCAAGATGAGGGGGAAATGCTGGATGGACATAGTTCTTTTCTCGCATGTGTCTGTCAGCTCTTGGCTCCAGTGTTCTGCTCTCCCTACATCATTCTTTGTTAACATAAATGGGGATTCAGTTTCCATAAGGAGAGCAGAATTTCTTAAGTGAGATCTTAGTGCAGGTGTGACAGTAACATTTAGTCTTAGGGTTGCAAACTATGTTCTGAATTCAGATGGACTTGGAAATACGGCCAAGATTTGGAAAGAAGAAGAAAAGAGAAGGAAAACAAAGCTTAAGAGCTTCCCAGCCCTTCTTTGCACACCACAGAGGAACAAATGAATGATGCAACCAAAATCAATTGCAGGTCACCTTTAACACTTTTGACAGCAAACCAGAATACTTAGCTAGTCGGCTCCTTGGGACAGGGACTGTCTTTTGGTTCTGTGATAACACAATGAGGTCCTGAATCCAGGACTGGGGCTCCTAGGTGCTCTCACAATACAAATAAATAATAATTTCTCCCTTAGCTCAAACACCCCACAGACATGTAGCCCTTATGACAAAGGAGACCTTCATTCAGCTGCCAGCAGTAGTGAGGATTTTATCTCTTTGACTAGCCCATAGGCGGCCAGGTAGGCACTCACTCCATCCAGCAGAGGGGCAGTGGTAAACCCACATATAAGGCAGAACCTCAAACACTCAATCTATTCTTTTCTTTTAGTATCCTCCCAGTGCAGGAGATGGGAGGGACAAGTTAAAGGAAGCTATATGTTATGTTCTCTTTCCTAGTGGAAATCTTTGCTTTCTCCTTCTCATCATGGCCAGCTACAGAACAGACAAGAGAAGCCATCCCATCTCAGAGAGCATAGCTGGGCCTCCTCCTTTATTTTCTCATTGCTTGGCTCTTCCAACTCTTGTTTGGTTTTCAAATCTCTTCTCCTTATGCTGTGTGCGGCATTCCCAGAAAGATACAGCAGGGGGTGGTTTTCTAAACATTCCCAAAATAGAAAAGGTAGGTATCCACATTGCAGCAAAAGGAAGGGAGGGTGAAAAAACAAACCTGTTTTCCACATGGATTTTAATAGAGATTAGCCGTTTCGCTCATCATATTTTTCCTCCACTTAAAAAAGGGCAGAAAAAAAGAAAAAAAATCAAAGAAAGTAATAGATGTAATTGAAAAAAGTGGCTCCGTCCTGTTTCTACAGCAACTGAAATCCCAGGAATTATGCTAGCAGTGCTGTCTAAGGCACGATCACATTGTTACAGAATAAAAGACTGGGAGATTTATGAACAATTAGAGCAGATTCTTTTCCCTTTTGAACTTTCGACAGCTCTGCAAAGCCTGACTCTGAAACGCATTTGATTCCAAAAAGCTGATGGAACAACAATAATTAACTGAAATAATCCAGGCTGTCTTAGTCATTTCCACTTGGGGGAGAATGGGGAGCGCTTACTCTCTTGGCTAAACAGTAAGCAGGTAACGCATGCTCTGGCTGTTTCATGGAAGGGTTTGATCTACTTCTGCAGCAGGCGAGATCTATGTCCAAACACTAGTGTGGGCTTTTGATTTAGATTTGATATATCCTCCAGTCTCAAAACACAACCACCTCTGAAAAGAGCAGGGCCAGCCATAAAGATGTCCATTTAGAGACTTTGGAAATGTTGCAGAGGGAAGAATAATCTGACTAAATCCTCTGGGAATATTAAAAGGAAGTGGGAGGGGGAGAGATTGCAATCAATGGTAATCAAGGCCACAGACAGCTGACTCAGCACAGAAACCACAAACAGGTGTCCAAGGTAACAGACATAATGAGGCTGCTATGGATTTGTGAGGGATACAAAATCTGTCTTTGAAAGACACAAGCATGGAAAACACCTTCATCTAGAAAACTTTATATGCATCAGCGATGCTGTCCTCTGCTAGCAGTGATCAGTCTCAGCCTGGGATATAGGCCACCTTTTGTGAACCCTGGAGGGGAGGAGGGCGTTTCTTTTAAAAGACATAGGACTAACAAGGCCTCTTTGTTGTGTATCCTTTGAACCAATGTTCTGCTGATGGAGCTGGCAGTTCTGGCACCACTTCAGTGGGCAGGTTTTGGAATAATGGATCTGAAGTAGAGATGCGTTACACTGACAAAAACCCCTCAGGTCAGGTTCAGTACAGCCGAACCCTCCCCTGCCCTAGCCCTCTCTTCCCTCTATTGAAATGGGTGGTTGGGGATAGGGAGGCCTCTATTTAGCGTCTACACTGCAATTAGACACCTGCTGCTGGCCCAGGCTCACAGGGCTCGGAGCAATTTAATTGTGCTATAGATGTTCAGACTCGGGCTGGAGCTCAGGCTCTAGGACTTGCCAGGGGAAGTGTCAGCTGCAGCCCAAGCCCAAACAACTACACCACAATTAAATTAGAGCCCCTTAGCCTGAGCCTGCTGGCACAGGCCAGCCGCGGGCGTCTAATTGCAATGTAGACATACCCTGAGAGCCTTCAGACAGCTTGTGTGAGGCTCACCGGGGTGGTGTGTGTGTCTTGCTCCCTGCAGGATGTGACCTTTGCTGGGATCCGAGGGGTTAGAGACAGAAAAGGACTATCAGAGCAACAAATACTCATCCCTCCCCTATCTGCCTATGAGGTGACTGCAAGCACCTCCTCCCCAGAAGGAGGTGCCAGATATTGAACAAATACTACACTTGACTTGTTTTCATTCTCTTTTATTGTCCTGCCAACCCAAGTGCTCTCAGGAGGTTGAAATCTCTCTACAACTGCTCTTAAAAGCAAACATGGAATTCAGGAAGGAAACAGAGCAACTTCTAAAGAACATGGTCTGGATCTAGAGCCTTTATCACCCCCTCCACCTCCCTCCTGCCTGTACCATCCCATGCCACTCCTGCTCACACATGTGTGGCTTTCAAGTAGCACAATCATTTCTTTTAAGGCAGAAGACTAAAGGGCTAGAGCTGGCAAGTGGGAGCCAGGAGACCTGCATTACACTCCCTACTCTACCATTCACTCCCAGTGTGACAACCTCCCCATGCCTCAGTTTCCCCTTCAGTAGCTCTGGGCTAACAGAGTGCTTAGAGCTGCTCTGATGAGAGGTTGGATGGAAGTGCAAAGACCCCTTATAATTGTCATTAAGGAACGCAGCGAGTATCAGCATAGTAGTGAATATATATGTGGGGGTGGGGAGGGAGACGGTTGAGAACCTGATGGCCCTGGAATTAAGCACCATTCCCTGCATACCACATGTTATGCAAACCAGCGTGTCAACACACAGCTCCCACAAACCAAACAGCAAGTGGAAGGGCCCTTGGATAACTCTCCACATTCCCAGCATGCACTAACTCAATACATCTTTACTTATGGGCCCTGTCCTGGGTGGCGTCAAACCCCTTCAGATTCAGTAGCACTTGTGGGAAGCATCAGCAGCAAGTCTCGTGTGTGTTGCAGGGGGCTGGACACTTGGCCGCAGCAAAAGCATTTTGGAATTGTGCATTGGCCCCCCCGCACAGAGGGGTCGATCTGCTCCCACTCACTTAGCAGGGGCTGTGTCCTTTGTCTCAGTTAAACCTGGGGGAAAGGGGCCAACAGAAGTGGCTATGCTGACGTACCCAGCAGAGCGCATGCAGTTAGGCTGGTTGTAAATCCTGACACGCAGGAACAAAGATGATTTGGGACGAGTTGCACGAGCCTCAGCATTTCCCGGGCTGCAGCCCTAAGTCACGGTTGCCCCTCAAAGTCCTGGTGCATGCCACAATGCCCCAGCCAGAGCTGGGGAAAAGGAGCGGAGAGCCCTGTTCAGCGTATCTCCAGCAGGTTTGTTTTATGCCAGGGGCACACAGGACAGACACACCAGGGGGATTCTTTGGTTAGTGACTCTAGGGACATGTAAGCAGGCAAATAGTATCTACACGTACCAGGCATTAAAAGGGGGAAAAGGCTGGCACGAGGACTGGGGGGTGGGGTGGGGGAAGTGGAGCCCATAAGGAGAAAAAGTAACAACAGCCTGGATTGTATATGAAACAAAGAATTAAGAGTGGGAAGCATTTTAGGCTGCTGGTGTCTGATCCTGCTAGGTACTGAGTGCCCCCCAACTCCCACTGACTTCAGTGCAAGAGTGGGGTGCTCAGCCCCTCACAAGATCAGGCCCTTAGGTAAGATTTCATGTCCCCCTCTCACTTCCATACCCAGTTGTTTCATTGAGAATACTGTGAGCTATTGGTTCAGAAATGAGTCAAAATTACCAGGATCTGGGAGACAGGGGCAGGGACTAGATAAGACCATCTCCTATGTTAAGACGCTTGAAAACAGCCAATTGATGTCCTCATCAATTGAGAGGAATGAAGTTTCTAATCTGACTGTTTCGGTTTTCCCACCCCCCTCCAGCACGGGAACAATGCTGATCCTGTTGCTCGTGGGAAAAGTACAGGGTGGTTTATAATCCTTTTGCCCTAGGGTGCAAATCATGCAACCAAGGAGCTGAAGGAGGACTTTGAAATATTAAGCTCCAACGTGCAACCTCCCCCGCCCCCTCCAGTTTTAAAGAACAGTCGCGAACACAGGACTAATCCAGCCTTCAGAAAACAGAAACAACCTCCCCTCCCCCCAAGAAAAGAGAGGTCTCCTACAAGGGGTTAACAAAGCAGACCCCGATTGTTGGGGAACTCACCCCAGATCAAAGTAAGCAGCTGGGCCTTGGGGATGAGGCAGAGGGAGTACACAGCTCCGATGTGAAGCAGTGTCATTAGGACGACATTCCTCCAGACAATCTGCTGGCTATATCTGGCACTCCCCTCGGATTTTGATCCTAACGGGCTTTCTTCTCTCCCGTCACAGAAGGGGGTCCTTTTCTCTCCATCCACTGCACAGTTGGCTCCCGGGCCAGACATAGCTAAGGAAGCAAGGTCTGAATGTGCGTATGCGCCCAAGCTTGTGCGGTACCCCACGGACCAGGGTCTGAGAGCAGCTACCAGCGAAGGTGAGTAGTTGCTTGCTTGGAGGGTTGATGATTTATTTATAGTAACAGATGAGGATTGTTCTTCTTTTTAGGTTGGGGATTTTTTCCCCCGGCCTTCTTTCCCCTCCAGACCAGGTTTAAATAAACCCTACGAATGCAAGTCCTGGAGCACAGCATCTGTTGCTAGCATCTCATCCATGATGCTCCTGCTGTGCCAGGACTGAACTCCGCACAGCAACAGAGGGAAGAAAAAAAAAGGGAGGAGGGAAAGAGAAAAAAGAGAGTGAAAGACAGACCTGCATAGCTACAGCCAATCAGAATGACATGTGGGGCTCTTCAAGAGAGCTGCTCTACCCACCGTTGCCACATATTGGCTAGACTGAATATTCCCCCCCCGAATGCAAACACTGAGAGGGAGGGAGGGAATTCAATCCAAAGCAGTGACCAGATGCAACTAGCCCTCCCCAAAGGCAGCCAAGCTTTTGTGAGGTTGCTGAGCCCTCTTAATTGTTTCTGGGTGGATGGGGGGAAACCCCTCCATGCACCAAATCAGTCTGCACTCATTCAGTACAACTGTGCCTACTTAATATCAATTGATGTCAAAGGACATATAATTTAACATCAATTGAAAATCCCTGCTCTAAACAGGACTGAGGGCCCAATCTGGCTCCCACTGGAAAAATCAGGCCCCTTAATGATAGTTACTGCACATGGATTACACAGGGAGAGGACAGTTTTTCAATGGATTGAACTGTTGAGTGATCTATTTGCAACCTTGTTGCTTGCTATGAATGTACAATAACCAGATGGTTAACAATGTTACGGGCAATCTGCTGATAAACAGGCCTCCACCTTTACCCTTGGTGTGAGCTCACTGTAAAAACGGTGGGAAAGTGGTTATAAATGTGTAAGGTGTCACAATAAGCTATAACAATGCACACTGATGGGAAAAGGAGCCACAGCTGGTGTTAAGATCATGCCTGGTAAACAAGAGATGCGTGGGACCAGAAATCAGTGAACTAAAATTGGTGGTGAAAATTAGGTCTAATTGATGAACCAAATAATGATGGAATCCACAGCTTCCCTTTGGGGTCTTCATAAAGAGACTTGGAGGGAAAGCTGGCTACCCCAATGCTGGCTGACTGACTGAAAGTTGACAGAAGGGAAAGGAGTGAGCTTCACCATCATGGTTGCTACCCCCACTGTCTCCTGGGTCCCCAGCTCCCCTTTATCCTAATCTTGAGAGATGTTCACCATCTCCACTAGCTCCAACTAAATCCCAAATACTACCTGGGATGTGAAACTGTGTTGTCCCCCCTACCCAACCCATGTGCCCTTTTCCTTCCCACCTTGTTACTTTTCTTTCTTAGCCCTCTCCTTTTTCCTCCTGTCTAATAAGGCTTGGCCAGCCAAGACTGTATATTTAGCAACGCTGTTGCAAGTGGTGACCAGAGAGGCAGCTAAATGCAATGCTCTAAACAGCCCACTGCTGGTATGAGTTTGCCAGGTCTCAGAGGTGCTGATCAGTCCTTGTACTGGGTCTGTGCTTTTTCAGCAGTAAGAGTAAATACTGGGCACAGAAGCTGCGTTTTCTGTCTTTGCTGTTCTCTTTTTTCCCCCGCTTTGGTGTGTGTTTGTCTTCTAGGAAATAACAGCAGCAGTAACAAGAGCAGCTCCAGCCTCTCCCCACTAACTTCTTCTCTTTTCCCCAAAAGACAGTACGTACCATCTCTAATACCCTCTCAGAGGAGTTTCCTTCTAAAAACCCTCTCCAGCTAAATGGAAAGGGAACAAAGAATGTTGTTCAAAAGAATTTAATAGTGTGCATTTCAAATGCATTCAAATTGGCTTCTGTTTTCTTCGGGTATCTTTAATAAAAGGTTAAAGGGATTTTCAGTGGTGTCTTAGTGATGGTACCAAGCAGGTTGAGGTCTCTGTATACCAAACCCTGAACCTTGTTTAATGTCACAGGGTCATGCTAACACCTTTGATGTTTTGGGCCCATATATTCCATCAAAAGTAATATAACAGCAGCCAGTGATGACAGTTTCTTTTTTTTTTTTAGTGGAGGGGGGAAGATGTCTGTGCAAAATGTCTCCACTTCGGTTTTATTGTCAGTGGGTGGAAAGTGAAATCCCTTGTTGGGAAATCCCAGCGTATGCCATCAAGTGCTGGGGCAAAGAGATGCCCCCACGGGTGGGTTTAACTGCTGCTAAAAGGAGTGAACTGCCGTTGGTGGAAATAAGTGTCACTGAATTGAGACTGCACCGATCACACCAGCTGATGCCGATGGCCATCTTGTCTGGGAGGGTCCTGCTCCAAAGTGCAGTGACCTACAGCAGATTTAAGTTGCTGTCCCACTCCTTCCAAAAATCCCCTTTTCTACAAGGATTGGGCTTTATGCTTCATAATTATTCACTGCTCTGCAGAGAAGCAAAATCAGACCTAGGTCTCTGCACAGGGGTGAATTCCACCCTAGGGGCCCAAATCCTGCAGTCTTTACTCAGGGCCATTATGCCCCCTACTTCCATGGATAAGCCAGCAGGAGCAGACCAGAGGGGTAGGGAAACTCAGCGAGGTTGATGTCATAGGCAAACCTGTAAATCTTCCCCTTGAAAGGCTTGGGGAGGGTGGGGGGTCCAAACGTTCTAGATCACATAGTTCTGCTGCAACAATAGATTAGAACTATCCTGCATGGACAGCTGACCCTCCTTGTGGTCTGACTGGCTGGGTCCCCCAGCTCCAAGCTGTCATAATTCCACCCATCTGGCTTTCACCAAAGAAATCAGGCAGTTGAGTAGGGGAGGGTGCCATGAAGAGAGACCTCTTCCCTGCTCCTCCCCCAGTCGCACCCCATAGGCCCTACGCAGCCACTCCCAAGGAGTACAAGGGTGGGAAGGATGGACTGGCTCTACTAGGCTTTTCCATCTCTAGCTGCTAGAAGCCTGGCTCCTCCTGCCTTAGCCCTTCTCTAGAAAGAGTGTGTACTGCACCCATTGGTTTTGGTCTCCTTAAACTTCTTTTCCTTGGTTGCCCAGGTAATTTTGATTCTTCAAGATGCTTTGGGGGGCTGTGCATCAAAAAGGGGGGGTAGCTAAGTCTGAGATGTAATCATAGATTCATAGATATTAAGGTCAGAAAGGACCATTATGATCATCTAGTCTGACCTCCATCCACCCCTGCAATAAACCTTTCACCTACGTCTGAGCTATTGAAGTCCTCCAATCATGGTTTAAAGATGTCAAGGTGCAGAGAATCCTCCAGCAAGTGACCCATGTCCCATGCTGCAGAGGAAGGTGAAAACCCCCCAGGGCCTCTTCCAATCTGCCCTGGAGGAAAATTCCTTCCCGACCCCAAATATGGCGATCAGCTAAACCCTGAGCATGTGGGCAAGATTCTTTTAACTAGTTGTCTAGAGGGAGTGTGATTTCCTTCCGGATTTCACATTGTGCAGTAGGGATTTCTGTTTATAGGTCCCAGTTTAGCTACATGCATGCCTCTCCTTGAGGACAGCCCATTGATATGTACATATAGCCCAAATTAAGACTTGAATAAGACTTGATTTTTTTCTCCACATTAGAGAAACTACTCTTACGTGATTGGCTGATTTGAGGATAAGCAACACCTCTATTAGACTGTACTCCTGTTCCATTCCTCTTCTTAGTTCTGAAAAGGGCCATGATTCAGCAAGGTATTTAAGTACCTGCCTAACTTTAAATATGTGATTAGTCCAATTGACTTCAGATCAGAGTCAACTACCTAAAAGAGCATTTCCTCTAGATATGGACAGAAATCAAATCTTAATGTGGATTATATCTATAAAAGCTATATCCCTTTCCCCTCACGCGGGGCGAGGGGGAACTAGCACCTACTTTTGTTAGCACCAGCCCCTAACGGTGCTCGAAAAATGCCAAGAATATTCTCAATTCTTAGTGCCTGAGCTAGGCTTTCACTAGAGTGCTTTATTAAGGCTGCGGAAGTTCTGTAAGTATCTTTGTAAATTTGTTAGTCTCTAAGGTGCCACAAGTCCTCCTTTTCTTTTTTGCGAATACAGACTAACACGGCTGCTACTCTGAAACCTATCTTTGTTCTGTAAGCCAACTCCCGCCACCAAAAGTGCCTCTTGAGCATAGGCAGCAGCCGACATTCTGGAATCAGCTAACAACATTTACGCTCCTGAAAACAACAAAGAAGCCGCTGCAGTAAAAAGAGCACTAAAGGGTACATCAGCATTCTCCAGTTTTTCCCCTCCCCAAAGCATTATTATTTTACTTTTCACGTGCGCACGCATCTAATCTTCCGTCCGTTTCTTTACAACTAGGCCTTGGCCTTTGTTTCTCATGGCAACTGTAGCCTCATTTTTATGGGCCATGTCACTTGGTGCAGGCTGCTGTTTAAAAGGCAGAACCCTGTGGTGTTCTAGATCCCAGAGTGGGATTTGTTAACACAGAGTTCACCAATGTCCAGAGGATGACCCAGATTCACAGAGAACCGGGGAGGGGAGTGGGGAGAGTAGGTTACTGTTAACTAGTGCATGGCTTCATATGCTGCTGATATGCAAGGGAAGAGAGAAAGCCCCGACTCCTGACCAATTTATGGCATTCTGAAGCTATTTAAAAATCAGATGTCAAGATCAAGTATAATATTTGCCTGCAACTCATTCCTTAAATTCTTGAATGGTTCCCTTAATACAAATGAAAAATGTTCTCTGAGTGTGTTTGCAACACGCATTGTCTTCAGTTAATTTTTTTGGGGTGTCACTGGAATTAGTAATTTAACTTGGATTGATGGGTTATTATTATATTTATTCCTTCAGGGGCTCAAATATTTAGGATGTTCAAGTTCAGCCTTTAGGCTAAGTACAAGTATACATACATAGTGTCAGTTTAATAGAAGAGACATGCTTTCTGTTTGGGTTGTACCACATCCTTAGAGGGGGACAGCATCCGATGAAGTGAGCTGTAGCTCACGAAAGCTTATGCTCTAATAAATTTGTTAGTCTCTAAGGTGCCACAAGTACTCCTTTTCTTTTTGCGAATACAGATTAACAGGGCTGCTACTCTGAAACCAGTGATTTAATGAGTCTTTTCCACCTCTAAGTCCTTTGATCTGAGGCTCCACACTGGTGCACTAACACAGTAATAGTGACATGGCTGCAACCCTCTAATGTAGATACACTCCACACACAGTGGAGTTTACAGAAGTATAACGTCATCTGGTAAATTACAGAGTGAACTGCACTAGTGGAAAGTAATTTTGTGCTGATGCAGGTGAGGGTGACCAGACAGCAAATGTGAAAAATCAGGACAAGGGGTGGGGGGCAATAGGAGCCTACATAAGAAAAAGACCCAAAAATCAGAACTGTCTCTATAAAAATCGGGACATCGGATCACCCTAATGCAGGGCCTCTACACCAGGGGTTTGTGCCCTGGTGACTGCACTGATGCAATTACATTACTACAAATCACAGGTTTCAGAGTAGCAGCCGTGTTAGTCTGTATTCGCAAAAAGAAAAGGAGTACTTGTGGCACCTTAGAGACTAACAAATTTATTAGAGCATAAGCTTTCGTGAGCTACAGCTCACTTCATCGGATGCATTTGGTGGAAAAAACAGAGGAGAGATTTATATACACACACACAGAGAACATGAAACAATGGGTTTATCATACACACTGTAAGGAGAGTGATCACTTAAGATAAGCCATCACCAACAGCAGGGGGGGGAAGGAGGAAAACCTTTCATGGTGACAAGCAGGTAGGCTAATTCCAGCAGTTAACAAGAATATCAGAGGAACAGTGGGGGGTGGGGTGGGGGGGAGAAATACCATGGGGAAATAGTTTTACTTTGTGTAATGACTCATCCATTCCCAGTCTCTATTCAAGCCTAAGTTAATTGTATCCAGTTTGCAAATTAATTCCAATTCAGCAGTCTCTCGTTGGAGTCTGTTTTTGAAGCTTTTTTGTTGAAGTATAGCCACTCTTAGGTCTGTGATCGAGTGACCAGAGAGATTGAAGTGTTCTCCAACTGGTTTTTGAATGTTATAATTCTTGACGTCTGATTTGTGTCCATTCATTCTTTTACGTAGAGACTGTCCAGTTTGGCCAATGTACATGGCAGAGGGGCATTGCTGGCACATGATGGCATATATCACATTGGTAGATGCGCAGGTGAACGAGCCTCTGATAGTGTGGCTGATGTGATTAAGCCCTATGATGGAGCCCCGACCTGGGGTATTCTATCTGCTACCCAAGATCCATAAACCTGGAAATCCTGGACGCCCCATCATCTCAGGCATTGGCACCCTGACAGCAGGATTGTCTGGCTATGTAGACTCCCTCCTCAGGCCCTTCGTTACCAGCACTCCCAGCTATCTTCGAGACACCACCGATTTCCTGAGGAAACTACAGTCCATTGGTGATCTTCCTAAAAACACCATCCTAGCCACTATGGATGTAGAAGCCCTCTACACCAACATTCCACACAAAGATGGACTACAAGCCGTCAGGAACAGTATACCCGATACTGTCACGGCTAACCTGGTGGCAGAACTTTGTGACTTTGTCCTGACCCATAACTATTTCACATTTGGTGACAATGTATACCTTCAAATCAGCGGCACTGCGATGGGTACCCGCATGGCCCCACAGTATGCCAACATTTTTATGGCTGACATAGAACAACGCTTCCTCAGCTCTCGTCCCCTAATGCCCCTACTCTACTTGCGCTACATTGATGACATCTTCATCATCTGGACTCATGGAAAAGAAGCTCTTGAGGAATTCCACCATGATTTCAACAATTTCCATCCCACCATCAACCTCAGCCTGGACCAGTCCACACAAGAGATCCACTTCCTGGACACTACGGTGCTAATAAGCGATGGTCACATAACCACCACCCTATATCGGAAACCTACTGACCGCTATTCCTACCTACATGCCTCTAGCTTTCATCCAGATCATACCACTCGATCCATTGTCTACAGCCAAGCGCTACGATATAACCGCATTTGCTCCAACCCCTCAGACAGAGACAAACGCCTACAAGATCTCTATCATGCATTCCTACAACTACAATACCCACCTGCTGAAGTGAAGAAACAGATTGACAGAGCCAGAAGAGTACCCAGAAGTCACCTACTACAGGACAGGCCCAACAAAGAAAACAACAGAACGCCACTAGCCATCACCTTCAGCCCCCAACTAAAACCTCTCCAACGCATCATCAAGGATCTACAACCTATCCTGAAGGACGAGCCATCGCTCTCTCAGATCTTGGGAGACAGACCAGTCCTTGCTTACAGACAGCCCCCCAATCTGAAGCAAATACTCACCAGCAACCACACACCACACAACAGAACCACTAACCCAGGAACCTATCCTTGCAACAAAGCCCGTTGCCAACTCTGTCCACATATCTATTCAGGGGATACCATCATAGGGCCTAATCACATCAGCCACACTATCAGAGGCTCGTTCACCTGCGCATCTACCAATGTGATATATGCCATCATGTGCCAGCAATGCCCCTCTGCCATGTACATTGGCCAAACTGGACAGTCTCTACGTAAAAGAATGAATGGACACAAATCAGACGTCAAGAATTATAACATTCAAAAACCAGTTGGAGAACACTTCAATTTCTCTGGTCACTCGATCACAGACCTAAGAGTGGCTATACTTCAACAAAAAAGCTTCAAAAACAGACTCCAACGAGAGACTGCTGAATTGGAATTAATTTGCAAACTGGATACAATTAACTTAGGCTTGAATAGAGACTGGGAATGGATGAGTCATTACACAAAGTAAAACTATTTCCCCATGGTATTTCTCCCTCCCACCCCACCCCCCACTGTTCCTCTGATATTCTTGTTAACTGCTGGAATTAGCCTACCTGCTTGTCACCATGAAAGGTTTTCCTCCTCCCCCCCCCCCCCCCCCCGCTGTTGGTGATGGCTTATCTTAAGTGATCACTCTCCTTACAGTGTGTATGATAAACCCATTGTTTCATGTTCTCTGTGTGTGTGTATATAAATCTCTCCTCTGTTTTTTCCACCAAATGCATCTGATGAAGTGAGCTGTAGCTCACGAAAGCTTATGCTCTAATAAATTTGTTAGTCTCTAAGGTGCCACAAGTACTCCTTTTCTTATTACTACAAATGTCCTTAATGCAGACAGGATCTTCTAAAAATCAACTAGATAAGCTTTTCAGCAATCAGTAACATATGGAGGCTAGGGGTGTATCTTAATGAAAAGATCTACAGCAAAACCATTCATACAGACCTCAGTTTAGCAAGGTACTTAAGCACATGCCTAACTTTCAGCACATGACTTTAGATGGATGTCAAGTAGTCCTACTGACGTCCATCTGCTTAAGCAGATTAAAGTATATTTCTGTAGTGCGACCTACAAAACTAACTCTTTAAATGCCTTCCGGCACAAAATCGTATCACACATGCAAAGGGGAAATTTGGAAAGATCACCCAGCAATTTTATTCATTAAAAACTGCAATCCAGGTATAAGGCCCTCACCTCCTTGTTTGTTTGTTCTATATTCTGTCCTTTGATTTGTTCTTCCTTATACCACAAGGTCTTTGGAGCAAGAATTTTTACTAGTTTGTTACATTTTAGCCACTATATAGGCACCACATACATCAACTAAACATACAGGAGGATTCTGCTTGTAACAAATGCTATATTGTGATTTTAACACATTCTTTAGTCTTTAGCTGCTTTAAAGCTCACTGGGCTGAAGGGGCGGGGGCCGACCTTCTGAGGACGACCCCAAACTCTGAGTTTGCTTTTCTCCCAGTAAAACCTCCTAAATTGGTTAGTGCAGGAGTGAAATTGAAAGAGTGATGTCATGGTTAGTGACCCACGAACAGCGAGAGGGATCAGTGCCTGCTTTCAGCTGTGGAGTTCTGTGCTAGCCCGAGTGGGGGAGGACTTGTGTCTTGGGAGCACAAAGACGGGGTGAAATACTGGCCTCAGTGAAGTCAAGGGGCCCAGGATTCCAATCCCAGCATTTTGTCTGATTTGTTGAGGGCCAGATTCCGATACTCTGATTCTTGTTGAAGGATACCTTAGCTCCTTAAGAGCTCCCATCAAAATAATGCAGTTAGGAGCTTCACAACACCAATAAAGGGGTCAGAATCTTTTCCACAATATCCATGGCTGTTATCTACAGCAGTATATTTTTGAGGGAAATGCAAGGGAAAGGTTTAATCTCTTAAAAAAACAAAAATAACCACTCGAAATCATATCAACTGGATTTACACCAGGGGCACAGCTGGCTCTGGGCCACTGGGCTATAGGTGCCTCATTTGTAGCATCACATGCAGGAGAAGGGGAGTTCAAGACTCTGCCTCCAACACCAAACGATGTTTGAAGAACACCGCTCTGTGGCCAATAGCATGCAAAGGATCATGACTAGCCTGGAGGGGAAATTCAAAGACCTGATCATGCAAACATACAAACAGAGACGTACCTTAACAAACATCCCAGACATTATATTTTTAAAAGTGAAGAGAATGCAACAAATGCAAAAAATCAACAACAACAAAATAGCAACCCACTGAAGTCTGACATCACAATTAGAAACCAGGGACATGATGCTCTAGCTGGTGTGGTGGCTAGAAAAGAGTTGCCAAATCTGATAGATTTAATGGTGATGCTCTAATGACTGCATGGAATTGGGACATAAGCGGATTCAATATTTGCAGAGGAAAGCTATAGCATTCTTCCTGAAAACAAGGATAAGGAGGGATGCCAATGGGGGAAAAAAAATAGTTGCAGCACTTCCTGGTCTCCAGAGCCAAAGAGCATCCTGAAAGAAAATCCAGAAGAGATTTGAAGAGCAAAGGTTTTCTCAGACAGTTACACGGTCAGATAGAACCACGGTATGAGCCCATCGCCTCAGGAATGGTCTCGTGACACCTCTGCTATCTCCAGCCTAGACTGTTTTAAGAGTTTAGTTCTAAACAAAACCAAAAACATTCAAACCTTTTAAAATTACCTTTTGGTTCAGAGGACAAAGACATTCCAATGGAAATGGAAAACAAACCATAACCAACTGGTGGGAGGGGGAGACAAGATTAATAAAAAAATCCCTTTGTGATCCCTGATCCGGCTTCAGAAACAGAGTCAGAAGATTGGTGCTATTTAAAAAATGAGTAAGGGTTAACTCAACTCCTGTTAGACTGCCTCATTTCACTGTTGTGGCCATACTCTGTCACAGAGCATAGTTTCTAGTTTGTTTACTTTTTCAATACAGTTCAACATGTTCACGCAAGACTACAAATATGTATGGAGTACAAACCACTTCTGCTATGCTGAGTTCAACATTATTTTCTTGTTAGTTAATATCTTTTATTAATGTATAGATCCACCTCTTATGCCCTGATTTAGCAAGGAATTTAAGCATGTGTCTAACATTTAGCATGCAAATAAAAGGCCTTGATCCAGCAAAGCATTTAAGCATTTGATGAACGGTAAGCACATAAGTAGTTCTACCAGCTTCGATGGAACCACTCACATGCTTAAAGTTAGGTATGTGCTTATGTGCCTTGCTGAACTGGGGTTTATATTAGGATGCATTCACTTGTTAACAACCCAGACAGGAGATGGATTTTGATGCAGGGCATAGAGCATTCACTTTGGGCCAAATTCTGCCATCAGGTATTCACGATCAATTCCCACTGGACTTCCTTGAGGATTGTATGTATATATCTGATGGCAGAGAGTGGCCCATTTTGCTTCAGCATGTCTTCTACATGCAGGTTGAACAGTTACAGAACATATATATGTGGTGAGGGTGACCTGTAAGTTGCCATGGATACTATTTTTGCACTATGCTATGGTTTTTGAAGGTGGAAAGTTAAAACCCAGTAAGCAACCGAATTTAAAGTAAAAATAAGGGGGCTATTCCTTATGTTTATGTCCACAGCACTTATGCCTGGGCTCGAGTCCCACTGACATCAATGCTTAACTGTAAGCATATGCTTAAGTTCTTTCCTACTCAGCAAGTCATTTAAGCATGGTCATAAGTTCCACTGATAAAGTGCCAAAGCGCCTTGCTGAATAGGAATGGAATTAAGCATGTACATGCAGTTAAGCACATGTTTACATGTTTTGTTTAATCAGGAACTATAGAACACAGCCCTCTTTACCATCTGACCAACAAAAAATGTACTTGTGAACTAACTGCATTGATAGAAGAAGAAACAATATTCACTGAGTCTGGCCAGTCATCAAACATGTCATTAGATTATTTACGTGTTCTCCGTCGAAGCAAATGGGAACATTAGAGGCCATGTGAAACACGAGCACTTCCATCTTGCTGAAAGAAGGGATGTGACAACATGGATTACAAATGTGCAAATGAGTACTCACATTGTCACTTGCTCATGATCATCCTGACTACATGCACTATAAACAAGGCCATAAAAGAGAGAAAATGAGACCAAAAGGCACTGGGGTTTTCCAGGCCTGCTCCCATTCAAGTCAGTGGGAGTTTTGCTAGAACTGGGCCCTCGGTTTGTAACTATGCTCAAATCAAAAGCAAATGCAAGTGGTTTCTCTCTCGGAGCAGAGCAGTAGGGCATGATCTAATTAAGAATGCACCTTGATTGCTCATTCCTACCTGCCCTGTACAATACAATGCCCCTTTGGAATAGTGATGCAGGCTTCGTATACCCCACAATGAATAGCACTGTTCTGGTGAAGCACAAGGTCTCTTCCCAACTGAATGGACTGGGCTGAGGAATTTAAAAAAAGCAATCTCCCCCAAAACAACTCAGTGTGAGGTGGGTAAACACTTTGTTTTTAATGTTCAAATGTTAGCTCAACAGAGCTTGAAAAGAGCAATTTTATGAGTTGTACTGGGGCAAAGCACATTAGCTTAGTGTGCTAATTAATTACCAACTAGAGCTCCAGAGGCAACTGAATCAGCAGAGAGTATATAATTAAACCCAGGACTTTTATAGATGTATTTTAAATGTTCTTCTAGAATTCTCTCTCTGGAAAAATGCAGAGGAGAAGCAAGTACCTGTTAAAGGGAATGCAGGAAGGTTACAGTATCCAGCCATCATGAAATCTAAGCACAGAGCTGTAAAAAATGTTACAAAGTGAATTATATTGATTTTTCTTTTTTTTTTTAAAATGTATCAGTTGTGATCCTAGCAAGTGATCTTAAAATATTGTTCAAAGACCTATGAACTCATTGAGTGACAGAGAAGGGAACGGAGACAACCAAAGGCCCTGATCCAGCAAAGCACTTAAGCATGTGATTAACTTTAAGCACGTGAATAGTCCCCTTTACTTCAAATGTGTCAATGGAACCATTTATGTGCTTTCAAATTAAGCACTCGCTCAAGTGTTCTGCTGGATTGGGGCCTAAATTCCCTTTGATGCACTGCATATTATGTATAAGATTACTTTAAAATAAAAAATTTAAAAAGAAAATTTTCCTTTGTTGGGAGATTACTGTAGTAGCCATGAATTGTGTGCATTATAGCTCAGGCTGAGGATAGCTTCCATTCTGACTTTTCTGTTTCTGTTGCTAACATTCTCAAGCAAATAAGTTTGGGATTGAAATTTGCTCAGAAAAGTGTTTTTTTGTTTGCTTGTGAAAAGTCTGAGAGGAACTGATTTAGATATTTTTGAATTATGGTTGCACGAAAAAAAGCCTCTGTTCTGATCAGTAATTCTGCGCAGAGATAACAGAATTGGCTGAATAGAAAAACAAACGGCTTGCTTTGTAGCTTTCACGAAGATCTAACAAAATTAGTAAGTGGGAAATTTTGTGCACGAACATTGGAGTTGTGCTCTCTGGTTCTCTTAATAACCTGGTCTTGGGGTATCTCAAAGATGAGAATGGCGGAGTTAAAAAGACACCCTGTCAAATACCTAATGCTCGGAGATATCACAAGCTCTAATGGCAATTTTTATTTAACTTTTAAAAACAACATAAATGTTGTATTAGATAACACGTGCAAACATAGCTCCAGGCAGACTGGATCAGGTCAGCGGTTGATTTGGCCAGTATCCTGTCTTTAACAGTGGTCAGAACCAATGCTTCAGAGAAAGGTACAAGAAACATTGCAATAGGCAGCTGCGGGATAACCAGTCCTCAGTTTGTTCCTAACTCAAATAGTCAGAGAATGGCTTATGCCATGAAGATTGAGGTTTTATACCCCTATCAAAACTCTCTTTTTTAAAACGTTTGCTAGTACAAAATTGGATAGTCTTGTTATCCATATAAATGTCCAATTTTTTTTTTAAAACATCAAATATCTGATAAGCTTTTGGCATTAATGATATATTGTGGTAATGAGTTCCACAGGGTAATTGAAAGAGAAATTAGAAAAAACTAAAAGAGCATAGAGCCTTAGAACTACCTAAAAAAGAGACTGGATGCACAAACCTGGGTGAGCTGAGTTAAGGTTGGAAGCTCAATCTTCATGTTGTGCGCTCACATACAGAATGTTACATGTTAAAACTGTTCTTTGTATCATTATTTGTGGAAATAACACAACATATAATGACAGGTTTCAGAGTAGCAGCTGTGTTAGTCTGTATTCGCAAAAAGAAAAGGAGTACTTGTGGTACCTTAGACACTAACAAATTTATTTGAGCATAAGCTCAAATAAGCTGTAGCTCACGAAAGCTTATGCTCAAATAAATTTGTTAGTCTCTAAGGTGCCACAAGTATTCCTTTTCTTTTTACAACATATAATGAAAACCGATTTCACTTTAGTCCAATTCTAGGGCTTAGTCCTGCCCCCAAAGCCTAGTCCAGCCTGGAAGCTTGTCTCCTTCACCAACACAAATGGTCAAATAGAAGATATTATTACCTCATCCACCTTGTCTCTCTAATATCGTGGGACTGACATGGCTACAACAACACTGCATAGTCCTGCACCAGTAAAGTTTTGTCACTGATTTCAGTGGAACCAGAATCTCACTGCTATGGAAGGAAAGCACGAGAGATGCAGTAATCATCCTGTTTTAGCATTTAGGCTTGAATGCGATCTGCCCTTGCCTTTTTTGAATTGCTAATCCACATTAGATGTCTTTTATGCAGAGTCATTCAGGACCAACATATGGTTGAGGAGCAGGGCGCGGGGAAATAACTGATGGAGGAGGAACGGTTTCCCTGCTAAGTTGTAAGCACAGTGCCAACCAGACTAATCAAATGGAATCATCTTACTGCTTGGGTCACCTGAGGCTCAAAGCACCTCAAGGGAGCTGAGGCTTGCTAGACACACATTTTTTAGAAGACAAATGCAGGCAAAAATCCAAGGACTTAAGCAACCATCCAACTACCAGGAGCCCCTGAGCAGAGGAGGCAAGAATCTATCTGCTCCACATTCTAGAACAGGATCATGAGAACACACCCCCATACACATTTGATGGGAAGACATTAAGGATTAAATGGTTCCTCTCCCTTTTTTCCTCCCAGGGGAGGAAGTTTAGAATCTGTTCCTCTGACAGCAGGACCATTGTTACTAAGCAGCATGTAACAAAACCCACATTCCCACCCAGCACGTATGTCAGGGAGCTCTGTTATCCCAAAAGCACTGAATTAAATATCTTATATAAATAGTGGACAGGACGGAAAAGCCGTTGTGATTAAAAGATAACCCAAAATATTCCTTTGTAGGCTAGTCTTAGGAAATTCCCCAGGTAAAACACGGTAAACCTATGACAAGGATTTATAAGTAAGAAAGGTTTTTTGCTGAAGTATCCGTTATTTCTATAGTACTGTCAATAGACTCCACCTTACATCCCCGTCTGTTGCAAGGTGGTACTAGAAAATTCTATTAAAACTGCACATGCCAGTGAACTTTTCCCTCCATATGTATATAAAGATTTTCCACTGGCTAGAGAATGCTCTCTTTTCCAGGACAGGCTCCTCTTCTTACAGGACATATCCAGCTATCATAGGACAAGGCTCCTTGTGCCAAAGTTTAAATGTTTTATTATTTTTCCCCACAACCTCTGGGACTTATTCTGATCTGACCAGGCTGATGTAAATCAGAAGTAACTCCAGTGATATAAATGGGGCTCCACTGAAATCTGGTTTCAGTGAGAAACAGGCAGCGCTTCATTGACTTCCTTACACGAAAATGATCCTTTGTGTTTATAACATCAGAGAGCCGTTTACTTGCTTGACATTCTTTGAAGATGGAAGCCGAAGGTGACTGATGAACTATCACCATTTTGTTCCCAACTGGTCTCATTGATAAAGTAGCAGATTTTTCCCATTAAATACATTTCTGTTCTATTTTTAGAAAGCTTTGGTCTCCAGCTTTGAGGACAGCCTAAGTAGAGGCAGGCTACTGACAAAGCCAGGATAGCCGTGCTGGTGATATGATGACAGGCTAGCAGTGTGGCTTCACAATACCCACAACCGCAACTACAGCCTATGAAACAGAGCCTGTAAAATGGGTTAGCCAGACTGGATCTGTGAGACTGTTCCCCACAAGAGGAAATGCCAGATGATGCTGAACTGGGACACATCTAATCAGTCCATTTGCAGAGCTGACGGGAAATACTTACTAGATCACATGGTCCAAGAATCCATGGGGGGACTACAGACAAGCTTATTTTTCTCACTGAGACTAGAAAAAGGATTCCCGAGCCTCATCACTCGGTTCTGGCAGTGCTGCTATATTTCATCTGTCTGCCACTACTCAGCCAGTACAATAGCCCACTATAGAAGAATAGGAGAAGGATTATGTAGGTGCCTAATTATGGATTTAGGAATCTCACTTTTGTTGTCTATATTGAAAAGTCTCAGCATCTGGTGGAGTGAAACAGTTCTCTACTGTAGCAACTCAAGAGCAGTTTTGATAGCTTCTATGGGCCTATAGTCTCACACACACACAGGCTGTTGCGGGCAATACCTTTAAATGAGAGAGTCCAGTAATCATGGAATTGTCCTTACCACACTTATTTGCCACTCATGACACTTTTTCAAATTTTAAAAACTCAAGTACCATTTTAAGCAAAGCAGAAAAATGGCATCAGTAAATAACAAACATGCAAGAAACTTACCTGACTTAGTATGGGGCCAGTGGCACGGCAGTGGTCCTGTCAGAGCACTGCAGATGTGAAAATGGCCACCTATAACTTCTAACATCAGGGGAATGCAAGAAAAGGTTTGCCTTTGTTTATGTCCTGAATGCCCACCTCTCTCTATTAGTTGCCTTAGCAACTTGTAATGATTTCAGATCTTTCAATGCTCTGCTAAGCCCTTCCTTGACATGTGAACACCCTGATGTAAACCTGGAGTAGAACTGTCTTAATCCCTATGTACCAAGACTTCCATAATGCACTCAGCACTGAGAAAACATGTCCACGTCTCCCCAAAGTGATGGGTAGCTCTCCCCCAGCTCCAGGTTCAAATCTCAAAGCTTCATGTCATACAGACATGTTTTAATAAATTAACCTTTATTGAAAATATCATATCAGCCTTTATTTTTCTTATTTGCCCCAGTGCAAAATTAAGATATTTAACATCTAATTGGAATAAATTGAATTGCAGGTAGCTTTAAAAAATGAATGACAAAATAGACTTAAAAAGAGGATCAGACACTTTAATCTGGTGAATATGGAGGAACGGCAGGGGAGGTGGAAAGAATGTATTATAAGGTCTGTCTGATGCACAACCTACCATCAGCTTTTACCACACATTTCTTTATTAAAAACCACTGTTTAGTAGTACAACATGCACTTAAAATTGACACTACGAGGTGTAATCCATTAAATATACTATCTGTAGACAGGAATCATTAGGGATGATAAAAGATTTAAAATAAAAAAGCACCGGGGCTCAAAGGCCATTCTAAAATGACATAGATCTGTAGGGATAGTGTCATGCCATTGATCTACTGCAACATGCTATAAGGTCTGGTATTTGGTCCCCTTCTTGCACATGTTTTGCAGAAATGTACTTCTTCGGAAAAAGTGACATCACAAGCTCTGCATGGGCGAGGGAGGGGGGTAACATCAGACCCCCAGCTTATTGGCTTGGGTGAGGACGACTTTCAGCACTGGCATGAAGGCAGACGTCTCGCTGAAGTTGCTGGTGCTGACTATGTGGGTGTGGATGTTCAGTCCCTCTGTGTAGTTGCGCGTTTCGATGCTCTTCGCAATGCTGTGCAAGCCGTTGATGATCGCTGGGGAGAGCTGAAATGAAGCCGAGGACACAGAAGGAAGTTCAGCAGAAGGAAAAACATCAAGTACGCCAAAGTCAGAAGACTGAATAGTCAAGCTCAAGCATCAAACCACAGTGCTGCTGTGGAACCTGGGTTATCTCTTGGAAAAGGTGCGGCAAAGAACTAAAGCATTTTGGACCTAAAATAAAGCCTAATGAACTCAATGGCAGTCTTCTCATTGACTTCAGCTGATTTTGGTCAGGCCCTTTTACACCAGTGTTTACAGGCTATTCAGAGTGGAAGAATATTAACTGAATCATCAAAATACCAGAATAAGAAAAAATGCCTGCAGAGCTCTTCTGGAATGGGGCTGAGGCTCAAGGCAAACTTGTATTCTGGGACATACAGCCAATTCCACACATGGCTTTACACCACTATTACACCAGCATCTCCAGGAGTTCAGAGCACCTGTGTTAGTGATGACTATGAACAAGACACATTAATGGCTTTATTGTTATTTATTTACTTACTTTAAGGTCTGTCTCCTCTTCTGGAAGCATCCCACGAGCAAGTGTCAACAACAAAAAGATTTATCACTAAGGAAAGAGGGTCTTATGGTTATGCCACTGGGGCTAGTACTCAGCAGAACTGAGTTCGGTAGTTGGCTATTCCACAAAACTTCCTGTGTGACCTTGGACCACTCACTCAGTCTCCATGTGCCTTAGCTCCCCATCTGTAGAATGGGATGATACTTCCTCTGTCTGATTTATCTATTTAGATGGTAAGCTCTTGGGACCAGGGACTCCTATTGTGTGCTTTTAGCACAATGGGACCCTGATCTCAGTCAGGGCCTCCAGGCACTACCACAATACAAACGCCATAACTCCACCACATGCTTGAAAAGTCTGCACACACTCACAGTGCCAATCATTCTAGGTAATGATTAATATGTGATAATTAAACCTCTATCAATGCCATCTTTTCAAGAAAATCTTAGAAATGCCTACAGCATAACAACCACCTCTGCATTAGTATTCTACTGAAATGCTGTGCATCTAACCAATGATATAATATATATAAATGCAACATCATGTGGAAAAAATATTTAAAGACTAAGTAATAAAAGAACAAAACTACTTACTGTCTGTTCCCTAAGTTTGTCATACAGAAACTCCAGGCGTTTGTTGGCATCATCTAACTTCCTCTTGGTTTGCTGCAGGGGAAAAAGGAAGTGGAGCAGTACTAAAAACACAGTTCTGATTTTATAGTGAGAATATAATTTAGTCACAAAGGGAACTGTATAGCAAATGAACAGCAGCAACTAAGATTCCCTGATTAGCACTGTTTTCAATAAGACTTTAAGCTTAGAATAAGGAAAAATTATTTATTTGTTCTCCTAATATAAGAACTAGGGGCCACCAAATCAAATTAATGGGTAGCAGGTTTAAAACAAATAAAAGGAAGTTCTTCTTCACTCAGCACACAGTCAACCTGTGGAACTCCTTGCCTGAGGAGGTTGTGAAGGCTAGGAGTACAACGGGGTTTAAAAGAGAACTGGATAAATTCATGGAGGTTAAGTCCATTAATGGCTATTAGCCAGGATGGGTAAGGAATGGTATCCATAGCCTCTGTTTGTCAGAGGATGGAGATGGATGGCAGGAGAGATCCCTTGATTATTACCTGTTAGGTTCACTCTCTCTGGGGCACCTGGCATTGGCCACTGTCGGTAAACAGGATACTGGGCTGGATGGACCTTTGGTCTAACCCAGTATGGCTGTTCTTATGTTCTGTTCTTAAGCTGTTTGCTCAGTTCCTTTTGCCATTGATTGTACTACGAAAGACGAAGACTAGGTGATAGTAGAAAGTAGCCACCCCCACACCTAACGTTCTGCCTACCTACTGCACTGCAGGAGTACAGCACATGTGTAGTTTGTGAAACATCCTCAACGTTTTGGGATTATAAAAAGTGACACAAAGATATATAGTATAAATTTTCTTTTGCAGCTAACTGGGAAAACATAATTTCTGTTAAGTAAAAATAACGCTAAGATCAAAATATCAAGCCCAAGGAATAATTTTGTCCTGAGAGTTCAAGGACTGACAGTAATAAAAGACAAAAAACAAGAAATGAAATTCACTAGTTTAAAACTTATTCTGACTGTATTTTAATGGCAAGGCTATTAAGAGTAAAAATAGGAACATATGTAAACAAATTCTTATAGGAAGCAGGAAAAAACAAACAAACCCCAAGCTACAAAACATCTTTTGTGCCCATTGAGTTCTAATTTTGCAGAGACAGAAATTTATGGGTGCAGTGTGATCTTTTCTGCCACAAAAATGATGCCATTTCTCTTAGAATAGCAAGTTTTCACCTGAGATAGATTCATGATTCCTGCCCAGGGTGTGGGGTGGAATTTCACTACGTTCCACCAAAAGTGACACATTCATTAGTGAGATGGTGAATTTTCATCCCACATCATGTTTGTGAACAGCTGTGAACATGAAGTTTTGCACATGACTAATCAAAGTAAAAACTGAGAGTCTTCCAGCTGTAAATAGCACAGCACACATGCCGCTGCTAGTGAAACATGAATGAGGAGAGGCCAGCAGCATTGGAGACACCCTAGTTTGGTGAAGATCTTGGGATTTCTTCTTCCAATGCAGTCTCAGGACCTTCTACAATCAATAACTTCATTTACCAGAGAGCATTTCACTTAGTTATTGTACTCAGTAAAGCACTAACAGAGAGAGAGAGAGAGAGAGAGAGAGAGAATTAAAAGTTATATGGCTGTATTTCAGTAGAGATTTGAAGTGTGATGGATGGTTCAGATAAAGCAAGGTTATTTCAGATGGTAAAAGCTTCAAGGAGAATGTCATTCCACAAGCACATTCTAGAGCTAGCATGGCATAACCCTGTATGGTATCCAGGGATTTAAAGACGAAAATGATTTCCCAAAATGACATGACAGGGTGAGAAAAGAGCCTCTTGGCGTGACCTCCCACATATCAGATTTTGTACCATTTGTCTCAAATCACTTGACAGCCTGGGTACTATCCTCTTTTTACAGATGGAGGAACTGACGCATAGAAGGATTAAGTGATGAGAATAACACCTGTGTTCAGCAAATGGCACAAAGTCACAACACAAGTCGGCAGCAGAGCTGCAAGTAGTTCAACTGACTCCCAGTTCCCTGTTTAACCACTAGACAACACTGTTTTTCATACCAAGTCCTGTATTTGTACATAGCCTGGTAGAGACTGCCCATGTGCTAATGACATCTATTCCTCAAATATACGGAAGGACTCATGAAAGCTTTTCCAGTTACTGTGTCCAGGGAATGTTTGCTCTGCCCAAGAAAATCTGAGAGATTTTTAAAGAATTAAACAAATGACTGGGCTGATGCCCCAGAAAAAGCGACCTTTTCATATGCAGAAAACAAGATAAAGTGAAGTGGTGTCAAAACGTGAACTGAATTTTCTTCAGGCCATTCTTACGTTTGCTGCTCAGAAGAACGGAGAAGGTAGAATTATGGGAGCAAAAGGCCAGACTTCTTTATTGTATTTGACTTTTGCTCCCATCCCGCTACAGAGAAAAGCATTGGGCAATCAACTGCTACTGAACAGTCACAGATAGTATTCTGAAAACTATCAAAAGGAAAACGAAGGGACTCTTTCCCACCTCCCGTGAAGACGCCCTGTACAGATCTACCAGGAAATGGTTGGGATGAGAAACAAGGGGAGGAGGAAACAGACTATGATACAAGTTGGTATCAAACCAAAACTACAACTCTAGTTTAAATGTTAGATAGCGGTTCAGTAAATATTACACAAAGCCAATTTGTCAACAGTCCACTGAATGCTTACTACAAAGCTATTATTGTATTCCAGCACCAACATGTCAGTTTATATTAATAATGGAAACCTGTGTCTCTGTCACTGGTTAAACATATTCAGCATACAGGAGGCCAATAGCCACTCAATCTTCCTTTCATAACCTACTTACTGTTGCCACAAGCTGAGGAGGAAAAATTATTCTTTACAGCTGCAGTGTTATTGACTCAACGCAAATCTCTCTCGGAGTCTCACCAATATTTCCATTGCTTACTTAGAAATTATTGTTTTCTTTGGAATTGGAGTGACAACTCAGGAAGTGCACTGAAGCAGTTAAAAAGATCATGGACTGGCACTTGCAATAAATGAGCCAGGCACAGCTGTTGTACTTTACCGTAATAAACCACAATAAAATGTTTCTGCAATAGTAGTAGGGCTCTTGTCTAGCCTCTGTACGTTGCCACTAGAGGGCAGCATGATTAAACACTTGAGCAGATCTGAAATTCCATCCTTTAGAGCAGGGGTTCTCCAACTATTTTTGCTGTGCTTCCCTTTGAAAGTATTTCAGGCTGTGATGACCCCCCCTTCCTCCCGCATACCATGCCATGCCACCCTTACTTCGGCACAGCGCTGCCTTCAGAGCTGGGCGCCCAGTCAGCAGCTGCCGCTGTCCAGCAGCCCAGCTCTGACAGTAGTGCAGAAGTAAAGGTGGCAATATATCGACCCCCCTACAATAGGCTTGCATCCCCCTTTTGGATCAGGACCCCCAGTTTGAGAAACATTGCTTTAGACCGCAGTGGTCACATGGTGTGGGAAGACATTGGCACAACCACGTATTACTACAGGGACAAGAGACAGTGAATAAACCCAATGTTTAAAAACTGGTTACCTAACCACTTAATACATTTTCCTCTCTCCCCTTCTTGTGAGGCCTGTTTGTTATCATGAAGCACACGTCACCTTGTGACATAGAGGCCCATTGATGCCAATAGGTAAAGGGTTCTCTGCGCTGGGTCAGGAACTCCTAACAGGCCTGACAAACTCACTACACCTAACACATTGCTGCTGTATAGAATACCATTTGAGATCTTAAATGAAAGCCAGGATGATGCTGGCCAAAAATATCATTGTGAAGTGTGTGTACTCATTATATTTAAGAAGTTATGTCAATATACTGAAAATATGTGTTTGTGTCCAGATGTTAGTCCCCAGCAAAGGTGAAAAAACTGGTTTAGCCAGACAAGGGATGTATATTTGCATGACTGCTTAGGTTCATATATAGATTAAGCATGGTAAGCCAAACACAATGGGAGCTACACTTGTATTTCAAGTCAACATACGGATGTGAAATAAACAGACCTGCGGGAAGACACCTTGGAGCCAGCTCCCCAAGAAGGAAATCTCAGGGGTCTCCCCATCTTTGGGGACAAAATAATGAGTTTTGGGAAATATAAGGAAAAACAAAAAGACTTTCTGTCATCTATTGACTGAGGAAACCGCTTAAAGGGTAGGAGGTATTCATGAAAACCAGTATCCGAGCTATGACTAAAACAGCTCTGTTAAATACTGAATCCTTAGAAGAGAACAGATTCTTTCAAATAGGAAAAGGTGACCATCCATAAGTATAGACCTGGGATTGCATTTTATGTTTTCTTTTATTTGAAATCTATTCTTCTTCTTATCCTTGCTCGCTAGCTCTTAAAATCTTAACCTTCATTTAGAAGTTTGTATTTGTTTTCACTATAAAGAGATTGCCATGCTGCATTGTTATAAAGGATCTGATCCAGAGCTGTTCTAGTCAAGCTGTGGGTACTCTGTGCCTTCAGGGACAGCTTAGCTGGTAATTCCTGTTAGGGCCCAGTGACAAGGGCTAGATATTAGAGAGGGGGATGCTGGTAGATGGGGCTCGGGGTGTGACTGTGACTAGCCTGCATAGAGAGGGTGGGGTTGTGGATACTGGAAGTCAGTGCTTGTCTGGGGCCACAGGCTGTTGGTTTCAGGGAGCTGATCTATAGCAGGCATCAGGCAAAGATGCTTCATGCTATGGGCAGGTGGTGATGAGGCACCTCACACCCTGAATACCCCTGGGGAGTGTCACACACCTATCAAAAATGGAGGTTTAATATGATCCTTCTGCCCAGTCTCTCAGCTGGGATGCACAATAGCCTCAGCAAATACCCACCTCGGCATATGAGGTTCCTTGCTTCAGTTAAAGGAATGGGCTAAACAGACAATGACATGCCAAATCAGATTAGCGTAGCTCCTACCTTAAGGGGGCGGGTTTAGTAGGAAGAGAGGCAGAGGAATCCTTTTCTCCTAAACAGAAATAGAGCGGGGATCCCATTGCTGTCTACCCCCCAACCCAGACCAGAGCTCCAGTTCTTCCAGCCAGAAGGGAGTCCAACGATGCCATTAATACCATGGAAGGAATTTGCCCTTGTGGACAGAAGGAATTCCTGCCTGCCTTTCTCCCAGAAGCAGTGCTCTATCTAGGCCTACTTATCCAGAGACAAAGTGACCTAGACCTGGAGCCATGTTTCCCGTGTGGTGGGGCAGATCGTTAGCACTAGGTCACAGCGCTAGTAAAGATTTGTGGTGGAATCCTGCTCCCGCTGAAGTCAATGGGAGTTTTGCCATTAACATCAATGCGGCCAGGATTTCACCACCCTTGATTCTTTGTTTCCCATTTGAAATGCCTGTGGTGCTTTGCTGTGCTACTGCTGAACGGCTGCCATGTTCCGTCCCCAGCGTGGCTGCCCCTCAGCAGTGCCCGTGGGTCTCTAGCTACAGTCTGTGTCTGCTTTATGTTTGTAAAGTGCCGAGGGATCCTTTGGGCCAGAAAGAGTTAAAATGAACGAGAGACTTATCACTGGTTAATGCAGTCACCACGGTGTACATCTAATTAAAATACATCTTCTTTATAGAGTGCTGCTCCACTAATGAGTCACCAATGCAAAGACCTACTGGATCGGTGGCAGATGACAGGCATCTCTGGATGAGAGCTTCAAATGTGGTCTTCAGAACAAGATGCTCATCAGGAATAGGCTTCTTTGTAATCTTCTCCGCTGGCAATGACTGCACATGCTAAAGAAAAGAAGATGGGGTGTTAAACTCACTTTGGAAACCCCTCGGGAATTGTAGGTACTCTATCATTGTTTCTTAAACTCGTCATAAGTTACTAACAATCTGAGCATGCTCACTTGCTCCTCCCCTCCATGCCTGCGGAGCTGAGATCACTGAAGAGGCAACATTAGCAGTGTCTCAGTTGGGGAGTGCATCTGATGTCTCTTCTTCAGCAGTCGCTGTGAAAAGCAGGGTAGTCGCAGGGAGAAGCTACTCGATTCGCCTGACTGCCTGGCTCAGGGTAGTAGCAAGCGCAAAGCAGCAGCGACTAGGTGTTTATGGTTATAAAGAGACAACCTTGAATGAAGATGGGGGATACAAACCCCATGATGCTCTTTCAGCTGTGTAAGATCCTGCTACTCATAGTGAGATGAAAACCTCCTGGCATTAGTCTTGTTCCGGTTTGGGGAAAGGGGATGAATGCTCTGAGGTTGGGGTTGGGAGAAGGACACAGGACATGCCTGTAATAACTGATTTATAATTTATGTCCAACCGGTTGCTATTGCATTGTTTGTTATGATTACCAGGGGTTAATTCCAGCAGGAGTTCCTGGCATCTTTGCAGGAAAGGGGATGATGGCTTCAGGTTGCCCCATTCACAGATACCTAATGAGACAGGCATCGCTACCTATGACCAGGTTGAAATCAACCGTCAGGAGGGGACCCAGTATGGTCTGTAAGCCCATGGTCTGTAAGCCCGTCAGGCAGGAAGCTGGAAACAAAGAACCTTGGGACTGACAAACAGAGATTCTAAAGTACGGGGAGGAAGACACAGGACCATGGGAAGCAAAGTGAACCCCAGCCCCCAGAAGTGGGGGTGCCTGGGAGAATCTAGGTCAGACAGATATGCTTGTAGATTTGTTGTGTTAACCCTCCCGTTCCCTTGTTATGCTTGGCCGTACTATTGAAGTTACACAATACTTTGGTTTGTCAAAGCTGTACTGGGTCTCTATATTCACACTGGTCACACCTGTGAAAGAAAGGCTGCTGGCAGCCAAATTTAGTCAGGCCTGCTCAGCCATCACAGTTGGTGCACAGGAGGCTGCAGCCCACCCTCTTGTTTAGTCTGCGGAAGAGAAGAGTGAGGGGGGATTTGATAGCCGCTTTCAACTACCTGAAAGGGGGTTCCAAAGAGGATGGATCTAGACTATTCTCAGTGGTGGTAGATGACAGAACGAGGAGTAATGGTCTCAAGTTGCAGTGGGGGAGGTTTAGGTTGGGTATTAGGAAAAACTTTTTCACTAGGAGGCTGGTGAAATACTGGAATGGGTTACCTGGGGAGGTGGTGGAATCTCCTTCCTTAGAAGTTTTTAAGGTCAGGCTTGACAAAGCCCTGGCTGGGATGATTTAGTTGGGGATTGGTTTTGAGCAGGGGGTTGGACTAGATGACCTCCTGAGGTCCCTTCCAACCCTGATATTCTATGATTCTATGATTCTCTTGTCTGAGAGTGGGAGAATCATGAGATTCCACCCTGGAGACCTAAAGCCTTGAGGCCTAAAGTCTGAAGGGGTTGCATTCAGAGAGACCACTGAAGGGGGCAGAGGTGCAGATAGCCTTGAACCGTGAGACGGTTTACTCGATTTTGCCTTCTCTCTCAGCCTCTCTCTGGATTTGTCTACATGAGAAAGATGTACTGGTTCAATTTAAATTGTTTTTTATACCCATTTAAACCATGCAAACCCCCATGTGGACATTCTTACTTCAGCTTAAGAGGGGCTTATTTCAGTTTAACGGAAACCAATTCCCAATCGACTTATGCTAAACCAAAACAAGAGTGTACACACAGCCTTTTGAATCAGTTTAGTTAAACTGGTGCAACTTTCTTGTGTAGTTGAGGCCTAAGATGAACAAAGAAAGTTCTCATTCTGTGTCTGTTCCGTGCCTATCACAGTGAGTCCCCAATCCTGGATGGAGCGGTTAAGCACTACCGGAATACAAAACAACATCATCTTAATTACCATTACCTGTATGGTATTGCCAACTGGAGCTCCTGGTGCCCCCTCTGTACTAGTTTTTGAGATAGCCGGAGGCATGACTGACAGCCCCAGAGGCTGCTGAATAGGCTGGAAAGGGTTTTGTAAAATGGGCTGCCCTGATGGAAGATGCGAGGGCTGAAACGTAGCCTGGGTTGCAGGTGGCAGTGAAGTTGGCGGCTGCTGCATCTGGGATTGTGGATCCAGCAGAGGATTCATTATTGGGGATGTGATGGGAACAGGAGGCATGAAGTGATCAGGTATCTAAAGAAAATCAAACAGAAAGTTTACCATGCCTTCTCTGCTCATTATTTCCACAAAAAGGGCTGTATTGTACTAATCCTGTCTTTCAAACATGATGTACTGTAATACAGAAATGTAGGAAACAATCCCTTTCTCCCATCTCCTTGTACATTTTTACTTATGACATAAATTGACACAGTTGTACAAGTGATAGATAACAAGTACATAAAAGGTCTCTGTTCCAAAAATCTTACCACCTAAAACCCTGATCCAACAAACACTTACACACATGCTTAACTTCAAGCCAAATGGCTAGTCACCAACTGAAAAAGCATGCGATTAAGTGTTTACAGGATTGGGATCTACAGGCAGTAGCGGGTACAACATAGTAGAATACACTATAGAACTCACAGAGTGGCATACAGTCATTACAACATGGCATTTTATTTCCAAGAAAACGAAAGTGTTAGTGAGAATGAATTTCAGTTAATAACATAAAATTAACTCCTAAATATCCAGATTATTTAATGATAGCATTACTCAGATGGGAAATAATCTATGAATACTTCATTTCTTATTGTTTTTTAATCTGTGTTTATATTTTAAGATCTTCTTTGCAAGAACAGTTTTTATTCTCATCTGTAAAGCGCCTACCCCACAGCTGGCACTATCCAAACAATACATCTTTCAAATGAGAGTCAAGCCTCTGGCAAACAGATTTCTATTAAATCCAATTATTAATGCATTTCAGAACTAATGCCTAAACGTTTGTATGTACATATTCACAAAAGGCCACAAACGTGAGAGAGAGAGAGAGAGAGAGAGAGAGAGAGAGTTTGGGAGAGGAAAGAACAGATGTCTAAATGGGATGCTGGCTTCTGTTACAACTACAATAACATGAAAAACAAACCCCAGTTAGACTTTCCACACTTTTTAAGGGTATTAAAGGAAACAACAAGAAAGTCCAAGATGCTAAGTGTAGTTCTGGTTTAATGAAACCGTAATTATGGCTGGTTGCTTGACATGGCAAAAGACATGTTTTGGTCACAGCAAAAAAAAGCAAAAGTCACAGTTTTAACTATAAAAAAAAAGAAAATTCATGGCCCTCAAAGTTTTAATGAATAAATATTAAGTCATTAGTCATGGGAAATTATAAAAAAGGCTTGTTTGGGGGGAAAATGCAAAATATCCTTTATTTTACAAAAAAAAATTGTTTTAAAACCATTTAACAATATTTAAGTAATAGTTTAAAAACCATTAAGAAACGCATACTCTATTATACTGAAAATACACAGGAAATAAATCCGTGTGTAAATATTCATAATGGAAGCTTGGCTGGTACCAATTAGTGCAAGCTGACAAAGATCATGACTTTTTATTGAAATAACTCCCAAAATCTAAAGATCAGGTTGTGTTTCAGAAGCCATGGCTATGACCAAAACATTCCACAACAACAAATCCAATTAAAAAGACAGCACTTTCTAATCAGTTTTTTTATTAATTTATCATAAGGGCGTTATCCAGACTGGTATGCTTCCTCCTCCTCTTTGAGAGTATTAACCCCCTCTAAAAGGTACCCCAGACTGACAGCTTTGGAGACCAAAGCCCGGATTTTGTCATGTACAGGAACAGTGCAAGCTTCCTCAACTCCATCCTGCCAATGATGTTTGGTAATCCTGACCTGCACAGACAAACTCCAGGGGTTACTAGTTACTGCAGTTTTGTCTCCATGTACATTCACAACCTGATTCTGTGTGCTCAGACTGCCTTGAAGAACTGAACAGATCACCCTATTTGATTTCATGTGGGCTACTATGACAGAATTTTGATCACTGCAAAATGTTCCACAATGAACCCAGAGGCTAGAATTAAAAGGCTCATAATAACATTAATAAATAAAAGCGTCCTGAGCTCCTCACTCCTGCTGTCTACGCTGGTCATGCTGCATTTTCCCACCCAGACTCTGATAAAGGTAAAGTTTTATATCATGGTCTCTCATCGTGACACTTGTCATACCATTAGTAAATACCAGGGGCCAGAACCTCAACTTGTGGACATTGTTGTAGCTCAAGAGAAGATCAATGGAGCTATGACAACATAGGCCAGCTCAGAGTCTGGCCCTAGGGAAAACATTCACAATTCACCTGCTTTTCTGCAAATAACCATGGTCCATAGTATTTTTGTCCCAAACTGTGACCAAACCGATTATTAACAACAATTTTCCCAAGAACTCAGTCTCCTTTGGATGCATATTTCAGGGTGTTTACGAATGTATTTCAGGAGAAATATATGCTGAAAATTTACATTTCTTCCTTCCCTTTAAACGCAACTTTTATTCACGGTGCTATTAAATTGCTGTTTGATGATAACACTTCATTTTTTTCTTCTTCCAGCAATGGTTTTCATAACGTTTAGTTAAGATACTGCTTTTTAAAATGCATCATATGCAGTTTAGTGGGATACCAATCTCATACAATACCTTCTTCTTCTTTGTAATTCTGTTCAAAGCAGGAGGATCATTCCAGCCATTTTGAGGTCCTATAACAAAAAAAGGCAACATTAATCATTTGTTGGAATCCTAGAAGTTGGGGAATAGACCTATTTGCCACACTACACCTCCAAATTACTGTTCTAGCAACATCCAAAACTCTTAAGCAAGGCTGGCTCTGTGCCATAGTTGTAAAACTGGTGGTTATGTGACCCGATAAAGTCTTGGTTCTCAAATCTGCTACTGCACCACTAATATTCATGATGGTAGAACAACACATCCCTTGTGCTAAGCAGCAAGCCCTGCAGTTCTTTACACTGAAAGCCCGTTCGCTATATCTGCCTTAGAGAGGTTACTTTCTTTACAGCTAAGCTGGAATTTGACATAGTCATCTTGAGCTTCCCCTCCTGTACATAATATAAAACACCTGAATGCATTAAATTAAACTCCTAGTAGTCAACATAAAAAGCAAACTACCAACCATCCCAAGAGAGCAACGTTGCACTGCCAAACCTTCTGAATTTTGGCAATGTTGCTGGCAGAAACACAGTTAGGACCGCACAGCCAAAGTATGTTAACATAGTCTCTCAGTTATTTATGAAGGTTTCACTATATCTGTTTGTAACAAAACAAATCAGACCATTTTCTGGGCAATTTTGTTTGCACAACTACATTAACATTATGATAAAAGTTAATCAACAGTGGGTACCTCAGAGAAGTTTGGAAAAAAGCAGTTAATGGGCACTGAATTCTGCTTAAGACATTTCTGAGAATTGCTCCTCTGCTTTTTTGTGACGGATGTTTACATAGCAACAAGATGTATTCTCCAACAACAACAGAAGGAAAACAGAGAGGATATGCCAAGTGAAGAATAAACATCAGTAGGACTCTTAAAATCCTAGATCACATTCACCTGCGTGCTCAGTCTAGAGACACAAGGCAGTCATAAACCAGGTTTACCCAGCCAGTTAAATAAGGTTTATGGCTGTGTTGGGTCACAAAAGCAGAGTAAAGCTGCCTGAGCAGACTGGTGATTCTGGCCCCTTGCATTCAGGCCAACGTCATAGTAATGAGGAAAGAGAAATACAGAATATAGATTATCTGAGCAGAACTGTTTTTAATAATTTTTTCAGTGGTTTTCATGACAAATCAGCTCATTAAAAGAGAGTGTTTTCTGTGTACAAAGCTTAGATTAGTGAATTAAAAATTGTTCCAGTATTTCATTATGCTCATTTAATAGGGGCTACTGTATTAAAAATCAACTTTAATGCTGGTTAAACTGGGGTAATGAGGATTTATTGTTCAAAGCCACAAAAAGCCAAAAGAAAAAAATTCAATGGACTTTTTCACCACAGTGTTTTTGTCTTCGTAAACTATGAATTCATGTTCACACAGTGGACTGTGTTACTTCAGTACAACTTAACTGGACTCTAAATTTAACAAGCACTTGAGAGTTTTGTTAAACAAGTTCCATAGCCAGCATGCCTGTAATACCTTAAAGGGGCCTATTAAACAATTAATTAAAAACTTTCTTGTTAACCAAAACTCAGTCACATCCCCTGACCGAGAACATCACGTATCATGTCCCCTACCTAGCTGGCACATCAGTTTTCATAAGATTTCAGATATAGAAAGCCTGGCTTTTGTAGCACAGACTATGACATCAATTTGTTTTAGCATTACTAATACTGGTAATAATTTTATAGAATTCAGTTAAAATGCATCAACTCATTTCTGTGGTTAAAAATTCCAGTCCTGGTATTATTTATGTTCATTAGGATATTATAAAATTTGATTCAATTAAAATTGTATTGACAAAGAGCATTGAATTTAGTGTACTATGAGGGTCACATGCATTCCATTAATTTCATATGGTGGCTTAAATGATTTCCATGTTATACTGTAGCTAGTTCACCTTGCAGGGTAGAGGCCTGGTCTTGAGAAGACTGATTTTCTGTAGATAAAATGCAAAAATAACTAAGGCGTTTAAAAAAAGTAAACATAGCCTAACCTGTAATTATTTTTCTCATTAGCTATTTCATTTCAATAAGTGTGCAAAGCTTGAATTTTCATCACCTGACAAAAATATCTAACTGAATTAAATAGCCAGTTTAATGACAACTTTAATTAGTACTATATGCTGCCCCATCAACCCTGCAGAATGACTTTCCTCTGCCCTCCCAAAACATGAGTCTGACTCCTTTCCCATTTAGAATGTCATCATTTCAAGTGGCTCCTAATAATTGTTGCAGAATCCTGACTCACTTTTGTTATCAGGCCAACTGAACCAAGAGACTTCTCATCAGAGAAAAAATTCCCTCAACACAATGGCTTCCACTCGGAAAAGCATTTAAGCATCTGCTCAAAGGGCTAGACTTCAGTAGGACTTAAGCACATGCTTAAGTGCTTTCCTGAATCAAGACCTATATGATTATTTTGTATTTATACTGTGTCAATATCACATTTGTTATGATACGAGCTTCGCACAGAAATATAAAGCAAGTTCCCTGCCCTAACTGAGCTGACAATCCAAATAACATGACACAGCAAGATATTTTACATCACCTACAAGGAAAAAGGGGAGCACTAAACAGCTATTCTACAGTATATTTAAGATTTGTTAGGCACCATCTGTCATTAACCCTGGTTTTTAGAGATTTATAATCCTTGCACAAACGTCTCACTGGACTGAGACGTGCACTGTCATAACCCCCAAAAAGAAGGAATACTGTGCAACACTAAAAATCACTTCATGCTTAAGATGGATGCCACAGATAGGTTCCTTAAACATCTGCTGTTGTAAAAGTCCAGATGGTTTAAAATGACATTTTAATGACATTTCAAAATGACATTTGAAAGCACTTACTTTCTAATATGATCTTATTGATATGCTTAGCCTACTAATTTTTACATTTTTCCATAAAAAAACTAATGGAAAAAACTGCGCGTGGAGTTCTAGCTTTTCTACCTGCATCTTCAAATGATGCTGGTTTACTGCATATATCCTTTAATCTTAAAGCATTAGATTTTTATTTATTTATTTTGAATGAATAAAGTTTAAAAAGAAAAACAACCCACATCAAAATGATATTAAGATCCTGGATTACAACATATGAAAGCATAGAAATTCAAAGTCAAGGATCAAACCTCATTACTAGGCATAACCATCCTGTTTGCTTAAATTAATACACTTTGGTAGACATTAAACATCATGGATTGAATACAGACACTTGATTTATCGTTTATTACAACAATCTATAATCCATTAACAACCCCCCACCCAGCTGCTCTCTGCCCCCACTTCCTTTCCTCCCTATGACTGGAGGGGTGTTAACGGACCACTTCACCTTGAATGGTCCCTTGAAATGTGTGTTAACTACTTATGCTAAACAATCTGTTCCACCTTGTATTTCGCTATGACACCGATAAAGGGCAGGTCTACATACACATAAAATGCTGCATCGGCACAGCTGCACTGCTAAAGTAAAGATGCTCCTACGCCAACTGGAGAGCTTTTCAATGCAGCGCTGTATACGGGGGTGGGGTGGATTAGGTTGGTATCACTACGTCACTCAGGGTTGTGGTATTTCAGATGCCTAAGCGATGTACTGATACAGGTCTGTAGTGCACACTTGAAGAAGAGCTCTATGTAAACTTGTCTCTCTCACCAACAGAATTTGGCCTCATAAAAGATATTACCCCATCCACCTCATCTCTCTGTTTGCACCTACACATTTGGAGGGATAGCTATGAGCTTCACATTGGCTTTATGTTTTCATGTATTTAATATAATGGTGACTTACTGAGTGGCTTTTTTCACTATGCCGTGCAGCTTCTGTGAATAATGTTGGTGGCTAAGGCACCGTAAGTACAGTTTATTTATCAAGACTACTCTGAGGGGATAGAGTTTGAACAGACTATATATTGTACTTTCACCATTAAAAGAGTTTTAAAAAGCAAGTTTTCCCTCTCTGGTTGGTACAGTTTTCTGAGAGAAATGATCTAACAACCTGAGCAGAACAGTCTGTTGAAGGTTCCCTGAAACATCTTTTTTATAAAGTTCCCTCAATTGCAGCAATATGGTTCACACTCAGCCGCCCATCCCTGTGCAATAGAGCAATTCAGCACTTAAGACGCAATGGGACTAAGCATGTGACTGAAGTTAAGTATGTGCTCAAATGCTCTGGTGAATAGGGATGGACTTAAACACACACTTAAAGGCTCAGTGCTGAAATCTGCTAATAATCAATTAAAAGAATTTTCAACACCCAAGTTTAAAAGTTTTAAACTTTACACCAGATCTCCCCCCTTACTAGCTACTGGGACAAATTCAGCTGATATTGCTAATGTTGACAGAACTTGATAAAAAGAAGCGTAGGTCACCTTTGAGCAAAAAATGGAAACTTAAAGTGACCCATATTACAGTGCTTGTTATTAAGGCCGGAAGCTTCTACAGTGCATAAGTGAGAGCTGTACCCTACTTTGGAAGAGCCATATGGACTATATTGCTTAAACTTTTAACACAAGAAACTTAAAAGGTGACAGATCTCTCAACTGTATTCTAGTGACCCATATATAATAGTAAAATGGATTAGAGAGAAAACTGTTAAAGTGGTTTCCTACTACTTGCATTTTTTGGAAGGTACAGGAGCAATGCTGTCTGCATTACAGTGTGCTGCTTTGCTTCTGCAAGGCTAGGAAACTTGGAAGCAACTCCCACTCCACCTGGTATACTAATAACTCCTCCTCGTGGTGTACACCATCCTCACACAAAGATGGGGAAGGGTATCCCACTGCCTCATCAAGAAGAGGAAAAGAGAAGGTATTCTGTCCGTTTGTAGAACATATGGGATATTAACAGTCTCAACGGGGAAGACACATCCCTACAATGTTAAACAATGCTGCCCAGGCTGACAGGCCCCCAAAACTGACTCCACTCTTCCCTGGACAGAGTGGACATTTTTCTCCTAACGTGTGTGTGTTAATGTAATACTCGTGAAAGGACCTGGAGCTACAGCCTGGGAGACAGCAGTCCTGTTTATCCAGAGAACAGGCACAGTCAGGGTAGGGGCAGAACCAGCTTCAGATAAATGCAAGTAACACCCATGTGCCCGAGCCACCCTTTTGAGCTCCTCCTGGTCAAGGGTGCCTCATTCCTGACCCAGCTTGACTGCTCAGAGGACAGATCAACTTCCACATCCATTCAAACCATGACATCTCTGAGCTTTTTGTGTTGGGGACACTTGTCAATTGGAATGGACCAAGACCAAATACATTTCACATCGATCAAAAAAACAGCGTCAGCCTTTCAGTCGCTAGCAACCTGGGCTGGATTCCAGCAGGCAACCTAGAGGCTCTATAGCGCATTAACAATGTTCTGAGCAAACCATTTCCCCACCAGAAAAGACATTTAAAAGAAAGTCCAATGGTTTGGTCTCAGAGCCCATTAACAGGACACTGTCCCTTTAAACAATGGACTCCTTGCCCAAACACAGCCCTGTTTTCCATTTGCAGCATTACTCCCTTATCCCCTTTGCGTTAACAGGCTAGAGCTAAAACAATGTTTAAATCTGAATTCCTCACGCTCATGTATACATCAGGACCGGAAATGCTGTTTAAAAGTTATCTGAGGAATAAGTGACATTAATAAAGAGATAGGTTGAGCATCATGCAGGTCACTAAAGCAGCTCAAACTGTAAACAACAGTAAAGGATGCTTGAATCCCTCTGTTTCTCACCATGCTGGCAGACTCTGTTATCATGCACACTCAAACATGCTCTTGAGTTCTAGCAACAGACACATGCTACTTTTGTTTGTTTGTTTATCTTATAGAAAAAACATGCCATTGAAGTGTTTCTAAATAATTTGTGATGCTCTTTCAGGGCATTCATAAGCACAGTAATCCCATCACAGCTGATGATTAGGAAAACAGAGCTAATGACTGCATCTCCGTGAGGCTACTCAGTAGAAAGGGCTTCTTAAATTAAATTTGATCCAACACTGGGCTTGACCTTTCTTTCATTTATAGATGTGTGTGACTTGGGGATGACACTACTGAGAAGTTATGCTAGTAAAAATGGTGCGAGTAAGAAGAGAACCAAGCTCACTGCATCCATGATATTTGCTCATTTTTAGGTATTGGTTCACCAACCACGTAGCAATTTTGCCTCTGTCCACACGATGGTTAAAATTGTGCCAGCATCAATTGTGTAGGAATACTGTTCTAGCATGGTTTCTCTGACCAGGGCAGACAGAGATTCTTTTTCTATAGCACAATGTGACTCTCAGAAGATCTCTGCACACATTGATCAGGGAATCAAAGCTATTATGCTAGCACTGTTTCAGCTGTAGTGGACAAGGCCTTACAGCTGTACTATGCACAGAAAGGATAATGCCATTTTTAGAAACACTGGGCATTAATCCTAAAATGCAGCCAAATTTTATATTAATAATTCACCAGAACACACAAACTACAACAACAAAACCTCACATAAGCAAAATAACTCCTTTCAAGCGCAGACCTGTTCTTTGGGATGCAGGAAGCTCATTGGTTGCAGGCAGAGTACCTGTTGGTCCAGTCGACAGTGCATAAGCCACAGAAGTTGCTGGAGCTCCTGGTCTGCCATGCTGGAAGGATGCACCAGAAGAAGGAGTGGGGAAAGAAGAGCCAGCATTCAAGCTTGCTGGAGAGGGTTGAGGTTGTCCTGGATATAACTGAGAGGGCACGGAATGGGGAGAAGCAGGAGGCATATAGGGAGGGTTAGCATAGGAGGTTGAAGCAGGAGGAGCAATAGGTTGTTGAGGGTGATAGAGTGTTGGTCCCCCCGTTCCAAAAGAATATTGCTGTGTTGGTTGATAAGCTACATAGGGGGAGAAAAGGGAGAGGTTTTGTTAGTAACATTATTAGAATAGGAGAAAGCTACTATCCTCTCCAGTTTTTATGCCCCATTCCCTCTTCCTAGCTACCAAGGATCACAACTTTCCTCCTGATTTCAGTTGAGCAGAACACTTACATTTTAAACTAGTTTGATGGCTTAATAAATATAAAAATGCCCCATCACGTAGGTCACCTAACTTGAATAGCAAGCTCAGGCCTCATGTTTCTCCAAAAGCCAGCTACAGGGGAGAGTCTTGCTGCTGGTAGGTAATAAGCTAGTATCCTGCTAGTGCAGGTTAAAGGTGCCAGATTGTCCCTCTCTGTAGTGGAGGGTCAAATTTCACATCAGATTCCCTTAGTGGCAATGCTCACCTCCTCCCTTTCCAACCCACTTGAAATGGCTTCCTGGCTAGCCAGTTCCCACTCCCACAATGTGGTGCTTGGACTCAAACCTCACTCTGTTGCTGGAGCCTGGGAGGCAATGGGAATTATGTCCTTTTTCACAAAGACCTTGATTATCAGCAGCTCTCTGCTTCTCTCCCAAAACTAATAAGTGTCAGGCCATTACACAACCCATACACTCAAAATTAACAGGCGAGAAAAATTAACAGGTGTTAGAAAGACTGGTGGCTACTTCTGTGGGAGCCTTCTAGATTCGGAAAGTTAGGAGCAACATCATCCACACGATACTCCTGTCAGGCAGGAAAGTAGGGTCCCCACTTGACAGACTGGGAAACCCATACAGAGGAGATAAATGACATGTTCGCAGTTACAGTTAGTAGCAGAACCAAGGCCAGGACTCGGGTCTCCTCACTGCAAGGCCCCGATCTCATCACTAGATGACACAACTCAAACACTGTGCCTGGTTTAATCTTGGTGTTTGTCAATTCTCCTCTGCTGCCGTAAGATCCTTTCTCCATATTCTCTCTCACTCCCCGCCTCGTTACTCTTCCACATCCCGTGTTTCTTTTGTTATTGTTTGTTTTAAACAGGCTACTGCAGTTTTCTCTTCCTCGTTTATCTCCAATCTTTGTCCTTATCTATGGTCTCTTCCCTATCCCCTTTCTCTCTCTCTCTCTCTCTCTCTCTCTCACTCACTTTGAGCCGACTCTGCAATAACTGAATTAGGTTAAGTTCCTTCTCAACCAGTAGGCATGCTGCTTGAGAAACACCAGGCTCCGGAGTACTAGTAGGGATCTTTGGCCCTCTGAGCTTTTAGGAAGGGCCAGTCTAGGCCTCAAACTAAGATTTGTTGGTAGCCACCTGCTTAACTATAATTTAGCTGTTCAATAGGCAGTGCCACATCATCACTGACAAAATACCCCTCAGTATGGCGAGTGACCAGGAATAATAGCAGGAGCTTTCCGTGGATTGTTCCCTCACCCAAAGAGTGGGACTGGTTTCCCCATTGGTCTGAACCTCCCGAACAAACTCACTCATGCGAATGTTGTGTAAATAAGCTATTGCTACTTACTCTGTGGGTACGTCTGTCGTGCCCCCGCCTGCGAGTACACGTTGTAGCCGGGAGAGGCAGCCTGATGTGGCAACACATTCGGATGAGCAGCCCCTGGTGGCATAATAAAACCTGGGGGTGGAGGATTGTCTCCCTGGGACACAAGAATGCATTAAAGAGAAAGGAGATTAGATTTAATCGGTGCTGCTAACAGGTTGCCAGAGGAGGAGTTGAATGGGATTTCACAATTTCATATTTAAAGGCCTCAAATTGACATCAACAGAAAATAGCCACCACTGACATAACTGTGCTGATCATTCCACCACCTCCGTGAGCCAGGCTTCTTGAACAATATAAAGGTGAACCACAACCAAAGTGATGCACTATCCTTTAAACAGGAAATGAAGAAGCAGACATCCTTAGAACACAAACCCTTCGATTTAACGATGTGTAGATGATGTGTAGCAAGTCACAAAAACCTGACATCTTGATATTTCAACCAAGACACTTTTTAAAGGTTAAACCTGTTATTTCCAACATTAGGGGGGGAGAGAGAGAGAGAGAGAGAGAGAGAGAGAGAGAGAGAGAAAAAAAAGACTACTCTTGCAACACTTGCATGATTCCACTGCCAAAAGGAAGCTGTGGAAGTTCTCACTTGAACACAATTTTTTATTAAACACCAGCTATAATGCTTTTTCAAGGCTAGCCGTCCGGGTAATATCTGGAAACGTAACAAGAGCTGCATGGAAACAAAAAGTCAGATTGACCTCAACACCTGTTGCTGTCTCCCAAATGCACCAGAATGCATTAAGCATACAAATTGTATTTGGGGGTATTTATTTAAAGGGAGCACGATCCGCTCAAAGAGGAATAATGAATGTTATACCTGTGTGTCAGAGGGAGAGGCTGCAGAAGGATGGCTGGGAAGGGCAGTAGGAGTTTTGTTACTCCAGGTAGTGACAGTAGGGGCAATTCTAACCTGAATTGAACAAAGAAATACCAATCACGGAAAATAAAATGAAAAAAATAAATAAATAAAAACACCCTAAAGGGTATCACGTTACCAGATGCAATGCAGGTTATAGGAACTCTGTGAACACACAAAATCAGGCATCCCAGTGCTTTAAAGCAGCCATGAAATCAAGGTAATAAAATAAAAATAAAGACACAGCCTAAATCATTGCACATTCAAAAGCAAACAGAGAAGACAAGAGGTGAAGAGTTTTGGTATCTAAAGGGAATCACAGCAGAAAGATGGAGCACAGAGAAGGTTGTAACAGTTAGAAAGTAGACTGTTGTTTGAACAGCATTAGACATGCCCCTAAAGCCAGGTCTATCAGAGCATCAAAATTACAAAGCCTCCTTTTGTCACACTTTCGTTACTGCTATAAAAATTCACCCCGTGCTGAGGGCTCACACCGAGCAGCGCTTAAACAATAGCCTGTAAGTTACAAGGCTTCAATTAAACGGAAATTGACTGCCTTCATATAAGTGGGGTTTCTTTAATTTGGGTTCACAAGACCCTCTGAGGTGTCTTGTTTAAAAAAAATAAAATTTGAAATCCAGCTGTAGCACATGCACAATAAGCTTTTTCCCCAGTGTTAGTCTCCTCCCACAACTGGGTCCTCAGAGTTCCCACAGGATACCAGATATCTCCTATACCCATGTTTTCCATACTTTCCCAAGCCCTTAGCCTGATATTGTAATCACTATCTTCCTGACCAAGGGTGAATGAGCAGGACTCAGTTGGCTCATCTATACCACATCTTTAAGTGGCGAGAGAGGGTGCTGTTGAGCGATGGGAAATACTGCCGTACACTGAATTCGCAGTGCCTACGTTGCATGTCAGAGGAAGGAGACGGGAGGGGAGCTTTAAATCCAGGGCTTTGCATAGTTAAGAGTAAAAGCAACAACATGAAGTTACCACCTGGCTCAGGAATGACTTTAATACACCGATTTCTAATAATAGCAGCAGTTTGTTTAGTCTGGAGAAGAGAAGACTGAGAGGGGACAGTTTTCAAGTACATAAAAGGTTGTTACAAGAAGGAGGGAGAAAAATTGTTCTTCTTAACCTCTGAGGATAGGACAAGAAGCAATGGGCTTAAATTGCAGCAAGGACGGTTTAGGTTGGACATTAGGAAAAACTTCCTAACTGTCAGAGTAGTTAAGCACTGGAATAAATTGTGTAGGGAGGTTGTGGAATCTCCAGCATTGGGGATTTTAAGAGCAGGTTGAACAAACACCTGTCAGGGATGGTCTAGACAAAACTTAGTCCTGCCTTGAGTGCAGGGGACTGGACTAGATGACCTCTCGAGGTCCCTTCCAGTTCTATGATTCTATGTATTTTTTGATATAATGAGCCATTACAACAACAAATATGAACATTTTAATAACTTCCTAAATATGAATGTGCATGATCTGATCAATAATCAGTTTTCAATTTTAAAAAGTTAATTAGATGCTTTTCGCCTACTGAAAAAAAGAGCATTACAATGCAACACAGACGGAAGCCCATAATTAAGCACATGCTTAAAGTTAATCACATGCTTAAGTGCTGGCCTGAATAGGAATGAAGGACTTACACGTGTGTTTAAGTGCTCTCCCAAGTTGGAGCCAATGGCAATGAAACTAAAAGTGAATACTACATTTTACTTTGCTCTGTCCAATATACACAATGTTGCATGTCCATCTGTAACACTCCGTTAATATCAAATCCCTGCAGTACCTAAATGTGGAATTGTGTTTTTAACACAAGGAAGCAAGTCAAAAATTTCTTTGCACAGTTCACTTGGAATGTACTTGTTGGTTTGTGTTTAAACCATAATTTTACCTGTATGTAAGTTGTTTTTTTAGTAACAGTTCTCCCATCCCCTTCCTAGCATTTAACTCTGACGGATAGAAAACGTGAAACTTCAGTTTGAAGCATTACCAAGGCCATCTCATATCTAGGAAAGCTAACATTTTCCATAACAGAACATGAAGGTTATTGCAACTACAATTCATTGGTTACAGGAAGGAAGGTAAGAGAGACACAGAAAGGAAAAGCTGGCTTAATTATTTGTAATAATGTATCTGAAAACAGATCAAGCACAGTGATGTTTGCATCAATCTAATGAAGTGTTTTGACCACTCTGAAAGTTACTTTTTGTAAATTCTACATCCAGGAAATCACCTGGGGTTAACTCTGCAGTAAGGCATTCAAAGCCACTGATATACAAAGGAAGACAACAATGCCAAACACCCCTGACCCATCAACCTTTCCTCTTCCTTCTGCCCTCAAAAAAAGCAAATAATTTCATTTCCCTGATGCGATGCAGCATAAATCCCTCCGCAGCCAGAATCCAAAAAAGCTGGGAAGATGCAACTACTTGATTTACTTGACGCATCAGATGCCTCAAGGCCGGGAAGTGCGAGCATTCCAGTAAATCCACATCTTCAGGGCCCAGGGTGTGACGGGAAACCAAAAGTGCAGGCCTAGTTTCCCGTTTCCATTTTCTTCATTTAAAAACAGTTCCCATAACACTAATACACGCTTTCCGTTCTCAAGGAATTGGCTGAAAGCAGCTGGTGGCAAAAGAGCCAGCCAATCAATAATGGCTTGATAAGGGATTGGCGATCACACTTTAACTAGGAGAACAGCTGAGATGGCGTCTCTCACACCATCCCATGGCAGTAATGGCAAACCTGTTTCCCCTCCTTCTGCCATGTAGTCTGATTTGGTACAGCCTTGAGTCCAATCTAGCACAAAGGTCCCCACCTCCTTTATATCTCATTTGCCTTCCCACCCAACAACTTCCTCCTCTACCCCAGACTCGCTCACTCATTCTTCCAGCACACCTCACGCTTTAGTTTTCCAGGCCTCCCTCACAGCACCTCATCCCTGTCCAGGGTGCGGATGCTCTCCTTACACAGCTCCTATTCCACCTGCCTGTTCCCCACACCATTGGGAAGAGATTTTAAGCATGAGGCTTTACTGGCCACCCAATCCTCTGGCACAGTCTTCTGTAATGTCCGTCACATTGACTCACAGCATGGGCCAGCAGAATCGGCATCACCTGTCGTGAGTTTGCTATTGCAGCTGTAAAACAATTTCTCAGGCTAATTACAGAGCAACGGGCTGCAAATTGAAAAGCCAGCCTGTCCTTAGCTGAAGAGACGGTAACTGCATGACAGGACTGCATCCCAAAGGCTGCATGTCGCAGGGGAAAATAAAAATAAAAATATCCCCAAAGCTGTAGTGATTTGCACTGAAATACATTTTAAATTCAGGAAAAAAATATCTCCAAACCCAGGCTGCTTGATCAGATATATGAGAGGTGTGTCCAAAAGCAGAGTAAAGGAGGCATCTACGCAGATGGCAAGAAAGCACAAAGGAATTGCTGTCCAAAGGGCTTCTAGGCACATCACACACGCTTCGGATTCATGAAAGGAAACAAAGTGCACAAGCCATCATCTCCAAACCCCACGCAGTGGGAGCACTGCTTCAGCTTGACCGCTGTAACTCACTTACCTGCTGATAATACTGCTGGGCTGGGCCTTGGGGCATCTGCATTTGTCCAGCCACAGGTCCAGCTCTTCCCTTGGGCATGGGTTCTCTCTCATATGGGGACTTTGGTGCCTCCTGTCCCACTGGAAGTTCTCCCTGGGCTCTGCAAAGTCTGTCCTGCAACAGCACGATCTTTGGCTACAAATAGTAAACCAAAGCAAACACGTAATTACACCAAGTGGAATCTCTGGCATCAAATCAACAGATGGATGGCCACTTACTGATCAATTAAACTTCAAACGACTGTTTGAAAGAGGATGGGATATTCCACTGAAGAGTGTTCTGGTTGGCTGAAGCAAATCTGTTCGTCAGCCAAAAAAACAGGCATTCCAGCTGGATCCGGTGCAGGTGACTCTACTGGAAGCGTGGGTTGAATCCTAAGTTTGGTACTCTCATTCCCAGGCCGGCAATGGTGGGAATGCCACAGAAATGCAGAGAGAGGGGAAAAATGGGGCATGAGGGGTGACTGCAGCTATGACCACTGGTGACTGGCCCTGGAGGGCTCTTCTCTAATCCTCACTGGCCAGGAGAATGGCACACCATGAGCCAAGAAGGGAGAAGAATGAAATGCAACTCTCACAGCTCAGAGTAACAAAAAAAAAAAAAAAAAACTTCAATAGATATACAGGAATTAACCGATAGTCCAGTAGCCACCCTGGAAAACCTGTGGAATTCACACTAAGTGGTCAGCAGGAGAGGAATTAAACCATTTATTGTTAGAGACCATTGTCACTTGGGGTCCATAAAGCAAAGTCTTGGCTACACCTTTATTTATTTTCCAAAACAGCCTGCAACTTCTGAGGTATCAGGAGACAATTATACTGAGACCATGTTCCATTCCAGTGACTTTTCCCACGTACGCACAATAATAATCCCTGTCAATGCAGTTCTAAGCGGGAAGAAGAACTCCAAACCACATTGGAACATGACTTCAAGTGACAGTTTTGTACATGATGTGTGCCACGTATATTAATTAATTAATTAATCAATTAAAGCTTGTTCATCTAGAAGGGGGCAGAAGGAAAGTTAAGGCCACTTACCTGGTTGGTGTCCGCAGGAAGGAAAGCCAATGCAGTAGTAATGCTGCCTTGGGCAGCCAACAGATTGGCATATTGACTCATCTTCTCAGCCAGAAGAGCCCCGACAGCATCGGCGTCCATAGATCGTGTAAACTGCACAGCCTTACGCAGGATTACTACTTTCTCAATGAGGTCCTGGAGGATTATGACAGAGGGAAAAACAACAAGTTAATGGGATCAAGTGAGAGAAAATGGCCACTAACTACAGCATGTCAGTAACAGACTCGAGATCAACCTGGCATACTACACTGGTCTCATTACATTATTTTAAGCAGAATGAAAATAAAGGTTTTCCCAACGATTATTAGCTCGTGTTCTGTGTAACATTCAGAGCAAGATAATAGAACAGTAATCAGTGACCATCAATTTCAGTGCATTTTAAAATGTACTGACATTAAATAAACCAGCAGTAATCTGGTTACTCCATAAAGAAAAGCTTTTAAAAATTCTTATTTTATGAGATCTAAGGTACTTGTAGATTATCAGCAGCCATTTTTTCATTTTCATTAGTCAACAAAAAATGTTATTTACTGCCGTTACAAAAATTTTCTAGAAACATAAAGTAGAGACGGGAAAGACCTGTTAGGTCATCTAATCCATCTTCTTGCAAATGCAGGATTGTTCCCTAACGTACCGTTAATAGTGTTTTGGCAACTCTAGTTTTAATCATCTTAAGCAAAGAGGATTCCACCACTCCCTCTGGGAGACTATTCCACAGTCTAATCGTTCTTACTGACAAGAAACCGTTCTTGATATTCATCATAAATTTTCCATTTCTTGATTCCATTCCAGGACTCCTGGTTAAACCCATGTACCATTCAAAATCATTCTCCTCATTGCTTGCACCACCCTTTAACAACTGTGCCTCTGTGTATGCAGCCCAAATTGCATTGGTCTTTTTTTTCAAAAATGTTAACTACCAAACAGCACTGCAAACTCCATGTTCAATGAAATGTCTATCAACCCTTGCTTCGGTCTGAAACCTATTCCCCAGTTTCCTCCTTCCCATTGAACAGCTGTGTTTTGGATTATTTTTCCCCCAGATGTACTCATTAGTTTTTTTTTCCCAGTTGTATCTCACCTAGGGTGACCAGATGTCCTGATTTTATAGGGACAGTCCCGATATTCAGGGCTTTGTCTTATATAGGTGCCTATTGCGCCCTCCCCGCCCCCATTCCAATTTTTCATACTTACTATCTGATCGCCCTAATCTCACCGTGTTATTTTCTGTTCACATTTCTTATCTTTCTCTTATTCCTCCATCCTCACTCGTGTTTGCAGTAGCTCCCAGTTTAGTATAATTTGTTAATTTCGTTCATGTACAGTTTACTCCCTCTTCTAGACCATTAATGAAGGTACAGTATTTAAAAAATCCAGACCCACACATGAATTGCAATAGTACACCACTAGTATTGTGTGTTTATTGGACTGTTCTCTAGTTCAGTCATGTTTTTTTCCAAGTAAGTGAATATCTTAATCAAATCGACAAGCTTTTTTCCCCCCAGGATTAAAATAATAGTTTCTAGGATTTCCAGCTCTCCCATACCACAGTTCGCTGAGGCCTAATATTAGCTCATTTGTGTTTTTTTACAGTCTGAGCTGGTGAAGTGCAACAATCAAAATGCACATTCAAATCTAAGATACTTTTGTAACAAAGAAATCTTGTTCAGAAGACTTAAAAGTAATTCCAGTTATTTGAAATTCAACTACAAATGCATGATAACATAAAATACAGTTCTAAAATATTTCTGTTTTCTTCAGCCTACTGCAAATATTGATCAATGGCTCTGCGTGACAGTATTACCTCTAAAATTGAAGTCCAAAGCAATTTCATAGGATGGCAAAAGAAAAAAAAAATATGCAAGAATTCCCTTATAGCAGGGAAATAGATATTGACTTTGCCTTAAAAGGAGCACAACACATATATGTAAGTCCAAAAAATAAATATATCCATGTCCACCTTCAAAAACACCTGTGACTAACTATTCTGGGTTTTACTTTTAGGTACTTAGTCCCCAAAGTTTCTAAACCATCTATTCCAAAAGCAAATTTCAAAAGAAAGCAAGGTCTCTAATGAACTTAAATGATCTATCAACCCTTGCAAAGAAAGTATATACATTCAGAAATGCACCAGCCTTATTTTTACGAGCTGAGATAAACGTTGAACACGTTTTGCAATATAGTGTCAGCATAGGACATTTATAACTAATCATATTTTGCTCATTAAAGTAACACATCACTTTCATGCTGAAGGATATGCAAGTAGCAGAGGATCAGTCAAAATCCTGTACAAAAATAAACTTATTTAAAAGCCAAACCCACATACTTACCAAAAGTACCACACCAAATTATTACAGCATGTCATTCAACACCTTTCTTCACAAAGACACTAACCTGAAGGGACAAGGGGCTGTTTCCATCCTGAGCTTTAGTCCAACACGCAACTAGTTTCTCTACATTCCCAGCACAAATATAACACAGACAAGCCTGTGTCTGCAGGAGGTTGTCCCCTTCGTTTTCAAGTCTGTTGCCCAACAGATCTAAGAATTATGAATAAAAAGCATTTGAGTCATCTCATAAAACACTTGATAGTTAAAACAAAGGACCATTCAGGATGCTTGAACTAGCTCTGGGTAAGACAATGAAAATCGTTGTGATACTCAAATATATGCCAAAACTCTAAATCTAGCAAAACGTAGAAGAGAAACATTCAAATTGTCATTGTTTTGTGCATACGCACTCGGTCACTTAGGGTGCTCTTGAAAATGTTACCCATCTTGCACAGAGAGAAGGCAGGCATTGTGACACATTCCTGATGCTGCTTGGCCAATGTGGTTCAGTGTTTATCTGCAAAGTCATAGGAACCCAAAGTGTGGGAACCCTCTTCCCTGACACTCATGCTGAAAACAGACTAATTGTGCAATATGTTCATGTGTCCAAAGGGGACAAATGAGGGGGGCGAGTCTGAGCTTGTCTTTCATTTTGCTGTTTTATTTGCATGTGCCTGGCAATCTGATTTGCTAGAACAATTTATTTTGGCTTGTAGCAATGGCAGAATCCATCATGTGAGTAATGCTAATAAAGTTTAGAACATAAGGCTGGTGTAACCATGGCTAGCCATTGGTTTATTATGCTAATAAGGCGAGGTGAGACAGTGTGGTGTGCAGGAGTGAACACATGGTGTCGGTGGCTGGATTTCCTCCACATTCATCCTGGATTTCCTACTGACTTGCTGTGTGGCCTTTGGCGAGTCTCAAGGACCTGTTTCTTCATCTACTGACTCCAGTAGAAGCAAGAGCAGGCCTTTAACTCCTCTCTGCCTCAGGGTGGGCACCTGTGAAAAGGAGACAGCACTTCCCTCCTCCTACCGCGGAGGGAGAATTAATTTTTACAAGGTGCTTTAACAACTTAAAGTGCTAACACGGTTGTACATAAGAATAGCTACACTCAGTCAGACCAATGGTCTATCAAGCCAGTATCCTGTCTTCTGACCTTGGCCAATGCTACATGTTTCAAAGGGAATGAACAGAATGGGGCAATTATCAAGTGATCAATCCTGTCATCCAGGCCCAGCATCTGGCAGTCAGAGTTTTAGGGATACCCAGAGAATGGGGTTGCATCCCTGACCATCTTGGCTAGTAGCCATTGATGGACCTATCCTCCAGGAACTTATCTAATGCTTTTTTGAATCCTGTTTTAGTTTTGGCCTTCACAACATCCTCTGACACTGAATTCCACAGGCTGACTGTGCGTTGTGTGAAGGTGTACTTCCTTTTATGTGTTTTAAACGTGCTGCCTATTAATTTCATTGGATGACCCCAGCTCTTCTGTTATGTGAAGGGGTATATAACACTTCCTTTACCCCCTTTAGTCATCTCTTTTCCAAGATGAACAGTCACAGATTGTTTAATCTCTCCTCATATGGAAGCTGTTCTATACCCCTAATCATATTTGTTGCCCTTCTCTGTACCTTTTCCAATGCTAATGTATCTTTTCTGAGATGGGACAACCTGAACTGCACACAGTATTCAAGATGTGGGGGCATTCCATGGATTTATATAGAGGCAATATAATATTTTCTGTCTTCTTATGTAACCCTTTCCTAATGGTTCCTAACATTGTTAGATTTTTTGACTGCTGCTGCACATTGAGCAGATATTTTCAGAGAACCATTTTCATGACGACTCCAAGAACACTTTCTTGAGTCGTAACAGCTAATACAGACCTTAACGTTCTGTATGTACAGTTGGGATTACATTTTCCAAAGTGCATTACTTTGCATTTATCAACATTGACATTCATTCATTCCCCAGTCATTCAGTTTTGAGATCCCTTTGTAATTCTTCACAGGCAGCTTTGGACTTAACTATCTTGAGTAATGTTGTATCATCTGCAAACTTTGCCACCTCAGTGTTTATCCCTTTTTCCAGATCATTTATGAATATGTTGAACTGCACTGGTACAGATCCTTGGAGGACCCTTTTATTTATCTCTCCACTGTGAAACCATTGTGAAATGTGAAATTTCTCCAATGTGAAAACCATTTATTCCTACCCTTTGTTTCCTCTTTTAACCAGTTACTAATCCATAAGAAGATCTTTCCGCTTATCCCATGACTGCTTACTATGCTTAAGAGCCTCTGTTGAGTGACCCTGTCAAAGACTTTCTGAAAGCCCAACTACACAATGTACACTGGATCACCCTTGTCCACGTTTGTGGATGCCCTCAAAGAATTCTAATAGATGTGCAAAGCATGATTTCCCTTTACAAAAGCCATGTTGACTCTTCCCTTACATATCATGTTAATCTATCTGTCTGATAACTCTGCCTCATCTAGTCAATTTTTTGAAACATTTTAATTGGCATCCCGTAAGCAAAGAATATTATATACTGTTTTCTTAGCAGACGCAGCTCTCATATTAATGGTCAGCACTGCTCGCTTATAGGAAAAGATAACAGTGTTTGTGCTTTGCTTTGGCCATGAAGAGGCATATCTGTTCTTTCCTTGTAGAAACACCTTTGAATTGTACAATGATTTAGGAATGGATCACTTTTAGGGGTTATGTTTCTTTTATTCCAAAAAATTAAAACAATGAATTTACTGCCTTATGAAAAAAAGAGTTGGACTGACATTCCTGGAGACTGAAGAGCCGTCTATTCACAGAACAGATACAACAGGAGGAGCTGCATGCTGGACCAGGAACAGGGACAGATTTGGTTGGGTAGTAGAAGAAAGATAATCAAATATTGATTTTAATTGATTGTATTCCTTTAAAATTCCAATGAGATCCTATAATCCAAAATAAAGGAATTATCCAATAAAGGAACTAATCATGAATAAATTAATTCATTTGAAGGAAAATAACTTTGGAGTATTTAAAAGCATAGTTTCACTTAAGTTAGTAAAATAAATTACATCCATTCTTAAATTTTCTTACCACAGAGAGCTGCAAATTCATCTGGCCTAGCATAAGTCAACACAGCAGCCAGCGCCTCTCTCCAGTTTTGCAAATCACATGACTGAACTATCTCCTTCCAGTTCTTTGTCACAACAGCAGTGATGAGCTGGAAAGGAAAGAGAAAGACCGAATGATGTCTTTGTAGAATTCCCATTCCTGACCCCATATCATTTACATCTATGCTGTGTGCCCTACCCCAGCGTATCTGGGACAGATACTTCACCATGACTCTACTAACCTGAAAGATTATGTGAATTCACATTTAGATGGGATCCAGTGAAACTTAGAAACCAGGACAAAGGCAACACAGCACAGCAAGTATACTTATTATAAAATTCACATCACATGATGTGCTGATCAGGGTGCAGGTGTCCCAGGGGGAAAAAGAGGGTCTGAACCACAAAGAATAAACAATGGAATCAACTGATTGTATACAATATTATACTATAAACATGTATTAAATAAGATATTTTCTGAAATTTGGTGACACAGTGGTGATTAGTGTTTGAGTGAGGTATGCATGGGTTGCGTGTAAAGTGTTACATATGTGTACTGGAAATATGTTTCTAAAATTTGTGCAGACTAAGCAATCTGAGTAGAGCAGATGAACAGGTTTGTCCTAGCCCCAGGAATGTGGATTCACCAGCCTGCCAGGGTCAAGCTTTGCAAGCAAAGTACAACAGTGCATCTAAGGGAAATAAAGTGATCAAACTAATTAAAAAAGCAAATTGACCAGAGGGTGAAAGAAGGGCTTGGTGTCTGCAGCCTGAAGAACAAACAACAGGGGAGAGGAACTTCTTATGCACTTACTTTTCAAAGATACATTTCTGGGGGTTATTGTCTATAACAAGAAAGGGAGAGAACCCTGAAGGGACCCATAGGTAGAGGACATAGGGGCCCATAGGAGAGGACATAGGTACAGCATGCTTTGAGCCTGTAAAAGATGGATCCCCTAGTCTGAAAGGCTAGGAATGCTGGTAATTTGATGTACATACAAAAATTGCTTACGCAAAGAAAGATTAAGTTTTAGTCACTTTTATTTTATAGCAGGCTTTCTTTTGTTTTATTTGTAACTATACCTGTCTCCTTCTCTTGCTTAGTATCACTTCAATCTCTATTCTTTGTTCATAAACTTATTCTTGTTTTATTACAAAACCATCTCAGTGCTGTTGTATGGAAGCGTGAGTCTTAGCTAACCTAACATGCTGGTGTATGTATTGTCTCTCTGGAGGCAGGGAACTTAATTTCTGTGAGTGTCCAGGGGGAGGGACCGGCCCCTGAAGGGAGACATCTCTGGGGAACTCGAGAGCTGGGGTTCACTGATTGTCACCTACAAGGCAAGGTTTAGGCTGGCGGAGTCCTGAAGCGTTTGCTGACAAGGCAAACAGGCTGGTGTGTCAGGGAGCTGATGCATAGCTTATCAGCAGCAACGCTCTCACTCTTGCTAAGGCAGAGTGGGAACATGGTGGCTCACAGCTCTGTGTGTCCTGAGCATGATGTCACACGGGTACAGTAATCAGCAAATCAGGGACCCTGCAGAAGCTTTTAAAAATTATTTTACAGTATAAGGTTATCTTTGTTTGGTTAAGAATTTAGTTATAATGCTTCTGCACAACACAGGGTAAAGTGAGGGGCATCACTGATTTTGTTCCTAAACTGCATGCTGACCAAACCTTTTAATTCCATTTTATTAAACTCTAAACCCCTGGCAGCCTACTTCACTGCAGTTAAAAAAGAATGCCTTAAGCAGAGGCAACCCAGACTTGCATCAACAATACTCTGTCCACTAACTGAACAACCCTGCCCTTTGTCCCGTTAGCCAACCTGCCAGGATCTTGACAGTATTCAGTTTTCCCTTCCCTGCCCCCGCTCTGCCCTCCAGTTACTCATCCACTTTAGACAGAATACTGATTTACTCTGCAGCTGTGTTGATATTTAGTGAACAAAGGCCTTGTAAGTAACACAATCAGGCCTCAAACAAACAGTTTGCATGACTTTAGAAGAAAAACAAAGGCAAGTAACTAATCAAAAAAAAAAAAGTACAATGACAAATGTATCACTCATTTGCTAACACAACGTATAGGTAAGGGATTGGTGTTCCACAGAATTGCCTCTCTCCAAAGGATGATTGCCAAAAGAAGTATTTGAAATACCTGTACTTCTGTTCTTTAAGCCTACTAAAAATATCTAGAAAAGGTCTCAAGAGAGGTGAACAGATTTTCCCTCTTTACTCTTGCCCCAAACAAAAGAAATTGGAACTGCCCTTGCCCCAATCGAATCATAGGGAATAGTCAGTAAAGACCCGCTTAGAGACACTGTGTTAGTGCTGATCATGCTTTGCAGCCTTAAGCCCTGAGCCAGAAAACACTTGAGCAATCTGCTCAACTTTCAGCACAGAAGCAATCCCATTTGAAGCCACTGCTCCCTGTTAAGCATGGGATTAAGTGCTTTGCTAATTCAGGACCTTAGCATGGGAATAAAAACCTGCTATTTTCAATGTTGCCTCCTCCTACTGCACCATTAAATGCCATTCCCTGTCAAAGGAACAATAAGAAGCAAGAGCTGAAATACGCGGTCAGTTTCAAAACGCCAACTTTGGCAACGGTATGTCTTGATGGCTGCTCCTCTTGCATGCCCCTTTGATACTCTGACGCAAGAGAGCAGCAGGGGGCAAAGAACTGAAGGAGCATTGCCAGCAAGACAGAAGCTGAAGAGCAGATATAACCAGATGTCCATATCACACCGTCTCATAGATCTCCTGTGATTAGATTAGTCCTGCTATTCTTAGATAACCTTTGTACACAGTAGAGCAAAAAACATCAACAAAAATCTCTCCTCCAACTGACTGGACAGAAATTAACATAATAAGTGCTGCAGCTGGAGTAAGTACAGTACTTGCTAAAGATGACCACTAAAGACACTGTGTTTAAACTAGATATTTATCCTTGCTCATCAGCGAGGATACTTTTTACTCAATGTGATCAACAAATGTTAAAAGGATGGGGAGAGAGAGTAGAAATAAGAGTAAAAGCTGCTCTTCATCCTAGCTAATAAGCCTGTTCTCTGCTTAACAATACACAAAACAGAAAAACACCCTTTCACTCACAGATCCAATGAATGAATTTACCCTACATTCAATTCTCCTAGAAACAAATGTACAAAGATAGCAAGGATGTATGTCACCAGAATATTAACAGTTTCAGGAGTCTGCTGAAAGCCTATACACACAAATTTTGTTTTAGTTTTCAATTGAAAAGCTACATACCCTGGTAATTTTGCTCTGCATCTTAACAAAGTACTTTTTCTGCGTCCTCAACAGCAGCTCTTGTCCACCTGCTATGGCCAATATGATGGCATCAGCCATGCGATTATCATGTAAGCAGAGATCAACGGCACTTTCAAAGTTACCAGTCAGCAAAGCCTGGGTAATCAAACCATCAACATCTGCAACAGGAAGAATAATTTAGTTTTGAAACAATTTTACTGCTTCAAAATAAAACAGGCATTAAACATAGAGTTATATAGGTGAGTCAAGTAGCAGTTTCTCTCACTCTGTGATGCTGGGCTGTTTTCTTCTTAAAGACCTTGATTCAGGAAAAAAAAAATTAAGCACATTTAAGTTCACTGCTATTCAAGACAACACTTTCGTATGTGCTTAAGTGCTGCCCTCAATAGGATGGATTTCCTGAATCAAGGCCAATGAGCCAGTAGCATTATCACCTTGTACTATGATCCCAAGAAATCTCAAACCCACTTCGTCAGGCCAAACAAGTACTTGGATAAGAGATCTCCAAGAATCACGTACTTTAGTGTCATAGGAAGTACTGCTGATATTTCACTAGGCAGCGCTCTTTCTTCTGAATCAGTACTGAAACTATGACCCAACATATTTTGTCGGGATGAACATAAGAATGGCCATACTGGGTCAGACCAAAGGTCCATCCAGCCCAGTATCCTGTCTGCCGACAGTGGCCAATGCCAGGTGCCCCAGAGGGATGCTTGAAGTGTTATCTTGTGGATGAGATATACAACGAAGGCCTTGAACTTCGGTGGTCGCTACAGATCCCCAGGGAATGTTGGTAAGAATGAAGTGTTAACACCCATGTCCCGACCAAATCTGAACTCTGGTAACAACAGGCTGTCTACTAAACCCTTCCTCTAGTTTCAGTGTCAACTGGTACAGAATCCTTCCTAACAATATGTCCTAAACTGTTGTTTAGAGTTGCTATATGCAGTTAAAAAGGAATCAAACTACCCAGAGGTGGATGCATTGCAGTGATGGGGAAAGCAATCCCTGCGTAATTCCTTACTTTTCCTAACACAGGTGTTGTAGTACTTTGAGATTGTTGGGTGAAAGCTAATATAGAAGTGCAAATAATTGAAATGCGAGTAAATAACAGACTCTCTGACATTCCCTAGGCAGAAGGCTCCATATAAAGAGAATTTAGGTAATACTACAGTTGTGATAGCTCAATAAGCAAAAATATTTGCAAGTACCATGAAATCAATATAAACAGGTTTTACCTCCACTGACAGAGATGTTAAACGTTTCTTTTCCAGATGTCAGATCTTCAGTCTCCTCTTTTGTTCTCTATTAGAGAGGAAAAGTGCAGTTTTTCAGCCTATGCAAAGATTTGGCTAAATAAATCCATGTTTGAAGATACACACCTTATATTGGAGGGCATGGTATGCTTTTTTACTGCCATTCCCCAAGAGGCTACTAACGTAGAATTAAAGAGCATTGTTATGCTCTGTGTTTCTACACAATGCCATTAACTTCTCCTGGCACCTGCACAAAGCAAATCTCTGGGCACTGTGGAAAAGCCCTGAGTGTACCTAGTGATCTACCTAGCTATGTAAATGCACAAACACCACTGCTGACAGATCACTGGTGAGCATTATTAAAACTAGATGCAATTAGGGGAAAAACACTTCAAAAAATCAGGGTTCACTTCACTGGGAAGAGGCTCATTTAAGAACATGGGCAAGTATTTAGACATTGTGAGCAATTACTTGGACAACAAGGTACAGCTTTGGGATTTCCATGAATGAATGCACAGAATAATAATAAATAATAATAATAATAATTAAAAAAACCTCCTAAAGAAACTTTAGGTAATCAATCCTCACAGTCCCACTGTGAGGACTGTAGATGATAACATCCTCATTTTACAGAGAGGGAAACCAAAAAGTTATGTCACCTGCTCAAGTTGTCAGGGTGAGTCAATGTCCAAGCATCTAATTGCTCCAGCATGATGCATCTAGTTGGTATGTACTGCTTTTTAAATAAGCATATATTTTTTCCCACAAAAAGGCTGATCTGTATGTTAATGCTATCTAGCTAACACTTAACTTTACTGCACAGAGATCTGGTGCGTGATCCTGGGCACCCTGGCTCAATCCTGCAAAGCATTTAAACACATGCTTAACTCTGGGCATTGAAATGAGACCACTCACATGCTGAAAATTAAGCACATGGTTAAAAATGCTAAACTGGATAAGGGCCAGAGCATTCAGCAGCCTCTACAATAGAACCCTTTATGATCTTTCACTTAAAAAAAAAAAAAAAACCCAACTATCTCAAATCCAATGTGAAAATCTATGCACGACGTGTTAATTTTTGAATTTAAAATAAAATTCATATAGAAATGTGTACTACCCAGTGTGAGTCTCCTTCGAACATGAGTTCTCAACCTTTTCATCGTGTGGACCAAACCTGAGCAGAGAAACTGTTGATTGACTAACTCCCCTCTCATTTGCCATTGTGCAAATATGCAGAGGTACAATACACACACAAAGAGAACATTAGAAAGATGCACTAGAAAGGAAATGAGCTCTTAAGGCAGTGGGTAAGTGTGTGATAACCTAACATAGTTAATACAGAAGCCAACACTTACCTCTCCCAAGAACGGTTCTTCAGTAGCATGGCTATCTTCTTCATCACTTTGTACTGATTGGTCAGATTCTTTAAGAGCCTTTTGCAGAGAACGGAAGACGACATTTGGAAAAAGTTAGCAGGAGGGGGAGGGAGAGAGAGAGACTCAGCTCTGAAGAACGCAGATTAAAAGGAACACGAGCCCAACAATATACAGACAAGTGTGCCAAGAGCAGAACTCCATTTGCAGAAATGTAAATGTCTTCACTTCCTTGGTTTTCCCCACTAACTAGAATCATAGAATATCAGGGTTGGAAGGGACCTCAGGAGGTCATCTAGTCCAACCCCCTGCTCAAAGCAGGACCATTCCCCAATTTTTTCCCCACATCCCTAAATAGCCCCCTCAAGGATTGAACTCACAATCCCTAGGTTTAGCAGGCCAATGCTCAAACCACTGAGCTATCCCTCCCCCCTCTTTTAAGATTTCTAAAAGCATGTTCCACACCTCGTCCCTCTCAGATTTTGGACGACACTTCCGATTCTTAAACCTTGGGTCGAGTGCTGTACCTATTTTTAGAAATGTCACATCAGTACCTTCTTTGCGTTTTGTTAAATCTGCTGTGAAAGTGTTCTTAAAACAAACATGTGCTGGGTCATCATCCGAGACTGCTATAACATGAAATATACGCAGAATGCGGGTAAAACAGAGCAGGAGACATACAGTTCTCCTCCCAAGAAGCACAGAGCCACACTTAGGCCACATCCATACTACAACAGCACAGCTACAGCGCTGCAGATTTGCCATTGTAGCCACTGTAGGGTAGATGCTTCCTACGTCGACAGAAGGGGTTTTTCCACTGATGTAGACAATCTGCCTCTCTGAGAGATGGTAGCTATGTTGATGGAAGAATTCTTTCACCTACAGTGGGGGTTAGGTCGACCTAACTACTTTGCACAGGGCACAGAGTTCTTCATAGCCCTGAGCAATGTAGCTAGGTCAATATAATTTATAGGTGTAGATCAGGCCACAGTTTTCAAATTAGCCATCTGAACGCAAGTAGCCACTTTTTTTTTAATTTGACACTAATTGATGGTAGTCAAAAGAACATGTGCACTATAATGACATGAAGAGTGTTTGTAACAGATTCTGGCAAAGGAGAGAGTGCGAAGGAGAGAATGTAGGGCGAGGGTATATTTCACTACCACTTTAGACCATTAAAAAAAGAAAAGAAAAAAAAGATGCATATTCAATGCAAGCCGTTCTTACAAGAAAGCTGTGGGAATCTCAGATTCAGTCCCACATGCTGAAAATTAAACCATTAGGCCAAATCCTTCTCTGAAATGCAGAAAGGTATGCGAGAGGAGAAGTGCGGCAAGGCGCTCCTGGGGAAGCCCTAATCAGCTCCTGCCACCTCAACCCCAGTCAGGGGAAGTGGGTTGGGGCTGGGCCACTACTTAGGACTGTCCTGGAAGCTGGCCACACCTGCCAGCCTCATTAACAGGGGCTAAAAGCTTGAGAGGAAGTGAGTTGGGGGGATGGTGGTGGAGACCAGGAGGGGAGAGTATGCTCAGAAGGAGCCAGGAGCCTGTTGGGACTGAGGCCTGTGCTAGGCCAAACCTGTAAATGCTCTGTAAATAGTTGGAGCTGGGGGGGACCAGACACAGGAATAAAGAGCACAGATGTTGCACCAGCTTGAAGTGGTCCTGACTCACTGGGGAGCAGGGCCAGGAGGCTGACCCCAGCAGGGCGCGGTGAGCACCCCATTACAAGAAGGGCCTAACTTCCAGACCTGCTGGTGCGTCATATTCACTCTGGGAAGAGTGGGCAGCCCCCTCAATCCATATCCAGCAATATACAGCACACACTAGCCAGGGCCACAAACTGCTCCTCTTGACAGGAGCAAAGCATGCTGCCTGGCAGTGCATTCCCTGCCTTCTCCCACCCCTACAATCCTGGATCTGGACGGCCCCTAGATTATTGTTGTGGTGAAAGCTTCCTTCCCCAGCTTCCTCATTCCATATGATAAGGGCAGGATTCTCCCTACTGTCTGTCTCCAGAGTGATGAGCACTTAAATGTCACAGATTATATTTCTCCCTGGAACTCCCATTAGTGTGAATTACTACTTTAATTAGATTTAACCAGAGGTCACAACACTTTCTTTTAGCAATTGTTTAAGGGAAGGTAGAAATTGCAATATAAGTAGTGATTGCCTACAACAAACATGACTTGCTGAGAATGTGGGGCTGCAGAGAGAAAGAGAGAAGAGGAGCTGTTTATTTCTGGGCTAGCAAAGAAGGCTGTTATTTACTCTGTGCTTTCCAAGCCATTGTGGTTCTCCTCAGACCAGAGGAGGGAGAGGATATCACAGAAGTCCTTTACTCTCCTCCCCAGCCCCCAAATATTGAAAAAGATTTCTTTTTAAATCCATTTTTTATTTTAAAATGATAAAAAAAACAGGGTGGTTCTTCCCCCAACACGTTGCAATTCTTTTTGTTAATGATCCGGAGGCTGCAGAGATTGCCTGACAACAGGAAGGATATGGCACCTTTCTACACCCATAGACAACATAAACATTGTAATGGACACTACAAAGGGATTAAAAAAGCAACCAATATGGAGGAGCAAAGAAACCTTACAAGACTCGTGTCAAGATTAATTTCTCTCCCTGTAGACAGAGATCCTAAAACAAACACACCATTAACTGCTAACTGGGTGATAAGAAATAAACTAACGAATGATATTCACACAATTCTAGAGCCAGAGATTTCAGGGATTTTTTTTCATATGAACTTTCGTATTTTATGTGGAAATTGTAAATTTACAACATTCTCCTAATCTGAGTCATTCATATGTTCTGGTATAACTACTGAGTCAAAAGAGAAATTATTCTTACCTGGCACATTTTTGTAATATTAATATGGCAAAAAAGATTTTTGTTGTTTTTGTTTGCTTACCTCCTCTAGTTTGCCATCTACAAGACTCTCTTTATTCAGAGCTGAAGTAATCTACAAAATAAATAAGATTTATTAGAGAAGTGGTTTTCTCTCTTACTTTAGGATATGTAGCAAGTGTTAGCATCTAACCGTAAGTTGGAGATGAAGAGAAGGCCCTGATTGCATGAGAGTTGAAACCATGCTAGAACGTTGCCCTTATCATTGTGCAGAGGAATTTACTTTGAGACCCATGCTAAACAAACTGTGATGGAACTGACCGCTTCTAAAGGTTAAAATCTTCTTGGATTTTAGCTTTCTGAGGGCAGAGACTGCGTCTTCCGTTGTGTTGCACAATAGGGCCCCAATCCTTATTGGGGCTTCTGAGTTCTCGTGTAGTAATAAAATAATAATGTTATAACACAGCTCTCAGGGAAAAAAATATCCCTGTCTATAGTGATTAGGGAAACTGGGTTTTGTTAGGATTATTTCAACCACAGCAGGACAATGTGTCAGGGTAGGATTTTCAAACAGGCAGAAGAGTTCAGACACCTACCTCTCATTGACTTTCAATGTGAAGTGGGTGTCTAACTCCTTTAGGTCCGTTAGAAAATCCCAACCTAATGTATACATAATGAGTTAAAATACAGACTGGAAAAGCATTAGTCTAGCAGCTGGACAGGATGGCTTTTCTAATACCACTAATCTCATCTGATTACTTCTAGTTCTACAGGTTGAATAATATCCCTAGAGGCTGTTCTAGTCTGTAAATTTAGCTTAATGCACAGGGTTTTTTCTAGACTCTCATTTTTATTTACATTACTGTAAATACAGCAATGAAAAGTGATATTCCAGAAGTTCCCTTGTGTTGGCCAGAGTGCCAGACCAAAAAATAATAAAATAAATCCGCATGCTACTAGAAGGTTTCAGAGTAGCAGCCGTGTTAGAATGCATCCGATGAAGTGAGCTGTAGCTCACGAAAGCTTATGCTCTAATAAATTTGTTAGTCTCTAAGGTGCCACAAGTACTCCTTTTCTTTATGCTACTAGAAGTTTATTTTGGCAAACTGACACCAATTGCTCTTTTTATATTAGGGATAAGATAAGGAACCTAAAAATGTTAAAGAATAAATTGAGATTCACTGGTTTTTGTTGTCAAGATGTCATTAACTCTAAAATTAGTCAGTCACTCTGTATTTTTTCTACTCAATAGATAACACGGATTCAGTTTAAAGTGCAATTCTTTGCTGAAAACTAGCTATTTTTCAGACACACTTAAGTTTGGAGGTGCTGCAGATTACAAAAATGAGTAAAGTGTTTGAACCAATTTAGTCAAAATTAAAGGAAGACAAACTAGAGATTTCATAATAGATGCAACACTGTTCTACTGAAAAAGGTGAAGAACACAGCACTGTGAAATAAAGTAGATAGCTTGAAAAGCAAGCACAGAAAAGTTCGACTGGAGCACCCAGTCAAAAAGGGATCCTGGTGGCTCCGGTCAGGACCGCTGCCCGGGCCATTGACTGTCCAGTTGGTGGTGCCGGGGCTGCCAGGCTCCCTGCTAGCCTCTGTGCCACGTGGCTTCCGGGAAGCAACTGGTATGTCCCCCTTCCAGCTCCTACACGCAGGTGCAGCCAGGGGGCTCCACATGCTAACCCTGCACCCCAATCCCCTGCCCCAGCCCAGAACCCCATCCCGCACCATGAACCCCTCATTTCTGGCCCCACCCCAGAACCCGCACCCCCCAGCCCAGAGCCCGTACCTCCTCTCACACCCCAACCTCCTGCCTCAGCCCGGAGCCCCCTCCTATACTCCGAATTCCTCGGCTCCACTCCTCAGCCCGGAACCCTCTCCTGCACCACAAACCCCTCATCCCTGGCCCCACCCCAGAGCTCGCACCCACAGCCAGAGCCCTCACCCGCTCCCACACCCCAGCCCCGAGCCAGCGCGGTGAAAATAAGCGACTGAGTGAGGGTGGGGAGAGCAAGCAACAGAGGGAGAGGAGGAAGGAGTGAGCAGGGCCTCAGAGAAGGGGCTGGGCAAGTGTGTTCAGTTTTGTGCAAGCAGAAAGTTGGCAGTCCTAATGTCAGATTTCAAGGATTCTTGTAAGCAAAGACACAGAAAATACTATGAAGATGCAGAGCATTGACACAGAAAACTCATTTTCTATTTCAAACCACATCAATTCACCTAAAAGGTCAATCAAGTCCCATACCACCACACTTACATACAACACTAAATTCCTTACCATTAACACTTACAGACATTTTTGAACTGTCAGCTAATCAAAGTACAGGTTCGAGGGTCTGAAGTGTCTTGCTGTCTTCTTGGTAACAGGCACCAGAGACCAATTTTAAACACAAGAATGAAAAGCTGTGGGTCTGTAGACTTATCCCTGTATCCTACTTAGGCGACAATTGTTTCTGGAGACCAGATTTAATTCTGTCACTCCAAGATAAGGATGTTTTTCTGGGTTAGAAAGAAGTGAACTGTACCCAAACAGTGCAAATTGCTATTTCAAGAGGTGGAGAAAACATCTATCTTTGTGAATGTAAAAGGCTTTGATTGGTCGGGGGGTTTTTTTTAGAGGGGGTAGGGAGAGGGGGGTTCCTGTTTCCTAAAAATTATTACCACCCAGATCAAAAAAGAATATTACTCTTAGTATTTTATGCTAATCCGACACTGAAAAGAGGGTTTAGTTTTTTTAACTATGTACTATACATGTGTAATTGCATTGAATTGCATCTCCACATACATGAGTAATTCCTATTAACAGGAAAAAAATGATGTTCAGATTTTCAAAGCAGTCTAGAGGATAAGACACACATTTATTAAACTTAATAGATGTATTTAAATCCTCCCGACCGCTTTTAAATTTTTAACCTGAATGTCTACAACAAGAGGAGAATATATACCTTAAAAAAAATATTGCTACTGCCATAAAAAGCTCTAGACAGAAATTTCTCCATGGTCTCATAAGGTATTTTGTGTTTTGTATCTAGACAAAAATTTCAGGACAGATACTGTGTTTTCTGGACCTTCTTGAACAATGAGCACACTGCTGGTGCTTAAATAATAAGTCTTCAAGTTAGCAGTATTTAAATAACCTGAGGGTACTGTTTATAGCAGTGGTTACCAACGGGTCGATTGATCGCGATCTCCGGTGGTGCAGTGTGGTTGCCCCTAAGGCAGACTCCCTGCCTACCCCGGCCCCACGCCGCTCCCGGAGGTGGCCAGTGCGGCCCCAGGGGAGGGGGACAGGTGTCTCTCTCTGCGCGCTGCTCCTGCCTGCAAACACCACTTCTGCAGCTCCCACTGGCCAGGAGTGCTGCAGGGGCGGAGCTTGCAGAGAGGGGCAGTGCGCAGAGCCACATAGCCAGAGCGCGTAGGCCCCTTCCGGGAGCACTGTGGGGCCAGGGTAGGCAGGGAGCCTGCCTTATCCTCACTGCACTGGTTGCTAACCGGGAGCCACCAAAGGTAAGTGCTGCCCGGCAGGAGGCCACACCCCAACCCCCAGCCCCCTCCCGGAGCCAGCACCCCATACCCCCTCCTGCACCCCAAGCCCCTCCCAGAGCCAGCACCCCACCATACCCACTCCTGCACCCCAGCCCCTGCCCCACTCCGACCTCCTTCCCAGAGCCAGCACCCTATACCCCCTCCTGCCCCAGCCCAGAGCCCCCACCTGCACCCAAACTCCCTCCTACAGCTTGCACCCCCACCCCCTCCTGCACCCCAACCCCTGCCCCAGGCTCAGCTCAGAGCCCCATCCCACACTGCGAACCCCTCAGCCCCAGTCCAAAGCCCGCACCCTCTCCCGAACCCCAACCCCCTACCCTAGCCTGGTGAAAGTGCGTGAGGATGGGGGAGAGTGAGGGATGGGGGGGGGATGGAGTGAGTGGGGCGGGGCCTCGGGGAAGGGAAGGGGTAGATCCTGGATTGCCCTTAGATTCAAAAAGTGATCTTGGGTGTAAAAAGATTGGAGACCACTAGTTTTTAGGATAGGATAGTAACTGTATTATAGTAGTTATCACAGGGTAATAACTGCAGCCTGGGATAATACAGCTTTAACTGAGTTATCAGGAAGCATCCTCAAGATACTACTACACAGAAAAATGTTATGTCCTTTCACATGCTCTGTTTTGTTACTGCCATTCCAACTCTCCATCCATATGCCAAATAATATAAGCACCTCAACTTCTGATCCTCTCTAAATATTTTATATTTCAATATATTCCTCAGTATAAATAAATACACAACTTTCAAACAGATTTACCTTTTGCCCTAGGTCTTCCTTCCTGTACCCCAAAAGTTCAAGGTATTTGCCACGAGAATCTTCTTCAAAATTCACCTTAAAAAACAAACAAACAAACAAACAAAAAAAAACAACTCATAGTCAAAAGAAGCATGTTTTGAATCCTAATTTCATTTTCCCCATTGTAATTTCAACTGACATGTTTAATCATTTATTGGGAATCAATGATTAAGCAAAATGTGTTAAAAAGGGAGAACTTAGTTGTGGACTCTGAGGACCGGGGCCTCTGAGTATAGCTATGTCTAGTAACTGGACCTCTTGAATTTCCATTTAGTTCTTATTCTGAAAATACAAAATGTCATAACTAATAACAGAAAGCATATTTTACCTTACCAAATACGAAAACTGAAATCTCTCATTACCTGACCTAGTATAAAGATGTACCAATACTAGGCCAAATGGTTAAATTGTGTCAAACCTTCCCCAGAATCTGTAGCTCTTTGATTCTGCTAGAACAGCTTTAAGAGCAGACACTAAAGCATACCTATTTCAAAGATTCCTTGTCCTGCCATCAGTAATCTCTTTTGATCAAGTATATGATTATTTGATACCATTTTCAGAATCTCATTCTACTGTACAAACTAGAAATTGCCTCATTATCTTTACAGTGTTTTCTGTTTAAAATGTTTTACTATGCACTGAGAACCACTTTTAGTATTGGTTTTTAGAGGCTAGGCAATCCTTTAATAATTCAGAAACATCTGAAAAACATTACCTTTAAGAAAGACCACACATTTTTCTCAAAATCAGTCTGGGCAGCTTCTATTTTTTTCTGGCAGTAATTGATGAAGCCTTCGGACTGCACAGCTTCTTGCAGCTGATCCGAACGGTTCAGAAACTCTTTCTCGGTGACAACTTGACTCACATACACGTGGTGCCGCTGCTGCTCAGCTCCTTGTTGATGAGTCTTTATATTCTCAAATGTAACTAGCTTTCCTCCAAACTGCAATTTAATAAATAATGTACCAAATATTACATATATAACGTATTTATACAATGCACACACATTTATACACACACATACACACTTTATATATTACTTACACACACATTTTCTCTCTTGATTCATTCTAATGCCCCAATCCTGCAAACACTTATACATGTGAGTAGTCCCACTGAACGCACTGAGACTACATACAAGAGTAAAGTTATTCACTTGCATAAACATTTGTAGGATCACAGCCTCAGACTGAAAGCTCCTAGGAACAGGGACAGTGTATTTGTACATCTAGCATAATGGGGCTCTAATCTTGATTGGGGCTTCTGGTGCCTCTACAACAAGGGTGGACAAACTTTTTGGCCCGAGAGCCACATCTGGATATGGAAATTGTATGGCGGGCCATGAATGCTCACGAAATTGGAGACTGGGATAAGGGAGGGTGGATGAGGGCTCCAGCTGGGGGTGTGGGCTCTGGGGTGGGGCTGGGAATGAGGGGTTCAGGGTGCAGAGGGTGCTCTGGGCTGGGACTGAGGGCAGGAGGGGTATCAGGGCTGGGGCAGGAGGTTGGGGCATGGGAGAAGGGCAAGGGTGCAGGCTCCATGTGGCGCTTACCTCAAGCAGCTCCCAGAAGCAGTGGCATGTCCCCCATCCAGCTTCTCCACGGAGGCACGGCCAGGCAGCTCTGCGTGCTGCCCTGTCCATAGGTACTGCCCCTGCAGCTCCCATTGGCTGCAATTCCCGGCCAGTGGGAGCTGTGGGGGCGGCGCGCAGAGCCCCCTGTCTGCCCCTATGCATAGGAGCCAGAGGGGAGACATGCTGCTGCTTCCAGGAGCCGCGCGTAGTGGGGCAAGCTCTGTACCCTGCTCCCTGGTGGGAGATCGAGGGCCAGATGTGACCTCCCAGGCCCATAGTTTGCCCACCCCACCCCTGTGCTACAATATAATTGTTAAATAATTAAATTATGCATACACATATGGCATGGTAAGTGCTACCTGAAAATATGCCTAAAAATGTGCAACACTACCTTAGACAGCACACAACTGGTAGATTAGAGCGACAGAAATAAAAGTGGCCAAGAAAGAACCAAGATTTGGATAATAGGGAAAGAAGAAAAAAAAAGTTAACCAATTTGGCTCTAAATGAAACCAGTATAATATAAAGCAAAAAACCCACACAAATCCAAAGTTCTCAGTTAGCTAATAGAGAACTAGGATGAGATAATGGGAATCAACATCTCAAAGTACAGTTAGAAGGATATATGAATTGTTTCCAAAATAACATGAATTATACCCTACTGGAGATGTCAAATGTCACTAACATCTGAATCAGATAACACTATGCTGAGACTAGATCAGTATTTTGGCACAGATATCTATTCTGAGTCAGGGTTCACTGAGAGAACAAAAACCTGGCATATTCTAGTTCTCAGTTTAAAAACCTGTAACTTAGAAGTAAGCGAACAATGTAGTTATAGAACAGATGGCTCTACTCTCAAAGTACAGTGGAACCTTGCTAAATCTCACTTGGCTAATCTGTGACTCTGATAATCCTTAAAAAAAAAAAAAAAAATCAATAAAACTTGGCATTCTCACCCTACTTCTCAGCAAAGACTTAATAGCAGAGAGGTGTCATACACTTCAAAGCTGTTACTAAACATAGAGTGTATTTACTATGAAGTGTAGTTCATAATTGAAAACTAAAGTGGACATAGCAAACTACATTAACAAAGTGTATGGTGATGCAGCACCTATAAAAATTATTCTGGAATGTACTGATTTGCTTGGCTGCCAACTGCAAAACGCAGTACCCCACAGTGGACCTTCCAGTCATTATTGCAAATGAGTGAAGCTCTGTTGTAATGCAATATGGAACCCCTTCTACACTGCTTGCAGAGAATATATCAGAAACGTTATCGGAAAGTCAATTTTGCCCACTCGGTAGCCTACACAGGGGCTCTAACTTACTGAAAATGATGCACCCACAGGCCGTCGCACCCATTTGGGTGGCTTCTTTAATGGTAGAACAGTGCTCTGAGGAGTCGTCTGCTGTGGAAGCTGCAACGGAGGTAGGGGGTGTCCCATGCCAAATGGATCAAGATTCCCAAAGGAGGATGAGAGCTTTAAAGAGAAAGAAACTGATTGCACGTTTCCTGCAGAATTCAATGTAGGATACATATTTGTACATGATAATTATTCAACAGTCTAGCGTACTACTTTAACTGTCAACGCTTCCGCCATTTTCAAATTTTGTCACAGGGAACTAAGTATTTTCTTCTCTAACTTCACATTCTCCTCTTCACATTTTTCAATACCTTGTCTACCTGTTTCTGCCTCAAACCATCTGTGCTCCCTCCCATGATGGAGTAAATGCTGATCCGTCCATCAAAAGAAGCAGCTGAAAGGAGAGCAGGGTTTCTGGGACACCACTGAACGTCAAAGCACCACTGGGTATTTGTGGGAAGCTCATACAACACCTGTGCCAAAACAGAGTTTGATGAAACAGTATTAACACAATAAACGACGATAATGTGTCACTAAAGGTCCTGTGTCAGTAGGATGGGCAACTACACTCTGAAACAGGATTATGGTCTCCTGCTTTAAAATCATCTCCATGGGACGAGAGAAAGGAGGGGCTAAAAACTGTGGCTAAAGGTTTTCAAGAGAAAAATGATGGTTTTGTGGTCTTTTTGCATTATGGCAACATCCATAGGAAGGTGTTAGGATACATTTCAAACAGCCAAAGAAAATGTATTCATATTTTAAAATTATGTTTCCATGACTCAATGAGTTTCTCTTGTATCATATAGCAACTATGGGAGCCCTCTGGTGGGCAAAAAACTACCTGTTTACTTCCCACAGATTTTAATCAAAGACTCAAGTCTACTGAATAAAGAATCCCCACCCTTTTAAAAAGTTGTTCAGTTAAAAACCTGGAAGGAATGTAATTATTAAAGCATCTATTAATTTTCCATCAATACAATCAGACATTAATTCTTACCACTTCTACAGCAAATACAAAATAGTGTCTGGTTGAAAAAGCCTTGTAGCTTAAAAAAAAAAAAAAGTGGGGGGAGGGGGAGACATATAAATTCCCTTCCAACAAAGCAGCGAAACATACTTAACTTCAGCGGGACTACGCACTTGCTTAACATTAAGCATGTGCTTAAGTGGTCTGCCAAATCAGAGCCATAAATATGTAGATACAAAAACATCTGTATTAGAGTAGGGTACTGCCATTTAAATGGTGGAGTAAGAAATGACACAATCAATTCTAATTTGATTTCTCTCCCAGATCAGAGTTCTCATGTGTAGCTTTGAAGGGATGAAATCAAGTCAAAAACCCACGGCCAGGAAGCCTCAACAGCTTCAAAAACTCCTTCCTTGCAGTAGGGGCAAAGAAGGAAGTGGCCAAAGGAGGTAGTGAGCAGTTCTGTGGTCTACAAAGGCTTTCACATGTGCAAGGGAAAGGATTCAGGGTTCCCACACGCAGGGGTGAAAGTAGGACGGTACAGCATACCGGTAAGAAGTGGCTGCCTTATCGGCTCGTACACAGCTGATGTTAAAGCGCTGCCACGGCAGCGTTTTCATGCTGCTGCCCGTTTTGCGCCCGCTCAGGGCCGCTTATCGGGGGGGGAGGGGAGGCAGCTGCCCTGGAGCCCAGTGATTTAAAAGGGCCCAGGGCTCCTGGCCACCACCACTGCTACCACAACAGCGGCCAGAGCCCTGGGCCCTTTAAATTGCCGCCACAGCGCAGTGTGGCACTGGGCAGCATGGAAGGGCTGGCTGGGGGAGGCTGACCCCCAGCCCCGCCCCTTCCACTCAAGAAGGCCCCCGTACCGGCAAGTATTTTATCTCGCTTCCACTCCTGCCCATATGTATCACCTGACTCCAGATTTTTGACTCATGATTTCTTTGGGTTCAAAGAACAGCAGGTGCGTCAAAAAACACACCTCAAGGAAACCATGGACAAAAAACCAAGAGCCCGTAGACAGGTACACTTCACAAAGCTACTTTTAGCAGAGGCAGATGAAATGGATAAAACTGAACTGACAGTGTCCCTTCAGTGAACCCTAAGAGTGAGCAGGTGACAAGTCTTATCCTGTCTTAGTTTATAATATACATGACTGACAGTAGCAGCTAACACTCGCAGGTTTTAAAGAGGTCACCTTTGTATAAGACTGACCCAATTTTTCTCAGTTGGGTTGCATGTACAAAATGTTTGGGATCAGAGAATATAGTTTTGGTATGAAGGGGAAAATTGTAAAACAAATATTAACTACTCTTAAAAAAATATTTTGCTCAGATCACTGTGTCATCTATGAACAACGTCGGTATGTTCTCCACTACTCTCCACAACAAATGTAATGCAAAGAATCTTTCTCTGTTTATGACCTTTAAAAATGATTTGCATACAATACCTCCCCTGTATTAGGATTAGAGCAGAGAATCTTAGCATCCTTTCCACAGCTGAGTAACAGCTCAGGATCTGCCATACTCCAAGCAATGGTCAAAATACCCCTGTGTGAAAAGCCATAGTAAGAAAATATTAATATAAATGCATGATGATTAGATGTGTGCTAATGAGGGTGCCTCATTAGATTACCTGGCGATTTCATCTTTAAATGCCAAGTCCCTTGCCACCCCCATTATGTTGAGAGAGTAGAGAAGGTGCTGCCAACATTTGTTTTATTGAAATAGATTTTTTCCACTTTCTGCACAAGGAGTCATGACAGTGTAGCCACAGACTTAGGGCACAATCCAGAAAGGTACCTGAAAGCCAAATACTATATCCATTGATAAAAAACATGGATATCAAAGGAAGATTGTGTAATAAAATATCGCACTAATACCTGACTCGGAAAATTGCAGGATAAGAACTGTGAATAATACTTGTGGCAATCTTCTTTTTATTACTAAAGGGTTAACATTAGCCTAGTCAAAATCGGCATTTTCAGGGAGTGCTTGCAACACAGTTTTTTGCTGCCCTCTATCTTCATATGCAATAAACTCCTGTCCATCATTTTCACACCACTGTACACCAGGTCAGTCAAAAGGTTTAAGGGGAGAGTTAGTGAAAGGATTCATTAGAATACACCCCAAATTTATGCAACTCGTTTTGGATTAGAAACCATGTATTACTGTTTGTATGGGTGAGGGATCTTTAGATTCCCCAACCCCTTCGGCAGAAGTGGAGCCCAGCTGCTTCTTCCTTTGCACCCTTGCAATCGATTTACATATGTTTAAATTTTTGAGACTTTCTTCTCAAAGGAAACAGCTAGAAACGTACTGTACTTCAAAAAAAAAAATAAAGCTAGAATCCTTCTTCACAATTCTAACTCCTTAAAAGCAGTGTGGACCACTGGGCACAGGTTTGCTGGGCACAAAGGCTAGCCGTATCACTAAAAGTCTAGATTAAGCATTACAGTAGCTGCTAAAGCATCTGCCTTGGAGCTTAAAATTGAGATGGCATTTATACCAACTGACAGAGGATAAAAATACAGTAATGTGTACAAACCAAGATTAGAATGAGAAAAATGGCTAAACAATAAAGAAAAGTCAAGATTTACAGACAAGCCGCCATAAATACCTTGTATGGTTTTCCAAAACACGAAGAGGAGAAGAAGCAAACCTAAGATCCCACATCTGAATTACAGGCAACCTGTCATCTTCTGAAGCCAGGACCATCTGTGTAGCCACATCAGGGTGCCATGCCAAGTCTGAGCAGTGCATCTGATAGATAAAGTAGTGTTAGACCACAAGATAATTAAGCAGAGCTATAAAAAAAAGGAACCCTCTAAAACAGAAGCACAGAGAATGCTGGCTTGAGCGTGGCCCTGTTTATTCCCATTTTGTGACTGTATTCTTCCGTAACTAGACCAGTGGCTCTCAACCTTTCCAGACAACTGTTCCCCTTTCAGGAGTCTGATTTGTCTTGCGTCCCCCAAGCTTCACCGCTCTTAAAAACTACTTGCTTACAAAATCAGACACAAAAATACAAAAGTGTCACAGCGCACTATTACTGAAAAATTGCTGACTTTCTCATTTTACCATATAATTTTAAAATAAATCAATTGGAATATAAATATTGTACTTATATGTCAGTGTATTGTATACAGAGAAGTATAAATAAGTCATTGTCTATATGAAATTTTTGTTTGTACTGACTTCATTAGTGGTTTTTATGTAGACTGTTGTAAAACTAGGCAAATATCTAGACGAGTTGATGTACCCCTTAGAAGACCTCTGCGTACCCTCACGGGCACACATACTCCTGGTTAAGAAGCACTGAACTAGACTATTGGCCAGGTTACACCATGATTAGATCCAAATTCTCTCCTCTATTTCAAAGCAAAGAGCTGACAAACGGAATCAGCTCCCAATCCAGCTCCAAGAACATTGATTTAATAACATCTGGAATGCTACTTGAATTTAGTGTATCTAAAGGCTATCTCAAAAGGACACTCATGTGGTTTATGTCCAAAACATGTGTTTTAAATACAACAAATACAGAAAAACCTTTACATAAAAATTTTAATGAAATTTAAAATATATAGATTTTAATTAAAACCACTTGTTAGCATGCAACTAGTCCCTTGCAAACACTACAGTATTGTGCTGGAACCCAAAGGTGAACCAAGCTATGCTGAGAATCTGGCAAAATGCAGATTGTGAAAAGTAAATCAGATTAAGCACTGGAAGTCTAAATTATTATTAGTAACTCAAATAAGCAAGAACTTGTTTGTTAAGTATATTTTTAAACTGTTAGTTCCTCTTAAAGGTTTCAGATGCTTTAAATCATTTATCAATATAAGTATTTGCAATCATTGATTAATAATTTCCTTTAATAAACTTGTTCATAAATGTAAGATGCCTAACTATAAACATGAATCTTTAACCAGATACCGCAACTGTGAACCGTATGACCGAAGAAGAGCCCTGTGGAGCTAGAAAGCTTGTCTCTCTCACCAACAGGAATTGGTCCAATAGAAGTTATTACCTCATCCCTCACCCCCTTGTTTTTCTAATATCTTGGAACAAACATGGCTACAACAATGCTGCAAACAACCAGAGGGTGGTGAGCCTTATGTGGAATATTCACTTGTGCTATTGAGACACAGCCCGTGCATCAGGGTGAGCCTTGGAATTCTGCTTCGGGGAGCTCTCCATGGGACAAAGAGGATGTTCCCATTTCTACATCCCCAGTATCATGCGCCTTCCACAGCAAGGCAGTCTGCTCTTCTGTCCAGTGCACTGGGGATGTGGGCCATTGCCCCTGACACCTCTGGAGTGTCTTGCCAGGGAGCAGTCCAAGCACCTGTGCCTGGCTGCTGTACAGAAGAGTAAGGGAGCTGAAGTTCTTTGCACCCTCCATTTGAGCTGTAAGGCACAAGGTCAACCTCCAGGAGTAGCTTCACTGTGGAAGTAAAACTATTTAAACCTACTGGTAAATGCATCAGCTGCTTTATTCTTTCTCAGACACACACTGTTCCAGATGACAGGACTTCAGACTATTATAATAAAATCTTCCCACTGCAGCCATGAATGGGTCAATACTGAATTTATCAGCATAGTGCGCATAACCTCAGCCATGCAGAACACAATACCATCCACAGCCTCAGAAACAACTCTGACATCATAATCAAAAAGGCTGACAAAGGAGGTGCTGTCGTCATCATAAATAGGTCGGAGTATGAACAAGAGGCTACTAGGCAGCTCTCCAACACCACTTTCTACAAGCCATTACCCTCTGATCCCACTGAGAGTTACCAAAAGAAACTACAGCATTTGCTCAAGAAACTCCCTGAAAAAGCACAAGAACAAATCTGCACAGACACACCCCTAGAACCTCGACCTGGGGTATTCTATCTGCTACCCAAGAGCCGTAAACCTGGAAATCCTGGACGCCCCTTCATCTCAGGCATTGGCACCCTGACAGCAGGATTGTCTGGCTATGTAGACTCCCTCCTCAGGCCCTACACTCCCAGCACTCCCAGCTATCTTCGAGACACCACTGACTTCCTGAGGAAACTACAATCCATTGGTGATCTTCCTAAAAACACCATCCTAGCCACTATGGATGTAGAAGCCCTCTACACCAACACTCCACACAAAGATGGGCTACAAGCCGTCAGGTACAGTATCCCCGATACTGTCACGGCTAACCTGGTGGCTGAACTTTGTGACTTTGTCCTCACCCATAACTATTTCACATTTGGGGACAATGTATACCTTCAAGTCAGCGGCACTGCGATGGGTACCCGCATGGCCCCACAGTATGCCAACATTTTTATGGCTGACTTAGAACAACGCTTCCTCAGCTCTCGTCTCCTAATGCCCCTACTCTGCTTGCGCTACATTGATGACATCTTCATCATCTGGACCCATGGAAAAGAAGCCCTTGAGGAATTCCACCAGGATTTCAACAATTTCCATCCCACCATCAACCTCAGCCTGGACCAGTCCACACAAGAGATCCACTTCCTGAACACTACGGTGCTAATAAGCGATGGTCACGTAAACACCACCCTATATCGGAAACCTACTGACCGCTATTCCTACCTAACAGCTTTCATCCAGATCATACCACACGATCCATTGTCTACAGCCAAGCTCTACGATATAAACGCATTTGCTCCAACCCCTCAGACAAAGACAAACACCTACAAGATCTCTATCATGCATTCCTACAACTACAATACCCACCTGCTGAAGTGAAGAAACAGATTGACAGAGCCAGAAGAGTACCCAGAAGTCACCTGCTACAGGACAGGCCCAACAAAGAAAATAACAGAACGCCACTAGCCATCACCTTCAGCCCACAACTAAAACCTCTCCAACGCATCATCAAGGATCTACAACCCATCCTGAAGGACGACCCATCACTCTCACAGATCTTGGGAGACAGGCCAGTCCTTGCTTACAGACAGCCCCCCAATCTGAAGCAAATACTCACCAGCAACCACACACCACACAACAGAACCACTAACCCAGGAACCTATCCTTGCAACAAAGCCCGTTGCCAACTCTGTCCACATATCTATTCAGGGGACACCATCATAGGGCCTAATCACATCAGCCACACTATCAGAGGCTCGTTCACCTGCGCATCTACCAATGTGATATATGTCATCATGTGCCAGCAATGCCCCTCTGCCATGTACATTGGTCAAACTGGACAGTCTCTATGTAAAAGAATGAATGGACACAAATCAGACGTCAAGAATTATAACATTCAAAAACCAGTTGGAGAACACTTCAATCTCTCTGGTCACTCGATTACAGACCTGAGGGTGGCTATCCTTCAACAAAAAAACTTCAAAAACAGACTCCAACAAGAGACTGCTGAATTGGAATTAATTTGCAAACTGGATACTATTAATTTAGGCTTGAATAGAGACTGGGAATGGATGAGTCATTACACAAAGTAAAACTTATTCCCCATGTTATTTCTCCCCCGCACCCCACCCCACCCCCTACTGTTCCTCAGATATTCTTGTTAACTGCTGGAAATAGCCTCCCTTGCTTGTCACCATGAAAGGTTTTCCTCCCTCCCCCCCCCGCCCCCCTTCTCCTCCCGGCTGCTGGTGATGGCTCATCTTAAGTGATCACTCTCCTTACAGTTACAGAGTAGCAGCCGTGTTAGTCTGTATTCACAAAAAGAAAAGGAGCACTTGTGGCACCTTAGAGACTAACAAATTTATTAGAGCATAAGCTTTCGTGAGCTACAGCTCACTTCATCGGATGCATTTGGTGGAAAAAACAGAGGGGAGATTGATATACGCACACAGAGAACATGAAACAATGGGTTTATCATACACACTGTAAGGAGAGTGATCACTTAAGATAAGCCATCACCAGCAGCTGTGGGGGGGGGGGGGAAGGAGGAAGACCTTTCATGGTGACAAGCAAGGGAGGCTATTTCCAGCAGTTAACAAGAATATCTGAGGAACAGTGGGGGGTGGGGAGAAATAACATGGGGAAATAGTTTTACTTTGTGTAATGACTCATCCATTCCCAGTCTCTATTCAAGCCTAAATTAATTGTATCCAGTTTGCAAATTAATTCCAATTCAGCAGTCTCTCGTTGGAGTCTGTTTTTGAAGCTTTTTTGTTGAAGGATAGCCACCCTCAGGTCTGTAATCGAGTGACCAGAGAGATTGAAGTGTTCTCCAACTGGTTTTTGAATGTTATAATTCTTGACGTCTGATTTGTGTCCATTCATTCTTTTACATAGAGACTGTCTAGTTTGACCAATGTACATGGCAGAGGGGCATTGCTGGCACACGATGGCATATATCACATTGGTAGATGCGCAGGTGAACGAGACAAGCCATTTACAACACACACTTTGCTTCTCTACAAAAGAAAAAGGACACTAAACTATCTAAACTACTACATGCCACAAGGGGCCACAACAGTGGTTCCCGTAACCCACCCAGCAATATTGTTAATCTATCCAACTATACTCTTAGCCCAGCAGAAGAATCTGTCCTATCTCGGGGCCTCTCCTTTTGCCCCTCCACCCCCACGAACATGATACAGTTCTGTGGTGACCTAGAATCCTATTTTTGACGTCTCCGACTCAAGGAATATTTCCAACACACCTCTGACCAACATATTAACCCACAGAGACCTTCCTACCAACACTACAAAAAGAAGGATTCTGGGTGGACTCCTCCTGAAGGTCGAAACAGCAGCCTGGACTTCTACATAGAGTGCTTCCGCCGACATGCACGAGCTGAAATTGTGGAAAAGCAGCAGCGCTTGCCCCATAACCTCAGCCATGCAGAACACAATGCCATCCACAGCCTCAGAAACAACTCTGACATCATAATCAAAAAGGCTGACAAAGGAGGTGCTGTTGTCATCATGAATAGGTCGGAGTATGAACAAGAGGCTACTAGGCAGCTCTCCAACACCACTTTCTACAAGCCATTACCCTCTGAACCCACTGAGAGTTACCAAAAGAAACTACAGCATTTGCTCAAGAAACTCCCTGAAAAAACACAAGAACAAATCCGCACAGACACATCCCTAGAACCCCGACCAAGGGTATTCTATCTGCTACCCAAGATCCATAAACCTGGAAATCCTGGACGCCCCATCATCTCAGGCATTGGCACCCTGACAGCAGGATTGTCTGGCTATGTAGACTCCCTCCTCAGGCCCTACACTCCCAGCACTCCCAGCTATCTTCGAGACACCACTGACTTCCTGAGGAAACTACAATCCATTGGTGATCTTCCTAGAAACACCATCCTAGCCACTATGGATGTAGAAGCCCTCTATACCAACATTCCACACAAAGATGGGCTACAAGCCATCAGGAACAGTATCCCCGATAATGTCACGGCTAACCTGGTGGCTGAACTTTGTGACTTTGTCCTCACCCATAACTATTTCACATTTGGGGACAACGTATACCTTCAAGTCAGCGGCACTGCAATGGGTACCCGCATGGCCCCACAGTATGCCAACATTTTTATGGCTGACTTAGAACAACGCTTCCTCGGCTCTCGTCTCCTAATGCCCCTACTCTGCTTGCGCTACATTGATGACATCTTCATCATCTGGACCCATGGAAAAGAAACCCTTGAGGAATTCCACCAGGATTTCAACAATTTCCATCCCACCATCAACCTCAGCCTGTACCAGTCCACACAAGAGATCCACTTCCTGGACACTACGGTGCTAATAAGCGATGGTCACATAAACACCACCCTATATCGGAAACCTACTGACCGCTATTCCTACCTACATGCCTCTAGCTTTCATCCCGATCATACCACACGATCCATTGTCTACAGCCAAGCTCTACGATATAACAGCATTTGCTCCAACCCCTCAGACAGAGACAAACACCTACAAGATCTCTATCATGCATTCTTACAACTACAGTACCCACCTGCTGAAGTGAAGGAACAGATTGACAGAGCCAGAAGAGTACCCAGAAGTCATCTACTACAGGACAGGCCCAACAAAGAAAATAAAAGAACGCCACTAGCCATCACCTTCAGCCCACAACTAAAACCTCTCCAACGCATCATCAAGGATCTACAACCTATCCTGAAGGACGACCCATCACTCTCACAGATCTTGGGAGACAGACCAGTCCTTGCTTACAGACAGCCCCCCAATCTGAAGCAAATACTCACCAGCAACCACACACCACACAACAGAACCACCAACCCAGGAACCTATCCTTGCAACGAAGCCCATTGCCAACTCTGTCCACATATCTATTCAGGGGACACTATCATAGGGCCTAATCACATCAGCCACACTATCAGAGGCTCGTTCACCTGCGCATCTACCAATGTGATATATGACATCATGTGCCAGCAATGCCCCTCTGCCATGTACATTGGTCAAACTGGACAGTCTCTATGTAAAAGAATGAATGGACACAAATCAGACGTCAAGAATTATAACATTCAAAAACCAGTTGGAGAACACTTCAATCTCTCTGGTCACTCGATTACAGACCTGAGGGTGGCTATCCTTCAACAAAAAAGCTTCAAAAACAGACTCCAACGAGAGACTGCTGAATTGGAATTAATTTGCAAATTGGATACAATTAACTTAGGCTTGAATAGAGACTGGGAATGGATGAGTCATTACACAAAGTAAAACTATTTCCCCATGTTATTTCTCCCCACCCCCCACTGTTCCTCAGATATTCTTGTTAACTGCTGGAAATAGCCTCCCTTGCTTGTCATCATGAAAGGTTTTCCGCTCCCACCCCCCCGCTGCTGGTTATGGCTTGTCTTAAGTGATCACTCTCCTTACAGTGTGTATGATAAACCCATTGTTTCATGTTCTCTGTGTGCGTATATCAATCTCCCCTCTGTTTTTTCCACCAAATGCATCCGATGAAGTGAGCTGTAGCTCATGAAAGCTTATGCTCTAAGGTGCCACAATACTCCTCTCCTTACAGTGTGTATGATAAAACCCATTGTTTCATGTTCTCTGTGTGTATATATAAATCTCCCTTCTGTATTTTCCACCAAATGCATCCGATGAAGTGAGCTGTAGCTCACGAAAGCTTATGCTCAAATAAATTTGTTAGTCTCTAAGGTGCCACAAGTACTCCTTTTCTTTTTGCGAATACAGACTAACACGGCTGCTACTCTGAAACCTATCACTTAACCAGTCTGACTTCTCACTGCTGAGTAATACATAATGTCCCCTTCTCTTGCCTGAACCCTAAACTTCCTACCAAAATCCTTCCCTGCCAAATATTAATTGAATCATTTGTAAAAATTAATTATTTAAAATAATAATCCACCTTTAGCTATATAATTGTAGCCCTTTAAAAAATTAACAGATTCTACAGCGGGTAGTATAAAATGGGGACATGTTCCTGTGTCACTTAACAGTCTAATGAGAATTTGTGCAGTCACTTGTTTTACTATGGCAAAAATACGTCTAATAGTTAATCATGATTATTAATACAGGCTCTTGATAGTTTAACATAATAAATTACCCGGTTGCTGTGGTCGCTGACTTTGATGATCGGTTCATTCTTCCTCAGATCCCACACGGTAGCACGACCACTAGGACTGGCAGATGCCAAGATGTGCTGGACTTGCCTGTTCCATGCAACGCAGCTGATGTCTTCTGGAGGCTATTGCAAACAAAACATGTCTCAACATTATCTTTTTCCCCAACAGAGAACTCAATTTTTTTTTATTAGATAAGTAGGCTAAAACTACGAGTTTTCAAAGCTAATCCTCATAGCCCATGTGTTTGTTTTACCTTCTTGAATAAATTTAATTGACACGAGGAAATTTTAAAACCCATGCATTTAAATATATAAAAAGAAAAGGAGTACTTGTGGCACCTTAGAGACCAACAAATTTATGTGAGCATAAGCTTTCGTGAGCTACAGCTCACTTCATCGGATTCATCGGATGAATCCGATGAAGTGAGCTGTAGCTCACGAAAGCTTATGCTCACATAAATTTGTTGGTCTCTAAGGTGCCACAAGTACTCCTTTTCTTTTTGCCAATACAGACCAACACGGCTGCTACTCTGAAACCTTTAAATATACAGGTTTAAATATACAGTAGCTTTGTCTATTGGCTGGATATCTGCACCCCTCCTTCCTTTCTGCCTGTGATAAATTGATGCATTAGCCAGCTATGGAGGAAGATGGAGCAAGTTTGTTGTCTCCAAGAGCTTAATAGTGACCCGTAAAAAAGTATTTAAAAATTGGACTTGTGCCCTTGATTGGTCTTTTGTGATGTATAGAAAAATGAAAGGTAGAGTTTTTTGTTTTTGTTTGGAGTGTTAATTCTTTTCTGCTTATTTATTTTTTTACCTTATTAGAATTGTTAAGTCTGGTCTTCCCTGATTATGTTAGAAGATTTCTTGGGTGTCTCAGAGCATGTGCATTACGAGCTCTCACGCCTTAACTCAAAGGGCATGGATCTTTAACATGTCTCCAAAATGTTCATTAGTCATTGGACTAATTTGATAACAAAAAACAAGCTAAAACCAAGCCTTTTAAAACAGCCTGACTACAGATAGCTACTCAATTGCTTAACTCTCACTTAGGAACCAAACAAAATACAGTACAAGGAATGCACAACAATGCATGATTTTGCTCACTCATACCTGAAAGTGTGACAACTGATAAGTTGTTCTGCTGACACAAGACAAGAGTTAAGTGTTGTAATCTTACTGGGCGATTTGGGTGTGCAAAAGAATTCAGAACTGGACACAAATTGCATGTAAGCACTACAGTCACGATTAACATAATTATAAATAGAGTCATTGTTGGTTACTTGGAATGCAATTTAAGTCTCCCCAGTAAATTCAGAGTCAATTTTCACAAAAGTGGTGTTCATTACAACCTGCCTGTACTGCTTTATAAAGGTTAAAGCCATTAATGAATCATATTCAAAACAAAACAGACAAATATCCACTTTTAGCCTTAACAGTCAATAAATTTACAATCAGAAAAACAAACATCCACTGGGGGTTATTTTATTGTTCAGGAGCAAAATATATACAATATACGTAATGTAACAACATACTTGTACGATTCTTATCCCCAAGAGAAAACTACATAATTATTTTAAGGAATGTACCTCACAGTAGCAGATGTTTATCCAGGGCTTAACTACATTCAAGGTAATATTTGCAATGTATAAATTAAGTTTTTGAAAACAGAGATTGGTGCTTAGAACTGCTTCAATACTGTATGAGATTTAAAATAAATTAAATAATCTGCGTATTTTTCAGCATTCTTCAAATCAGTTGACAAACATAACTCCAGTACCTGGGTCTTAGCTCCTGGTGTCATTGGTGAGGCAAAGTTGTTCAAGTCCCAGATATAGATTTCAGACTCATTAGCACCTGATGCTACAAGGTTTGTCTGTAATAGAAATATGCCAATAGACATTGAGAGTATTTCCGGCATCAGCCTTCACCTTCCCAAACGCTGTGGGCCCAATCCATGGAGCTGTGCCAACTGACATTAGCTTAGAATGTAGCCCTTGTCACAACAAGAGCACTTCAGAGAAGGTACATGAATCCTTAAGATTTCTAATACTACTTATTAGCCAAGACCCCCTATACTCTGCAGCAAGCTGGACCTAAATTCCCAGTCTAGTGTTCTTGGTTTCTGCAGTACTCTTACGCAGAAAATGGACACACAAAGAATGGGGCTGCACAAAATGACTCCATTTTACTAATGCCCCAACCCTGTAAACAATTAAGCTTGTGCTTAACTCTATTTGTGTTACTAATCCCACTGACTTCAATGGGATCCCAAATGTGAGTAAAGTTAAACACATGAGTAAGCATTCACAGGATCAAGGCCTATAAGATCATTTCCTAGATTAAAAGAAGCATTTGAAACAGTTTTACAGGTGGAAGAGGAATGCCAAGATAATAACAATGGGATCTGAGAAGAATGAACTAGAGGGAAAATAACTATTATATCAATGTATTTTGCTCATACCCTAATGCTGGTTGAAAAACAGGTTCCAACTTCATAATAATCAAGAACAGAAACAATGCAATTTACACATAGTTCACTGAACTAATTACTGCCTTAGTAAAAACATGTGCCAAAAGAAAAAATGCTACTTAGTAAATCAAAACAAACTGAACTCTCACAGAACAGTCATGGATGAGAAAAGATGCTATATCTTGAGAGGTAAATCCTCATTAGTAATGGAATTAAATTAGCTCTGTGATTAAGTCCTTATTACTTTTAAGAATTGTGTCAAGCCAATGAGTTTTAGGCCCCAACATTTTATCTTTATTTTGGAACAACATACAAAAATGGAAGGGTTACAAAACCTAAAAACTAATATTTAGTAGTAGTTTTTTAAATTTCAGTGAAAACAGTTGTTGGGAGGAATTTCAAAACATCTGTCTGCAACCATGACAACACTGAGTAGTGCATGAGAACTGAAAAGTGAAACTGACTAGAAACAAAATGAAAAAACTGTATTTCAATGTCTAAACCGAAAAATACACAAAGTAAATAGCCTAAATGGTGAAAAACAGATCAGATTTTTAAAATGATTTCCAGTCAAATAATGATTAGTATCAAAGATTCTTTTCTTTTTTTAAATATGCAAAAATATCTATACAACTTTCCCCCAAAAATCACAAGAGAAGAGCATTTCCTATAGTATTTTACTAATCCATGTTACTAATCCATGACAGTGTATATTGAACAAAAAAAATCTAACCTGGAAAATATTCACGTCCAAAGCTCTTACTGGCCCAGTGTGCTTGTCTTTCTGTGCAATGGTAACTTCACTCTCTCCAGCTATAATTTTAGATGGATCATACAGAATAATATTTCCATTTTCACCACCTGCAATTAGAACTCCAGAAAGACTACCATCTGAAGCCATTTTATGAGGTCCCCATATCAATTTATGGTACCTACAAGATAAAAAAAAAAAGAATTTAAGAAGATCCATTGCCATATCATTATAAGTGCCAGATCATCATCATGTTTTCCCTGATAAAAAACACAAACACTTTATGGGAAAAAGTGCAGGCTGGTGATCAGATCAAAGGCATGATCAGACTGAGAACTGCTAGCTTCTATTCCTAGCTCTCCCATTCTGTCAGAAGTGTGACAAGTCACAACCTATATATGCCTCAGTTCAAGGCTCTAAAGTCAGAATACTTACTTACCTTGCAGGAGTACTTGTGGCACCTTAGAGACTAACAAATTTATTAGAGCATAAGCTTTCGTGAGCTACAGCTCACTTCATCGGATGCATTTGGTGGAAAAAACAGAGGAAAGATTTATATACACACACACAGAGAACATGAAACAATGGGTTTATCATACACACTGTAAGGAGAGTGATCACTTAAGATAAGCCATCACCAACAGCAGGGGGGGGAAGGAGGAAAACCTTTCATGGTGACAAGCAGGTAGGCTAATTCCAGCAGTTAACAAGAATATCAGAGGAACAGTGGGGGGTGGGGTGGGAGGGAGAAATACCATGGGGAAATACTACTATTTCCCCATGGTATGAACAGTGGGGGGTGGGGTGGGAGGGAGAAATACCATGGGGAAATAGTACTATTTCCCCATGGTATGAACAGTGGGGGGTGGGGTGGGAGGGAGAAATACCATGGGGAAATAGTACTATTTCCCCATGGTATTTCTCCCACCCACCCCACCCCCCACTGTTCCTCTGATATTCTTGTTAACTGCTGGAATTAGCCTACCTGCTTGTCACCATGAAAGGTTTTCCTCCTTCCCCCCCCTGCTGTTGGTGATGGCTTATCTTAAGTGATCACTCTCCTTACAGTGTGTATGATAAACCCATTGTTTCATGTTCTCTGTGTGTGTGTATATAAATCTTTCCTCTGTTTTTTCCACCAAATGCATCCGATGAAGTGAGCTGTAGCTCACGAAAGCTTATGCTCTAATAAATTTGTTAGTCTCTAAGGTGCCACAAGTACTCCTTTTCTTTTTGCGAATACAGACTAACACGGCTGCTACTCTGAAACTTACCTTGCAGGGTTTTTTGAGATGATGTTTACAAAGGACTGTGAGATGATCCCTGATTGAGAATTAAAAGCATAGCCAACTACAAGCAATCACATAAATCTCTGATATTAATGAACAGCTGTTTATGCAAGAGGCAAACAGAGAGTGAATGAAAACGGTCTCCTTGACATAAGCCCTATTCCTCAACTGCACTCTTGCAATTAAAATGATTTTTGTACTTCATGCTTATCAAGTGGCAACAATTATACACAAACAAGAAAGCACATTGCCTGGAGTGTAGTATGTTTTATTTAATGTTAAATAAGAGGTTAGAGTATATTTTTAGACTTGAAATATACCCAAGCTAGTACACTGGATCTGTAAGTATCCGGATTTCCTTTTTTTAAACAAAGTTGTTTAATAATAAAACAATATTCCTGTATGTTCAGCCATGCAAAGGGTACATTTCTTCCACAAAACCACACACACCCTCTTGTGGCATTGCTCTTACAAAGTGGCCTTAATGCATTTGGAAAGCAAACTAACAAGTTTCTACAAAAAACAAAACAAACCCAAGAGGTAGGGCTTTTTTTAAAAATTACATCAGCACTAACAATGCTACCATTAATCAGTATTATATGCTGAATGCTCCAAGGAGCAAGAAGAGTATATGCAGCACGAGTTACTTAACTTTTATCTCTCTAACCTGTTGTTGAGCCGTTCCCAGTTATTATCTATATTAGGATAGCAGCCCGGGTCCCTAATCAGATTCAGGGTTCCATCTTGTTAGATACTGTACAAGGAAGACATGGTTCCTGTTCTCTATAGACTGCAATTTAATCTATTTATAATTTCTAAAAGTTCAGGCAGTTTTGTTTGGTGTAAATCTTTGGAAGACAGTTTTAGACTTGTACATCATTATTTAAAAATGGACTGTGGAGAATGAAATAGGATTAACTTCCATCTACATAGTAAGGTTGTGTAAAACATGATCATCATCCCTCAATGGATTTAGATTTTTATATATCTCAGTGTAGCCGAGCTACAATATACTATATTTCTGTCATACATAACTTTGATAAAAATACACTAATGCTGACACTACAGCTTATTAATTGATGAACAGCTGACAAGCTGTAACTGTTGCACTTACATCCACTGAGAGTACTATGGGTCAATGGACGGACTAATGTTTGTGCTGACATTGTATCTGGTATGAAAGATTAATGGATCTAATCCAGTGTCAATGGAAAGTTTTCAGATCCTTCTCTACCTCCAAGAAGAGCATCTCACGCTTTCATTGACATTTTTATGGCCAATTTACAATGAACAGAAGGCACTACAATGCTACTGCAAGTGTCACTAAGATGTCAATAGGATGGTTTTTTGGATTTTTAATGCTAATTATATAAGTTATAAGTTAGTAGTAATATGGGTCTAAATGAAGCAAAACAATCAGGAACATTTCTTCCCAATAGCCAGGTGTAAATACTGAACTACATATGGAATGCAAAAATGAAACACACAGGTACATCAAATGAGTCCCCCGCAATACCTAAACACAATGGATGACACAACATGTGGAAGCTGTAACTGCCTTTTCCTATTTTTAAGAGCACATTTAACACTTTTCCTCTGCTCTCTGGAAATTCCTCAGGGCTCTGACTGTTATCTTCCTTTACATCAAAAACAAAACAAACCATGTCAAACCAAATTAATATCCTTCTTTGACAAGGTAACAAGCCTTGAGGATTGGGGGAAGAAGTAGGTGTGATATAGCTCAACTATAGTGAGGCTTTTGATACTGTCTCACATGACCTCATAAACAAACTAGAAAAATACAGCCTAGATGAACCTGCTATAAAGTGGGTGCACAACTGGCTGGAAAATGGTACTCAGAGAGTAGTTATCAGTGGTTCACAATCAAGTTGGAAGAGTATATTGCATTGGGCCCTGCAAGGATGAGTCCCGGGGGTAGTCCTATTTAATATCTTTATAAATGATTTAGATAATGGCATACAGAGTACACTAAAGATCATGCAAATCTTAGATTGGACTATTTAATCACATGAGACATTGCAAACCATCTACATCATAGGCTGCAATTCACACTGTCTCTCGCAGACGAAAGGATGCTGACAAAAGAGAGCACACTTATAAATTTTGTGGACAATACCAAGCTAGGAGGGGTTGCAAGCACTCTAGAGGACAGGATTAGAATTCACAATGATCTTGACAAACCAGAAAAATGGTCTGAATTACACAGGATGACATTCAATAAGGACAAATGCAAAGTATTACACGTAGGAAGGAATGATCAACTGCACAAATGCAAAATGGGCAATGACTGCCTAGGAAGGAGAAAAGGATTGCAGGGAATAGTTGATCACAATCTAAGTATGAGTCAACAATGTAATACTGTTGCAAAATAAGTAATCTTCGTTCTGGGATGTATTAGCAGGAATACTATAAGCAAGACACGAGAAGTAATTCTTCCGCTCTACTCAGAACTGATAAGGCCTCAACAGGAGTACTATGTCCAGTTCTGGGTGCCATGCTTTGGGAAACGTGAACAATTTGGAGACAGTCCAGAGAAGATCAACAAAAAAAGGTCTAGAAAACATGACCTATGAGGAAAGATGGAAAAAACTGGGTTTCTTGAGTGTGAAAAAGAGAAAGCTGAGGGGAGACATGATAACGATCTTCAAATGTGTAAAAGGTTGTTATGAAGAGGAGGGTGATAAATTGTTCTCCTTAACCACTGAGGACAGAAAAAGAAGTAAGGGACTAAAATTGCAGCAAGGAAGATTTAAGCTAGACATTAGAAAATAAACTTTCTAATTACAAGGGTAGTTAAGCACTGGAACAAATTACTGAAAGAGACTGTGGGGTTTTTAAGAACAAGTTAAACAAGCACCTGTCAGGGATGGTCTAGATAATACCATGAGTACAGGAGACTGGACTAGATGACCTATCAAGTTCCTTTCCAATCCCACATTTCTATGATTCTATCGCCCAACGGATACCAGCCGAAGATATCTGTGACAGAACAGGAACTGAAACCAGGTCTCCAGCGTCCAAGTCTACAACTTTAACCACAAGCCCATCCTTCTTACCTTTCCTAATAACACTGACACAGAGCTAAAGCTTCATACACTGTCCTTTCAGCCCATATCATGGACTGACGTTGCCACAAAAAAACGCATTTTTATAAAGCAAGCCATAAATTTGGAACCCCAATTCATACCTGTGCGAGGAAGAGAAAGTTGCACAGGATTTCATATCCAGCGAAGGATCAGACAAATCCAATTCAAATATTTCCAGAGAAGCATTGGTACTGAAAGTTGCATCCAACTGTTGAGCAGATGTACCTACACAGAAAGGTAGATACACTATGGTATCAGAATGACATAATACAAAGTATGGAATTTCAAATTATGAAAGCATCAAATCATACAAAGGAAATAAAATCTTCAGTGTTTCAGAGGTACACTGAACTCTCCCCTGCTGCTGTGTGAAAATCCCACACAAATAACAGAGGAAACTCAGAAAGGCAATAGTTTTGGCAACCAAAACTCCTGAGAAACCGTAAGCCATTGGTAAAGACTGGGTCATGTAATCCTATGATTTAGGAGAGAGAAGCCTTGAAATTAAGTTACCACTGCTGCCGTACACTTAGGGCAAACATGCACGTTTACAAGGTATATGTCGGCTGGGGTTTTGATTTCTACGAAAAGCTGATACTCCAGAGGTTGAAAAGTGATTTCAAGTGGGCACTGCATTGCATTCTCAATTACTATTTCAGCCTTCAGGACATTAATTTTCTATTATAAAGTACAAGTACAGTGAGTATATTATAATCTACACCATATGCATAGAAAGCCCTATGGGTAGGGACCATACTCTTCAACAAGTTACCTGTAGCCAGGTAAATGGGATGTTGTTGGGCAGGACTCCATGCCTGCATAGCAGTACGATCAATCTCCTTTAACTTCATCCTGCTAAAAGAAGATAACTTTTGTAATACAGAAAATCTGGAGGAAATGGCACCAGTACAACAGAGGGGAAATGGGTGTACACAGAACTGTGGGTATGATGTGGCGTTTGTAGGGAACAGGGAAATGGTGAAATATTATTGAAGTTTACAGGAAATTAATACTTGTTAAACATGTTGAATGCATCTCAATAAACCTGGGGAACATGGCAACTGCTGTGAGATTCTGTTCTTAGACCAAATGCCTTTGCTAATAAGAGTTTACATGATATACTTGGATATCTTGCAGCAGCTATTACATTTAAATTAAAATACAGCCCATGTTTCTAAATGTCCAAACTGACATTCATAAACTGTCATCAGAGCTGAAACTACTGAAACTTACCACAAAGTCACTACTGAAAACCACCACATTGGTTTCTAAAATCATGTCAAAGAATTTCCTAATCCAGTTTCTTAGTGATATTTTAGGGACATAGTTAACTTGAGATTGCATTCTAGCAATCTCAAGAAATTAACATAGTTTCAGGTGTAATATCTGTCCTTGAGTCTGTCTGCCATTTTTTGTGGTTTTACAACAACATTTTCCTATTTTTAAATGTTGTACAAGACCCACACAAACAACAATCCCTGACTGATTATACAGAGAAAACAATGAAATTGATTCCATGTAAAGGCTTGTCAAATGCACAAAGCAAGCAAGCAAAAAAGATAAAAATATGCTTTTTCTAATCTCTTTAAATTCTAGTAACTTTAGGTATTACTTCTAGCAATAGTTAGTACAAAAAAATGTAAAAGTATCCACCAAATGCATCCGATGTAGCTCACGAAAGCTTATGCTCAAATAAATTTGTTAGTCTCTAAGGTGCCACAAGTACTCCTTTTCTTTTTGTGAATACAGACTAACACGGCTGCTACTCTGAAACCTTTAGGTATGTTCCTCTTTCCATGCAGGCTGAGGAAGCATGTGTATATAAAAAGATAAGTAATGTGATATACTCATTTCAGACATCAACAGTTTTTCAGTCACCATCTTCTACCCTATCACCCATGAAAAGGTTATATGGTCCTCATAATAATGACATTCTGAAGTGCCAAGAATTTTCTCATAATTGTGGCTTCCAGTTAATGGTTGGAAAGGAAGTGAAAGTTTAAGTGAAAGCCTGAAAAGCTCAACAACTTTGAGTCACACTGTCCTCACAAGTGGATTTATGTAGCTTTTGTGCATGAACAAAAAGTTGTGTGAAGAAGTGCAAAGGTTAATTATTATTATTAGCATGTGATGCAAGATAATTCAGAAAAAAAAAAGCAACTGATAAACTGGTCTTCCAGCTAAAGGTTTGCTGAAAAACACTCAATTTTTTCATCAAATGCCTCCTAAACAGAGCCCAGCACATAGTAATCTAAAAGACTTTGCAACACACAGACATTTTAAACAAAATATAATAATTCAGGCTTGCAAAAATGTACTTACCCAAGGCAGGGATGGCATGGTAATTACCAGAGCTCGTTGTTACCAAGTAAAACCATGTTTTTTACAAACCCGGGTAAAACTAGTTAGTCCCAGGTTAAGGCATTTGCTATTTTAAAAACTGTTTCATTCATGCACATCGCACTGTACTAGTTTAAGTTACATATTCATACTGTGATTACAGTAGCTACACGATAAAATACAGATTAATTTAGGATTGTACAAATAAAAAGTAAAACTGCATTGGGGTGTAATAATAATATAGTCATTATGATGTTGAACATGAGAATGTCTATGTATTTGGGTTTGTATTTTCTCAAGGAAGTTATAGATGTCATGACTCATATTTCAATATTATATAAACAAAACTCAAAAACATTTGATTATATAAAAACAACAATGCACAGTTGCATTAAGCAATCAGAAGCTTGAAGAGTTGCAGAGTACCAGTTGTACTAATACTACAACAGCTAAAACAATGATCTTAATCCATTTGGCCTACATTCTGTAGCAGAAGACCAACTTTGACGTAGTGGATAGACTGCGCCTAGTCCTCAGTTTTGAATGGATGTAACCAAAGTCTGAAAAGATTTGTCTTATGCTTGCTGAAGTTGCTGGACACTGAAGCAATTCTTTTTCCCACTTTCCAGGTTTAAACCGTACTTAGTAGCACTCCATCCTAAACTAGTTTTTCCTGGAAAACTGCCAACCCTGACCAAATGCGTATAAAGTATAACTTTTTGCACTAGCTGGACTGGTGAGTTTTACAAGGTTGCAACAGTAATTTGAAAATTACTTCCAATAGAAAAAAAGAGTTTGTTCAACCTTTGTAAAATGCTTATAATAATTAATCTAATATTACACTGACCGAAAAATATACTTTAAAATTGCAGGGGAAATTAACATTAAGGCACAACATATCTTGTCCTCTGATTTTTATTTAATGAGGAACATTTTCTTAAAGAAAGGAATAGTGGGAACACACACAGTCTTTATCAGCCACACTTACTCTATGATAATGGGAAGGTTTCAATTAATTCTTTCCTGTACTTGATTTCAATCTTGACACTACAGAATTTCATTCTGACAACACATACCTAGATAATTATACTATGAACAAATTTATGGTCCATTTCAGTCAATTTCACAGTCATAGGATTTTAAAAATCGCAGATTTCATGTTTTCAGCTATTTAAATCTGAAATTTCACTGTGTTGTAATTGTAGGGGTCCTGACCCAAAAAGGAGTTGTGTGGGGGTTGCAAGGTTATTATAGTGGGGGTTACGATACTGCTTCCCTTACTTCTGTGCTGCTGCAGGCGATTGCGCTGCCTTCAAACCTGGGCAGCTGGAGAGCGGCAGCTGCTGTCTGAGAGCCCAGCTCTGAAGGCAAACCCACTGCCAGCAGCAGCAAGGATAGCATGGTGTGGTATTGCCACCCATACTTCTGCACTGCTGCCGCTGACAGGGTGCTGACTTCAGAGCTGGGGGCCTGGCCAACAGCCACCCGTCTCCAGCCACCCAGCTCTGAAGGCAGCACAGAAGCAAGGGTGGCAATACTGCAACCCCCTAAAATAACCTTGTGACCCCTCTGCAACTCCCTTTCGGGTCAGGACTCCCAATGTGAGAAGGGTTGGTCTCACCCCATGAAATCTGTATAGTATGTGGTAAATGCACACAAAAGACCACATTTCATGGTCCGTGATGCGTTTTTCATGGCCATGAATTTGGTAGGGCCATACCTATGAACTCTTCATCTTACATCTAATATGCACATCATAATCATTATTAGGAGTTCTCAGACTGTTGCTAGACAAAGGTCTTTTCAAGAGAGCTCTTGATAATTTAACAAGCAACACAGTTTGTCTCACTCATCTGAATTTTGTATCCTTTAGGGAAATATTTAACAAAGTTAGTTTATAGCAGACCTCAAAAATAATTTTAAAAATTAGATCTCTTTATATAAATGAATTTAAAACCATTCTAGTAGGGCACCTTATACTGAAAGTACCATGTGTATCCTCGTTCTACTTTTAAAACTAAAATGTAGTCTCAAACAGTTTACAGGTCATGCCACGTGAATCTGGAGTTAGTCGTGTGCTTGAGAACCTCGAGCACTGACCTTGTATAGTCATCCTGAACACAAGGAACACCCGTGCCAAAAATGCTTGAGTGAGGTTTAGTTGGGAGTCTGGCTCTAAGCCAAGCAGGTGTGTGCTCCACTGGGTTGAAGAAGTCTGTTATGTGGAAAGATCCTGACTGGACTTCAAACCCTTAAGTAAAAAAGGACAAGACTGCACAATCTCTCTCTGAAACTGTTCAAGGAAAAGGTGATTATTGGGTGTCCACATCAAGTGTGCAGACACCTATGATGCACCTGGGGAATCACAGAGATGCATATTACTGTGTCCAGTTCAGTTTTAGATAAGGATCCTCTTGCATTTGTTCATAACAAGGCTTGCTTTTCCAGAGTTTTTTCGGGATACTAAAAGTGATTTCCTTCTATGATTGATGTACACATAAATCCTACTCTCGTTTTCACATAGCCTATACTTTTACTGTTAAAAAAAGCAACACATGCAGGATACTCGGCTGCCCACTCTCTGCCAGGACCAACTGGGACCCCTCCCTCATAGGAGAGATCACTGCCAGGTGGTCACTGAGTGACGTATTTAATGACTTTGATGAACCAAACATCATTTTAAAAGAGAACATAACAAAAACAGATGGGCTCCCCTCCTCTTTATAACATAACAGTAAATTTCATCAATTCTTTAGTACCACAAGATTGGTTGGATGCCAGTTTAAGGCAGAGGTTCTCAAACTGTGGTCCATGGACCACCATTGGTCCGCGAGCTCCATTCAGGTGGTCCGTGGATAATTCCCTCCAAGGTGCACGCCTGGGCAGCCGCATACAAGAGAACGAAGGGCCACCCACCCACACAGGCATGGCTCCACTTATTTGGTGCCTGGACCCTGGAGAAGGTGCACATGTAAGGTGAGGTGGTGGCCTTAGGGGAAATAAGGGATAGGTGGGAGGGGGCAATGGGATGAGAAGAGGGGGTGGGGTGAATTTAGGATGTGCAGGGCTGCAGCGGCCAGAGAAAGAGGTGACTTTCCCCAGCTCCAGGGCTGTGGCTGCCGGGGAGAGATGGCCTTCCTTTGCAGTTCCAGCTCCGGGGCTGCCGCAGCAGGGGATAGAGGGCACATCCATCGCACTAGAAAGGTAAGACTACTGATATTAAAATATGAGTTGTGTGCTTTTATTTGTAGAACAAAAAAATGTTAATTATTATTAAAGTTTTTTTTATAAAGCACTTTTATCCAAAAGGCTTTACAATAGTTAGCTAATGGTACAAACAACATTTGGAAAGATCATTAAGTGGTCCACCAAGACTCTCAGCAATTTTCAAGTGGTCTGCGAAAAAAAAAGTTTTAGAACCACTAGTCTAAGGAATGGTTTCAGAGTAGCAGCCGTGTTGGTCTGTATTCGCAAAAAGAAAAGGAGTACTTGTGGCACCTTAGAGACTAACAAATTTATTAGAGCATAAGCTTTCGTGAGCTACAGCTCACTTCATCGGTCTAAGGAATATATCTGTTTGACAGATATAGAAGAGTATCTGTTTTACACCATGGTAATGACATAGGTTCACTTTGAGTCACAAGGTATTGGCAAAGGAAAATTTGTATATTGAAAGTCTTGCTATTGCCATGTTGGCACTACAGCCCCATCTATACTGTCCAGGAAAAACAAGTTATTGCATTTTTCTAGTGAACCATTCATAAATATCTTTCATTAGAAAAGTTCTAGCATGTGGCCTGATCTCCTGAGTGATTCAGCACCTTTCAGGCTCATGATTTTTCCAGATATTTTCTTATATTTTTTACTTATAGCAGGGTATGGTCAGTATATTACAGTACAGAAAGGCTATAAAAGATGCATATATTTTACAAATAAAAATAAAAGCTATTATCTCACTAACAATACTAAATTCACTGACTAAAAGAGTGGAGAAACATATTTTCTTAACGCACATTTATAATTACAAGTATTTTTACAGTATCCATTGAGAACATCTGGGAGCTGCAAATCAAAGAGTCAGGATTGTATTTGGGCTAGTCACTGAAAATATTCCCAAAACTATTTTCCCCATTCAGATAAGTTTTGCTACAAAACAGCCGTATGTCCCTGTAACTGTGGTAGGGTCATATTTACACATCTACTAGCTTGGATAGTACAAGCAAGATTAAAATCTCAAAATGGTGATTAATATGTGATCCTCAGAGCAATTGTGCAATCTTTCACCTTTGTCTTTCTAGAATCCCTTTTCCTAAACAGCTTTAAGGCTCCATGTACACTATGGTTTCCCTTGCCGTTGGATGTTGTGTTTAAAGACGGCTTATATAGAAGGTTTTTGCAAACATAGTTGCAACAGGTGTAGATGGAGCATAACATTTTTTTAAATTAAGCTTAGGTTATAAACCCTAGAAGTACCAAATCCATATTGCATGTGTCTTGGAGTAAATCATGAGCCAAAGATTAGCAAAATATATTCAACAACCTCAGAGGCTACTACGACTAAGCTATGTCTAGTCACTCTTCCAACACCACTGGAGTCCACAGGACTCCACCACTGCTCCGGGGTAGAGAGTTTGTCGCTTGTCAGTTGACAGCAAGGCAGCTTTCTGCAGTGCTTAATTTGCAACGGAAGAGGAGCCAGGACACGAGCAATTTTTCTACTTTAATAGCTGACCAGGCAAGCCCAGCAGGGCCGGAGCTCTTAAGTGCCAAGCCTAGGGGTGGCGGGGCTCAGCCCTGGCACAAATTAACCGCTGGCTTTTAGGGACTGGCCCAGCAGCAGAGAAAACGCCCGATCCCAGTCCCAGTCCCAGTCCCACAGCCCCAGAGCTAGAAGCAAGGGCCGGGCCCCACCAGCGAGCTGGAAGCCCCGGGGGAGCGACGCTGCCCTGCCCAGCGCCCGAGGAGCTGGGGGGTCCTTGGACCCCAGGCCCCAGCGGGCAACCCTGCGGCCCCAGAGCGGGGAGAGCCGGCGGCGCCCGGCCGGCTCCCGCGGCGCCCCGCTCCCCCTCACCTGGCGGGGCCGGACACCCGGCTGCGCCCCACGGCCCGCTGCGGCCTCCCGCTGCTGCGCCTCAGCTGCCTGCCCCCGGCCGGAGGCGCCTCCGCGTTCCGCTTCAACGTGGCAGCCGGAGCGCCGCCCTCGCCCGCCCCGGCTTCCGGCACCGAGACCCCGCCCGGCCGGCGCCTTCCGGGCCGCGCAGCTCCCCACGCCAGAGCCGGGAGAGGGGCCCAGGCCGCGTCCGTACGGGCCGCTCCACTTCTACAAGCCCGGCCGCGGCCGCCCGGCTCAGGCCCCTGCTGCGAGGGCGAAGCGGGGCCTTTTAAGAGAGCGGTAACGGTAGAGCCGCCGGCCGGCTGCCCTGGGCCCCCGGCTACAGGGTTGCGTATCGGCATTGCCCGGACCCAGAGGTGCTGCCACAGCCCCTGTGGGAACTGGTTTCCGGCCTATACACGGCCTACGGTTCGGTTCACGAAAAGAAAAGGAGTACGTGTGGCACCTTCAACGCCCGCCCCCCATACAGGTTGTTCTGGGGCCCCAATCTCTGCGAGTCCTTAAGGAAGGAGACATTTGTCCTTTCTCCTTCCCTGGGTAAGAGCCCCAAAACCTTACACAAGATAAAGCTTCACCGTACTGGCCGCGTACAGGTCTGCAGCCTCACCTTTCAGAGTAGCAGCCGGGTTAGTTTGTATTCGCAAAAAGAAAAGGAGGACTTGGGGCACTTTAGAGACTAACAAAGTTATTAGAGCATAAGCTTTCGTGAGCTACAGCTCACTTCATCGGATGCATTAGTGAGCTGTAGCTCACGAAAGCTTATGCTCTAATAAATTTGTTAGCCTCACCTTTGTTTCTGATCTATGACCAAATTCCATTGCCAAAATGTTCCGCTACTCAATACAAGACCATAACATTCAAGGCAAAAGGCAAGTTATGGGCAACTAGCCCCCTTCACTGTAGTTTGCCTCTCCCAAGCAGGGTGGCCCAAGGGCTAGACAAGCCCCAGCAAGTGCAAGGCATTTCGATCACCTTTACAGGGGGGGAATGACTGGGATTTGCCATTTTCATGGAAAGGTCACATTTCTTTCTCCATGCTGAGTACTGTATGTAACCCTTACTAGTACAATTCCCTAGGTGAAAACAGGGATGGTTTCCTAACTAACAACAGTGTTACGAGGCTTAGAACTCATTCATGTTGGAGGTACTTATTCTACAGCAATGAGTACCAGAGAATTGATAGAAATAAAGCCAAGACACCACATATATAAATCAAGGGCAGCATATCATGTTTATTCAATACAAATGAAGAGGATTTTTATAACAGCCTCCCAAAGCAACCTCCCAAATTTCACAGGTTGTAGTTGAAACAAATGCTTTGAGACCGATTTCTTGCCTTCACCACTACTTTTTCCACTATAAAAAGCATTACAGCAGCAACTAGATTACTTTAACCCCCTCAATGAAAAAGAGGAAGCAAATTAAACAATTTTCAAGCATCTTCGTTAAAGATGAAAAAAGAAATTCAGATGGAACATAGAAACTCTTCACAATTACCTGAAAAGTAGAAGAGCATATTAGATCTTTGACAATATAGATACATGTCTAATTTAATGCCCATTAACATCTACTTCTCAACATTCTTAGGAGTCCTTCACTCAGTAAACCCACAACTTCAGTAAATGTTCCTAAGTTCCCCAGAACTCTGTGTAAGCTTGTCTCTTTCCCCAACAGTAATTGGTTGAATAAAAATTACCTCACCCATTTTGTCTCTGCATGTTACCAAGCCCAGTAACAGTTCAGTAATGCCCACCATCTATTACAACCACAATTAGGATGTCCTCCCAGTAGTTTTAAACAATTTTTTGTATTTCTAGAAACAGACTCATGCATTTTTACAGGTTTATTTTAGAAAACATGCTTATTACTGCCTGGTTCAGTTTATTTTAAATTATCCCCTTGTCATCTCCAAGACCTGAAGTCTGAATATACAAAATAAACACCTAACAAACATGATGGGTTTCTAACAAAAAAAAAAAAAAAAAAAAAAAAAAATTCAGAATCAGAAACAAGGTCAGATCCAAATTAGTTGCATTGAGGTACTGTAGTACATGCGAATATGCTGCAATACTGAGATACTTACAATACCAGGCACAAACTGAATCAGCAAAGAAATTTACAAAAAAGTGTTAATGCTTACCCACATGTCAACAAGTGCAGTCAGAACAGTCTTAGTTCACCTTTCATAAGTCATGAGTAATAATTTAATGCTGGGGAGGGAAAGGACAAGTTCTTTTGTTATATATGCAAACCAAATTAATTCCAGAAGTGTATTTTATGTTTTTCTTAATCTGCAAACTGAACTGACTCTCAATGATTTTAAATCTAGTTTTGAGTTTTTTACCCTGTGTCCTCATCCAGTCAAACACTAATCACAGTGAGTCATGATGTGAACAGCAGTGAAAGGTTTTAATCATTGGACACTAGGCAAAACAAATTAACACAATACATTAAAAAATAACTTTCCATGTTCATCTTGCAAATCTTTAAGCCTAACTTACTATACACGATTCCCAATCAAGGTCTAAAGTTGATAAAAATACACTTTTTTGAAGAAAAAAACAAGTTCATTATTCTCTAACCACATTTAAAATTTGGGAGGCTCTCTAAATCTATTGTTTCAGGCTTTTATTTCAATAGTTTTATAATATTATATTTTCACCTTTTATTCTCTTTTCTCCCCCCAACAGAACATGCTGAACCATGAACTAACTAACTTTATCGGCTCAGGACAGGAAACAGGCCAGCAGCGGACATAGGCTAAGGAGGAAGATACTTTTGGGGTAGGGCACAAGGGATTCTACCACTGCAACTACTGTTATGGTGCAAAAGGAATCAAAAGACCAACGGCCCCTTTTTCTCTGATGGCAGTTATGTCAGTCAGGGTGTGAGAAAAAACCAAACCCACATCAGAGAAGAGGTTTCAGAGTAGCAGCCGTGTTGGTCTGTATTTGCAAAAAGAAAAGGAGTACTTGTGGCACCTTAGAGACTAACAAATTTGAGCATAAGCTTTCGTGAGCTACAGCTCACTTCATCGGATGCATCAGAGAAGAGGACTACTTACACCTAACATCGGTAAGTTACAGCTTCTTGCAATTCACTGCTAAGTTGCCAAACCTTCTCTTCTACAAGCAGTTTAGACTTTTATGGGAAATGATGCCCATTCCTCAAGGAGTAGGTAAAATAAAATATTTAGCTCTCATTTTTAAACATTCTTTCTTAAATTATTGTTGGATTCACCAATAGTCTTTCAAATGTGAAGTTTAATTAGAGAATTCAGCTATACTTCAAAATCACTTAATGAAACCCTCACCTGAACAATAGCTAAGTAACATGTACTTCCAGATTCCAAGCATGCCTGGCAGATCCTGTCAGTAGAACAATCCTTAAAGGAGTAAGAACATACATTTAAACAGTGATTTTTCTTCCCAAAATTACAGCAGTGCAAAAAGTATCAAACATTAGCAGCAACAGTTACTTGCATTAGTAATATTTATTGGCTTTATGCAGCCTTCCACTTAAATTATGTGAGCACATTATGGCAGTTTTTAAACCACATATCCTCATCCAAACAGATACTAATCACAGCACATCATGATGTGAACAGCAGTGAAAAGGTTTTAATCAGTGGACATGTGTCAAGTAAATATTAAGTGAAAAGTAGCTCCTAGCCACTCTGAACCAACACTTCACTTGGCTCTAAAAAGTAGTAGATGGCTGTCACGCGCGACAAAGGTTTCACTCTCTGATAACTAGTTGATAGCTTAGGTCCATTTTCTAATGGGCAGGTTATATACATTACAAAAAACAGCACAATAAAACATTGAGTATTCTTCTAGTGTCAAGTGTGGGCAATAAGTTAATGCTTCAGGGCAACTCCGTTACACTTGCACCCAGAAAGGTTCCTCCAGTCAAGACTAAGGCATGCCAATGGTGGAATGAATCTTGCACCACTATTGTCTGCAAGGTGTCTGTTCTGTGGAACTTCAAGTTGGATTAGTTCAGACACAGTTCAGTATTGAGAACCATCAATACAGCAAGTTCTTCCTGATGTTCCATCTCTCTCCACCTTTCATCCCCTCATACTACAGGCAGATCAATCAACTGCTACTTTAGCTTTAGAATAGGTGTCAAGGTTCCCTGTTTATCACGAGAGTGTCTTAAATTCCCGGAAGTTTTACATTCTTATACCAGAGCAGGTCAGTAATTCTGACCATGCCCTCACACCACATTAATCCTTACGCGAGATCTGTAAAACAGTAGTACTCACTAGCCCAACTGGCTACTAGAGCTACAGTGAACGTATCCGGTACAGCACAGGAGAAGTTAGCCATCCGTGGATTTATTCCCCTAAAGCACTTAAGGGTTAGTCTAATTTTGGCTGGTGCACTAATCAAGATACGTTGGGTCTCTTCCCCATAAAGTAGGCAACATAAGAGCCTCACGCTGGAGTGCTCAGAGGCTGCTGTGCAAGGCTTGAGGGGAAAGGCGTGTCTGTAGACACAACGCGAGCCACCGGGCTCTCTGCCCAGCCCAGACAAGTCAAGGCACAAGGAGAGGTTAGCGCTAACCAGGACTCAGAACTTACCCCGGACCTGGGGGACGCTCCATGAATGGGAATTTGGGGCTGGGGGGGGGGGGGGATCAGCGCTCGCAGGGCCCGGCTGTTCCCTGCTGCTAAGGACCCGGCTACACAGCACGTGAACCCGGACGCAGGTTCAAGCCGCAGGCCCCTTCCGTCCACACAGAAATGAGCCTGGCCGGGCCCGCCCCGCGAACTCCGCCGGGCGAGCTGGTGTTTGCCCCCCACAGGCCGACCCCCGTTCCGAGGCGCAGCCGCCGGAGGGACGCGGCACATTTCCAACAGCCCGGCCCCGCCTCGGCCCCAGGCGCAGAGACGCCAGGTGGCGCCCCGCCTGCCTCGGCGCCGCCCCGCCTGGGGCCCACGGTGCTAGCTGGGGCCTCCTCAGCGTCGCCGCGGGCAGCTCCTTCCCCCTCGGGAAGCCCGGTCCCGCGCTCCGCGCCAGCGCCACGCGCCCCTCAGCAGCTAGAAACAGAACGGAACGACTGGGCGAGCAGCAACCCGGATACAGCCTCCCCCAGACACAGAGCGCTGCTTCCATTGGCTCCAAGTACGCTGGGTTTGATTGGCTGCCTCCTCCTGTGCCGTTTCTGATTGGTTCAACTCTCCTTCCTCTTCCTTCCCTAGTTTCTGCTTCCGCTTTGCCATGTGGGGCGGCGTCGCAGAGAGTCCCGGCGCCGAGGAGGTGTGGTCACAGGAACGCGGGGAGGACAGCGACCAATGAGGACAGTTCTCTTCCGGGGCTAGCGAACGGGGGGGGGGGAAGCGAGAACCAATCGGAAAGGGCAGAGGAGAGGCGCTCACCAATCTGAAGGCGCGTTCCATCAGCGCTGGCAGGGACGGGAGCGCGGGGGCTCTTGACTTGGCTGCGCGCGACAGCGGGACGTGGCCGAGGGTGCGCGGCGCGCGGACCATGACCCGCAGCTGCTCCGCTCTGGGCTGCACCACGCGGGACACCGGGCTGAGCCGGAAGCGGGGCATCTCCTTCCACCAGTGAGTGGGGCGGGGGGGCCCCTCCGCCGCGATGGTTAGCGCCGAGAGGGGGCTCCCCTCAGCCCCGCGCGGACGAGTCAGACCGCCACGCCTGGGCCTCATCGCGGCCGTTCCCGCGCGGTCAGAATCACGAGCCACCTCCGCCCTCACCCAAATCATGAGTAGCTTAAACATCGAGAGACGGGGGAGGGGCGCCTTCCTCCGCAGCCGCCTTAGGTGGATACCTGGAAGGTATTTTTATAATGGAAAAAGGCGAGATTTTCTTCTCCTCCCTAGACTCCAGGAGCTGGGACTTGAAGAGAAAACACCAACCACTCCTAGCGTTGGCGGGTGGCGGCCTGCCCGCGGGCAATATTTTGAGAACCGTGGAGTTGAGAGGGAAGGCTAGAGCCTTAGGACGTGGTGTGAAGAGCCGGAGCCCTGCTGGCATAGACTGGAGGGATGTGGCCACTCACCCACACCTGAGTTTTAAAGAGTTAAACAGCCTTGGGATCTACACCTTCCCCACTGCAATCTCTGCAAATCATTGTGACTTCACAATCGCCTTTCCCTATGTTTTTCTCTCCCCGGCGGCAAAGTGAAAGATGCCCCCCGCAATATCACAGCAAGTGGTAATTAGCGTAAATGCTGAAATTGACTCTTAGAGCTGCCCAAAGAGTTATAAAACATGCTTTTCTCTTTGGTATATTAAAAAAAAAATTGTAGCAGTTCAATCAGTGGTTGAAAAACAGGATGATGGTGGGGAGGATATATGGTCATAAACATTTTGCCCTGTTTTTCAAATTTTGCCATTTTAACTATTTCAGCAAGCTCTATTGACATTCACTGTTCTCGCATGCACAAAATAAAATTGGAAGAGACAAAAAAATTATTCTTTCTTTTATAGTAATCTTAGAGGGTACCTGTAACTATAGAAGATCAAGTATTTTCAGACAGATTTTGTTTTTTAAAATTGTGAGTTGCCTTTTCAATTTTAAACTGAGATTTTATAATTTAACCCAGACTGTTGAGTAATATTTCAGGCCCCCAGAGCGGTCTCTAAAACCTCAGAACTTTCAACTACAGATACCCACAGGCACAGGACTTACCTATGAAAATTATTATGCTGAAGAGAATTAAAAGGGAAATAGAGAGTCCTAGCAGGACCTGATCCTGAAAATATTATAGCTTTATTCAAGTGAGTAGTCCCATTTCAGTGGGACTATCATACTTAAACTTACACATGCTTAAGGATTTGCAGAATTGGAGCCATAGGTCCTGAACTACTGATCCCCACAATTATCTGCCCTCACTTCAAATGAGGGCAGGATAAATCCATTATTCTTCTGAGTTTAAATAAAATTGAAATTAATTTTTATTTCAGATGTTGGGGGCGGGAGGGAAAACAGGAGAGCACATGGGTCTGCTGAGAAAAAGATCTCAGGCTTTTCACTTTTCCATCATAGGCCAGTATGATTTTGAGGCCTTGATCTCACATGTTAACATTGCATTATTGTTTTTCTTATCTCCGATGCAAAAAAAATTAAAGTCCCAGTTTACTAACTGTTTAGTGTCACTTACTAATCATGGGTAACAGTACACATTCACCCAGATTCTTCCCCACTTACTTGCATTGAGTTGCATCTTATTCTATGAATAAATTGACTCTTACTTACATACACATGTATGTCCATTTTCATCCTTTAATTCCCATTGACTGCAGTGGTACTGGATCAAACAGGATAAAACCCTGTTAGTATGCACTTTTACACCAAAGCTTGATCCTGCAGCTACTCTATGGATGAAGCCCTCATTAACTTCAGTGAGCAAGGACTCAGATTTTTTTTTTTTTTACATTCCCAATTGTATTTGCAAATAGTCATAGCTTTGTGAGCTTAAAAATAAAGTAATTCACCTGTAATTTGAGTTCTCTGTGGATATTGACTATGTCGATTCACATCTCAAAAATAAGGAATGTAATATTTTTCAGATCTAGCAATTGTACTTAATTCAGGACTCTTTCCATGCTTGATCCCTAACCCTGCAATTAGACGTGTGCAGGTGGACCACTCCCAAGTCTGCTTGCACCTGGCTGTAGGGAGTCCTAAGTTTGACCTTTCAAAATTCAGTTTTTATGATTTATCTCCATGGGAAAAAGCACTGTTGTATAACCCCAGAATAAAGTTTTCACAAATTTCATCCCTCTCGTCTTCCTCCACCCTTCTACCCCCCCTCCAAAAAAAAAATTACATTTGGGCAGTACCAAGTATATGTCATTTCAGCCACAATGCTGAATTTTTCAGAAAGTGAAAGTGTGCAGGTGAAAAATAGCATCTTTTATAACTGCTATATTCTGAAAAGGGTAGTATGTATGTTTGAAAGAGACCCAGTCAAAACAGACAGAGGTCAAAGTGGATAGACTAGACAAGGGAAGATGTCTTGCAGGCCTCCTCTATGCATGGATCTCCATTTGAAGCCCTAATATTTCAGGGTAGATTAATATTGCATTTGCAGAGTACATGCTGGGGCATCTCACAGAGTGGGATTCAGCAATTAAGCACTCCTCACTGCACAGGTAAGGCCTGCCTGATTTCAAAAGAGTTCTGAAGTGCTCCTTAATCATTTTAACTAGGGAATTTGTAACTGTAAAATTATAACTTTTCAAAACGAAAGTCTTTGAATATTAAGGACACTTTTTCTGCTTTTTTACACCCTTTATCAGTTTGGAATAGTACCATTGCCTTCAATGGAATTACTGAAGATTTATAAAAAGAAAAGGAGTACTTGTGGAACCTTAGAGACTAACAAATTTATTTGAGCATAAGCTTTCCTGAGCTACAGCTCACTTCATCGGATGCATTCAGTGGAAAATACAGTGGGGAGATTTATATACACACACAGAGAACATGAAACAATGGGTTTTATCATATCACCACACGATCCATTGTCTACAGCCAAGTTCTACGATATAACCGCATTTCCTCCAACCCCTCAGACGGAGACAAACACCTACAAGATCTCTATCATGCATTCTTACAACTACAATACCCACCTGCTGAAGTGAAGAAACAGATTGACAGAGCCAGAAGAGTACCCAGAAGTCACCTACTACAGGACAGGCCCAACAAAGAAAATAACAGAACGCCGCTAGCCATCACCTTCAGCCCCCAGCTAAAACCTCTCCGATGCATCATCAAGGATCTACAACCTATCCTGAAGGATGACCCATCACTCTCTCAGATCTTGGGAGACAGGTCAGTCCTTGCTTACAGACAGCCCCCAACCTGAAGCAAATACCCACCAGCAACCTCAGACCACTCAACAGAAGCACTAACCCAGGAACCTATCCTTGCAACAAAGCCCGTTGCCAACTCTGTCCACATACCTATTCAGGGGACACCATCATAGGGCCTAATCACATCAGCCACACTATCAGAGGCTTGTTCACCTGCGCATCTACCAATGTGATATGTGCCAGCAATGCCCCTCTGCCATGTACATTGGTCAAACTGGACAGTCTCTACGTAAAAGAATAAATGGACACAAATCAGACGTCAAGAATTATAACATTCAAAAACCAGTCGGAGAACACTTCAATCTCTCTGATCACTCGATTACAGACCTGAGAGTGGCTATCCTTCGACAAAAAAACATCAAAAACAGACTCCAGTGAGACACTGCTGAATTGGAATTAATTTGCAAACTGGATACAATTAACTTAGGCTTGAATAGAGACTGGGAGTGGATGAGTCATTACACAAAGTAAAACTATTTCCCCATGTTACTTCTCCCCCCCCACCCCACCCCCCACTGTTCCTCAGACATTTTTGTTAACTGCTGGAAATGGCCCACCTTGATTATCACCACAAAAGGTTTTTTTCCTCCCCCCCACCTCCTCCTGCTGGTAATAGCTCATCTTAAGTGATCACTCTCCTTACAGTGTGTATGATAAAACCCCTTGTTTCATGTTCTCTGTGTGTGTATATAAATCTCCCCACTGTATTTTCCACCGAATGCATCCGATGAAGTGAGCTGTAGCTCACGAAAGCTTATGCTCAAATAAATTTATTATTCTCTAAGGTGCCACAAGTACTCCTTTTCTTTTTGCGAATACAGACTAACACGGCTGCTACTCTGAAACGTGTCAAGATTTACAGCAGTTTAACAGAGTAGAATTTCACTTTGACTGTATTATGAGAGAGCTCTGCTCACATTTCAGGTTTCCTATTGATGACATACAGCGTACGAAATGGATCCATGCTGTTAATCGAGCAGACCCCAAAAGCAAAAAGGTTTGGATTCCAGGACCTGGTGCCATATTGTGTTCCAGACATTTTGCAGAAGCGGACTTCGAATCATATGGCATGAGAAGAAAACTAAGGAAAGGAGCTGTACCTTCTGTTTTTCTATACAAGGTAGTTAAAAAGAACTTTAAATGCAATTACCGTTTTTAATAGATTGGAAACACATCAGAAACCTTAAAGACAAATACTAAAATTACTTGAAAAACAGAGGTTGCAACTTATGTTGTAAGGCTACAGCAACACAAGTTGAAACGTCTTAGTTTTATTTTATGCTGTGTCACAAACACACTGAAAGTGGGATGGGGGAAGAAAAACATTCTTTATAAAAGCCATTTTGAATCATTTTAAATACATTGCTGGCATTAGTGCTCTTTCAGTTTAAACTTGAATAACCCTTGTCCTGCTAACAGCTCTTTTGAAACTGCTATTGCTTAGAAAGAACTTTAAAGAATTTTAACTGAAGAAAAAGTAAAAGAATCACCTCTGTAAAATCAGGATGGTAAATACTTTACAGGGTAATCAGATTCAAAACAGAGAGAATCCTTCTAGGCAAAACCTTAAGTTACAAAAAGACACAAAACCAGGAATATACATTCCATTCAGCACAGCTTATTTTATCAGCCATTTAAACAAAACAGAATCTAACGCATATCTAACTAGATTACGTACTAAGTTCTAAGACTCCGTTCCTTTTCTGTTTCTGGCAAAAGCATCACACAGACAGAGAGAACGTTTGTTTCTCCCCCCCCTTCCAGCTTTGAAAGTATCTTGTCTCCTCATTGGTCATTTTGGTCAGGTGCCAGCGAGGTTATCCTAGCTTCTTAACCCTTTACAGGTGAAAGGGTTTTTCCTCTGGCCAGGAGGTGTTTACCCTTCCCTTTATATTTATGACATGAGTACAGCCCTGTGGTACAGAAGCTGCCACTACAGCGTAAATGTGGGGCAGACTCGCTCTCTAACTACCACCCCTGCGCCCTGGGGTCTCCCTTTGTATCCAGACAGGATCAGGATTGAGGTTCAAGGTGGAGGGTGCATTTATCTAACGATGGGTCACAGGTGGTCCCCTTAGTAAGAGTCTGGGAACCACTGATTTGATTGTTGAGATCTGATGGCATCTTTTTTTGTCCTCTGTAGTAGCTTGAGACAATAATATCCTTATGCCAGAAAAACTTGTGCGGTACCCAGCATTCATTTATGAGGAGTGGAAGTCCAAAAAAGACCTTCCTTAGAAATATCAACACTGCCTATTTTTCAGTTAATACAACCAAGAATCTGGCTTGCATTGTTTCACTATAGCTGTGCACTTAATTCAAGTATTCTCCCCCATAATAAGCCCCATATTCTTTTCTGTATTGTAGGATCCTCTGAGTACATATCTTAGAAATAGAAGATCCCAGAAAGCATTAAAGCAGCCACTCTCGCATAATTCTCCTGATGAGGAGGTCATTACTGCGGATCACAACTATAGCTTAAAGAATCCTGCAACTGCTGCTGAGCAACAGACAGAAATGAAAGAAATAGTACAGTTGCCTAAAAAGAAACTTGTTGCAGCACGAAGGGGTCTCTCTTACCAAGAACAAAATGTCTTTAGTGTAATCAATGAGCTTGCAAAGAAGAAGCTGCTCTCTGAAGAAGCTATGAGCCTGCTGCAGGCCCAGTTTTCAGGTATTAAGGGCCTTTGTTAGACAAACTCTTGAGTGCAGAAACTGTACATTTTTTTTTCCAGTGCCTACCACACTGGGGCCTGATTTCAGTTGGGGGCCTCTAGGCACTAAGGTAATATAAAAATAAGAACCACAACCAAAGGCTTTTTCGTGAAGATACTGTATCTCAAATTGGTTACTAAAAGTTACCCAATATGGACCTCTCCTCCAAGGTATTTAGCTCCGTGATCTTGTACTGAGATGAAGATGAGTTGAGGGGTGGCTACCCCTCGTATCTGGGCCCTAGAACAGTATGTGATGTGAGATACTAGGCTTTATTGAATAAACATTCACGTTAAAGAGATTCAAGCTTGAATCTAAATTCTGTTTAAGTAAGGGAACCTTTTATTCCTCTCTCACTTAGAAAGTGTTTAGAAAATTGGCTCTATTCATTTTGATAATATGGGAGAAAAATCATTTAAATTGCTTTAATCCTAACTGAGTCATGAATAATAATACCTAGCACTTACATAGCATTTTTCATCTATAGATCTCAAAGCAACTTTTCCCAGCTAATTCAGGAACAGCATTGACCCTCTCTAAATGGAGCCACATTTTATCCTTCTCCATTAGAAGGATGTTGGCTGTGACTTGGGTCCTTAAAGGCAGAGAATTGTTAAGGTATGAGGAAAATGGGGATATCTGGGTTGTTAGTAATGTTAAATATTAACTGCCATCCCTGTCTAGAAGGCAAACAAGTCGGGATAAGACAGAATCCACTTCAACACCGAGAGAAAGAGGCTAGCATAAGTGAGAGAGTTCTGGCAGGGGCATGGAGGATTTCATTCCCTTTCCCCTTTCTGTAGGAGAGGGAACTCAGCAATCAGTCTGAATTTTGTTCTACTGCAACAAGAGTATTTGAGTGATGGCACTTGGGCATTAGGCTTGTGCCTTGTCAAACACAACATTCTTTTTTTTTTTTTTTTTTGCCGTGTATCTCGTGCCCTGCAATGTAGAGGTATTTTTCATCTGAATTAAATATCAAGCTGTTCACACTTCTTACCAAAGCTGATCTATATTTTTAAAAACAGATTTGCAGTGGGAACCACACAGCTGGAGACAGATGACCGAGCGCTCCACAGAAATGAGGCAGTTTGCCTGTACTCTCCACCTCTATAGTAGTAAAGGCTATGATTATGTAAGAAAGAATTGCCTCCTGCCTCATCCTTCCAGCCTGACAAAGTGAGTATTTATTCTCATTATCTCAAGTTAAATTTCCAGGTTGTCCTATAATAAGTAAGAGATGGAGTGTTCAGAGTAGAGATTTCATAAAAAACAGTTCAACATGACAGCTATGCTATTGTCTTACATTATTTGTAACAAAGAAGCTAAACAGAATAGGCTGCAATTGTTACAGGAATATTAACTCATGTTAGAGAATGTTGGTGGAGGGAGGGGGGGTGAGGCTGTGCAATACAGTTGCACCATCATAAAGTAACACATCCAAAGATTAAATTTACAGAAGTAGAGGTAGTCAGAAGCATACTGCATTCTTCCAAGTGACTGACCAGTGGGGAAAGACAGACATCAAGTGCTTGCCTTTGATATTGTATTCATGTCAGCATATAATAAAAAGAGGGAACAAATACTAAAATGCAATGACTACTTTCATTACTATTATTTACATAGTGCCATGGGTATACATGGTACTTTGCAAACACAAAGCATGACCGTGTTTCTGACATGAGGAGTTTACAATCTGAGATTCAGATCCTTTGACTTCAGTTAGAGAATGACTGGGCCAAATACTAGATAGAGAAACTATAAAGATCAGTCCTGGGAGAGGGAGCAGACTGCACTAGAAGAGATCAGGCCCACATTTAGAGTGCTATGTGCAGCACTGGTCACCCAGAAGATATTGAAGAGTTAGATGGGGTTCAGAGAAGGGAGATGAGAATGATTACAGGCATGGGAAAAAACAACCAACCACTTTCCTGTAAGGAGAAATTGAAAAGATTGGGATTGTTCTCCTTAGAATGGAGAAGAATAAGAGGGGACATGCTTAAAGCATATAAAATTACGAATGTTATAGAGGAAGTAGATTAGATGCATCATGTAACACAAAAGCAAGGGGACACACAGTACAAATTCAAAACTTATAGAAGGAAATACATTTTGTGTACAAATAATAGATTGTAGAACTCATTGCCACAGGAAGTCGTTGAGTAAGATTCAAAGAGCTATTGACAGGTCTGATTCAGTATAGCAATTCCTATGTTATGATGGAAGACCAAGCAAATGTACTAAGTGTGAAGGGGAAATAAGGCAGGAGCTGTTCCAAATATACAGGACAGCATGAAAAAACAAATATATATGAAAGTAGTGAGAGGCAATAAAGGAACATTGGAGAGATTGCCAGAACATCAGGCAAGTGGAGGAGAGGATGAAAGTTGAACTGTAGGAAAGTACTGGTATGTTTCAGGTTACAAAGTGTGTCATCCAGGTAAGCCTTATTACTTTATAAATGGATGCTATGTATATTAATTTGCATTAAAAATCTGTCAGCACTTTACTGAGTCCTAAAGTCTGTTAACAGTTTCTTTTTTCCCCCCTTAGATTATAGCTCCTAATTATTTCTATCTTCTGTCTTCCAGCTGGTTGTCTAATGATGAAGGTAGTCCAGGCTTCAGCAACAGTATTTTCTTTCACCTTCAGCAGAGAGTAGAGCAAGAAGAACAGGCATACCAGTACTGCTCACTGATGATCGAAGGTATGGCTCTCAAGAAACAGCTGGAATGGGACCCTGTGACTCGACGTCTGGTTGGGTTTGTAGATGTAGGTGCAGGAGCACTTGATGCTGATGAAGCACCACTGGCCTCAGAAGTTATAGTCCTAATGGCAGTAGGTGTTCTTGGTCACTGGAGAGCTCCCCTGGGTTATTTCTTTGTAAATGGAACCACTGGCCATTTACTAGCTCAACTGCTTTATCAGACCATCAGCAAGCTGACCAACGTAGGTGTCAGAGTTCTCTCTGTGACGTCTGCAGCCACTGCTCAAGGTGTTGAGCTGGCAAAGGCGTTGGGCATACGTATTGATGCCAACAACATGCAGTGCACTTTTCAGCATCCTCATAGTGCCACTCATCAGATCACATACTTCTTTGATGCTTGCCATATGCTCCAGTTAATAAGAAATGTGTTTCAGTGCTTTCATAGGATACAGTTCATTAATGAAACAGCACACTGGCAGCACATAGTGGACCTAGTGACTCTGCAGGAGAAGGAATTACTGTATATTAGTGACCAATTGTCAGGAAGACCCAGAAATAGTGAAAGCTGTCACTTGAGGGTGAACTATGTAGCACAGCTGTTCAGTGAGAGTGTCACTGGCACGCTGGAATGTCTCCAGTTGTTGGGCCTGCCTTCTTTTCAGAACTGCAGTGGGACCATCAAATTTGTGCGCTTGATGAGCTATCTGTTTGACATTTTTCATGGAAGAAGCTGTTATGGAATAGGATTGAAAGGGCCTGTGTCCTCTGAAAATTATGCCAAGATACATCGCCTCTTAACTGAGGCTAAAAGTGTCTTTGTTGCGTTAACTGACACTTCAGGGAGACACTTTCTGAAAGGTAAACATAAATTAGGATTTCTAGGGTTTTTGCTTAATGCTGAGAGCTTAAAATGGCTTTACACAAACTATGTCTTTCCAAAGAGCATGCCCTTCCGCTACCTCCTCACTTACACATTCAGCCTAGATCATCTGGAATTATTTCTCAGCACCCTCAGACAAGCATGTGCGAGCTGCGATAACCCTACCTGCATGATGTTCCAGACTGCTTATTCTAAACTGCTGACCAAGTATAATTTGGCACCAGGATTACATCTAAATCTTTTAGGTGACATGAACACCTTAGACGTATCTATTGTTCGTAGGACAGATTTGGCCCTTGATACCATTCATTCTCAGTATGGTCAGGGTTGTATGGCGATTCCATCAATGGATTACGTTTACTATACAGGCCATATTTCATTTAACTCTACACTGAGTGATGCATTGACAGATCTGTCCCTCTATGCAGAAAGCATCACCTATACTGCTGGCTGTGTTGCTGAGAGGTTAGCAGCTGCCATAAGATGTGAAGCCTGTGTCACTTCTCTCTTTGTGTCAGATGAAAAAATCCTAAAATGTGGTTCACTGTTGTGCATTAAAAAGATTGGGAGCTGGAGTTTGCCATCAGAGAGCGTGCGTCAGATTGTGAGCGTTTCTGAGCAAATCCTAAAAACGCATGCAAGAGTGAAAGACTGTAACCTAAGCCTCAAGCAACAGGCCAGGTATTTAGAACAGAAAATTTTATATGAGTTATCTGAACAGAGTCACCTTTTCTCGGCGTTAAACAATCACCTATTTGAAGGGGAATTGTGTGTCACCAATCACTACACAATGCTGTTAAGGAACATAGTGCAATGTTACTTAAATGTCAGAGCTGACCATGCAAAAGAATGGGGTTTGGAATACTGTTCTGGAAGGCATGGATCGAAGAAGTTGACTAGGAAATATCCATTTTCATCATCATTAAAGACTTATAAATCTATCCAAATCTTACCTGTGCCATAATTTCTTACTAATTTGTTAAATGGTCTCCCCTTGAGTAATGTTTAGATAAGGTCTGATCTTTGCAACACAAATGTCAGAGAACAGGGATGGTGTATTTCAGTTGATCTCTTGGCAATACTGTGTCCAGCGGTGGCTAATAAAGGATAGTCCTAGGAGGATTAACTGTACTAGGTTCCAGTCATGCCTGGGGTTAGAAGTGGAAAATGAGTTTGAGGTCATCCTAAATTCTCATTTATGCAGATTGCACAACTACAACTTATTTTAGAACAACAATGTCTATGTAAGGACTAGATTACGGAAGCTACTGGAAATCCACATTGAGGTTCATTGGCAGTTATGTGTGGAAGCTTGCCGAATACCTACCTATGCTATGCCTGGCTCTGGGTAGAGCTGTTAGCCCCCGACTATGATGAGTACAAAGTTTCCTCATACATGTTTAGAAAAGGGGCTGGGGGGAAAGAACTGATGGAGTACTATAGCAGCAGATAACTCCATAGAGCTGTAGAAAAAAAATTAAGCAGCAAAACAGCTTACACAAAGCTATTAAAAAAAAAAAAAAGATTTGTACGAGAAACAACATGTTTTACTTGTACTTACTGATTATATAATTACTCTGCCTTTTGCCTTTAATTCCACTAGCAGCTTATTAGAAAAATAAAGTATTCCAAACTGCTTCCTTTAAGTGCTTAAATCTGAACACGAATTAGGATAACATGAAGTGACGAAAAGACCTTGATTTTGGCTACCCCAATGGGAAAAAAGTCAGTCAGGTAAGAAATAAAACTGATGGAATAGGGTCAGGTGCAGGGGATCTGTCACAGAATGGAATAGATAGGAAAAAAACCAAAACTTGTCATGCATTTCTCTACACAGGATTCTACAAAATACTGTATAAAGGGTGGGCCAGATAATCCTTGAAAATATTTAGGAAGTAATTTAATATCTGCAGATGTGCTTGCCAGTGTAGGAGGTATCCTGCCTTGGGGGGCTTGCAATCTAAAGACAGAATAACTCAGGACCCAGTAGGAGACCTAGTGCAAAGTGTTGGCGAGAAACTTTTGATTTGCTTGTTTCCTCCTCTTAATAAAATGTGGGGAAGACAGTACAGGTATTTGACTGACAAGGATTAGTGTTTGCAGAGCTCATCAGAGAAGTGAAGGATTTGGGTGAAGGCCCGACCTATTGTTGTTGACCATGCAGAAGGGAGGGAGAAAGAAATGAAAGTGGGGGGAAGGCTAGTATTGGTGGGTTAAGAGAGTGAGGAAGGGCAAAATAAGATCCAAGCTGTGCCATCAGCTGATTATACAAGGCCTCAAGGGCAAGGAAGAGATATTAACATTTGATTAGGTGGGGAAGGTGGAAAAGTCCATTTGAGAGAAGCTGTACAAAGCAACCCTGGGACTTGGGGGGAAAACAGAAGACTGAGGATTTGACATAACTGCACTGTGTGGTATAATAGCCTCCTGCTGGGAATCAGACATATGTTCTTCAGGTTGTGTGTATATTATATTAATATTGTTAACAAATGCACAAAATAATAAAAGTGCAGGTTACTCTTTTTTACTTTGTTATAAATTCCTCTTTCCAGTACCTTTCTGTATCTAGCTGTTTGACTTCCTCCATTCTGTACTGTTTTGTACTAAACAATTAACAGTTTAAAATTCATCTGTTTATTTCCATCTACTGGGTTCTCATTTCTTCAGTATAATTTTGTTTTTTCCCCTTTTTTTTTTTTTTTTTTACAGATTTTCCCTTATTTTTAGATTACAGTTCCCCACAAAGAGGAAATTAAGTAATTTGCATTTTAATGGGCCCAATCCTGTGAGATACAGAATACTTCGTAGTTCAGTTGACTTCAATAATTTAGGGTGCTTAAGACCTTCCAGGAACAACCCCCGCTTAATAGCTTTGTAGGCTTGTGGTCCTAATCAGCAGCTGGAGACAAATAGCCATGCCTAGCTTAGTTCCTGTCCCTTTCTGCAGAGCTCCTTTATTTCTTTGTGAAGAAAACACAGTGTAAAAGTAACTCAAACACCCATTTGATGAAGGGTAGTTACTGAGCAGGCCTTTCCACCCATTCGGGGGGTGGGGGTGGTGAATCCACAAGGCCTTCCTACAGCTTCCTGCTCTAGGTATAAGAGTGTGTGCTCCCTAATTTCCCCCACCCTCCCATGGAGCTGGGTCCTCTTTTATATTGTTCAGATGAGAGCATGGGCCATTCATGAAGTACTGCTCAGCTCCATCGGCTGATTCCCACCACCTGCCTGCTGGGCTTCTCTCTGGAGCAGTCAGCTTTGCTTGAGCCATTAAAGAGGTCATCTTCTGTCCCCATTTTAATGAGGATTCCTTCCTATCACATACCATGTCCTGTACCAGCCTCTGGTTGTGGACATCCCAATAGCTGAAGCCTGAATTACTGCTGTAACAGATGGTGCTGTATTTGTAGCTGCTGATGTTGCTGCTATGGCAGGATCTGCTGCAGCTGCTGTTGCTCTCCCATCCACTTCATGAGAACTTCAGGATCCATGCTTCTCTCTGAGCAATGGCAAGCTATGCCTGCATTGTTCACTACATATAAGCTGGTGATCATCAGCTGAGGACAAATGGCCACACCCAGCTTTCCTGAGGGCTCTGTTTATTCTTCTTACAAAAAAAGAAAGAAAAATGTGCAAAAGTAACACAGACAACCATCTGGTGAAGGGTTCAAACTGGGGGCCTCTGGTAGCTACCAAACAGGCCCTGCCTACAGTCAGCTGCTCTGATTACAGAAGAACGGGGAAACCAAAGGAAGAGAGTGCATTTTCTCATGGAGCTGGGCCCCCCTGTTTATATTGCTCAATTAACAGCATGGGCCAATCGAGGTACTGTTCAGCTGCAGGCACTGATTCCCAATACCTGCCTGCTGGGCTTCTCTTGGGAGTCAGGTCAGCTGCTCCTTGTCCCTGCTTCCTCCAGCCACTAAATGGGCAGATGGCCCTGTTACGAGCATCATGAGAGAAAACAATGGAATTCTTGTTGACTGGATGATGGAAACAGAAAACCCAAGAACTTTGTATATTCACTTAGGAATGGGTAAGGCTTTCAGACATCATGGTGACGGGTGGTGTATGAACAGAAAGATTTCAACTGGGGACCTCAAAATGCTTTACAAACTTTAATTATCCCTCCCAATAGCTTTGTGAAGTGAGGAAGACACTGATTATTTCACTCACCTCTGACATGAAAAGCTAGGGATGAACATAGCTGTTTAGCAGCACATGGTAATGTGACATACACAATAGGTTAGGCTGGAGGTGAAGAATTCACTTCCCCTTTTAGTACTCATGAGTACCCAAACAATCCCAAAAAGTGTTGGAGAAGTCTAGATATGTAAAATACACTTAACCCAGCTAGAAGTTAGTCAGACACCAGTAAAGCATCTCTCTCTTGCCTAAAGGTTCCCCTAGGTGTCTTTAATGATTGCGAGCAGGTACGACCTCCATTTTACATATCATCCAAAATAGAGCATGACCACTTACACAGTCGCCTTAAACTGTCCTGGGGCACTGATTTCAAGACAGAGTCTAAGAAAGAGAAACATCTGAATCACCAGCGTAGGTTCCCGTTATAACTAAGTGTTTTTCAGAGGTTTACTCAGCCAAACCAATATAGTTTGTGAGATATGACAGGGTGACACTATAAGGCAGTGTGATTGCAGGCCAATTATTATTATTAAGTAAGGCCTGAATTAAAGTTTTGTTTTCCAGAACTCTGAAGGACGGTGTCCAAAGTTATGTAGCTGTGACTTTACGCATGTTATTGAAAACAATAAGTTGACCTTGAGGTATAGCAACGCGTTTTCCAATTCAATTTCTCCTTGCTTTATTTTAGCTGATTGTACGTTTCCTAATTCTAATGTCTTTTTTTGAGATAGGATGACCAGAATTGCACAGTGTTCAAGGTGTGGGCATACCATGGATTTATATAGTGGCATATTTTCTGTCCTATTATTTATTCCTTTCCTAATGTTCTGATATTTTACAGAGAAGGGCAACAAAAATGATTAGGAGTATGGAACAGCTTCCACATGAGGAAAGATTAAAAGGACTGGGGCTTGTCAGCTTGGAAGAAGAGATGACTGAAGAGGGATATGATAGAGGTCTATACAATCATGAATGTTGTGGAGAACGTGAATTAGGAAGTGTTATTTACCTCTTTTATATAATACATGAATCAGGGGATAACTAATTAAATGAATAGGCAGCAGGTTTACAAAAAAACAAAAGGAAATACTTCACACAATGCACAATCTGAACCTCATTGCCAGAGGAGGTTCAAAGACTAAAAGCATAACTGGGTTCAAAGAAGAATTAGGTAAGTTCATGGAGGTTAGGCCTGTCATAAATATAAAGGGAAGGCTAACCACATTTAAATCCCTCCTGGACAGAGGAAAAACCCTTTCACCTGTAAAGGGTTAAGAAGCTAAGATAACCTCGCTGGCACCTGACCAAAATGACCAATGAGGAGACAAGATACTTTCAGAGCTGAAGGGGGTGGGAAACAAAGGGCGCTCTCTCTCTCTCTTTCTCTGTGTTGCTTTTGCTGGGATCAGAGCAGGAATGCTGGTCAGAACTCCTGTAAAGGGTTAATAAGCAATCTAGTTAGATATGCGTTAGATTCTGTTTTGTTTAATGACAGGTTTCAGAGTAGCAGCCGTGTTAGTCTGTATTGTTTAAATGGCTGATGAAATAAATTGTGCTGAATGGAATGTATATTCCTGTTTTTGTGTCTTTTTGTAACTTCAGGTTTTGCCTAGAGGAATTCTCTGTGTTTTGAATCTGATTACCCTGTAAGGTATTTACCATCCTCATTTTACAGAGGTGATTCTTTTACTTTTTCTTCAATTAAAATTCTTCTTTTAAGAACCTGACTCCTTTTTCCTTGTTCTTAAGATCCAAGGGTTTGGGTCTGTGTTCACCTAGGCAAATTGGTGAGGATTTGTATCAAGCCTTCCCCAGGAAACTGGGTGTAGGGCTTGGGGGGATTTTGGGGGGAAAGATGTTTTCAAGGGGGCTCTTTCCCGGTTATATTTTGTTAGACGCTTGGTGATGGCAGCAATAAAGTCCAGGGACAAAAGGTAAAATAGTTTGTACCTTGGGGAAGTTTTAACCTAAGATGGTAAAAATAAGCTTAGGGGGTTTTTCATGCAGGTCCCCACATCTGTACCCTAGAGTTCAGAGTGGGAAGGAACCTTGACAAGGTCCATCAATGGCTATTATCCAAGATGATCAGGGATGCAACCCCATGCTCTGGGTGCCCCTAAACCTCTGACTGTTAGGCACTAGGACTGGAAGACAGGGTGTGGACCACTCCATAAATTGCTCTGTTCTGTTCGTTCCCTTTGAAACATCTGGCACTGACCACTATCAGAAGACAGGATACTGGGCTAGATGGACCATGGCCATTGTGTTCTTACCAAGTGTTATGTATGAATGGCAGAGCTGTAGCCTAAAAATCATTGTGTATAAAACAGTTTTATAATGTACATTCTTCTACCTTAAAACAAAGAAATATCCTGTGCAGTTTAACAACTAAGTTGAGGACCGTCTCCCTTGGATGTCGGCGTGAACAGTGCTATGGAAATTTACAAATATTTACACTGCTGAGGATACACAACTTTCAAGACAGTCAGTGAGTTTTCTTGCCTTTCCATGATTCAATACTAGATGGCACTGCTGATGCACTTAAAATGCTGCAGGTCCCTTGAAGTACACCAGATGATGCTCCAAAAGACCCTTTTAGCTTTCTTTGCTGGAAGGGCAAGTGGTTCTGTTGCTGCTTCTGCTGAGTGGCAAAGACAGAGCACCCTTGTGTTGAACTGCTTGTTGAACTCTGGTGGTCATATGGCCCTATTAAATGATCCATGCAACAGGACACTATCTCTTCACAACTATCGCATCAGACTAATTTGTCCAGCAATACAGTTCACAAAGGAGCCCATTTATTCTACAGTCGTTTTTACAACGTGAAGAACACCAGGCATTGGCTTTGATTTCATGCCAAGAGGCAGAGTGGTTGCATAGACTTCTGTGACTCCTCATTCAGTTACTTTGTTGCAGTGAAGCTACCCTTGCATATGGTGCTTTATATAAAACAGTAATGTCCTGTTAACTGCTCTTTAGTCACTTATTTTGCAAAGCAGGACGATGGGGTGTACCATGTTAACAGCATTAATTGGTTTGCCAAAGCACCTTATTACATTCAGGAGCGCATAGAATCATTCAGCCCATTTTCCAAGGCAGGGTGCAACTTTGCTAGACAGTAATTATTCCTATGTATGACAAGGACATGATTAGTCTTTTGTTGCAAATGTTTGCCCTTCTAATGAAGTGTTTGAGTGGAGCGCTGTATTTAATACCTAGAGCTCTTTTTATTAAGCAGTGGCAGAACAGAATTGAAATGGCTTTCGGTGCTTTTTTCTAGACTTGAAGTAACAAAACCACCCAAATTTCAACTCTACCATGCAGACATTTTTCAGTAACCTTCTCTCATACTTTCATAGCATTTGACATCAGTTTGAGTGATACTTAGTGCACACTATAATATCTCCTTTATGTTTAAAACTGGGCATCACAAAGCTTTCACACCATTCATCAGCCATTTTCTCTTTCTTAAGAATATCACTGAACAGAATTGTAAAATAGATTCATAGATACTAAGGTCAGAAGGGACCATTCTGATCATCTAGTCCGACCTCCTGCACAGCGCAGGCCACAGAATCTCACCCACCCACTCGTATGAAAAATCTCGCCTATGTCTGAGCTATTGAAGTCCTTAAATCATGGTTTAAAGACTTCAAGGAGCAGAGAAGCCTCCCTCAAGTCAACCATGCCCCAGAGGAAGGCGAAAAACCTCCAGGGCCTCTCCAATCTGCCCTGGAGAAAAATTCCTTCCCGACCCCAAATATGGCTATCAGCTAAACCCTGAGCATATGGGCAAGATTCACCAGCCAGATACTACAGAAAATTCTTTCCTGGGTAACTCAGATCCCATCCGTCTAATATCCCATCTCAGGGGATTAGTCCTATTTACCCTGAATATTTAAAGATCAATTATTTACCAAAATTCCATTATCCCATCATACCATCTCCTCCATAAACTTATCAAGTAGAATCTTAAAACCAGATAGATCTTTTGCCCCCACTGCTTCCCTTGGAAGGCTATTCCAAAACTTCACTCCTCTGATGGTTAAAAACCTTCGTCTGATTTCAAGTCTAAACTTCCTGGTGGCCAGTTTATACCCATTTGTTCTTGTGTCCACATTGGTGCTGAGCTTAAATAATTCCTCTCCCTCTCCTGTATTTATCCCTCTGATATATTTATAGAGAGCAATCATATCTCCCCTCAACCTTCTTTTAGTTAGGTTAAACAAGCCAAGCTCCTTAAGTCTCCTTTCATAAGACAAGTTTTCCATTCCTCGGATCATCCTAGTAGCCCTTCTCTGTACCTGCTCCAGTTTGAATTCATCCTTTTTAAAGATGGGAGACCAGAACTGCACACAGTATTCTAGGTGAGCTCTCACCTGTGCCTTGTATAATGGTACTAAAACTTCCTTATCCCTACTGGAAATGCCTCTCCTGATGCATCCCAAAACCGCATTAGCTTTTTTCACAGCCATATCACATTGGCAGCTCATAGTCATCCTATGATCAACCAATACTCCAAGGTCCTTCTCCTCTTCCGTTGCTTCTAATTGATGCGTCCCCAACTTATAACTAAAATTCTTGTTATTAATCCCTCAATGCATAACCTTACACTTCTCACTATTAAATTTCATCCTATTACTATTACTCCAGTTTACAAGGTCATCCAGATCCTCCTGTATAATATCCCGATCCTTCTCCAAATTGGCAATACCTCCCAGCTTTGTATCATCTGCAAACTTTATTAGCACACTCCCACTTTTTGTGCCAAGGTCAGTAATAAAAAGATTAAATAAGATTGGTCCCAAAACCGATCCCTGAGGAACTCCACTGGTAACCTCCCTCCAACCTGACAGTTTGCCTTTCAGTAGGACCCGTTGCAGTCTCCCCTTTAACCAATTCCTTATCCACCTTTTGATGTTCATATTGATCCCCATCTTCTCCAATTTAACTAATAATTTCCCATGTGGCACGGTATCAAATGCCTTACTGAAATCTAGGTATATTAGATCCACTGCATTTCCTTTATCTAAAAAATCTGTTACTTTTTCAAAAAAGATTAGGTTGGTTTGGCACTATCTACCTTTTGTAAAACCGTGTTGTATTTTGTCCCATTTACCATTGACTTCAATGTCCTTAACTAATTTCTCCTTCAAAATTTTTTCCAGGACCTTGCATACTACAGATGTCAAACTAACTGGCCTGTAGTTACCTGGATCACTTTTTTTTCCTTTCTTAAAAATAGGAACTATATTAGCAATTCTCCAATCATTCGGTACTACTCCTGAGTTTACAGATTCATTAAAAATTCTTGCTAATGGGCTTGCAATTTCAGGTGCCAATCCCTTTAACATTCTTGGATGAAGATTATCTGGGCCCCCTGATTTAGTCCCATTAAGCTGTTTCAGTTTCGCTTCTACCTCAGATATGGTAATATCTACCTCCATATCCTCATTCCCATTTGTCATGCTACCATTATTCCCAAGATCCTCTTTAGCCTTATTAAAGACTGAGGCAAAGTATTTGTTTAGATATTGGGCCATGCCTAGATTATCTTTAACCTCCACTCCATCCTCAGTGTTAAGCGGCCCCACTTCTTCTTTCTTAGTTTTCTTCTTATTTATATGGCTGTAGAACCTTTTACTATTGGTTTTAATTCCCTTTGCAAGGTCCAACTCTACTCGACTTTTAGCCTGTCTCACTTTATCCCTACATGTTCTGACCTCAATAAGGTAGCTTTCCTTGCTGATCCCTCCCATCTTCCACTCCCTATATGCTTTCTGCTTCTTCTTAATCACTTCTCTAAGATGCTTGCTCATCCAGCTTGGTCTACAACTCCTTCCTATGAATTTTTTCCCCTTTCTTGGGATACAGGCTTCCGATAGCTTCTGCAGCTTTGATTTAAAGTAATCCCAGGCCTCCTCTAGCTTTAGATCCATAAGTTCTTCAGTCCAATCCACTTCCCTAACTAATTTCCTTAATTTTTGAAAGTCAGCCCTTTTGAAATCGGAAACCCTAGTTGCAGATTTATTTTTGTTAATCCTTCCATTTAGTTTGAACTGAATTAGCTCATGATCACTTGAACCAAGATTGTCCCCTACAACCATTTCTTCTATGAGATCCTCGCTACTCGCCAAAATTAAATCTAAAATGGCATCCCCTCTAGTCAGTTCAGCAACTACTTGATGAAGGAATCCATCAGCTATCGCATCTAGGAAAATCTGAGCCCTATTATTATTATTACTAGCACTGGTCCTCCAATCTATATCTGGGAAGTTAAAGTCTCCCATGATCACGCAGTTTCCATTAGTATTTACTTTATTAAAGACATTAAAGGGCTCTATCCATATCCAAATTAGATCCCGGAGGTCTATAGCACACCGCAAGCACTATCGTAGGAGAGGCTTTACTAGTTTTCTTCCCCAATGTAATTTTTGCCCAGACGGACTCTGTCTTATCCATTGCATCGCTTCTTATTTCTTTACATTCTACCTCATCATTGATATACAATGCTACTTCACCACCTTTACCTTTGTTTCTGTCTTTCCTAAACAGCACATACCCTTCAATACCTGTAGTCCAGTCATGACGACTATTCCACCATGTTTCTGTTATCCCTATAATACCTGGTTTCACTTCCTGCACCAGTAGCTCTAGTTCCTCCATTTTGTTACCTAGGCTCCTTGCATTGGTGTATAAACATCTTAATTTTTGCTGTTTGGCCTTGCTCACATTTTGTACCCTATTAGGCACAGTCATTCTACAGCCAGTATAACCTATTAGACTAGTATCCACACTGCCCTCGCTCCTTATATACATTCTCCTACCCACAGCTGTATCCTTTCTTACTTAGTCTTCTTCCCTCTCAATGCTAAAATCTGGCGTGGAGATTTCCTGGACATCTCCCAACCATCTCCCCCTAATTCCTAGTTTAAAGCTCTCTTTATCAGTTGTGCCAGTCTTGATCCTAGAAGTCTATTTCCTTCCCTACTCAGATGAAGTCCATCCCGAGAGAACTGTCCTCTGTCCATGAATGCCTCCCAGTGGCCATACATCCCAAAGCCCTCCTTATAGCACCACTGCCTAAGCCATCTGTTGACAGTCATAATCTTGTCACACCTTTGTTGCCCTTCTCTAGGAACAGGAAGGATCCCGCTAAAGATCACCTGAGCCTCAATTTCTTTAAGCGTCTTCCCCAGCCTAGCATAGTCTCCCTTAATACTTTCCAGCGAGAATCTAGCCGTATTATTTGTTCCCACATGAAGGATAATTACAGGATTCTTTCCCGCTCCCTTTAGGATCCTTTTTAACCTCAGGTCTACATCCCGTATCTTAGCACCCGGAAGACAGCACACCCTTCTATTCTCTGGATCAGCTCTAGTTACAGGCCTGTCTATTCTTCTCAATAAAGAGTCCCCGATCACATAGACCTGCCTTTTCCTCGTGACGGTGCTATTCTCCAGTCTCTCCCCTGTTCCCTCTGGCTGCAAGTTCTTTCCATTCCTATTTTCCCTTATAATGCTCTTCAACCCATCCTGTATCCTCCTGGGGCTCATATTTGGTGTAGTCTCCCTTGACTCTTCAGCTTTTCCTATAGGACTAGCCTCTCTTCTCTTCTTCCTTACCCTTTCACCTTCAGCAACTACCTGCTGAGCCCCTTCATTTTCCAACTCTGCAAACCTATTCCTAAGCTCTATTTCTCCTTCACTAGCCCATCTTTTCCTCTGCCTGGTTCTTTTAGTCACATGCTTCCACTGACCACTTTCCTCACCCAGTCTCCCCTCAAAATTCCCCAGCCCTGCTTCCATCCGTGAGTCTGAGCTTTTCCCTTCAGATACCTCATATCTTTGCTCCATCATCTGCTCAAACTAGGACAGGCATAAAAATATTTGATGCCTTCCCTTCCCAGTGCTCTCAGTGCATCCACTCGTACCTCATCTGGCTCAGGTGCTCTCTCCTTTTTCATTTTCCTAAGTAACTCTACCTCATCCTCCTATCATGCCTCAGTTCGTCTTACATAGTCCTCCCTTGGATTCTCCTCATTCATTACTCTTTCAAAATATTCTCGTGTAAAGGTTTTTTCATTCCCATCTCTAAGTTTCCACCACTGAGGCCTTTCCAATGCCTGGAGTTCAAATGTCTCTGCATTCTGAAGTCCATAAAAAGTCTGTGCTGGTTCACAATGCACTTTCCAGGTATTGCCCTACAATTGACTATTTGTGATCTATTGCTTCTTCTGATTAAGCAGAAATCAATTTGGGATTTCTGTCCTCCACTGGTATAAGTTATGAGGTGACAAGCCCTCCTCTGAAAGTCTGTGTTTGCAATCACCACATCCAATGCCAGACAAGATGGAGGGCTATTTCTCCCTTGGAATTTCTGGTTCCAGTGTCGTGGATGGTTTCATATTAAGTCTTCACAGTTCCAACATGTGCATTTAGATCTGCTCTGATTATTATCATGTTTCCAATAAGGCACAGCAACTCCTCAAAAAAAATCCTCTTACCTTTTGAGCCTCTCCTAGTTGGAGCATACCCACTTACTAATGGATAGTTTTCTCCTCCCAACACAGTTGAACACTCATCAGTTGTTCCAACCTTCTAGTAACCTCTGTCAGATACCTCTGCATGGTTTCATCCAGAATAACTCCAACACCATTTCAGGAGGTTGAACTCCCTGAATGGTAGATTTTGTAACCTTCTACTAGCACCTTTGCTTTAACTTTCCAGTTAACTTTTTGTAAGTATGCCACGTTTACTCTTACTCTTCTGCGGGTATTTTCACCTTCCAGCTTGGATATCTCAGCTTACTCCACTTACTCACTCATTTCTTACCCACTTTAGCAGCTCTGCCCAACTGCAACAGTCAGGCCAGGCTGTTGTACATCGCTTGTGGGGAATGCCCTACCCCTCTGAGGTACATTTGACAGGCACATCAGTTTACACAAGCATATCTACTGGATAAGCTTTACATGTTGGCTGTCCAAGCCTGACACCCTTGGTTTAGCGTTGAGCCCTTTTTTCTTTGTGGTTGTCTTGGATGTGACAAGTGAGACTATATGAAGGGAGCTACCTTGGAATATGCTGTATGCTGATGTTTAATGGGGTGTGTGGAAGTTTGTGAGACCTGCAAACCAACTCTGAACAGTGCAACAGAGATTTGAGCAGGTGGGACTTAGAGTGTAAGACTGAGGCTATGACAACTAAGAGGCGGACCCACTATAAAGGATACTATAGGCAGAGCTTATATGTGCAAGAATTTAAATACCTAGGATTAATGGTTGCGGACAATGGTGCCCTCCTGAATGATGCCCAGCATCATACCAACGCTGTTTGGCACAAAAAGCAGGAGCTGAGGCCAGTTCTCTGTGATAAAAAGATGCCAATTAAGTTAAAAGGTGTATAAAACTAATTCAACCCATCCTAATGTGCAGAGCAGAGACTTGGCCAACCACAAGAAAATAAATCCGTATGCTCTCTCCTACGGAAATGAAGATGTTGAGATGGCCAAATGGTTGGACACTCCATGAGGTTGTGAGGGGCCTAATGCAGGTTGCCTCAATTGAAGACAAGTTGAGGGAGGCTAGGCTAAATTAATTGGATGTCCAAGAGAGACCTGAGACTAATACTGGTAGAATGGCCCTTGCAATCCTCGTGGACGGAAAATGACCAAACAGGAGGCCAAAGACATACATATATCAGCGGACATGAGAGAAAACAGCCAGGCATATAATCATGACTTTTGGAAGAAGGCTATAGAAGTCCCTGAGCCTTTAATGGGAAGTGGCAAGAAAGAGGGAGCAGAAGCAGCTAGTTATTCAATAAATATTCTGAAAGGGCAATTTATCTATATGCTGCATCATTTCCCTGCCCTTTGTCATAGACTGTAATCTCCTTTTGTTTGTAAAGCATCTAGCACTTGTTCTCTCCCAGTAACAAATACAACCACCACGGCACTTGAACTCATTCTGAAATCAGGTCCCAAATGTGTTTAGTGGCCTCATTTTAATCTGGAGTGATCAACTGTCCGTAACATGTTCACTGCACAATTTAGTATGTTTGACTGTCTGCTCAGGACTGGAATAGCAGACATGTACTGCTACTACTTATTGCAGGCCATGACTGAGATGTATCAGTACGGCTGAGTGGGGGGGAAAGACGGGTGGCAGCTTTGGAGCACTGCACCTCATTAGCTCTAGCCAGGAGGATTAATCATTCACTCCCATGAGCACTGATTTCACACAAAATAAATAAATAACTAACTAGCTCAAGAGGAAATAGTCAGGGGAACTTAAAGAATCCAAAAATAAAAATAAAAGATTTTGTAAAAGAAAGCACTTTTGTCTTTAAAACTCACCATTTTTATGCAGTGAAATAATCCTTACAGGATATACTTAGAAACCTGCTCCTCAATAACGTTTGGTTTTTTTTAAATTAAATCAATAAAATGCCTAGGGCCAAATTTTCAAAGGCTGTGGCCAAAGTTGCTCCTGAACATTTTACCCTTGATCCTGCAATCGGATTTGCATGGAGAGACTCTTGTACTTATATGGAGTCGCACTAACTTCAGTGGGATCCTGACAGGGCATGACGGTCCATCCATATGGATCCGTTTGTTGGATCAAGTACTATGTTTGTTTACTCTCCACAGGGGTAGAACCTGGATTTGCTCATGCAGGAGAGTTAACTAAATACAAAAATACCACTTTGGGCCCAATTATCTGGTAGCGCATGTATATATTTTGGCCCCATTTCAAAGTACTTAAGCACATACTTAAGTCCATCCCTACTCAGAAAAGCATAAAAGAACATACATGCTTTGAGAATGTGCTCCAGTCCTATTGAAGTCAATGGGATTTAATCACATGCTTAATGACAAGGAAGTACTTTGCTGATTTGGGGCCTTAATGAATGCAACTTCAGTGACAACCTGGCCCCAATTAATAAATCAGGTACTTTAATAAACCAGTTAATGTTCTTGCCAGCTCTAAAGGAACAGAGTGCAAAAATCATGTTTACAGAATAGTATAAATGTTTATTTTTCTTTGTGATTTAGCTGACTTTTTACAGTATAGAAAAGTGTATTTTTTGAATTGGTCTAGTAAATATAAATTTAATCTTTCTACTTTCAGGTGTAAACAGAACTAGAAAATGAACCTTTGTCCCCACCCCAGATCTGTTTCAAATAACTGGATGAACTTGACTGTAAATCTTGTTCAGCAGTTGGTTGCAAATGGCTAAGGAAGTACAAAAATGATTTAATACATACTAAGTGGGGGCGGGCAGGGGGGCATTTGGAAACAAGCTCAATGTTTCAGGAAGCTTGTTCAAAACAAGTAGAACTAAGAGTATTTGATTGCACCTTCAAAATCTTTACAAGCAATGCCATCATACATAATCTACAAGTGTAATCCAAAATTTCACAAACTTTTTCTCCACATTGTATATAAATACACATCACAAAAGGTGCAATTTGGAATAGGACAGACTATATACAAAATTAACATGGATTTAGTTCTAGACAAAAGAAGGTGTATTGCAATTTGTTTGAAAAATAACTTGATTAGATATTACTTTATCCACTTACACTAATTTACATTTATACAAATCTTACTGGACATACTATATTGAGTCACTAAAAGTAAGATGAATGGCTGAACTATCTACATTTAAAGTTATCGCACTGACATTTTAGAAATCCAGATCCTAATTATTAAAAAAAAAAAACTTTTTAATGAATGGTAGATTCCCTTTTTGCAGGTGTGTGTATGTGTATTTGCAACATATACACAAATATTGTTAAAGAATATATACACACAGTTCCACATGGAGAGAATGTAAAATCCCTTTTAGAAAATAAAAGTATCAATCTTGTTCTGATAATTACAGAGAGAATTAAGATACCTAACTAAATAAATGCCTGTGAATTTAAACATGATTATTTCCTTTCGTTAACTTTAGAGGTACTTAAACAGGGTTTAACAGTTTGTAAACGTGCTACACTACCAAAAATGTGATTTGGGACTGTTTGTAGTAAATACTAGAAAAGTTCCCATCCTTAAGTGTCTTCTATGCACAACTGTATTTGACCTGATTTGATTCTTTCCCTGTTCCCCACAAAAAAAAGGTCAGGTGCATCTATTTTTGATGGTGACCTTGAATCCGTACCAGTGTACTTGCATGTCATGGCTCAAACTGCAATCCTAAATAACACTTTTAAAAAAATAAGCCAAATGAGTCTCCAAGATTAGAGAAGGGATATCAAAAAGGTCCACAGCTATACACAGAGTCCGATCTTTACACGTTCTCTGATTAACTTGGATGCAGCTAGTTTGAAATCCATCCCACATGCAAACTATGCTAACAGGAAAACACAAGGGCTGGTTCCCTCACACCCCGTAATCTCAGTTTGTGTGTAAATGTACACAACAAATATCTCATTTTCTGCCAGTTTAAGGGCTCTATCCTATGAGGTGCTAAGGACTGCAAACCCTCTCTGACTTCAATGAGAAGCTCGGATGCTCAGGACCCTGCAGGATTAAGCCCTGGATGCACAACAGCATCTCGCTGCTTGATGTTTATCTAATGATAAAAGTTGGATGGACAACTTACTTTTACAGCATTGCTCTTAATTCTTTCTGAATGTATACCCCATCATCTGTCCTTCAACTTCCATTTTAGACTATTCAGCAAGCCAGTAATGAAATCTGTCATCATTTAAAGAAAAATTTAAATACTTTCCATTTTAAAAGTTGTGCCCTGAGGCCCAGATTCATCAAGCTTTTTAAGAACATATGTAATGCTAACCATGTAAGCTGTTCCAAAGAACTCAACTGCCCACGTGTTTAACATTATTTGTGTTTAAGGACCTTGCTGAATCAGGTCTTTAACACGGATCCATTGCCTTCTCGGGTTGTAGAGTGATGTTCTAATTTGGTAGGTTGTCAGTATTGTGAAGATGCTCATTTCTATATATTTCCTTTCAGAATTAATTCCTCCACAGATATACTGTTTTCTTGGTCTATTGCCAAAAATATTTTCTGCCAGTGTCTGATTCTTCCATATGAACAAAGTGATTCAAATCTATACACTGTCAATAATATATATTATAATAATAATTTATAAAGACTCTCTGGACAATTTTCTTAGAGAAAGGGGGAGGAAGAAAACATCTAACTCTTACCAAACCCAAGAAAGTTAAAAGCTGTACAACAGGCAGAAAAATTCACCTTTAGGCATCGTCGTAAGTAGAAGAGAATTTAGCTACAATTTAAAAGAATCTACTCCTAATTATAAAAGATTTTCTTGTTTCAACATTATGCAAGTCAATTTAAAACAAGCACCAAATTAACAATAAAATAGTATTAAATCCTCTGCTGTGAACCAAAGTGTCCCTGTGCCTTAAGTTTCATGTTCAGTCCAATTTACCATGGCTCCTATGCAAAAGTCAGCAGTTCATGGCACAGGGGTCACTTTTGGACTTTCCTGCCGAATTAATGACTCTCATCAAACAACGTCCAAATTCCTCCAGGATCATGCGCTCTGCCGCTGCTTTTGACTTGCCCATCTTTTCAGCTTGCTCGGCCTGCGCAAGCAGGCACTCACAGGTCGCGTCAGCCACCTCCTTGGTTACAAAGGTAAATGGCAATCTGAAATGGAAATAAAAACCTTAACTGTTGTCATCAGTAGGCTACATCACATGCACGATCTACAAAACTCCCTCTGAAGCACTGAAAAGTCAGAAGCTGAAGGAAGCCCTCTAGACAGTCCCTATAGCAATACCTATATATATATATATATATATATATATATATATATATATATATATATATACTTGGACATGTTGTCAAACAAGGAAAATGTTGCTTACCTCTCCATTTTCCCTGTACTATGGTCCATGAATCCAATTAATTAACTTTAGGATTATGCCCTTTCAAACAGAGGTGGAGCACATTCGAAGTTTAGATCAGGCTGATGTAACCAGGATGAATCTGCTCCACAGTTTCTGGGGTTCATCTGAGGTTGCCCCAAATTGAAAATACTGAACAAGCCCTACAGCTAAGCAGGAAGATCACTCCTCAGAGGCAACGCTGACAGTTTTGTTGCTGTTTGTACATTTTGAGACAGACTGAAGAATGCCATGAAGACAGATAGAGAATGCATAATTTTCCATATAATTTTTTGCTCTAGGAAAACTGCGAATTTACAGATTTAACATTAGGTTTCACCTGTATTGATGCTAAAAACTGAATTAAGAGAATGTTAAAGTTACATGGTTAGACACACACAAGTGTGGCAAATTCAAGTTTACACATGTAAATTTAACTCCGTCTCCTTCTCTGTATACATTTTGGTACAGGTTTTTCATTATTATTTCTCAAATGCTACAGTTTAACACATCAGTTTTTCTGTACTACAGATACACGTAAATAGTCTCTTGTAATTGTTTTTTTAAATTTTATTTTAATTGCACTCATTTCAATGTCATAACGATCCAGTGTATCTTGACTGACAAACTTGTTATATAAATTCTCTTCTCTGTAAGGGACGTATTTTAATAGTTTAGGCAGCAGCCAAGCACTATACATCTTTTCAACCAACAGAACTTAGGTGCATTCAGGGGATGAGACAATTAACTATGAAATTAACTCAACTGCAAATTTAGACAGCTTAAATATTCCAGAAAGGTTTCACTATTATTGAAGACAGAGAGTAATATGCACTTGTACAGTACCTCGCTCAAAAGGGCCCCAAGTATGATTGAAGGCTATGAGTGCTATGGTAATACAAATATTAAATAACATTAGCCACCAAAACCTAAAGAATACAAATGTCAAAGACTGAAGTAATCTTAGCTTGCTAAAATCCAACCTAGCAGAGCAGCAAGATACCTGATTCATGAAAACCGTGTTAAAGCCAAGTCAAGAAAATGGAATGTGTTCACTTACTTCCCCCCTCCACTAGTCAGTGCTGGGGTTGGCCTAGTTAACAGGTCTGAGATTTGTGAGGATAACTTTGTCTTTGCAGCTGTCTGTTGCTGGACTCTTACTTCTGCTGCATCTGCTAAGTGCATCAGAGTCTTTCGTTCTGGGCTTTCTTCAAAGTTTTTACAGCCAACACATTTACATATTGAGGAACACATGATTTTTGCCTAAAAAGAACAAAAGAAAGCATGATTGGCCTAAAATATTATTTTATTCTCCATTGCTGGCTCATAAACTTAATATGCACTGGAGAAATTATAAATAGTGCAATGGGCAAGAGTGACATTTAGAAAGAAGAAAAGCCAATGCATTTCTTACCTCATAGCATTCACAATAGTTTTTGAGACAGCCTGATCGTTTGCAGTTGCAGCCTTTGCTGTGCCGCCGGTCTGATTCCCCTTCCTTTCCTTTCCCTATTTTGGGCTTGAAGGCTTCAGGATTTCTATCAAGGCAGGCCTATCAATGCAGATCCAAAAGGTGTGTCACAGTTCATGCAGGGAGCAAGATCTAGAGCACCAGTGCAGTAAGGACAAACCCAAGACTGTGCTGGAGTAAGTAAGTCACATTCTCCTCCCAACCCAAGAGGAAAAGGCGGCTACTTTCATCCCAGCTATAGAGATGTAAAACAAGAAGCAAACTGTCCTGTTTCAATAGCAGCGTTGGGTACATTGAAATAGATAAACACATGTCACAATGTGTTTTGCAAACTTTAAAGGAGAGAAACAAAAAAAACCCTTACCTTTATTGCTTTTTGCCTATCATTTTCATGGTCCAGGTTGTTATAGCAATTGGTACAGTTGCAGTTATTGCAGAATTCACCATTTGCAAAACAATCACAATACCTGAAATAGGAGATGCAGAAGGGATTTACAAATATGGTATGCAGGCATCACACTAGCTGTGGTAGTAGCCACAGTAAACATTTCTATTACAGTAACTCCTAAAAGCCCCAGTTGGAATTGGGACCCCATTGGGCCAAGTACTGTATAGACATGAATGAGAACATTTCTGACCCAAAGGACATACCGCATAAGACCCCAAACTAAGGTAAGTGATGGGGATATAATCTACAAGTAACATGGCCAAGGATCGGCACTGCTTTGGTAGTGGCAAGTTTTGTTGTTTTTGCTGGTCAATTTTTTTATTGGGGTAGGGTGAGGAATGGCAGGGATGGAGGCTGGAGTAAGAGTCAGGGAGTAGGAAAAGGAAGGAAGAGGGGCAGTCACAGCTCCTCAGCTGACTCGTCATGAGCAATAGCCAGGGTATTGCAGGCTTTGCCACAGAGGTGAGTCTAAGTGGATTTGAAGGAATATGGCTGTATGGATTATATCAAGGATTTTTCCTATGCATTGGGGTGGGAAGAAGAAATCACAAAGGTGCTTAAGGGAGGAGCTGATTGGATAGCTGTGTATCTTAGGTACTTCTGTGACCTCCATTACCGTAGTGTCTCAGTATCTCACAAACTTTACAGCATCCCTGTGAGGTAGGGAAGTGCTATATTCCTCCCATCTTTAAAATGGGGATCTGACGCACAGAGAGAGTAAGGGTCATCTTATTCGCTGATAAATAAATTTAAACTTATGGGAAATAGGTGTACTGTGAGGACTACCCATGTGCAAACAGGGGAAAGTTCCCCTGGTGCAAATGGCAGCTTGGCCAGCTTACATTAGCAGATGACACCACACTGCACCAGTGTATGGGCACGGATGGCTGTACCTTGAGCAAATCATGTGGTGGACAAGGCCTGAGTTAATTTCTGTACAGTGTTATATAAATGGAAAGTATAGCAGCATCTTTTCTCCCCTTCAGATTTCACAGAACATTTTGGAATCAGAAAGCTGATATCCAGGAGGAAACCTCAACACGTTTGTCTCTCTATAAATAACAATCATGCAGGCTGTGAGATGTCTGAAGGAAAACTAAACATACATGATTAGTTCTGTTCTAGTGTGATGAAAAATTTCTAAGCTCAGAAGTATGTTCACGCCCACATTATGAACATGACATGCATCACATTAAAAATAACCTAAAATTGGCAGGTGCCAGACAGATTTCCTAATTTGGACTCAGATGGCTGTTATATCAGCTTCTCTAACAGTAGCACAATCACTCTGAATGCCCTCTTCATCATCCAAGGATTAGGGAGCCGCAACATAATTTCAGTACCTCATCTTGATGTTGTACTATGTGGAAAAGCGTGGCATCATCCCAACTGAACGTTATCACATAATTACACCAGATACTGATGCAGGCATTGGAATGGAATGGCAGGAGATGGGACACTAGATGGGGAGGGCTCTGAGTTACCACAGAGAATTCTTTCCCAGGCGTCTGGCTGGTGGGCCTTGCCCACGTGTTCAGGGTCTAACTGATTGCCATATTTGGGGTCATAAAGGAATTTGGCAGCGGCCCTGGGGGTTTTCACCTTTCTTTGCAGAATGGGGCATGGGTCACTTGTGGGTTTAAACTAGTGTAAATGGTGAATTCTCTGCAACTAGAAGAAGTCTTTGAACTAGGGTTTGAGGACTTCAGTAAATCAGCTAGAGGTTAGGAGTCCATTACAGGAGTGGGTAGGTGAGGTTCTGTGGCCTGCAATATACAGGAGCTCAGACTAGGTTATCACAATGGTCCCTTCTGACTTTATGAGACATCACACAGGATGTAAGGAGCCTCAAAGTTCCATTTTCACTAAATGACATTTTAAGACTTTTTCTACCAGACTATTGTACTTAGTCTCCCACAGATGCAATTCCAGTGGTGGTAGCAACAGTGGAAGCCTTCATGCAGACAGGGTTCAGGTGACCACTGGTACCTCTGTCATCCAGTTGAAATGCCAATGGGCAATCTACCCCAGCATTCCCATAATACTATCACCAGTGAAAGCACAAGATTCAGAAAATTTTTAGGGTAGACAGCTTAAAGTTTGTCTCATTAAGTATCATATGCACTTATGGCAGGATGATTTGTGGATGAATTGAGAGCCTTACATTGGAATCCTTTTTATATACAGAACTCACACTTTAGAGTTACTTTAAATATTTCTATTTAATTTTGGCAATATACTAAAATATTTGTTAAAGAGAAAATACTTAAAACCAAATACACTTACAATTTCAAACACAGTGATTTTGTACAATTGCATGGCTTCCTGGGGCGGTTTGCAGGTTCGGATGGCATAATTCTGAAAAAGAACCATTTTATTATTGGCTTCTCTCTTTTTTTAAGTTCAGAATGTTGATCCACTGAAATCCCATAAGACAAACTAGATGTTTCTCCTACAATGTGAGCTTTAAAATGTCTATGTCACTGATTACGAAATACAATTAGTAGGTTAAAAAAATCAAGGAACAGGTAGGCGATTGCCATGACCCTTGCTGCACACAATGCTTAAAGAAGAGAAAGAAAGGAGACAAGCTAGGAGGGGACCACATGAAAGGAAAGTGCAACTGAGCGTGCTGCAGCCATCACCCTGAATGAAGACCACTCTCCATGAGGATTGTATCTCCACTCGGAGCAGGGTTTTGTGACGCTGTTGTGAATCTAACCAAATCCAGTACCGTAGAGGAGAAATATATTCAGACTATGCCTCTCCTTTCATCCGAGTTGTGTGTGAATTAAAAATAATAATGAAATGACAAAGTGACTGTCCTAGGCAAGCAGACAGAGACCTGAGCAAAGGGCAAGCAGTGTATGAACCCTGACATTTAGTTTAACATAAACAGTATTGTGTGTCAGAAATCAGCCTTAACAACCACTGAAAGCTGGGATTTTTCAATGATCATATCTGGCCAACTATATTCTGACCATATGTGGTGACCTTCTTATCCTGACGTACCCTCAGAAGCTGAAGACAAAGCCATTTATTGGAGGGGGAGGTGTCAGGCAGGGGTTCAGGATTAACTCAGGCACCTTGTCTGTTTGTTTGTTTGTTTTGTATTTTTTAAATCACAGCAAAGCCTTTTAATTGTAAGACATCCAGCAAAAGGCAGGCTCAGCAGAACAGGGTAGAATTTCTAAGCCCGCCTGGGAGGAGGGGGAGGCATATCAATTTGAAGTTTCCACTTTCAATGTGTTACCTTCGAACTAAGCCAAGATTAATAATAATAATAATTAATTAAAAAAAGAGCCTGAAGTTAGGTTCCCAAATTCATATTCAGGCATCTACATAAATGGCTGGGTTTTCACAAGTGCTCAGCCCCCAGCTGCTCCAATCAACTTCAAGGGAAAGTCCATGACCAGGGCTCCTATGTGCTACTGCAATACATGTTATAAATAACCATGGGCCAGCTCTCTACTCAAACTTCTACTATGGGATTTGGAAAAAAAATACAAGATTTGACTTTGACCGAGTTTAATGATGGTAAAAGGTGCTGGATTGACAGCCAGAGAAAAAACAGATGTTCTTTATTTAGCCACAGAAGAAGAACAGCACAGACAGCAGCCTCCCCACCCCACCCCACCCTGCTAATTTTTCCTAAAAAACTCTTCAAAAAAGGATAGTCTGTCCCAATTAAATACATCACCTACCATCTTTTGGGGAGATGTTGTGGCAAGCTTTTAAAAGTATTTTCAAAATACTCACCCATTGAATGGTAGCCTTGCTTGGGTCTGGATATTAGATGTCCCAGTAAAACCAGTGTTGCTTGCTATAGATACGTATGATGACTGCTGTAGCTAACAAAACACAAAGTATAAATATATAAAATTGTAGAAGCTACAGAACATACAACGGGCTTTGTAGTACACAGTTTTTAGTAAGCATTTCTGAAACTGCTATATGCATCATGTACTCTCCTAATCCATGTTTATGAATGGTTTGAAAGTTTCACAAACTCACAAGACCCTAAGCAGTCTAAGGGGTACTCTGTATTCAGCAGAAATGTCCTGGTCTATTTTACATTATGTTTTTGTCCATTTTATCTGTGAACCTTTGGATTGCATTATTTTTAAGCTACTAATGTTATGTAATAACTTTCAGGCAGATGGATGCTAATATGCTTTACCAATAGCTTGTATATCAGCTATCTATCTACAGGAATGCCTGCACCCACCAGGTGAAAGCTTGGAGTTACAAATGATTCTCACCCCTTTAATCAGATCCCTTTTCTTTCTTTACAGAGTGGACCTTGGTGCCTGATCACTGCACCTGTGCTACAAGGGATGAATCAGAGCAGACACACAAGTCACTGAAGCAACCTGAAAGGTCATAATCCATTCAGAATCAACTTGAACAAAAATAAGAAACCACGGCTCATTTGCACTCCCTTTGACTGTGGTACTGTTAAGCAATTACCTGCATACTTTCTTGTTTCAAGCCACGATGAGTTTGGTGCAAGAAATACGAGTAGCAAGACCTAGGCACCCAGGATCTTCTCCTAAGAAGCACACACTACAGGAGCATTCCTCACACATCACTCATCACAATCCTCTGCAGGTGGCTCGTCTTTGTATTTTTTTTTACTCATGGCTTTCTCAGTGTACATTTATTTTTCTGCACTGGGCCAGATTTTCAAGAGAGCTCGGCCTCTAACCACTCCATTTTAGGCATCTAGATGAAGTGGCCACATTTTTCCAAGTGCTCGGCAGCCAACAGTTTCACCTCTGAGAACAATATGGGCTATTTGGGTGCTGAGCACTTCTGCAAATCTGGCCAATTCATTCAGATACCAAAAAATAGAGGAGCTCTTTTAAAAAATCTGGCCCCAACTGTGAGTGCTGGACACTTCAGAAAATCTGGCCTATTTCTTCCATTGCTTCTTTGTACCAAGGACAAAGATCTTGTTGTGTCATTTCCCTCCTGCCATTCATGTAATACTGTGTTGTACCAGATCTTTTTTTACCTACATAAGGCAGGCCACTCCAGGAAGAACTGTACAACAAGGTCTCTACCAATTATATGCAGCATGCCAACAAAAATCCCTGTACATTTTAAAATCATGGATTTAATTCCCATTCTTTTTCATTCTGATTCTTGACTATGTTTTGGCAAAGGACAAGCCAAAGACCTAAACTGAAGGAAGGGATCAAGAACATTAACACAAATGTAGGATGCCTTCTACAATTACTTCTGTAATTTCATCATTTTGCCCCGTGCAAACACCATACCTGAGTGACGTATTGGGCTGGAAGAACTGCATAGCCTACATTTCCTGTGCCAGGTGCTGGCGCCAGCACGGTGCCCGGCGGGAGGTTAGTGAGGTTTGGTTGTATCTGTGGCAGTGGAGTAGCTGGCATAATAAGTCTCTGTTGTGGCTGACTAGTAGTAACTATCTGTGAAGTTGGGTTGATTGGTTTGGGCACCACCTGGAAAGGGAGGAAATCTTTATGACATTGTCAACGTACCATTCTTTATCTGCCGCAGAAAACTACACTGTACATTTAAAAAAAGATAAGAATCCATGCAGAACAATTTAAATCATCATATTTTACCTCCAGTGTCAGAATTTTGACATCTGTTTGCCAACTGAAATGAGACTATAATATGGATTTCATGTTGAACTCACCTGTTTGACAGTCTGAGCTGGTACTATTGGGACAGACATCCGCACTGGAGTTGCATTCACCACCACTGGCTTAGCTGGTTAAAAGAAACAATATCACATGTCACACTATATGTGCATATTTATAAACAGTCTCTAGAATTTAATCCTGAAGCAATTTATCACTTTCACATACATAGAATAAACAGTTATTTTTGTGTGTAAGATGGTGGGGTTTATTGCCTTTTTAAAATGTATTTTGGTTATGCTTGTAACATTTTATTTTGGTTCCATCCTGTTTATTTTAGTTTTATTTACTGTTCTATGTGTTTTTACATTTTAACTTGTGCACTGAGAGTGGACTTGATTTATAAAGCGATTATTTTATTACAATTTTTTCCAGAAGCTCTTTGAAAATAGAGCTAAACCTATTATTTGCAGGAAACATAGTACTACAAGCAATTGCCAGCTGATTCTCTAGATCTCTCTCATTTAGGCCCCAGTCAAGCACTGACACACATGAGAAGCACTGATGAATGATGGTTACTCAAGCGCATAAAGAGAAATGTGTGTTTGCAGGATCAGGTCCTGGGAGAATACTGGTAGGTCAAAAAAACCTAACCCTTTTTTAAAGCCAGCGTTACTGTAAGGAACAAAAGAATTTTAAAACTGCTTTAACTCTTCACTATTTATGCTGGTTGTCCAAGTGGAAAGAAAGAAATGCAAAAACTAACTGAAAACAGTTTCACTCTGTTTCAGTTTCACTCTGATCTATTTCACTTTCAATTTACCATAGTATTAGCACTATGCTGCAATGTCTGCACTAAAACATTACAGGATTTTATTTTCTATTGGAATTTATAAAATACACGGGAACAGTCCCGTAGGACCAATTCAAAATAAATGTATGGCAACTGTTCAAAACAATTGTCTTAAAGTTTGGTCAAAGTTTGTTTTCAACAAAACCTAAATTTAGGGTCAAATTGGATCTTACATTTTCCCCTTAAACAAGACTCTCTAGGCAGCCCTTTCTCCCCTAATTTTGCTCACCAACTCATTCCCCTTGCCCCTTCAATTTATGCCAACATAATGTATTTACTAAATATTCAGTACTGCCACCTAGCAAACTGCATACATTTAAGACCAACAGTTCTCATCAGTCTATGTACAGAGCTCCTCTTGGCATTAGTCACAGTGGTATGTAAATATGCACGGGGAGAACAGGCATGAAATCTTTTGTTTGCTACTGTCCATTCCATCACCACCATCAGAAAATGCCTGCTAAAAACAAGGGGTACTTTGCAGTTCTAATCACTGTCTATCAAAGGATCTCAGCAGGCCGGGAAAACATTAATTAATCCTCACAATATCTCAGTGAGGCCTATATGGTACTGCCCAGATTTCACATTTGGGCATACTGAGGCAGGGACAGGGTATCAGACTTGCAACAATCCCCCCACAAGCAGATGAGTGGCAGACATTCTTCCCTGGGAACAACAGCAGATCAGGCACCCCAGGAGCCAGTCTCTAGGGAAAGAGGAGTTCAACATCAGAGCACTTCCAAATGCATCCTGGAGTTGGCAATGGGATACAGAGCCTTTCAAAGCCAGGTGCCTGCTACAAAACTAGCGCATCTGGCCAGGGCCACAGATTTATATCATTTGACAGTTATTTACCTTTTGGGGGGGGGGTTATATTTGTTCGTGTTTAATAAACTAAATTAGACAAATAAAATAGGGTATGAACTGAACCACTGACCTTGCTGAAGAGGCTGTGTGTTGGTACTAGGATTCTGACTGGCTGACTGGGTTGAACTGTTGGCTGTTGTGGCCGTAACAAGTCTGACATAATGGAATTTGCTTCCAGGTACCTGAATCTGCTGAACATTGGGGGCCGTTGCCAAGGGAATTATGGTCTTAAATTGAGATGTACTCACTCCTCCCACAGTGAAGGTCTGTACTGCTGACTTCACAGCCTGTTAAACAACACAGGCAGCACAAAGTTACCTGACAGTGGTACGGAGGTGTCACCATTTCTATCCCTATATTTGCTAGTGAACAATTCATTAACCCACACAGTAGCTCTGTGAAACATGTCACTATTATCAACTAAAACCTGAGGCACAGCAAGGTTAAGTCCCCAGGCCGGAGAGGGAGCCGGTGGCAGGGCCAAGGGAGTTCGGTCTCGGTCTCATTCTCGAACCATTATACCAGACTCCCAAATAACCAGAATCATTTATATAAGCAAAACCAACTGTCCCTCAATCAAGAGCCAATGTCAAATAAATACAAACTCTACAGCAGACAGTTTGAGAAAGAGCTTTCTCCAAATTACTGTGAATAAAAACAAAATCAATTTTATGATTTTTCGGTCTGTGTGGAAGTGGATGTCCCACACTCGCACTGTCACTCCACCAGTCAGCTCTGCATATGTAGAGCATCCCCTTCCACAGCTCAGTATAGGAAGCCTACATGTCACCCTGCAGCCTCCAACTGGAAATGGAACTGAGGCTGTGAACCTTGAGGCTTTGAAGCAGTGGGCAATTGTGTGTGGGCTGGCTAAGGACAAAAAAGGAAGTAATGGGAAGTACTGAGAACATGGTAAACAAGTTTAAATTCATGAAATCACTAGCAGAAGCCAGAACAAAAAACATTTTAAAAAGGGGAGAGGAAGCAGGAAAGGAATTTGGTAGGCAGCATGCATGTGAAATTGCAGTCGAGGATAGCAGTACATTTAGAACATGTGAGACTTCATTATTTCAGGCTTTTCCCCAATCTACACATTGAGTAGAGAGCATGTGTTTATTTTAAATATACACATTTGCTGCTCACTTGACTTTCTCCATCACTGCTTACAATTTTTCCATCCTCCTCATCTCTCAAACTCCAACCCTTGACTCCCTTATTTTCCTCCTCTCCTCGCATCCAGGCTCTTACGAAACTTGTTCCTTCTTCCTCCGTAACATTTCTAAAATCTGCTCTTTTCTCTTCAGTCCCACTGACAAAATTTTGATTCATGCCATGAAACTGTCTTGTCTAGATGGGCTATTTCCATTTCTTTTCCAGCCTGGCTGCCTAATCCCTCCTCATCTTCCAACTTTCAGCAGCTATAGTTCTGAGCAGAAGCAAAGTCCAGATCTACTTATATTCCACTGAAAGCATAAACCTACTCAATAGATTTTATGAGAAAGTTGTTTCTTGGGGTATTTTTAAAATCTTTTTGTGCTGTAACCTTAATTATCAAGAGCAATACTGAGTAAACATCATCTATAATCATAGCTATAGCTAAGGTGCTGTTTCCATAGACAGACCAATGTGGGCAGAGAATTTCCTCTCCTCCTTTCAGAGCTGACCAGTGTCAGAGAACGACTTTGCTACTATATGAAATGTAATGTGTGTTCTTTAAAGGACCTGATCCAAATCTCATGGAAGACCGTGGAAACCTTTCATTATTTCCATGAACTTTGGATCAGACCCTGAAAGTTACAACATTCAGGTGACTTAATTATGGTCCACTGATTGCTTGTATCCAAGCAATAACCAACAGTTCATTAAACAAAGGTTTAAAAAGTGAGCAGGATTTGATCTGAGAATGAGATCTAGGGTGTATTTAAGCCCTTAAACAACAATTCATATTATCAAATATACACATAATGGAGAGAGAAAACATTCAAGACCAGGCTGAGTCACTGGTATTGTACAGGTTTCAGAGTAGCAGCCGTGTTAGTCTGTATTCACAAAAAGAAAAGGAGTACTTGTGGCACCTTAGAGACTAACAAATTTATTTGAGCATAAGCTTTCGTGAGCTACAGCTCACTTCATCAGAAGCTTATGCTCAAATAAATTTGTTAGTCTCTACGGTGCCACAAGTACTCCTTTTCTTTTTGGTATTGTACAGTTTCTCAGGGAGCCCAGAACTATGGGTGACCTTGTTACCCCCTTGCCTTAGCAAAAGAAACCTGTTGGAACTAAACAAACAGATAGGGAGATAAGTTTCAGAGTGGTAGCCGTGTGAGTCTGTATCAGCAAAAACAAGGAGGAGTCCTTGTGGCACCTGAGACTGACAAATGTATTTGGGCCTAAGCTTTTGTGGGCTAGAACCCACGACCAAACAAACAATCTCCTCCAAAGCTCTGCCAACTTTTCCTATGGCTATGTCTTCACTACCCGCCAGATCAGTGGGTAGTGATCAATCTATCAGGGATCGATTTATCGTGCCTTGTCTAGACAAATCGACACCTGTACTCCACCTCGGCAGGAGGAGTAAGTGGAGTCAACAGGGGAGCCGTCGTGGTCGACTCGCCGCCATGAAGACGGCCAGGTAAGTGGAACCAAGATACTTCGACTAAGTTGCGTATCTTAGTTTGAAATCCTCCCCTCATCCACCATTGTAGCCCAGGCCTAAGTCTAGCTGGTGACACTTAATGCACCCTAGTCCCCAAGCCTCCTGAAAGAGCCTCTCTCTGCATATCCAGCCTGTCACTGGATGCTCACAGAAATTACCAAGTAGCTCACCTGAGAATTCATGCTTTAGTATTACAACACTGAAAAGAACTTACAAGTAAAACCAAGAATAAAATTTATTGACAAAGAACAGAGAATTAAGTGATACTAAGCAAAGCTAATAGAAACAGATGTGGTTACAAATAAAACTAAAAATATAACATGCTTCTACAAGAAGAGAACTTAGTTTTAGCAAGTTTCAGAGTAGCAGCCGTGTTAGTCTGTATTCGCAAAAAGAAAAGGAGTACTTGTGGCACCTTAGAGACTAACAAATTTATTAGAGCATAAGCTTTCGTGAGCTACAGCTCACTTCAAATGCATCCGATGAAGTGAGCTGTAGCTCACGAAAGCTTATGCTCTAATAAATTTGTTAGTCTCTAAGGTGCCACAAGTACTCCTTTTCTTTTTAGTTTTAGCAAGTTAATCTTATCGAAAACAGTCTCTCACCTAAAACTTTTCCTGGAGTGCTTGGTAGTATTCAGTTATACCAGGAGCCAGATTTAAGAGTCACCTACACCCTACAAGAGGTTTCCTCAGAATAAGGATAAACATCATGTCTTTTGCCACTCTTCTTACAAGCCAGTTCACCTTTGAAATGTATCCTTTGAAGCATAACTCCTGACAAAGTCTCTCTCCCCCACTGTTTGTTCTTTGGGGTGTAGATGTCATGCTGTCTACGTTGATCTTCAGTTAATTTGCTTTTCCTATTGCCTCAGTATGCAAAATATAATCCCCATTGTCTTTGGCTAAACCTGCTTAATTTACATCAGAGAAAGGGAGAGATAACTATCTTCCCCTCCTGGCTGGAAGAAAACCCTTTTTTTGATTTGGTTACAGACTTAACTTAAAGCATAATATCAGGAAATATCCATAATTTCTCCTATAGTGTTAATACATACATTTAACTTCTAATACATTGGTCATGAATATCATTGTTTTCATGATACCTTACACAACATTCTTTATAGATAAATGCCATGACAGTAATGCTTTAGGTGCAGTGAGTTTTCAGGTCTGATAGGAATTGCTGTTACATGACAATGAACCCTTTGCCAATTGACCGTAAGAGCCCCTCAGTGTCTCAAGCGTATTCAGCACATAAGCTTACATATAAGGTGGAAAGCTCATCTCCTTCACTAACAGAAGCTGGTCCAAGAAAAGATATTATGTGATCCACCTTGTCTCTCTAATATCCTGGGACCCACACAGCTACAACACTACATGCAGCATGTTTTTGGACAATTACAAGACCCCTTGGAAAGGGATGAAAGATAGATGGCTGAATAACGTGTGATTTCATGTCATGTTAATTGCAACAAAATTAACAGACTATAAACAAATAAAATTAACAAACCTATTACTGTTGTGAAAGGAATCTATCCAAGTAAAGATGATAGACTTGCCATGCTTATACCTGTTTCCATCACCTCACACTGACTCAGACATTCCAAGCTTCAAAGTGACACACAGACAGAGCGACAATCTTGGAATTTTATTGTACAGATACCTCATTCACAGAAAGTCATTAGCGTTCAACTGTCACTCCAGAATAACATTCAATATAGTTAATGATATGATCTTTAATAAAGTCAAGCCATTTTGTTTCCATAAGTAAAACAACATTTGCTGGTCAGCTACTAATGACACAACTGCAGAAGATCAATACCCTGAGGTCAGGCAATTAGAACATATGGCCCATACACTAGTCCTTTTTAATAAGCAGCCCATAAACTTTGCTAGGCTGAAATACAGTGAGGTATTGCTCATGTGGGATGATCCTAAGCAGACAATTTTCTGCAAGTCAGCAACCAAGTTTACCGCTAAATGAATAATGTAACTGAGCAGAGGTGGAAGTCATCAGATTCAGCATATATTGCCGTTTTGTATTTTAGCAACACAGACTAACTGGCAAATTTAAACACCAACAAGAAAAGGCTATTTTCAGAGCAAAGAGAAGCAAAAATGAAGACTCAGTTCTTATATACAAACAGGAGACCCCTTTGGAAATCTAACTTTGCTGCTTCGCTTTATGTGAAACCCATTTATTCTGCTTTAGAGCTAACCAAAAATGTTCCATTAAGTGCCTAGAAGTCACATTTTTACATTGCACAGCTGCCTGGCTATTTTCAGAAGGGGCTGGTTTTCCTGCAATAAGAAGGTTTTTCCCGGCGATAAAAGACTAAAGTTAATATTTTGGTTCTTGATGAGACCTGAAGGAAGTTCCCTTCCCAGAAAGAGCCAGCATAACATCCAATATACCTAATATCACACTACATAAGTTTTGCTGGGAATTGTGACCCACCAGACAATGCCAGAACATGCACCCTGTGGCCAGACCACAACAATCCCTCCAACATAAAAAAGCCCACGTCTACGCTATACAATCAACATATAGTGTGAAACAAAGTCTTTGGAGGACAGTCTAGAAACGGATGTCTTATTCTGACACAAAAATCCACAGTCCTTCCTGAACAGAATATAGAAAAAGCATCAATGAGTCCTTGAAGAGAAAGATTTGAGCCCTTAGCTCATACTTCAATAACAGCTTTATTAGGCATGGTATTTGGAAGATGTATGTAACCATAGCTATTTGTGGATATTTTGATTCATCTTGGGCAAAGCAACCATTGCCACACTAGGTTTTCCTCTGATGTACTGTGCTATTGGAATATATAACCACTAGGCTGCGCTGAAGAGGTCTTTCTTAACCTGTTTGCAGTGTTGTTGTAGCCGTGTTGGTCCCAGAATACTAGAGACTAGATGGGTGAGGGAATATCTTTTACTGGACCAATTTCTGTTGATGAGAGAGACAAGCTTTCAAGCTACACAGAGTTCTTATTGGAAAAGAATTCAGCATGTCAAAACTAAATACAAGGTGGAACAGTTTGTTTAGCATAAGTAATTAACAGGGGCGCATGCATCAGCATTCATGTTGTGCTCCAAGTCAGTACCTGGCCTGGGTCTGGGTAGCTAATGATCCAACCAGCAGACCAAATTCGGTGATGAATCCTGGTCATGTGCCAGAGGAGGCACGTTGCAGATACTCTAAGAAGTAGTTAACATATTTTAAGGGAGCATTCAAAGTGATGTGGCCAGTTAACACCTCTATAGTCATAGGATGGAAAAGCAGGGGTCAGTGGGTTACAGATTTACAATGATTTTTTTGTCCTATGACTGCAGAGATGTTTATGGGCCACTTCACCTTGAATGACCTCTTAGAATGTGTTAACTACTTGCATCGGATGAAGTGAGCTGTAGCTCACAAAAGCTTATGTTCAAATAAATTTGTTAGTCTCTAAGGTGCCACAAGTCCTCCTTTTCTATTTTGTGAATACGGACTAACACGGCTGCTACTCTGAAAACTACTTAAACAATTTGTTTCATCTTGTATTTAGCTGTGATACTCTAAGTACCTTGCCCAGACCTGAAGAAGAGTTTGTGTAGCTCAAAAGCTTGTCTCTCTCACCAACAGAACCTGGTCCAATAAAAGACATTCTCACCCACCTGCTCTTTCTTAACCTGGTCAGACACGCTGGCCACTCTTGGTAGTGAGACAACCTTGAGAGATAACTGTTTCACCAAAAGAAACAATTTTTTTTAAGCTGAGCTAGAATGTTTATTGGGGTTGTGTTGTCCTAATCTTCCTGTTTATCTTCAGCACTGCATGGTGCTTCATACTATAAGGATAATTATGGAGTATCTGAGATGAAATTTAAATGGGAAAAAAATGAAAGGAAGAGGAAACCGCCTAACAGAGGTGTTAGTGATATCTTGTTATACCACACAACAAGCCAACAGCCAGCTCTCAAGATAGACAATTGAGCCACACAGTGTTAGTTCCAGATGTCCAGAAGTATAAAGTCTCTATTATGCATCAGCAAAAACCATGAGGAGTCCTTGTGGCACCTTAGAGACTAATACATTTATTTGGGCATAAGCTTTTGTAGGCTAAAACCCACTTCTTCATTTGCTGATAGAGATTAACATGGCTACTACTCGGAAACCTATTATGCATCAGAAGCTTGTATTATCTCTAGCTTTTGGAGCAATCAAACAAAGAGATGCTGTTTGGAAATCCCTTATTACCATATATAGTACAACAGAGTATCATCTGGCAAATGTATAGCAGTTTGGGGAGATACTCGATTCTTTTCTACAGCATACTCTGCAAGCACAAACTGTGGACAGCTTTCTCCATATTCAGCTCCGATTCCTTTTGTGGGTGAAATATTTGTTCATCCTAAAAAGGGCATGGGACTGGATGCTGGATGAACCAAAAAAGATTAAGAGTTTGATTTCACTAGATGTTAGATTCCAGTTCTGGTTTTAAATCAGCTTTTGCACTATTTTCATGAGTGCCTTTGAGATCAAGGCTCCATGTCCATTGTTCCCAGGTATTCAGGGATTACAATATGTGTGGAACATAATATGCCAGAACGAGAGACCTGCTGTATTTCGACCAAGAGTTCTCAGTGAAAACAGAGAAGCAGCCTTAACTCTTTCCTAACTTGTGTGTGTTTGTCCCTTATTACTTACACAAATCGGTCAAGATATTCTGCTGCTAAAATTCAATTTACTCAACCACAATTCAGGCTTCTTTCCAGTCCTTAATAAAATAAGATGCAAACCAGATAATATCATCTGCCTAATAAAGCTCAAGTAGCACAATGATGAGAGTAACAAATATCTACAGAGATAAATAAGTGAGTTTTGGCAGAAGTGCTCTGTACTGAAGCTATAGGCTCCTGCAATACACAGCCTAAAACTTGTTATGAGTTTTAATCCTCACTATAGGCCCAATTCTGCAGGCTCTTTGGGCACAGAATTCCCATTGATTTGTACAGGAGTTCATGTGCGAAGCAGCTGTACAATCAGGACCTGTAGTGGGGCAACTTGATAGCGTGTTAATACCAAGTAAAATAAAAGAAAAATTAAACAGAGAAGATATGAAATAGGCACTGAATCAGTTTGCAAAGTTATGAGGGAAAACCTCCATTCCCCAAAAGGATCAAACGGGCTCACTCTGCACCTTCTTCAGCTGATTTTGAACACATTACTCCTTTTCCACTCACAACAAAATATGGAAGAAGTGTCAGGTTTTCAAAAACAGCCTTTGCTACCACATTGTATTCAACAGCCTGAAAATCCTGAGTTCACTGTCACTGGTTTGGCCTGCTCCAAGACTTCTGTATTTGTGGAAGGAAGACACCACAGTTTGAAAGAAGAAACAATTCTGTATAAAGAAATGGAACAGCCTTACAGATTAGGGCTTGATTTGTGGAGAGCAGAGTGCCCACAATCTTCCAGGAGGTTTGCAAAACCTCTGAGATTCAAGCTCTACATTCTGAACTCTCCCTTAAACCCAAGCATCTAGTGAAGGTGCCACGTAAATGCTTCCAAACGGAAAATTATTTGCAGCACCTCCTAGTAACTGCCATTCTTACTTTTATTTAGCCATATTTCAGTTTCTATCATTTTGATGAGACAAAATAATGCCACATTTGTGCAGTTCTAAGAGGCAGGAAAATAGCCTAAAGCAAATGTAATGCAGTCAAACCAAAAAGAGAGAGAAGCTTTCTACAGCTAACCAATAAAATAAATTTAAAGTCCTTTTACTTATTTATAGATTTAGCTTCTGTTCTTCTCCTATTTAAAAATGGTCCTATGGACGATTCAATTCCCCAGCTTTGATAAGTCACTGTCTAACTGCTTGGCTTCCCTCTGCATGCTTAGTGATCTCAGATTTAATAGCATTCATTCTGGCTCTTGGGTAGCAAGACTGCTTGCTCCACAGGGTAATGCTTCTGGTGTCTGGCAGTCCCCATAAACATGAACACCCTGTGACAGCTGAGTGCTCTCAGACAGAGAGTGGAAATTGCAGCTGACTCATGGAAGATAAAACTGAACAGTACAAGGAAAGCCAATATATACCTGAGCAGTTGTATGGTTGACTATGGCCTTGCCAGGGGAAGAGGGTGCTGACTGCTGCACTGTGAGGATCTGCTGTCCTAAAGCTACATTCAGAGGAACACCCACCGTCTTCTGTGGGGAGTTCGGAGGCTGTGAGGCCACTGACACCACTGTCAACTGCTGAGCAAAATGAAGAAGCTGATTAAATTAATTCTGCAGTAAACAATTGCACACTACTAGAGCTTCTTCAGTGCACTGCATACATACACACCACACTTATGCAAAAGGCAAGGTGTTTTACCTTATTGGGGGACTTCAGCGGGGAGATAGCTATTTTATTAGGTGTCTGTTGTGTTGTAGAACTTAAAGAAGGCCCAATAACTCCACTCTCAGAGATGGTTATGGTCTTTGGTGGCGTTCCTGGAGAAGTCTGTGAAAGAACCCTACCTGTAAACAAGAGGCACAAGGTCACCCTAATTACTTGTATGTTTGTTTATGACAGCCTTAGAGCAAAAGGTTTATTTCCATATCATGGATGCTGCTAACAGAATGCTGATGCACCTTGACACCACCTCAAAGGGAAAGTTACTTTGATATCATTGGAGTGACACTGTATTATGTAGATCATGTTTAATAGGGAGTGACACCAATATTATTTAGATCATGTTTAATGGGCAAGGAAATAGTCAGAGGAAAACTGCCTTAGAAGCAAACACATTGCTTTTGGGAGTTTTCCAAATAAATCTCATGTCTAAATATACCTTGAAAAGTTAAATTTATATTGACATTTTCAATATGTTTCACTGATGATACCTTACTCCCAGAGCCGAGTTTTAGCTCAATCTTCTCTGCACTACTCTGACATCATGGTCCACTACACAAAAAGCTAGTTCTGGCAAGAGACTTACTATCACCCTGCCCCAGCCTTCATGATAAATGCCTGCTGCGCAAACACCCAGAGACATTCCCATTTTTCAGGAAGATCAGCATACTCAGAAGATGATTCTGAGTATTCAGTTCAACCCACTGAAAGATTAAAAAACCAATCAGCAAAAATGAGCTATTTTAGGATGCTGAGGGGAGGTTTTGTTAGTTTATCTGTAAACATTAGTTGTAAGTTTGTTTCTTTAGGATTTGTTTCTTGTATTTTATGTGTCACTGAGCAATGTAAATGTGCTATCCCCAGATCAAAGTGCAACCTGAATAAACATCTGCTCCTAGATGACAGGCAATGGTAACAAGCTTAAAATCACCAAAATCTCATTTCTATTTCTATTAGAAAACATAGAGGGTCACAACCCCTTTCACATACAGCTTGATGCTGGCAAGTGCACTGCTGATTTAGCCCCGCTGCCATATCAACAGGACACAAAGGACGCAGCAGAGCAGAAGTAGAGGAAAGCAGAAGGTGACGCTCATATGGGACTGACTTTATATTGGTAAGAAATATTTCATAAAATAGGGATACAAGTATCCAACCTCACTGTTAATTCTAGTGGGATTTTTTCATTTGCATTCACCTTAGGAGGGATATAATTAAGGAGTTTAGGCCCCAAAACTGGCAGTCTGCATGAGGTCATAATCCATTTTTCTTGATTGCTTTTAGAAAAAAAAAATCCAAAGTTAATAGGCCTGTTTTGACAGCTCCCTTTGGGAGACACCAGACTAGCTCAGGAGGTGCATAAGAACTGGAGGGTGGGGAAAAAAATGCACCACTCTAGATCTACACACGCCTCTGTGCTTGTGATAGCTAGCTCCTTAAAAGCCTTCTCACCCTGCTCCTGCAGCAGCCGCTGGGAAGAGGTCATGTGTACAAGGAGGAGCTCACTAGCCCAACCTTCTCTTCTAGCAGATAGCCCAGGCTGACACAGCAACCACTGGATGCCCACACTGAGTAGCTTAGGGCTACTGTGGCTCAATCTAACTTCCAATGAAGTCAATGAAAACACACCCATTAATTTCAATAGGAGTTAGATCCGGCCTGGGGATAGTGGTGGGAAATTGGTGAGAGACAGAACAAAAAATGAAATAAAACAAAATAACTAAAATGGAAATAAAAAGGTGAAACGGTGGCAACTGGAGTCAGAATGCAGAACAAGAAACGTGAAACTGGGAAAATTGGTGGGACACCAGTCCCACAGCCAATTGCAAATGGATGCTCCAATGGGAATGGGAACTACTGAGATCAGCTGCTCCCCTGTGCTCACATCTTCCATGTACAATAGCACCAAATATTTAAAAAGCCAAGTTACTTTCCCCTGCATTTTTGATCAAGATGAAAGTATTTGCTCTACAGGCAAGGGACAAAGACAAGAGAAAGAATTAAGCAGTAAGATGACAGACACATGTCAACAGAGTTCCACAACCCCCCTGAAACAACATGATCCTAGTGAAAAATCTCCTCCCCCCAGGAGTATATACATGAGACTAAAATATTATCTAAGTTTAGTAAAAATGTACAATAAAAAAAATACAACTGTTATACAACAAATATAATTGTTAGTTATTGTTACTAATAGCCCTTAAAGAAACATGATGTTCTTACAAACAGGATATAAAAACCTCACCTTCAATACTTTTCAATGTTTCCAGTTTGTTTTTCTGAAGACAGCAGCTTTCTCCTTCTCTATCTCCTGAGCACCACTCTTGTTTTTCCTTCCTTCCTTCCTAATTGGAAGGCTCACTGTTTACATTTACTTAAAACTTTAGGAAGCTAAAAGCTAGAAGTTGTAAAATCCTCCCAGTCAGCTTAAAGATATCAGCAAGCACACGTGCCACACCCTCCCTGTTAGTGAAGGCCAGAGACTCTCTCAGCTGGCAAGCTTGGTAAACACATCTTTAAAAACACTTTTCCCTTTTCAGAGCAGGAGTTCCACCTATCAGTGATGCTTTTCTTGCATGGACTGAGAGAAAGAAGTCCTGATTCTAGCACATTGGTTGAAAAGAAAAATGAAATTGAAATACAAATCTTTAAAAAAAAACAACTAAATTAATTGTCAATTTTGTGTTGCTGTTCCAATACTGCAGTGGAAACAGATTTAGCAGAAATTATAAAATGGCATGTTCTTACATGTAAATTTCTTGCTATGGTCCTGGTCTTAGCTAATTTTCACTCTTTCATATATTAGTGAAAATTTAATATGGTTTTGTGCAAGGGGTTTTTTTTTGGGGGGGGGGGTTAAGTTGTATAAATACAATTAATAAACTTCCCATCTAGAAGTTTAAGACCAAATTTTCATAGAGCAGCGAAAGGAAAGCAGAAGCTACTTTCTTTCAGAAAAGCATGGAAACCTGGAAAAGACAAAAAAATACTACTTAAACTGAAAATCAGATGCAGGAGTAAGGAACAGAAAGCAAAGCCAGATAAGAAAAGGGTTGTAAATTCATATTACATGCAGCTTATATGGATAAAAAGTTAAAAGGAACCTTGCAGAGATAATTGTGTCTTTTCATGGGCCACTCAAGGCCTCAATCCTGCAAAGATTTATGCATAAAGTTCAGTATGTCATTAGACTTCACAAGACTGGGGTCTACGTGGCTCTCTCAGTCTGGTAGAAGTTGAAGAACCACCTATTTCCAAGCTCTGCGGACTCCTTATCTTTCATATTTGTTTTAAGAGATCATTTACAGCATCTCCTAGATCTTATTTTTATATTTATATAGGCAATACTCAACTCTGAATGTACACATTGTCTCAGTGGTTCTCAACCTTTTTTTATTTGCAGGACCCTAAAAGATTTTGAATGGCTTTGCGGACCCCTTTGAAATCTACTCTCTGTATTATATATAGTTGAATTCTGTTCAGTCAGTTTTCAAACTAAGTCTTTCATGGACCCCTTAGTTGTGGTCTGCAGACCACAGGTTGAAAACCATTGGTCTAGAAGAGCTGAAAGTACAAAATGGAGAGGGCAAAACCAAGCTGATTATTTCCCAAAGCAGAAAATCATTTCTCATCATGTTTGTTTATATTTATAGACATTTCTATGAAAATAAGCACCTATAAATGGACACACCATGCAATTTCATTAAAGGGGCACTGTAAGCTTTAAAGTCACATTTCTGTCCGAAAATATTGTCTGCAACAAGTAATATTTACAATTACAATAAATGGAAAAGATTAGAGGAAAAAATAATTTACTTTCTTTTTTCAGTTCATTCACTTTACACATTTGCTAGCACTTTCTGCATACTGAATCGGTCAGTCCATTCTTTCTGGGAGGATTTTTTCCACATAGCATCAGGGAAAAGAAAAGCATCTTAAGAAAAAACAAAAGGTGAACTTGTACAACCATAAAAACTGGCAGGGGTACTCCAGGACAGGTGCAAGATTTTAATCTATTTTTTAAACTCTAAGACTTCAAGTTGATTGTGTTCCTGCAATTGCTACACAGCATAGGATTTAAAAATAAGGAAGCGTGACCAAACACACCTGCTGATGAACTACATCAGTATACATTTATTGACCTAATTCATTCCACTGTCTCAGAGACCTCATTTCAGGCTTTAGCCAAAAAAGCCAATGTTATTAATAAGATGCAATTTCCTTCTTACACACAGTTGTGTGTTTAACATAATTTCAAAGTACTTAGAGGCTTGATAGCTTTTTTTGAATTGCATAAAAATAAATACTGTATTATCCATATCTGATCTGTTTAGTTTTTATTAGCAATTTTAAAGCTTATTAGCATACAGATACTTTCGCAGCTAGCACTCTGAATCACTGAGGTCTGATATAAAAAACAAAAACGTGGCAGTTGTGGTGTACCATCTTAAGCAGCTACATATTAGCTATAAGTTCTTTTAAACCTCTAAAATTCTGAAATGTGATGCACTTCATGTAGCATCAAAAGCTACAGTAAATGAACAGCAAGATTTGTATTCAGTATTGCCATTTCATTCCACAGCCCTTGAAAAACAGTACAGGAAAACAAGTCATAAAGAAGTACAACCTGCAATGACTGGTGACACTTGAGTTGTCTGTCCTGTAACCGCTTTGCTATTAATTGGTTTTGCAAAGATCAGCTTGGTGATTACTGGGCCAGAAGTTGGTGTTCTGGTTTTCTTAGCAATCTGAAAGAGGGACATAGAGAGAGAAAAGAATTTTAAAATAACCTCATAGTGTTGGGATTTGAAATACAATTTTGCTAGGTTCCTAATAAAGGGGAGGGGACAACACTCATATAATTGAGCAGAAGTGATTCATTCATAATATTCTGCTGTTTCCCTCCCATTCCAACCCCAATTTTTCCCTAGGCAGAGAATTAGGTTGTCATTAGTGCCATTTGGTCAGCCAGCGAAGTAAACAAAGGTGCTACATAGCCAAACTATTTCTTTTCCAGATAGTTAAATGTCTTCCAAAATATCTCTGGTCATAAAAGACCCTCGGGCAGAAGTCCTAAAATTGTTTCCACACTTACCCAGAGTTTTATTTAAGAAGTTGAAGCATATTTGTGGATACGGAAGTGAGATTTTTAAAAAGTTATAACATTTCAAACAAGGTATTTATTCCTAGTCTGAGTCATTGAAGGAAACTGTGTTTTGGAAGTGTTGGTCCATGTATCCCAACCTGGCAGCACACTTCTACTGCATAGCTCGTGATGGAGAAACCATGTTCAGCATCTGTTGTAAGAAAACGCTATCAATCCCTGGGAACTTTTGACACTTACTTTTAAATAGCTGCAAATTTCTGGACACAGAAACAAAGGGTACTTTTTTCCTGCAGCAAACCTTCCATACCTGTGAAGACTGATTCAAGTCTTTGAAAATATGGCTTGATAAGAGACAGGTAATTTTAGTTGGTTGAGGGAGCTCAGGTTTATTTATTTATTTATTTGAAGATTTATAAACAAGACTTTCATCTCCCCATCCAATTTATGGAAATCAAAACCTGACCTCCTCAACAGAGCACTAGGTTGTGTTAGTGATCAAATCTGATACTGGTATCCAGCGGGCAAAGAGTTGTGGGTTACTGATTTAGAATTAAGGTACCTTCTTCCAGTAACTAGGATATATTTTAATTTGTTGGCCACAAAAGCTCCCTGTAGCTAGCTGTCTGTTACCAGTCAGCAGGTATAAATTGAGGCCCACGGCCTCAGTATGCTAGATATGGAAGTAGGGATGGCTCTACCTTTAGCTTCTGGGCATTTGTGTGGGGGCAAGGGTCAGAAGGGCCTATACTCTAAATGAACAGAAGGGGAATTGTGGGGAGATATGAGGACCCTTTGGAGGAAGAATGGGCTCGTTGCTGGTCCGCAAATACCAACAGGCAGATTGGGTGACAGTGGGAGAGCAGACCACATCTCTGTACAGTTGTCCCTTAAGTTACAAGGTCATGGTCTAGTTCCTCTTTAGCCTCCTGCCATCGCCCCCCTCCTCCATTTCTGCCAATGGGATAAAAGAATCCTATAATCTCACTTTGGGATGAGAAAACATACAAACAGGATGTTCAAAGCCCCTTGGATCTTTCAGCCCACTTCCAAATAGTCATGCAGTGGAAAGAGGTAATGAAGCTGGAGTGTGTAAGTGGTGAAACACCTTGCGTAAGAATGGTAAGAATGCCATTTCCATCTTTCAGAACATCCCCTCCTAATTATGTGTTTTTGGAAGTGAGCCAAGTTGATTGGAGAAAAATTTTGGCTCACCTATTATGACACTCTGACCAAAAGTCAGCCCTGACAATTACCAGTGTGGTAGATTAGAAGTTTGTTTTTCCCACTCAACACCACCAGATTTACACCAGTGTAATTCCAATGACGTGGAATGTCACGCCATAAAACTGACAGCAGAGTAGAGAATCAGGCCCTAAACTTAGGATCAAAACCACAATTACATTTCACTCTAGAGTAACCTATGGAGAATAAAATCTGTGAACAATGCAAGAATTTGAATATGTAAATTATGATTTTATATGGCCACAGTAAAGAGGAAGTTATTGCCAAGTGGGCTAGTTTCTGTGATCTCCTATAGAAAACCCTAGTTATATTAATGATGTTTTGTTTTTAAGAAACGCTGCAGTTTTAAAATTGATCTGCATCAGCACACCATCAGCTCAGAGACCTTCAAACAAGAACTGGCAGTTGGGAGATTTCAGATCACAGCAGTGTACTCTGTGATACGTGTTATATAGACAGAACCACTGAAGGAGTCAGGGCTCACACCTAGTGATGGCTGTGGGAGGCATTAGGCCTGTAACTGTCTGGAGGATCATCCTAGCACGTTGGCTGCCGTCCTTTTCAAGGAATTAAGTGTTACTGTCTTGACAATGAAACCTCCCTAGTAAAACAAACCGTGCCTCTGTCCTCCCTCAGCTGTACTCAGCCAACAGCAGCAAACATAAGATGGTTTTAAAATCAGACACAGCTAGAAAACAGATCTAATTTAACGGAAACCATGCACTCCTCTGCACTGCAGTGCAAATTATTCCAGAGAGAAAAGCTCTACCTTATACAGTCTGTGATCAAGTCCAGCTGTGGTCTGGAGATTTATTCTCCTCACATATACTGTACATACTACTCTATGCCTTGGCATTGATTTTCTCTTCAGTTTCAAAAAGTACAGAACCAAAAGATCAAAATATCTTTAAAAAATGTGGAAAAAAAATATAATAGAGTATGCATCTAAAGCCTTAAAATGACGCCAAAATTTACTATTAGCCCAAATGAAAGTTTGTTTGGACATAAGGAGACAGAAATTAGGAAACAGAAGTTTGAGAGAAAAAAATATTATTCGTACATTATATTTAATTGTTTGGAAAGAGCAGATCTCATCTACATTGCAGCGTATAATTGTGTAGCATGTAGGTTTAATGGAAGTTAAGAGTTAGCTCTAATAATAGATACTATCATGAGGGGCAGATGTTTAAAATCCTAAAATACATTTGTTTTTAAGAGATATTTTTCAGTAGAATTGCTTGAACAATTTAAAAAAGTATCATAAATGCACACACACCTGTAACAATAAATATCCATCTACTAATAAACCCCCTGAAATTGTCTCTGACCTGTCAGAAATCAGTCTCACCTGCTCTGGACTATTACTGTAATTAAGTCACTTTTATCTCTGAAGGGACAAGTGATGTCAAAAAGTCAAGCTATTCAGCATTCAATCCACATCTATCAGGAACACCTTTGTTTGAGATGACATTCAGTATTACTAATGAATGGTGATTAACTTTGTTTTAAAGCACTGCCATATATCAGGCTGCTGCTCATGTGAAATATTTTAGGAACACTCAAACTAGAGTTTTTGTTGTTGTTGTTTTTTGCGAAGCAGGAGGTTACAAGCCTGGGTGGTGAGGAGATCAAGAGAGGGGGGAGCAGGAGGGGATAACTGCTGCAGAAACAGATTGCAACTAATTCTATTTACTTGTGTCTGACAAGAATGTTAATTTTACTCAGCAGCTGCCCAGGTCTCCCAGGTTCTGTAGCCCTGCCATGCGGACTTCCCCAGACCAGGAACCAAAGAGCTTCCAGACTCCTGGGACAGTGGGCACCCCAAATACCCAGCTGGCCCAGCAGTCTGGAAGTTCTGGGGTCCCCAGTCTGGGGCAGCTGCGTGGGAGGCTGCCCTGGAGCTGCAGACCCTGGAACTCGGGAGCCCATCCCAGGACTTCCATACTCCCTGAGGCAGAGCTGGGAATTGAACCCTGGTCAGAGCTGAGGCTTCCAGGGCCTCCAGCTCCACAGCAGGCAGGGAACCAGGCAGGTTTCTGACAGAACCCTGCCTCTGATTCAGCTAAAGTTCATCAAACCCAACTTGCTTTCGCAAGAAATTTCAAGTTTGATGAACTAGTATTTTCCAGTGAAGTTTCTGACCAGCCCTACTAGTTTCTTTGAATTGGAGTATGGAGCCTGCTTCCCCACAAGCAGCTCTCCCCTAAGGAAATGTGATATGGCAATTTCACAAGAGAAATGCACACAGCCTTCTGCTCCTGAGAGAATACAAACAGGCTGCTTTGCAAGTGTCTTTATTTATAGTAAGGGTAAAATTCTGCCCTGGGATGTGCACTCACAGCTCAGTGGGCACAGCATGCATGTATCTAAAGGCAGATTTTGCCCTTATCTGTTAGATTAGAATATGCTTATACAAGAATATGCTCAATGATTCTGACCTATACATGCAAATACAATTACCTATACACTGTACTCTGTCATATCAAATCTGGAGGCGTGATAGCGCAAAGGTGAAGAGAGGTACCACAGCCGTTTTTCAGGAAAGATGATTGAGCTTGAAGAAACAGGTTCAGGGAGCAGGGTTTGGAACAGGGACAGGGAGGAGAGAACGGTGGTTTTTAATTTGAAGAGAAGATACCATTGAGGTGGCTTAAAAGATTTGCTTTGCCAAAATAGCCCTGGCACAGGAGACTGAAATTTCTATTGCAATCTATTGGCTCTGCCAGTTATCATAGCAAGACAAATTCATTTAGGCTAACTTAGCAATTGGAGTGGAGATGAGTCTGGGCATAAGATTAGAAAGAGGCATAAGTAAGGCCAGATCTGCATTCAAAACTTTTGCTAGTATAGTAATGGGGGTTGGGATGTGATTTTTTTATTATATTTTTATGCTGGCAAAAGCCCGGGTATAGATGAATTTATCATAAGAGTCCTTTTGCTCATATAGTTTATTTCAGCTAGAGAACTGGTAAAAGTTATATCATCAAAAGCTCTCTTTTGCCAGTATAAGTTGCTTCTACACTAGAAAGATTTACCAGTATAGCTATACCAGCAAAACTTTCCTCGCATAGTCGAGGCCCAAATTTATAAGGCATTTTACTCTCAGTAGCATTGCAGATTCAACATAGCATTAAGAGAGGGACCTGGATTCTATAGAATGTTTTACTAAATTCCAATTAGTTTTGCCTTTTCCAAAGTAATGGGATTGTACCAGTTACTTAAGGTCCAAACTGGAAGACAATGGGGCTGTACTGGTGTAACTGAAGGTCTAACACAGGGGTGGGAAAACTTTTTGGCCCAAGGGCCACATCGGGGTGCAAAACTGGAGGGCCGGGTAGGGAAGGCTGTGCTCCCCAAACAGTCTGGCCCCTGTCCCCATCCGCTCCCTCCCACTTCCTGCCCCGACTGCCCCCCCAACCCCTATCTACACCCCCACCCCCTGACAGGCTTCCCGGGACCCCACCCCTACCCAACCCCCCCTGCTCCCTGTCCCCAGATTTCCCCTACCCCTATATCCACACCCTCTCCTCCTGACAGGCCCCCCGGGACTCCCACACCCTATCCAATCCCCCCATTCCCCGTTCCCTGTCCCCCCCCAGAACCTCTGCCCTATCCAACCACTCTCTGTTTCCTGTCCCCCGATGCCCCCCGGAACTCCCTGCCCCTTATCCAACCCCCCCACTCCCAACCCCCTTACCATGTTGCTCAGAGCAGCAGGAGCTCACAGCCCCGCCGCCTGCACAGAGCCAGCCACGCTGCCTGCGCAGCGGTGCGGCTGCAGGGAATGGGGGACAGCAGGGGAGGGGCCTAGGGGCTAGCCTCCCTGGCCAGGAGCTCAAGGGCCAGGCAAGACGGTCCCATAGGCCGGATGTGGCCCGCGGGACGTAGTTTGCCCACCTCTGGTCTAACATGACCTGCAGAACTTTTAATACTGATGATGATGTATGCTAAGAACACAGCTAGATTCTCAGATCCCAGGCTAATTTTAATCAATTCACTTTTCAGAGTCAAACAGCATTTTAAATAAATAAATAAATAAGATAAATTATTAGCACTTTACAAAGCCTTCCATTGGAGGACCTCAAATGGTTTTACAAATCAATTAATTAAGCCTCACAAAATCCTTGAGGTAGGGGAGTAGCATCACCATTTAACACATGGGGGAACTGAAAAGTTAATCAGAGCCAGAAAGAGAACCTGGATCTCCTGACTCCCTCTGTCACCATTAATCTCCTAGATCAGGATTATCAAACTTTGTAAGTGTGTACAAGATCTTAATAGTGAGATTATCTTTCCCTCACAGAACACCTTCCCTCACATTCATGATCTTGTGGATCATGGATTTCTCTCCCATTTGCAATGACGTAACATCCCTGTGATACCTACAGAAATTTCTTACAAGGAAAAAGCAGTATTAGAGAAGTGGTTTTTTGTCTTTGTTGCAATAAGTGCTTTGTGGTTTTTAAAACAGTTAGTCACACTGTCGACTCTTGGTCTGCATTTTTTTCTCCCCAATCCCATCCATTCCCCTCCTCTATATCCCTTGCTTCCCTGTGCTTGCTTGTTTGCCACCTCGTCCTCTTCTCCTCCAGAATGCTTCCCCTACCACTGGTTCACCTTTGACACTACTAAATAAACTTCTCTGTAGAAACAGCAGAAAAAAAGACCCAGCATCACATGATCAGCCTTTTTCATTGAGAAACTGATGCAGTAGACCACAGTGCCCACACTAAGCAATAATCTACCCTTATGGATCTCTTACATATTAAACATGCATGCAGATGGCATAGATTTATGGGTGGGTGTGTGTTTTTTTAATCAAAAACATTAATTGTAGCTTTTGAAAAGCCAAATGCAAACAGTTTCATCTGTTTTATAAAAGGAACCAAAGGGGAAGAGCAAGTTTGTTTTGCAGAGCAGTGATTCTTAAAGCCTTGCAATTGGACATAAATCAATTAATCAGGAAAACTTTCAGGATTCCCAAAGGCAAGAAAATAGCGGAGGACGATCAGGAAGAATCAACAGCCTTTCAAGTCTCAGATGCCACGGGCAAGAGGAAAATCATAAATGCTACAACCCGAGAGTGCAACATAACTTATGCATTTTTTCCTTTAGCTTTTTTTTAAACTGCCAGCATCAGCCCTACAACTCAAGCCAAATGGCAGGAATTGATCCATTTTTAAATGTTCCTGTGCCGAGTCAGGAGCCAAAGCTTCTTTTAAAGATATTCTGCCAACCTTAACATTAACAATGGAAGTAAAAAAGAAATCAGTAGGGACCAGTCAAACATTAAAAATCAACATTAGTCAGGAATTGGATCTTCCGCTTTGATGTGGCTACAAGTACTGAGCAATATGAGAAAAGACTGCACAGGAAAAAAACACTGAGATTGTATGGTGCTTTAAAATACATAGTCTCAAATGTTCTGCATGCTACAGTTTGGGTTTGCTTGCTGTGAAATATCCATTTGGGAGTTTAGCGCTCTATTTTGTTTGCTTATGGCTCCATCATTTCACAAGCACAGCAAGTATTCTGATTTTTATATAGACTGTTAGTTTTATTCTCCCATCCCCAGCTAATGTTTCTGGGAAGATCTTTTTTCCAGATTCAGCTGGGTGTGCTTTAGAAATTTAAACAGCAATTTAGAAGAAGTAAACTTAATATCCATGCAGAGTTCAATCTTCCTAGAGGTATATGGGATTAACTGAATCACACTCAGTGAAGAATTCTCTCCACTGCAATAAATTCTGATGGCACAGACACATACTCTGCAATAAAGAAAAGGAGTACTTGTGGCAACTTAGAGACTAACAAATTTATTTGAGCATAAGCTTTGTAAGTCTCTAAGGTGCCACAAGTACTCCTTTTCTTTTTTGCAAATACAGACTAACACGGCTGCTACTCTGATACTCTGCGATAAACCTTAATCTCCCAAAAGGTAGTTGGATGTAAAGAATTTACAATTTAAATACCTTCAGATATGACTGGATACACTAGAAGCAATATTCTCTATATACGCACAGTGAATTCTGAGGGTTGTGTGTGCACACATTTCTATCAACAAAAACAAACCTTCCATATAGGAACAGTTTTCGTTTTAAAACAAAAAAGGTTTATTTTTAAAAAAGTTTAATTAGTACAACCCCTTTTACCTGTACTGTTTTTAACTGCTGGGTCTGTAATACAGAAGACTGGGCTGCAGTATTGATCAGCTGACTTCCTGGCGTCAAAGAGGAGACACCAACGACAGGCTTCATCTCTGGCCTCCCTCCAATAGTAACTACTTTGATCTGCTGGGCTGGTACCTTGGAGTCTCCTGCCTGAGCCTGAATTGTGGCCTTCTGACTCTGGGGTAGCTGGTTGTGGGGTAGCGCTAAGACAATTGGCTGGCCAGACTTTCCCAAAGTTGTCACAATTAGCTTTTGCCCTTCTTGTTTAATAGTTTGATTGCCAAGTTTAAGATCAGTGGCCTTGTTCAGAATAATCTGATTGGCTGAGATCGTGACAGGAGTCTGAGCACCAAGTTTATGAAGGCCACTTTGCAAAGTAGGTTTTACTGTTGCATTAGTGTCAGTTTTTGTAATTGTGGTATTCACTGTAACTTGGCTTGAGTGATTGCTGGGCACGGTAGCTGGTTCTGTGGTGACTGTGGTTGTAGTTGCAGAGTCACTGGCTGAGCTTATGTTCACTATTTCTTCCAGTTCTGTTTCCATAGGAATAGCCTCTCCCATAGGCGATGCCACAATAACAGCCTCAATGCTATCATCTTCCATCAGAGTTATGCCAGTGTCCATTATCTCCTCAGGGAGTAAGCTGTTCACCTCTGGTGATACAACCTCCATTGCAGATGTTCTGGCAGTAAGGCAACGACCCGGCACTGCAACTATATTTAAAAAAAAAAAGTAATAAAGATCAATTAGTAGATCATAAATTATTAAACTCCATGACAACATACATTTCTGCAAAGCTTCAGGAATAGTATTACCATAGAGGAAAACATAAGTGCACAAATACTGGAGGTGGAGGAATTTTAGTGGAACTATATTTTCTTGTGAAATTTATTCTTGATTCTTTAATACATTTACTTGAATTTCCTTTTAATCCTAATTTAGATCAGACCTCCTCCAGCAGCACTGCAATACACCCATGTCTCCTTAGGCCAGAGAAAGCCAGGGATTAAAATGTAAGAGTTCATGAATGGTTTTAGTAGTCACACATGCCAACATTCAGTATCAAGCGGTCATTCCTTGGAGTTGTTTGAAGTGGTGAATGTGCTAATAATTAGTTCACTTGTTTACGAGTATTAATTTCAATGATCTCAGCAACAGCACATGGGAAAGCAGAGCTATTTTAGTGACAAATTTAGTTACCTATTGAACTTGATCACCAACCCATTTGAGAACCAAGCCAATAATGCTGCTTTTCAAAGCCATGGATGATTTCATGCTTCGGTTGTCCCACAGGGTGGGGGTGGGAGGGAAAGCACAGCTCACTTGTTCTATACTTATTAGAAAAGAAAGAGCCTCAAATTGTGACTGTAATATAAAACATCCAGTGGATAAATGAACTAATCTGCAGGACACAGCAGGGTGGACTGAATTGATTAGAAAGAAAAGCAAGCTTAAAAGCAGAATTAGCAGTGGGTTCTATACATGGGAGTCTCAACTTGAAAAACCTTGAAGAGGGGACAATGAAAATGGCTGAATCTCCTATAAATATGATACAGAAGCATGAATATTGGATTTCCCATTAAAAAGGTAACATTTTGTCTGTCAACAATGATCAGCATTTTAAAATACCTCCTTCACTATTTGCCTCCATTAGTTTATTTCTTTTACCTTGTAGTGGGTGAGCACACTATGTACCCGCTTATCGTTTACAACATTCACCATGAACCTCAGGGTTTAGCAACCGTAACACCTTGCCCTCGCAAACCTGCGTTTGCATGTTGCAAAGTACAGTGGTGCCGTTTTTACAGCACAGCCGTTCATAATTAATGGATTACTGTTGTGGATGGTTTAAAATGCATGGATTAAATGCTGAAGTTGCATTTATTTATTACAATGCCATAGTGTGTCTGAATTTGCACCATTTATGATCAACAACCACACTGACCTTTTTGGGGGGGGGGAGGGATAGCTCAGGGGTTTGAGCATTGGCCTGCTAAACCCAGGGTTGTGAGTTCAATCCTTGAGGGGGCCATTTAGGGATCTGGGGCAAAAATTGGGGATTGGTCCTGCTTTGAGCAGGGGGTTGGACTAGATGACTTCCTGAGGTCCCTTCCAACCCTGATATTCTATGATTCTATGACTAGCTGTAGAGTATTCACCCAGGAAGTATAGAAGATAGGGAAAAACTGCCATATGTTATATAATTTATATTCTGACAGGCTGATGATGAAAACAATTACTGTAACAGGGTCAGAGGTTCCCACTAGTTTCCGTCTATTTTTGTTCATTAGAATATTGTAAGAAAACTATACAAGAAAAAGATGATTAACAAAACATTTTTATGGTGCAGTTTGGAACTTACACGTCATTAACAAAGAGTTTTGCACCAAACACACCTGAAGAATTGAGAATCTTGGGGCAGGTCTACACTACAGATTTACAGCGACTCAGCTGCACAGGTGCAGCTGCGCCACTGTAGCGCTTCTGTGAAGACACTCTAAACGGACAGGAGAGAGCTCTCCTATCGGCTTAATAATTCCACCTCTGTGAGAGGTGGTAGCTATGTTGATGGGAGAAGCTCTCCCGCCGACATAGCACTGTATACACCGGCACTTAGGTTGGTATAATTACATCACTCAGGGGTGTCAATAATCCACTCCCCTGAGCGATGTAGTTATATCGCAGTAATTTTGTAGTGTAGACCAGAGTTCGGTATTAATGACTTGAGCCAAGTTTTTTTTCTATAATAAATATGATGGGAAATTTGGGACATTTTCATAACAATACTTAACATTAGAAATTTATTCTTTGCCTGTTTTGGGAAAAGGCTAATTTTTTAACATACTAGTATTTAAACCAAACTCCCTTATTTATTATTTTTAGCAATAGTGTAGGAAATTTTTTGTATGTCATCACAAACAGCTTGTTATGAGCAAAAGGCGGCTTTGTATGAATTCTATGGCCCTTTAAAAAAAAATTTACATTTTTGTCGCCATCAGGGATCAGAAACTTTTCTATACCTAATTTAAGACCTATCAATTCCCTAGACCAATAACAAAAGACTGTAGAATCTAGTGGATAAGATGCTAGTTTCAAAAGTTGCAAGTTCAAAATTAGTTCCTTCAAATACTTTTTCTATTCTTCTAAAGCAAGGAAGTAATGTATGTGATGACAAATATTTCAGTGTTAAAAAAAAGCCAAGCTAAAAAGTGACTGGCTATTTAAATGTTGAAGTGAACAAGTCTCTAGAACTAAAAGCCATTAAAAATGACAAACCCTTTTGCAACATGGCTGATTTAGTAGCTACCATATAGTTATATGGCTGCATTGTTCCTTTTCTAAATAGGCTTTATTTTTAATATGTGAAATGTTATGCATTATGCCTCATGCAGGCAAAACTCTCACTCATCCAAGAGAAGCTCTGTCCACATCAGCTGTTTTGATTCCATAACCAGCACAGGATCAGGAGCCAATTATTTTTCCAAAGAAACATGAAAGAAAGAGACAAGGTGGGTGAGGTAACATCCTTTTTTGGACCAACTTCTTTTGGTCAAAGAGACAAGCTTTTGAGTTTACACAGAGCTCTTCTTTAGGTCTGAGACCGGTATTCAGAGCATTACAACACAAATGCACAAACATGCCTATACTTAGTGGCACATAGGTAACACCTCAACTGCAGCCACTAAACCCATTTTAAAAAAAAAGGAGTACTTGTGGCACCTTAGAGACTAACAAATTTATTTGAGCATAAGCTTTCGAGAGCTACAGCTCACTTCATCGGATGCTGTAGCTCACAAAAGCTTATGCTCAAATAAATTTGTTAGTCTCAAAGGTGCCACAAGTACTCCTTTTCTTTTTGCGAATACAGACTAACACGGCTGCTATTCTGAAACCTGTCATTTTATTTTAAGGGGATTGTTTTTTTAAAATGGATCTCAGAACATGATAAAATACTGCATTGACATTAACATCACTAATAAATTATGCTGCTTTTATTTCTCACACTATACCAAGCTTCAGCTACTCGTGTGAGATAACTTACTTATATGACCCACAGTCATAACAAACAACTCACTTATTGGCAAGCACTTAAAACTGTTTATTTCTCTGAGGTCACTGCCAGAAATACCTCCTTTGGAAAACTTTACTTTTCGGATGATGGCAGCACAGTCTGTAGTGATGCTATGCCTTGTAACTACTGGTACAGAAAACAGTTCTTCTTATAAGGACATATTAGATAATAGTGCCATACTGCTGCTTGGAAGATAACCCAAATTATCAGACAAGACTTACCATAGAATAGGAAAATACAAAAACACTTAGCAATGATTCAGCACTGGTGTGTCAAGACCACTACCTAGCATGCTGACCAACATGGTCTCATCATTTCCTTGTGCTCTCCCAGCTGTCTGTATCCACCTGCAGTCTCCTGTCTTATACTTTGATTGTAAACTCCTTGGGGCAGGGACTAGCTTTCTGTTCTGTGTTTGTACAGCACCAGCACAATGGGGGCCTGGTCCAGGACTAGGGCTCCTAGGTGCTACCCTAATACAATAAAATATACTTCCATATTTGGAGGTATCCAAACTTGCCATCTTTGGCTGCAATGACTTTTTAAGAGAAAGAGAGAGAGGGAAATAGGAGAAAAAGGATAAATGCAGTGAGCTTTGCTTATATGCAAAAAACAAGGAGATGGCCTGGCTTCTTGTATTTACATGTGGCTATAAAAACCTCTCAGTAAATTTAAATCCTGATCCTCATTCACTACTCTATATATGATGAATTTCTAACAAACTACTATAGCATTACTATAATTTGGTATATACTAACATTTTCACTGGTAAAAATGCAAACCAATAAAGGTAGATAGGATTCTTTTGATGAAAATCACAGGATCAACAGAATAAGCTAATGACCTCTGTAGCACAAGTTAAATGTAAAAAAAAAAAAAAAAATTAGAACTTTTAAAATACCAAAGTTAATTAAATCTATGATCCTTCCCAATTTCCTCTGACTTTGACAAAGTAATTTCAAACTAATTTATGAATGCAATTTTCACCAGTAAATAATTTTCTTCACATCAATCCAAAGGTAGTTGGTTAATTTCAGACATGCAGCTAGTTTTTATAAACCTAAAAGTAGCTACATAAATGTATATATCAATCTTTCAACATAATCCCCAAACGAGTGATGTTCTCTTGTGACCGGCAGAGCCATTGCCTTGTGCGAAATAAAATGTAACAGCTTTGCCAGATACAACAGCTGGTAGATCCTTAATGCTGAAAAAACACAACAACAACCCCTACTTCAACGCAGTGTGCAAATCCTACAGAAGCACTCTTTAGAACTGTCTGGGCTGAGGGGAATAATGTCAGTATATTGAGCAAAGTACCAAGAAAGCCCTTACAGAAGTAAGGGTTTCAGAATCCAAGCCCAAAATCAAGAAAATCTCAGCAAGACCTTTCCCTAACTAGGATATAACACTACCACAACTCCTCAAGAGTAAAAAAAAACAAACCCAGGTGCATTGGGGCCACATCTGCTACTCATGTTCAGAGCAATACGATTCTCCTAGGTTTTACACTAGCCATAAGCAGTGGGACAATACAATACAAGGTTAATTAGAAAAAGAATTTTCTTGCAGGATGAGAAGAAAAGGTCATTAAAATCTTTCAGCTCCCAAGAGACAGAAATAGAAAATGAACTTCTCAGAAGTTCTACAACAACTCAAACGTGCAGAGATCTCTGCATGTTGTTTGTGCCCCGTAAATCCAAGTCTTCCATAGCTCAATGAAGTTAATGGGAGATTTTCTGTTAACTTCCGTGGATTTAAGATGGTCTCTATTAAATTGGAAAGGAGGAGGACTATCCATGATTTCCTCTTTAGTATTTTGTTTTTTGGATTGATAGTGGACAACCTCACAGATATCGTTGTTCCCTGAAAGCCATTAAATAGCCTCTAAATAAGTCTCTGGAAAAGGGGAAAAGAAGAGGGAATTAAGGGACAATAGACCAGTGGAATAAATGTGTAACAAACACAAATTAAAAACAGACCCGTAAGGCAGCTGGATTTTATGACCGATTCTGTTGAACATATAATGCAAGAAGAACAGAAAGGAACCCATTCAGATGTCACACTTTACCAAAGTTATTAAGATGGTATCACTGCTACAAGATCAAAGTATCAAAGTTTTAGATTCTAAAATAATAATTAGGATTACAGTAAACTTAACTAAGAAAAAATTTCTCAATACAAACTATATAAAAATTGCATTTATACAAAGTACTGGGAAGCACCAATAAATGAACCCAAGACACTATACTATTACATTGTTCCTGCACTAACTTAAGGATCAAAAATTCCACCTCCATTCTTTGTTATAATTCTTGAAACTATATCAACAGTAAACCATTAGGCCCAAGACAAAAGCAATAGTCAAACTAAAGCAGTGTCTGGCCAATGACTACACAGTTGAAACTATAGCCTACTGTCTCCTCGAGGCATGGCTTGAAACCAGAGATTTTGAATATTACAATAAGCTGCATTCAAACTGAAAAATACTTCCCCAAAATCTACTCATCAGTAACAAGTGCGAACCATTGCCTGGCAAGTATGGCTAAGGCATCAATTTCTCCCTTAATGTAAAGTTTAATTTAAAAAATGAAGTTTTTAGCCCTTCCAAGCCAGCTCCAGGGCATCTATTGCAGCTCTGTGCTTTGCAAGGCAGTAACAGAGTGAGATTAAGAAGAACTGGGCAGTTTCACTGCTGTGATTGAGAACCCTATGGGGCAGCAGTGACACCGTCAAGAATGATACTGATTCCATAGTGCTGCTACTGCTGACTGGGAAAGCTCTGAGTGATGAAGCCCTCCAAGTCTACCCCCGTAGCACCACATAGAAGGCTCTGTGGAAGCACTGGCCCGCTCTAAGCACAGGGGGTACTGGAGACATAGCCCTACCCTTTAGAGGAGCTACTGGGAGAGGGAAAGGGAGTTTCTTCTCCCTTCCTGTATCTAGAATGGGTGGAGCGACCTGCTAGTCAGAAACTAAAGACTGTGGACCCAAGAAGGAGTCAGAGACAAGACCCTTGTAGAAATCTGACTGCACTCTCCCCCTGCAGCAGTTGGGAGTGGCAAAAAGGCCAAGCACTTTGACAGGACTCAGCCAATCGATGTTTTGTAAATTGTTCATGTCCTGCTCATGACATACAACATTACAGTAAGGGGACACAGCACATCTAGAACCTTGATAATATAAAAAAAGATCAACAGGAGTGACACAAGCATGAATTCTCATCAGCCTTTCTTCCATAGCATATATCTGATTAAAGTAGGTCTATATGGAATATTCCATAGCTGATGCACAGTTCATCAAGTTCTAGATGTGCTGTGTCCCCTTACTATCACATTCTAAAACAGACACAAGCTGTTCCTGCTTTGTTCTTTTCTTTCCACTCTTCATTTTTGGGAAAGGACATCAATAATACATTGTACAACTGTCAGCAGTCCTATGAAATGCCCGACGCTTCCAGGCTACTGAACAGGTTTCTACAAAGCAGCACCCTAAAATGCGTGGTTATTTAAAAGATTATAAAACATGGATTACAGGGTTAGACACTGTAACCCACATAAAAGAAAAATCTCATAATTCCCCAAGTGTGACCTCAAATAGTAAAGAACATTTGGAGAGGGCGTAACCTACACATGGCATGGATGCAAACTATAAAGATGTATTAAATAACATTTCAAAAGAAAAACCTTGAGTTATGGGGATCTAGAGAACTAAGTTGACTCATAAGATCACCTGACCTTTTCATCAGAAAACAAAGCCCCACGGTTGTTACCTAATTCTTCTGTACTAGCTGAATGTGCATAATGAGGAGAGATGTGATCAATACATGACATAACAACTGTGATTCTTCAAAAAAAAAAAAAAAAAAAAAAAAAAAAGAGTACTTGTGGCACCTTAGAGACTAACAATTTATTTGAGCATAAGCTTTCGTGAGCTACAGCTCACTTCATCGGATGCGTCCGATGAAGTGAGCTGTAGCTCACGAAAGCTTACGCTCAAATAAATTTGTTAGTCTCTAAGGTGCCACAAGTACTCTCTCTCTCTCTTTTTTTTTTTTTTGCGGATACAGACTAACACGGCTGCTACTCTGAAACCTGTGACTCTTCTGCATTTCAAGTCATAGCTACATTTCATCATCCTGCCTTTCAAGAGTGCATATATATTTTTGTTGTAGCACCCGCCAAACTTCTCAGAGCTGACTAAATTGTTATTTATGCCTCACTGCAAATTCAGGAAAGTCAAATTCCATCTGGTTCTACTAAAAGACAGACATGGAATGAGAGAATCAATGGGAAACTCCCCTTGCTGAGTACCAGTGACTGCCCTTTAATAATACTTAACACTAAGGCTATGTCTACACTACAGACTTTACAGCAGCATAGCTGTACTGCTTCAGCTGTGTTGCTGTAAGGTCTCCCATGTAGCTGCACTATGCTGGCGGGAGAGAGCGCTCGTACCGGCATAATTAAACCACCCCCCAATGAGCAGCGGTAGCTATGTCTCCCGCCTACATAGCCCTGTCCAAACCAGGACTTCTGTTGGTGAAACTTATGTCAGTCAGGGGTGTGTTTTTTTTCACACTCCTGACCGACAAAAGTTTTACTAACAAAAGTGTTAGTTTAGACATAGCCATAGTTAGGGTTAAGATTTTGTCACAGATATTTTTAGTAAAAGTCACAGACAGGTCACGGGCAATAAAGAAAAATTCACTGAAGCCTGTGACTTATCCGTGACTATTACTAAAAATATGCATGATAAAGTGGGGAGCTGCAGGCTCCCCACACCACCCAGGGGGGGTTGGCTCAGAGCTCTGGGGCAACCCCACTGTTCATGGTGGTTCGGAGCTCCAGGGCACCCCGGCCACTGGCTCGGAGCCCCCGGGCACCACGGCTACCTATCACGGGCCGCGGGGAACCCTATAGCTCCCAGGCACTGGAGGCTCAAGTCACAGAGGCCGTGACCTTAGTGACAAAATCATAGCCCTAGCCATATAATTACTGTGTGAAGATAGGTTTCAGAGTAGCAGCCATGTTAGTCTCTATCCTCAAAAAGAAAAGGAGTACTTGTGGCACCTTTGAGACTAACAAATTTCTTTGAGCATAAGCTTTCATGAGCTACAGTTCACTTCATCGGATGCATGCAGTGGAAAATACAGTAGGGCGATTTTATATACACAGAGAACATAAAACAAAGGGTGTTACCATACACACTGTAATGAGAGTGATCAGGTAAGGTGAGCTACTACCAGCAGGAGAGAAAAAAAACCTTTTGTAGTGATAATTAGGATGGGCCATTTCCAGCAGTTGACAAGAACCTGTGAGGAACAGTGGGCGGGGCGGGGGAGGGGGGAATAAACATGGGGAAATAGTTTTACTTTGTGTAATGAAGATAGCTTTACAGATATAAAGTGCTGTTTACCAAGCTGGTTACTCAACATTTCATAGATCTTAATCATAGAATATCAGGGTTGGAAGGGACCTCAGGAGATCATCTAGCCCAACCCCCTGCTCAAAGCAGGCACAATCCCCAATTTTTGCCCCGATCCCTAAATGGCCCCCTCAAGGATTGAACTCACAACCCTGGGTTTTGCAGGCCAATGCTCAAACCACTGAGCTATCCCTCCCCGAAGAAAAATGCCCTTCACATACATGGCTTTTAGCTGATGAATGGCATGTCCTGATTATGAAGGCAGCAACAAGTTGTCAGTGGCCAACTTGACAAATAAGGTAACACTGGGGTTACCAAGAAAACAGAGTTACAAATTAGCTTAAATACCCATGTTTCTTTTGTTCTCTCCCTCCCCCTTTTAATTAAAAGAAATGGTTTTAGGCTGCACAATTAAGTTAACATGAAAACCGTATAAACATTTGCCATTTATTATACAAATATTAAATATTACATTCTTCAGAAAGGAATTGGATGCATGCACCATTCACTCCAATAGAACATTGTAAGAATAGTTAGAAGGTTGGATTTTAAATTGGAAACCATATTCTAATTTCACAACAGGCTCCTGTGTAAAAGTAAAATAAAAGTCAAAGACTAACAGCTTTTCCTTTACGCCTCTTTTGGTTACATGACAGCTTTTGTCAATTTAATGCCATGCAGTTTCACAGAAACTGAAAAGAAGAACCAGAGATGATGGGCAATATCAATAAACACATGTTGAAAATGTCCATATAATCAGCCTTATGCTTCTCTAAACTCAAATCATCCAATCAAATACCTATTGGACTTGCATCCGATGAAGTGAGCTGTAGCTCACGAAAGCTTATGCTCTAATAAATTTGTTAGTCTCTAAGGTGCCACAAGTACTCCTTTTCTTTTTGTGAATACAGACTAACACGGCTGCTACTCTGAAAAAAAAATGGACTCTCACCTTAAATTTGACCCAACATTCACCTTTTTTTAAATTGTGAGAACAAATAGAAATTGTTCCAAAACTAAAATAACTGTGAAACAGCTTTTAAATACACAAACTTTCCCCTGCAGTGTTTGATACCCAAACATTCCATCACTAAGAACCTGAAAGTAAAACAGATAATCGTGAATCCATCTTCACTGATTTTCATTATCCAAAATGAGAGAACCATAAAAAGTAAATGAAGAACATAAATGGGGTAAAGTAGATTTAAAAATTATTTCATTTTTAATTACCTCCAGGGTAACCAAGGCAAAGAAGTGTATTTGTAATATGATGCTTAAGTTTACAGTGTCCCTTTAGTCCCAAGCCATGGAAGATTTCAGAACGGATGACAATATCACATTAAACAAGAAATGGAACAAGAAATGTTTAAACTGTCATTCTGGGCCTGATACAGAGTGGCAGGGAGCACATACAATTCACACTGATTTTAGATGGGAGTTGCTAGACTCAGCACCTCTCAAGATCAGGCCCTCTGCCGGTAATTTCAGCAGGAGTGCATCTAAGCATTATTGTTACTGTACAAAGGTCCACTGCAATAAACAGAATACTTAAGCTATAAATTTTACTGGGACTTTATATAGTATGTTGTGTAATAATTACATAGTATGTTACTGGTGTATCTTCAGAGCACTGCTCCATAAGTAGTTAAACCACATTTATAGTTTACTTTGCAGAGTCTCACTGAAGGGAATAGAATACTTACAACACAGATTTCAATGGGGCACTGTATTGCCAAAAACAGATAATAATATTGCATGGAAAAATACCTCCTAGTAAGAAGATAATTTCCAATGTATCTTATGCATCATATTATTATTCCATCATTAGCTGAATCCTGGTCTTAAAACCAGAGGAAACAAAACAAAAATAATTGCAACACATTCACATTTTGGGGAGGAAATTTCCAAAAGGCATAAATGGCAATTAGGTACTGTTAAGGCTGTCACATGAATTTAACTAATCTATTATATCTAGGAAACTCAGGGTCCTATCCTACTATTCCCAGATCCTCAACAGAGCTCAGGATAAGCAGAAGAATCTCAGTATAACACAGGTGAGATGAAGATAAAAAACTTAATAATTGCAGTAATTTGCAAATAAAAAGGCTCTCTTAGCTGAGGATTGCAAAGTGCTCTACCAAATATGACAACATTCACAGGAGTACTGTAAATATTACACCCATTTTACAGATGGATTAAACTGAGGCATGAAAAAGCTAGATAAGATGCCTACAATCACATTGTGAGTCATGTGCAAAGCCAGAAGGCCTGACTCCCAAGCCCCTTCTCTAGTCACTAGGAAGAGTTGTCTCCCCTTTATCGTTCATGATAAAATAAAAACAATCTAATACGACCCACAAAGACATTAAACAGTTGGTGCCTAAATAACTTGATGACAGGAATATTACAAATACCTAAAGGATTACATTTAAATTCCCTAACTGATACTTGACAAGAGTAGCAGAATCTTCCTTTAACCACCATAGGAATATTTTTAATACACAGTACAAGGTCCCCCAAAAATTCAGTGCACTAAATAATAGCAGGTATAGGTTTAAAAATCAAATACAAGTAAGATGCCTGCCCATCTCCACATTATGTATGAAATTCATATCAGATCACATGTGAAGGCAAATAGACTATAAGAAAATAAACGATTAATTACACTTCATTTATATAATGTAATTTTTAAATTAACTTGATTTTAATTAGGAGTCTTCTTATCTTTTATTTTTGTCTGTAACATGTATGAGTGTACACACACACATACACACACATGCACTTCAAGCACAACAGTATTCCAAATCTAAGAATTTTATTTCTGTGATTTTTGAATAGTGTGGCGGTCAAATTTAAGCATTTATTTAAAAAAAAGTCAAGGAGCCTTCATATGTCAGAAATGGAACACCAAATATTAATTTTTTAAAAAGAATTCTCTAAGGTCTATCATACATCAGTTATCTTTCTATCATTAGCAACAAACTACTAAGCATTTTAAAAATTCACTTTTATCACCAAAAACGGTGCTACTTCCATAAAGAGATAGATAATGATTGCTGGATTCATAACTACTTATTGCACTGCACATCTCTCTTCTAGTTATTATGCAACTGCAAGTGGTAACACTGAAAATATGTGAAATAAGGTAAGATAACATAGGTGAGATGAAGAAAAGATAATTGCAGCTACGTCTTCCCTTTATAATACTGTAAGACAAATGTATTAGAAGGTCACGAGAAATTTTAATTGCTTTATTGCTCCTGGTGAAATATTTACAGCTTATGATTTTCAGCATCAGGCAAATAACAGATATAATTTCTTATTTACAGGAAATCTGAACCTGACTTTCAATTTCGTAAGGTCCACTACTCCTCCTTCTCCCTAGTCCTCTTGTGAAATGGACCAATACAGAAACAAAGGGACCTAAAGCTCAGGGCTACAAAGTTTTGAAGCTGCTGTAAAAATGACATTTTTTTTCCTTTTCTTTTTGGGAAACAAATAACGAATGCAATATTTTCCAATGGTTAGAGCAGGGAGCTGGGAATCAGGAGACTTGCGCTTTGTTTCCACCCAGGACCAATTCACTGTGTAACCTTGGACAAGTCCTTTAGGAGGACATTGTGGGGTCCAATTTATCCTCAAATACAGGTTTTATAAAAGTGAAGACCGACAGCAAATTTTTATTCCGATGGAATTGTTTAAACAAAATACCCTTTGCAGAGCTTGTAACCCAAGCCTTTGCTCTTGAATTAAAACCTAAAAGTGATGCTGACTGGAAACAAGACCAATACTGGTATGAGAGACCTGTTTATTTCCAGTGACCATACTCAGAACCAAATTATCTATGCTGTTAGATTTTTTTTTAAATTCTCACTTCATTCTGTAAGAAGTCAAATGTCCATACTTGATACTGTCCCTTTAGATCTCTCTATGATTCAGTTTCCTTATCTAAAATATTAGGGAACAATGAGCCACCTATGGAAAATGCTTTGAGATTCTCAGGACACTATCTTTTGCTTTTTCATCTCATTTCCATAAATTAATTTTCTAGATTTATGAGATTTGTATAGGCACTACCACAATCCAACACTTCACATGCCAGGAGCACACTAGTAGAGTGAATGATGGTTTCTGACATGCTATTTAATATCTATTAACCTTTTACTTGAGGACTTAAAGATAGCCTGAATTTGCAGAACAACTGCATAACCTAAAATAAAGAATTATAGTTTTGATGGACATTGATCACCAAAACTTTCTTATGGATGGACAAAGTTGTCTCTGATTGTTTTTAAATGTTATGTTTGGACCAGAACACATGGACAGATAAGCTTGTTTTGGAGGACGGTTTGCTTGTAACTGTGTTGAATGGGACAAATAAATATTGTGCTTAGTATATTTTATTGTTGATTGGTTGTTGTGTGTGTGATAGCTTATAGACAGAATTCCTTGGTTTTAATGTCAATTATTACTAGCCCAAACTTGAGCAACTGTGACTGTTACACACCATAGCATTTTTGTGTCAGAATAAATTTTGGATGACAATGCAGGACAAAGGTGTCCCTGTGGAATACAATAGAGACAAATAAAACCTGCCACTACTCTGCTCAGAGATGAAACTCAGATTATAACTGCTGTCTTTTCTAGCAGGTGGAATAAAGAGCACACTTCCAAAGGCTCAAATGGTGAGTCCACCAACACATCAGCACAGGGTTAAGATCTCTGACTAGAGGGGAATTGTTCACTACACTTTTCAGGAATGTTTTGATAGTGAGAGGGCTGAATGCAGAAGAACTGTCCATTGGCAGATGATATGCCGAGAGGCAGACACCTATCTTTATAAAAGACAAGGATAGGCTGAGAGATTTTAGGTATAACAGGTAGCCCAAAATGGATTACATACACCCAGAATGTGGAAATGGATTATCTACTATCCCAAGTAAAAACATTTCCACTAAAAACTCGCCTTGCACAGAGCATATGATGACAGAATTATTCCATGTCTTGTTATGCAAGCTGTGGCACAGTGCAATTCCAGACTGAAATGCAAGAAAAGATTGAGTTCTTGAGACAGCAGGGCCACTGATTGTCTGGCCCATGCTGGAAGAAACTCTCTGCGCCATGGTCTAGTTTGGTTTCTTGATTTATTTATTTTTAAATTGCTAACAGAATCAAATAAAGCACTGATTTTCTCCAGTTTAACAGAAATGCATTTGTGATCCAAGTTTTCCTCACTTGCTCTGGAACAGAACTGAGGACAATTAAAATTGCTGTCTGAAAAGAGCTCTAGGAAAGGACAGCTCCACTACTTGCACAGCAGCTCCCCCGCTGTTTCAAATTCTACTCAGATCATTCCTGCAGCCTGTGACTTAAGCCACTTGCTAACACCAATACAGTTTCAACAGGGGTAGGCTCACTTCTCAGAGTGGAAATTCTTACTGCTGATGAGGCTTTAGGCACTACAGACAGGGCCCTCAATCTGACACCAATTTTTTCATCCCTGTCTTCCCTGGCTTTGAAGATAAAGCCAGCCCTGCTTTGTTCCTTCACAAGGGAAGTCAAGAGTTCCTTCCTTGTTTGTGATCTATGTCCTCCTTCATCAGACATCCTTGGTGAGGAAGGCATAGACCAGGGGTCTGCAACCTTTCAGAAGTGTTGTGCCGAGTCTTCATTTATTCACTCTAATTTAAGGTTTCACATGCCAGTAATACATTTTAACATTTTTAGAAGGTCTCTTTCTATAAGTCTATAATATATAACGAAACTATATAAATAAAGCTTTTAAAATGTTTAAGAAACTTCATTTAAAATTAAATTAAAATGCAGAGCCCCCCCCCGGACCGGTGGCCAGGACCCAGGCAGTGTGAGTGCCACTGAAAATCAGCTCGCGTGCCGCCTTTGGCACGCATGCCATAGGTTGCCTACCCTTGGCATAGACCCTCTGTTGCCTATTGGTGGCAGATGGCCAAGTGTAAAGGCACCACACAACAAAGGTGGAGGGGGGCAGGAGCACACTGCTTAAATCCATGCTTCTTATCCATTCTTCTTCAATCTTTGGAGGTCCGATCACCCATGACCAAAAAAGGATGAAGGAACTTTGTCCAGACAAAGCCTAACTGCAATGGCACAAACTACCTAACGGTTTGTTACTACCTACGATACAATTTGAAAGGTGTAGTTCTTAGCCAAAAGTTCCCTAAAATAGCTACAGGCACATAACTACCTGAAGAGAGCTAGAAACTGAGGTGGCTGGGGACACACTGCACTTTTATAACCCCTGCGCTGAATATTCAATGCAGCTGTCCCAATAGGCACTGCTTTCCAGAAAGTTTCCAAAGCTCAACAGTAAACCCTCAAGAGGGAATACGCAGAAATATTATGCTCAAATAAATTTGTTAGTCTCTAAGGTGCCACAAGTACTCCTTTTCTTTTTGCAGATACAGACTAACACGGCTGCTACTCTGAAACCTGTTCCTTAAAGCAGTAGTCCTTTCAATGAAAATTCTGTGTGTTGTATAGACACAAACCATTTTTCAGTAAAAATTTAGTAAAACAAAAGATGAACCTGTAACCTAGTCCTGGCCAATAGAAATAAGTAAAAAATGTAATGCCACAAAAAGTCTGCAGATTTTTTATATGTATTATCCCCATTGTTACACTTTCAAAGAAATAGATTAAAAGAAAAACATGACAGTAAAAAAAAGTGATCATATGAAACAAATGAGAAAGGATCATTTTATTTCCACAAACCACCAACCAAATAAAAATATGAGACACTTTGTTACAAGTAGAAAAATGTTTGTATTGCCCTAGACCAGGGGTTCTCAACCTTTTTCTTTCTAAGGCCCCACCCAACATGCTATAAAAATTCTACGGCCCACCTGTGCTGCAACTGTTTTTCTGCATATGAAAGCTAGAGCCAGCATTAGGGGGTAGCAAGCAGGGCAACTGCCCAGGGCCCCATGCCACAGGGGGCCCAGTGAAGCTAAGTTGCTCAGGCTTCAGCTTCAGCCCCAGGTAGCAGGATAGGGGGCGGCAGGGCTTCAGCTTTCTGCCCTGGACCCCAGTGCTAGCCCTGCTTGGCAGACCCCCTGAAACCCCCAGACCCCTGGCTGAGAACTACTATCCTAGAGGACTTTGTTCTTCACTGTGACATGAGAGAAATGATTAAGATCTATCAAATACCAATGCCAAAGCAGGCTATTTCAGGACAAAAGAGATCCCTGCTCCCTACCCTATCCAGTTGCAATACATAGTGAGCAAGGCACCAGTTTTTTTCCTTTAATTATTTGCAAGAACTACTGAACAGAAACTAAACAGATGTTTTACCAAAAGACACCCTTGAATTCTCAGACATATGTTAAAGAAATGTGACCAGACAAGAATCAGAAAATTCAAAGTTATGGTTCTCTCAAGGCAGCTACAACTCATCTCCCTCACACTTATCTATTATTCTGTACTTCTCTAGGTTATTAAATGTATGCCTTTATGTATAACAGAACTCATATTCAAGTAAGGGTACTGCATCTATACAAGATGGGCAAGGTATGCAACAGTGGGAGTCATGACAATTTCATTAGTTTTGTGCATTTAAATTATCAACCATAAAATGTCATCAATACAGGATGTATTAGGCAATATAGGTCTCATACACTTAATTTCTAAATATGAGAAAACTAGTAAGTCATGTCAGCATTAGTTAGGTTCATTACAGGGGGGTCAGGTGGTTCTCTTCTTCAAAAGCATGGCTTGAAAAAAATCAATTTACCCACACACCAGTAGGAATCTTTTCCTAATCAGCTATTTCTGCAGAATTAAAGATTTAATTTAAAAAAAAATTAGAGACAAGAACTTAAAATCTTATATTTGAAAATATTTTTACCTACTATTGTTACAAGTAACACTTCTAATTACTGTAAGTGAAAGATTACATATAAAAGCTTTTTTCAACTTGCTTACCTTGTGCATTTGACCACTTTGGCATGCTTTGTGTGTGATCAGTTTTACTACCTCCCTTGTATAATCAGTTATCCTCTTTGTGCGAGTCTTTCACACAAATGGGAGAGAAAATGTTTTATAGTAAAATCTGATATTAAAACCATAAAGACTAGCAGTAGGAATTTAGGGAGTAAATACAATACTGAAACTACTATAAACTCTTTTTAAAAACTGACTAGATGTCAAGCAGACTGTGATTGGGTGAATCCCCATCACCTGCTAGAGGAGGAGGTGGCTGTGGTGGGGAAACCCAATTAATCACAGGATCCATACCTATTGGGTGAATGCTTTATTGCCTCCTGGCCAAAACTAGATATGAGCTGTTAGTCAGCTAGACCTTATAAGCAGACTTTGGGAATGATTGCAGAAAAGGCAGAACACTCTTCCAGGAAAAACCCTATTGGACTAAGATAGTTTTCTGGGGGGTGTAAACCCTAAGGCAAGACCTAGAAAGAGCACAAGAGAGGTCTAGAGAAAGCTGCTGGAGTTCCCAGGAAGAGGATGTGGTGGGGAAACCCTGCTAAACAAGAAACAACAGAGGAGGAACTCTGCATGAATGGGTTAGGCACCTGTAGGAGGGAAGCCCAAAGGCAGGGCCAGTAAGAGTACTTCAGTGGAGTCTGAGTGGATGGAAGACTCATTAGTTTAGAGGTTTACTTGGATTTTCAGTAGACTTCTTTTTGGTTATCCCAGAAGAGGTTTAGAACTTTTATGTGACTTGCCCAGAAGGCCAGGCCACAGAAGACCTTGGGAGTCAGGGATGTGCAAAGACACATGGCCTGCAGAGAGTGTTGGAGAAAAAGCTATACCACCCTGACTCAAGGGGATGTATATGGAGTGAGTATGCCATATAATGCAGATGTATCCCTTTAAGTTACTAGCAAAGCTGGTCTTAAAACTACATTACCTTTGCATTAGAAAGTTAACCCGTATTTGGGTCAGGAAGGAATTTACCCCTGGGTTAGATTGTCAGAGATCCTGTGGATTTTTTGTCTTCCTCGGCAGCCTGGGGTATGGGTCACTTGCAGGTTTAAACTAGTGCAAATGGTGGATTCTCTGTAATTTAAGTCTTTAAACCATGATTTGAGGACTTCAATAACTCAGCCTGTGGTTAGGAATCTATTACATAATAGGGTGGGTGAGGCTCTGTGGCCTGCAATGGGCAGGTCAGAGTAGATCAGCGGTTCTCCAACTGTGGGTCACAACCCATTTTAATGGGATTGTCAGGGCTGGCTTAGACTTGCTGGGGGCTCAGGGCCAAAGCCCAAGGGATTGAGCTCAGGCCCTCTGGCTGGGGCGAAAGTCCTGAGGCTTCAGCTTTGACCCCCTTCCCCACCATGGGCAGTGGAGCTCAGGCTTTGGCTTCCCCACCCTGGGTGGTGGGACTCGGGTGGGCTCAGGCTTCAGTCCCCCTCTCTTGGGGTCATACAGTAATTATTGATGTCGGAAGGGAGATGTGGTGCAATCAAGTTTGAGACCCCTTGGACTAGATCATGTTTTCATCCCTTCTGACCTTAAAGGGTATGAGTCTATGCAGACCTACTTAATCTGTTGCTATCCATAGCTTTTAATAAGCAGCACTGTCAGATTAACAAGATTCTAGTCATTTTCACTGCTGCTACTCAGAATCCTATGGACAGCAGTGCAATCAAGAATCTCATCTGTTTTATACTGCTGATTTGGAAAACTATATGAACAGAGGCAGATAAGTTATTTACAAGGGAGGACAACCCAAATAACTGTTAGTGGAGGAAATAATTTTTTCTCACTTCCCTCGAGCTTTTGAGCAGAGGAAAGCGGCAACAAGATGTTCCTCTATGTAGGTATTCATATGGTGCCCAGCAGAATCTGAGCTCCTCAAATATCAAACTTGCCCTCCCTTAGAAGTAGGAGAGTAATATCCCATTTACTGCAGAAGGGGGAGTAGACGCATATAGAGACTAAGTGACTAGCCTTGGTTCACACATCATATCTGAAGGCAGAGCAAAGAATTGAACATTATCCTCCTGAGTCCCTTAGCCATAAGCTCATCTTTCCAGCTAGAGGGAAGGAGGAACATCAGTGGCGTAAGTCATCTACCATTCTGTTGTTTAAACAAAAGATGGAGCATCTAATCAGGATCTAGGCCCATCTCCATGGAAGAATTCCCAGAACCTTCTATTCCCAGCTTTATCTACCCCTGACTATCAAGAGAAGGTGAAATATTAAAGCTCTGCTGTGAAGCATCAGGTGTTTGATCTGGTATGGCAAACCTGTTCCATACGCTAAGAGGGTATTTAAGTGTTTAACATCAGTCAAACAAAATAACTTAAGAGTACTGGAGTATTAGATTATTAGAATGCAAGAATCAATGTGCTCACGCAATCTTCATAAGCAATGTATAAATACCCAGAAAAATTGTTCGTACATGCAAAGAATGTTTGTGAATGTGCTAGTGTATATTAAATTTAGCAGAAAAAAGGACTCGGCAGATCAGTGCACTGTGAACATTACCTATAAGCATCACAAAGGCCCTCAGGCTCATGGAGCACCTCTTCGTCTGATTATTAATCTAGACAAAACTATGTACAGGGCCATTACCATAGGCCAGCTCTAATACTATCTTAAATCCAGGAAAGGAAAATTCTTAAACGTGAAGAGTTAGGCCATGTATTTATGTTGCTTGGGGGGGAACCTCTCCTCTGAGCGATTGTCAGGGTTCCTTCCCCACTCTGAACTCTAGAGTAAAGATGGGGGGACCCCCATGAATGACCCCCTAAGCTTATTCTTACCAGCTTACGTTAAAACTTCCCCAAGGTACAAACTTTGTCTTGGCCTTGAACCCTATGCTGCCACCACAAGCGTTTTAAACAAAGAACAGGGAAAGAGACCACTTGGAGATGTCTTTCCCCAAAATATCCCCCAGACCCTACATCCCCTTTCCTGGGGAAGGCTTGATGATAATCCTCACCATTTTGTACAGATGAACACAGACCCAATCTCTTGGATTTAAAGAACAATGAAAAAATCAATCAGGTTCTTAAAAGAAGAATTTTAATTAAAGAAAAGGTAAAAGGATCACCTCTGTAAAATCAGGATGGAAAATACTTTACAGGGTATTCAGATTCAAAACACAGAGGATCCTGCTCTGAGCAAAACCTTAAAGTTACAGAAAAGGGGAATAAACCTCCCTCTTAACACAGGGAAAATTCACATAAAACAAAAGATAAACTAATCTGCCTTGCCTGGCTTACCTCTACTGGTTGCAATATTGGAGACTTGGATTAGGATAGGTTGGAGAAGATGGGTGGGTGAGATTCTGTGGCCTGCATTGTGCAGAAGGTCAGACTAGATGATCAGAATGGTCCCTTCTGACCTTAGTATCTATGATTTGTTTCTGGCCTCTCTCAGTCCCAAGACAGAACAAACGGGTAACCAAAGAGCAAAAACAAAAGCCTTTTCCCCCTCCAAGATTTGAAAGTATCTTGTTCCCTTATTGGTCCTTTGGGTCAGGTGCCAGCCACGTTAGCTGAGCTTCTTAACCCATTACAGGTAACAGGATGTTGTCTCTGGCCAGGAGGGATTTTACAGCACTGTATACAGAAAGGTGGTTACTCTTCCCTTTATATTTATGACAGTGATGTAAGTTTTGCTGGCATAAGTGGTAGTGTGAACACTGCCATGTTGGCAGGAGAGCTTCTGCCATGTGTGGAGGTGGTTTTATTATGTCGACGGGAGAGCTCTTTCCTGTTTGCTTAGAGGGGCTACACGAGCGATCTTTCGGCAGTATAGCTGTGCCGATGTTAGCTTGCTAGTGTAGATGTGGCCTTGACGTGATAGGGGAAGAAACACCAAACCTCTAGCAGCTTTTCTCCTCCTCCTCTTATGGTATTCCACTAATCTTTCATGTTTTACATTCTCTGTATGGAGCAATAGTTTCTGAAACCTAAAGCTCAGAATACCTACAGTACAATCAGTTTCAACTCATTCAAAGAGTTAATGAGGACAAACCCTTCTAAATAATACTATGCTGTTCCACCATGAGTGGGGAGGAGGGATGATACTTAAGTTTGAAGAGGCTCAGAATTCAAAACAAGTCTAATTGGTCCCTTTTAACCAGCTGACCCTGCATTTCAATGTACTGCATTCCAGATACACCTACACGTGTGCAGATCTCTCTGGAGTTCCATCTTTCAGTGGGTTTTAAAAAAAAAGAAAGTGGTAAATCCATGTACTGAGTGTGTCATGGGATTTTATAATAAAGTACTTAACATTTCTAAATCAATGTCTTCAAACATGTCAAAGGCCCTTGGCCTCACTGAGGACAAAGTTCACAGCAAGTACAGTAGAACCTCAGAGTTCTGAACTGACTGGTCAACCACACACCTCATTTGGAACTGGAAATATGCAATCAGGCAGCAGGGACAAAAAAAACCAAAACTGTACAGTACTGTTAAATGTAAACTACTAAAAAAAATAAAAGTTTTTAAAAAATTGACAAAGTAAGGAAATGTCTCTGGTGTTTGTTTCATTTAAATTAAGATGGTTAAAACCAGCAATTTTCTTCGGCATAGTAAAGTTTCAAAGCTATATTAAGTCAATGTTCAGTTGTAAACTTTTAAAAGAACAACCCTAGTATTTTGTTCAGAATTGCGAACATTTCAGAGCAACCAGCAACCTTCATTCCTGAGGCATTTGTAATTCCAAGGTTCTACTGTGTGAGACTTTAAAAAAAAAAAAAAAAAGGATGAATTCTATTTAAATAATGCATAAAAAATTTTAAGCCCAAAGATTTTTTCATAGAAACAGGTAATGAAAGAGGTCTAAGGGCCTAGCTGAACTATCAAACATACTCTGTGTACTCTTAGAACAACACTCCAAACATTTTATACTACCGAGGTAGGACTGTACTCTAGGGTGTGCCCCTCATAAATTCTGAGCAATGGGAATCATAGGTGTTCAGCACCTCTCAGGATCTCTGCCATAGGTTGGAAGGGTGGCTCTAACCCAGCTAGGTACCGTCTACACAAGCAAAACCAAACAATGCTACAACATGATTCCTAACTCTGTAAATATGGCAATGTGAAGAAATCTTGAACAAAAATGCCTTTACAGAAAACTGCCATATGCTATCTGTATGCAGTGGGGTAGCAGAACTGGTCCTATGATATTAGAGACAAAAAATATTATCTCACCCACCTTGTCTGTGAGGGTCTCTCTCTTAGCTATCTGTACAACATGGATGATGTATTTTGATGTTGACCAGGAATTTCTATTGAACCTAAGCATACCTGTAGTGACTAAACACCAGATTATAACCCTGACAGTTACTTTGTATCATTAACCTTGTTCATAACTTCAGTAGCTGTTATTCTTTCAGAACAGTGGTGTATCAACAAAACCACTTGGTTTTTTAAAAAACAAACCGTGAGAAATACTGATACAAACAGTATGATGCAACAATACTATCTCACTGGCCTTTTACATCGGGTAAAGCGGATGCACGGTGCGAGCAGGTGCTGGCCTAGGGCTTTAAAGATCAACTGCACTATATAAATAGTATTTGATGATCATGGCAATCCAGGAGCAGCCAGACTTTATAGAAGGATTTTAGTCTCTATCACAGTCCACCCATGATGAATATAGGACTTTAATATACCCAAAGTATACAAGTACTTTAATGTACACCTCCATCCTTTATTTTTATATATATATATATATATAAAGGTGGCACCAGGAGTTATATTTCTTTCTCCGCTGATTTCTCCCTGCACAAGGCCCCCTGTTGCGTCAAGGCAGTTGCAGAGCGTGACAGACCGAGTCATTTGTTGGAAACCCGCAGATACCCCTGCACAGGTCAAGCAGAAGCTAAGTCCTTGGAAGGTGGGTTAGGCCTTAGCAGCAGCTCCCCGTTCTCTCCCCCCTGCGCAGCCCGAGCAGGAGTCCCTGCTCTTATTACCTTTCCGGCCCGGCCAGTCCCGTCCCCAGGGCACCAGCCCCAGCCGCTGCGTGGGGGGGGGGGGGCGTCTCAGCGCTCAGGCGAAGCGGCAGCTGGAACCCGAGCTCCGGCTGGGCAGGGAGGGGTTCGGCGGCCGGGCCCGGAGCACGAGGGGCCGGGGGCGGCCGGCCGGCCTCGGGCGGAGCCGCTGGGGCTGTTTTGCTGCCCAGGCTGGTATGTCAGGAGCCGGGATTGGATTTCGAAAGATCCGCCATTTTCACCTCGTCATCACCATCGCATCCCAGCTCGGCCACAAGCGCAGCCCCCGCCCCCGGGCCCGGCCAGACCCGCCCACCCCGGGCAGACCCGCCCCTCCAAGCCCCGCACCGGGCAGGGGAGCGCGGAGGGTCGCGACAGCCCGGCGGCAGGGCGCTCTCCTGCCTGCCCGTGTGCGCGGGCGTGGGGGGTGGCAGTACCCCTCCCCCCCCAGCCCTCCGCCCTCCTCCCAGGGAGAAAGGGGCGGAGAGTTGCTCGTGAGTGGCAAGGAAGTGAGTGACAGACACCAAATGGGGGAAGGGGAAGAGGTGGGAGTTTTGGAAATACAAGTGAGTACATGGATGCGACGCCTGTAACTAGCAGAAGGGCAAGAACACAAGCCGCTGTACAGGCTGACCGCGAGGCAGCTGCACGCCTTGCCGCAGTCAGCTACCCGAGCTCCTAAACGCCGAGCCTCGCCCTGAACCTCTTCGGGCACCTGCGAATCAGAGAACCAAGCTGGTGGCACCGTGGCCAACCAGTACACGCATACCTTATGAGAAAACTACAAAGAGGGCAGAAAAATAGCAGAGCTCAAGGCAAAGATTTTGACACTTGAGGAAGTATTTTACTGCAGGTTACAGTTGGTGGAGGGGTTTTTTTCCCCCCCATTTTGAAAACTTCACAGCAGGTTAAATTAAGATCCCTCCCCAAAAGTTAAAATTCTAGATGAATGTATGGAAGTAACAGAAAGTGACCATTCTGACACTAGGGCGGACACATGGCATCCAACTATCTGTTTTGTTTTTTTCCATTCAACACTTCTAAAACATCAGGGCCACTTTATAAAATGTATCAAGAAATATCAGTCTTGTGAAAAAGCATGCCTACAAATATTATTTTAATAGGCGAATGTTTTTAGTTAGAGCACAACAAGAAGTATGAATAAAAAAATTAATTACTCTCAGGCCAAGAATTCTAGGACTTCCCCTATTTCAGACAAGAAGTCACCAACATACAAGATCCTTCAAAGTCATAGAGTTTAAGCCCAGAAGGAACCATCAGATCACCTATTCTGACCTCCAGTATATCATAGGCCACCCACACACTAACCAAACAACCCAAATTAGACTAAAATATTACAGCGTACAAGAAACTAAGGGCTAGTCTGCAGTACAGTTAGGTCAACTTAAGGCAGTTTACATCAATCTAACTTTGTAAGTGGCTACACTAGAACGTTGCTACTGCCAGTGTATGTCACCCATTACACCGAACTATTAACTTCGCCTCCATGAGCGGCGTAGAGCTTAGATCCATGCAGTTAGGGCAACACAGTGTAGGCATAGACATTATATTACTGACATCACCTGTTGGCTCTCAGCCCGGGTTGGGGGCTCTAGCCCACAAAGTTATCAGTGGAAGCCTCCTGGTGAGGATGCACACCACGGACAGAGGGGGCATACTGTGGACATGAACCACCACAGTAATTACTGCGGTTGCTGTATTTTAACCTAACTTAGGTTGACTTAATTTTGTAGCGTAGACAAGGCCTAAACGTATGCAACACAGGCACAGAATAAGAGGCATTGAGGTGCACCAATGCTCAAGGCACCTACAATAGCAGGGAATTGATTAAGTGAGATATACCCAGATAATTTGGATCAAGTGAGCTGTACCCATACTGCAGCAGAAGGTGAAAAACCTGCTAGGTCACAGAACATGAGAAGTGACACAAGTACTGTTGCATCCGATTCCAACTGGTTTATATTTTCTTCTTTTTGGGGTGTGGGGAGGAATGTGCCAGCAGCTATAAAACTGGCACAGAACTCCTAGACAAAGTTACAACTCAAAGGAAAACTAAACAGCCAAATTATCAATACCGCAGAAATTAAGGCAAATATAATGGTACTATGGAGTAGAATACTCAACCCCAAGGCAGGAATGCTCAGCAATACTTAGAAGCTATTCCCCCTCCGCAAAGGGTCCCCAAACCATACAAAGGTAATGCTACAAAGATGAAAGAATATTATCAGGGCTTCAACACTGAGTGAGCAGAGAACCTCCTCCCCACTTTGAATAGGAGGTTGTTGTCAGGTACGCCAGTTTCAGGGAAGTCACTGCATTTACCTATTTAATTTCCTGTTATAAATTTGACCTAATTTCAGCCATTATCTAAAAAAAAAAAATCTATAGATTCATCTTCCCATAATGTTGCCATTTTTTTTTTTTTTACTATTCTCAAGTTAGAAAAACACTACCATAATAAAAGAAGGAGCTGACAATTTGAGATGTGCATACCATTTTGCACTTCAGAGATGCATATCTAAAATGAACTTTTGCAATGATTCATTATTCATTTCTACTCCACACTGCCCCATGTATAAACATCCTTATTTATACATTGCGGTATGCAGGGGAAGTGAAAATCCCAGGTACATCTATGGATTTGATTTTTTTTTTTTTTTTTAAGGAGAGATTGATGTAATAAAGCCCCAAACTGTTAGTCCTGCTTTTCTCTCCTTTTGATCTTTGCTCAAAAAAAACCCCATGGTACAGTAAATCTCAGTTCTTTTGAACTCTTGAATTCCTTAAAATTGTCTATGGTTAACAGAACCACATAAAGAAAGCGATTAGTTATTCTACAAGTTACTATAAAATGCCAACATATTTGTCATAACAATTAAACAGTCACACATATCAAATGATTTTATTTTTCACTTTCAGCATCTGCGGTGTCTCTAGATACTGTTTATTTACAGTGACAAAAGGGACAACGAGTAACTTTAAACCCACACCACGGCACATGCCCCAGTCAGTGGCCACCGTGGTGGGCGCCAACCCGCTGCAGGGCACAGCTCCGGCCGAGCAGCCTCCCCTGCCAGCGCAGCCGGGTCAGAGGCTGGCAGCCTCTCCGGGTCGTTGCGCCCCGATCCCAGCACTGAAGCCGCCCATCGAGCCCCCTGCTGCCCATGCAAGGCCGGGGGGGGGTGGATGCACCAGCCCCTGCCCGCCGGAGGTGCGGGGCCCGACGCGGTGAATGCGCAAGCTGGCCAGGAGAGGCAACGCGGGGCTGTGCCGTGGCGCTGGCCGGGCCTGTGCCGCCCTCCCGGTGTGGCGGGCCGCTGACAGGAGGCTGCCCGCACAGCGCTGCCATCCGGGGAGAGGCGCCCAGGCGGCGACAGCGGGGATCGCCCCGCGGCGCTGCGGGCGGGCGGCGGGGAGCCCCCCCCCCCCGGCCTGTCCCTGCTGCCGGAGGACCCCGCAGGGTGGGTGGCCTGGGCGGCGCTACGGAGGGCGACACGCTAGGCTCCCCCTGGCACCCCCTCCCCCTCCGGCTGGTGCGCCCTCCCTTCCTCCCCACCCCGCAGGGGCGCTCCCGCGCTCACACTCACCGGGCTCGCGCGCCCCCCTCCCCCGGGCTCGCGCCGCGGCTGCTCCCTCCTCCCCCCTGGGCTCGCGCTCCGCTCTCAGCAGCGGCAGCACCAGGGACAGGTTCCGTGTTTGTTCAAAATCACGCGCCCATCGCCATTCCACCGCCACATCCCATAATAATGCGCAGCGACACCCTGGCAACCGACTTCGCGTCACCAAGCGAGCGCGCGAGCGCAACTCCTCCTCCTTCTCCTCGTCCTCCCCCCTGTAGGCCCGGCGCTTCCTTCCTGCCGCGGCACAAGGCGCTTCCGGATGCGTGACCGCATCGCGTCGGCTCGTGACCACATCACGTGCCGCTGCAGCCCAACGCCGGGCTAGCTACCGCGCTGCGTGGGAGGGGAGCAAGGGGCAGAGCAGGGCCGGGCTGGGAGACGTAGGGAGGAGTTTGGCCGTAGCTGTGGATGGCGCCGCTACTTGTGTAGCCTGCGTCGCACTGGGTTGCTAGCAGCGGAGAGAGCCCTAGCAGGGGCGATGCATTGTTGTGCATTCACTCCAGTCACCTCTGCTCGTAGCACGCTCTGCTATACTGCTGCCATCGCTGATGCCATAGCTAGGCAGAAGAACTGTTTAAGTCAAAAAGAAAAGGAGTACTTGTGGCACCTTAGAGACTAACAAATTTATCTGAGCATAAGCTTTCGTGAGCTACCGCTCACTTCATCGGATGCATTCATTGAAAGCTTATGCTCAAATAAATTTGTTAGTCTCTAAGGTGCCACAAGTACTCCTTTTCTTTTTGCAAATACAGACTAACACGGCTGCTACTCTGAAACCTGTTTAAGTCAAAACATTGTTAAAAAAAGATGGTAGTTCCACACTCTGGTTCTGCATCTATAAAATGGGGTAACAGCTTTGTAAGCACTGGGTGAGCCTCCTTCCGTGAAAGGTATTATGCCAGTGCGAGGTACTGAGGTGCTATGCCGTTTTTTCATACACGCTCTTGCAAAGGAAATGTACTTATTTCGTTCAGCTTCTGTATCATAGGTACTCTCCACTTATTTGTAGGGTATGGGCAAACATGGGAATTTCCCTCTCCATTCTAAACATTCAATAACTTATAAGGCTGTGAATGCATTTTTCTCACCTCCTCTGTTGACTTCTCTGTCGTTTGCATTGTGATTTGCTAAATATGCTACAGCACAATTTACCTTGCTTCACAGCTTTGAGACTAATGGCTTTCCATCTCCACACCCTAGAAATTTCCACAGTAAAGCACAAGAGTGAGAAAATTGGAGAGTTAATTCAGAAGACTTGAACCAGGAGCAAATACTTTCTCTTGCCCATTTGATCTGCATTTAACTGACAAAAGAGACCATGAAAACCCCATATGTACATACACACACAGGGGAAAATGTGAAATGGCTTCCGCAAAGCATCCTTCACTGTACACCATACAAAATAAACATTGAAGGTTACAGGGGAAAGTATGATATGTTATTTTAGAAATACCATATGACCATGTCATTAATTATTATAGTGGAGAGAGTGAAATGGTCAAGGTTGCTTGTGCAACTTTTACATTTCCTAAGTTTTAAGTGTTTAACTGTACAAATTTAAAATGTAGTGAAATCCTAACTGAAATGATATAACCCAATTGATATATTGCTTTTGTCTCCATTAAAACATTTCTCTGCAGTATTTGTAATCCAAGTGTTAGTGAATGAATAAAAATATTATTCAGTCTATTTTCATGATCCCAGCTGAAGCCCAATCCTGAAAACAACTGCCTGTGGGCAACCCCTGGCCTATGTGTTGTCACCCATTTAAATAAATGGAGCACCCAGCACTTCTATTAAAATAAGTGGAGAGGTGGGGGCTCAGCTCTTCTGACGTACATCACTGGAATTCAGTTACACATTGGTAAAACAGGGAAAGTATGAGTATTAGTCTTCTTTTCCATCTATCATAAACTCTATACAAAAAAATTAGAAAAGGAAAATAAATACTGCAATGTCTGAAATCTTCTGATAATAACGTTTGTATCATAGACATGCTATTAACACCACTGAAACAGAGCTGACCAGCAACATAGTTTGGAAGGAAACAGACGGAGCTATAACAGCAAGGAGTCCAGTGGCACCTTAAAGACTAACAGATTTATTGGGGCATAAGCTTTCATGGGTAAAAAAACACTTTTTTTGTGTTTTTGTACCCACCAAAGTTTATGCCCAAATAAATCCGTTAGGCTTTAAGGTGTCACCGGACTCCTTGCTGTTTTTGTGGAAACAGACTAACCCGGCTACCCCCTGATACTTGAGAGCTATAACATGTTCCACTAATCGGGCCCTGGCCCTGAGTCCTTCTGACAGAGCGACCCCATGGGAAGGAGACAACTCACCCCTTCCCCCCTCTGGTCCATATGAGTGCATTAGACAGGAGACCAGCTTTTCCAGGCCCAGCCGCTGAACCAGGGCGTGCGACTCTTGGACTGGCCCCCTCCCGCCACGTGGGGTGGGGCCGGGAGGAAGAAATAGCTCAGTAGTCGTGGACCCGGAGAGGGAGAAGGGGGCTGGGGGTCCCCTCCCAAGTAGAGGCTCTGCTGCCTCCTCTCGCGTAGTCCCCCGCGCCGGGTCAGGGGGAGAACCCGCTCCAGCCTCCGCAGCGGGCGCCGCGATGGGCACCCCGCGTCGCGCAGAGGCTGCACCTCCCTGGCAGCAGGCGGCGCGCCGGAGAGGGGCAGGGGGTCATGTGACCCTTCTCGCGGGGAAAGGGGCCACTCTAGCCGTTGCTCCTCTATGGTACAAAGGGACGAGGCGGGGGCCCTCTGGCCGGGAGTTGGAGGGCCGCGCTCCCGCCTGGTCTGTCGGCGCGGAGGAAGATGGCGGCCGCGGTGAGGCAGGAGCTGGCCCAGCTAATGAATTCCAGCGGCTCCCACAAGGACCTGGCGGGGAAGTGAGTGACGGCCGAGCGGCCCGGGGCTGCGGCCCAACCGCCGTGGGGGCGGCGGGAGGGAAGAGGGGCTGGGGCTGAGCGCGGCAGGAGAGGGAGTGGGGCTGTGGGGAGAGAGGCAGGAGTAGAGGGGATCGGAAGAGGGAGTGTGGGGAAAGGAAATCGGGACTGGAGCGGGCGGCTGCGGGGAGAGGGGACGGGGGGAGGCGGGGGGCTGCGGGGAGAGGGGATGGGGAGAGGAGGGGGGCTGCGGGGAGAGGGGATGGGGAGAGGCACGGGGCGAGAGGGGGGCTGTGGGGAGAGGGGATGGGGAGAGGCGGGGGGCTGCGGGGAGAGGGGATGGGGAGAGGCACGGGGCGAGAGGGGGGCTGCGGGGAGAGGGGATGGGGAGAGGCGGGGGGCTGCAGGGAGAGGGGATGGGGAGAGGCGGGGGGCTGCAGGGAGAGGGGATGGGGAGAGGCGGGGGGCGAGAGGGGGGCTGTGGGGAGAGGGGATGGGGAGAGGCGGGGGGCTGCGGGGAGAGGGGATGGGGAGAGGCACGGAGCGAGAGGGGGGCTGTGGGGAGAGGGGATGGGGAGAGGCGGGGGGCTGCGGGGAGAGGGGATGGGGAGAGGCACGGAGCGAGAGGGGGGCTGTGGGGAGAGGGGATGGGGAGAGGCACGGAGCGAGAGGGGGGCTGTGGGGAGAGGGGATGGGGAGAGGCACGGGGCGAGAGGGGGCTGTGGGGAGAGGGGATGGGGAGAGGCGGGGGGCTGTGGGGAGAGGGGATGGGGAGAGGCACGGAGCGAGAGGGGAGCGGGGGGCTGCAGGGAGAGGGGATGGGGAGAGGCACGGAGCGAGATCAGATGGGAGAGGTAGGAAACGAGAGGGGATCAGGAGGGCTGTGGGGAGAGGGGATCAGGAGAGGGGCACGGAGTAGAGGAGGCTGCACTGACATCTGAGGTGGGAGGGGAAGGAGGTATAACAGGTGCTTAAGGACAAGGAAGAGTGTCTTGCTTCCCCCTTTAGCGGGGATCCCTGTACCTGATAGACTGGAGAAGCCCCTGATCTATCTTGTGCATTTTTGACCACATTTTGTGCACAATCAGTTTCACCCCTGCTCAGTCAGTCACTTTCCCTGTTGTTCATCGGGGTCTGAAGTTATGGTAACATGAATACTAAACCACGATAGTCTGTAAGGAGATTTAAGGGGCAGGTAAGAACCTGGAACTACTTTTAACTCCCTGTGTAAAATGGACAAAAAAGGTGCTGCCAAGACTTCCTGGGTCAGTGCAGACAAGATCTCAGCTCTGTGTTTAAAGATCTTTTAAATGTTAGAGCTTTGGGCTCATTCAAATTTCAAGCACTGTATGTGAGACTAGTTTAGTGTTTCAGACAACTAAATTCCTGATCTGTCATTAATTCTTGAACTTGACTTGGAAAACACTTGATATGACTGTCCGGAAACTTTATTTAGTAAAAATATGTGATTTTAAACTACTGTTATGAGTGACAGTGCAAAGTGAAAACTCTGATAGTGAGACTAGACAAAAATATTCTAGTGCTAAAACACAGAACAGCTTATCTTTTGGTTGCTGACATGTTAAATCATTAACCCCAAAAGTTTAAATAGATCTCTCTCATAATTTAGTTCCCATAATGTCTGCCTTCCCAACTGTATCTAAACTGTATGGATTTGTGTTGATTTACATTGTCAAATTAGCTAATTTCAGTAAATTCTGTGTTTAAAAATAGTTTTCTGATAGTCTTAGACTTCAAAGACAAAAGGAACCATATGATCATCTAGTCTGACCTGAACAGCATAGGCCATCGAATTTCACTATGTAATTCCTGTATGACACTCATAGCTTTCTGTTGAACTAGAGCATATGTATCAAAAAGGCATCCAATCTTGATTTAAGAATTTCCTTATGACAATACTAAGGCATTATGCCTGTTTATCAGACTTAAGGAGAGGTGCTCTAACCTGTACACAGCTACATATATTATAGTTCACAGTATGTAAATTCAAATCTTGGAGGATTTAGCCTGGCGTTTTCAAAAGAACCAGGCACTGAACTCCCACTAAATTTCACTGGGCTTTGGGCACCTATCCTTTAGGCTCTCTTGAAAACCCCAGCCTAAAGAAATATAGCAACTTTAATAGAAAGTATAAGAAACAATCTAAACTACAAAGTAAGGGTCAAAATAGACTGAACAAATGAAAGGATATTAATTGTGGTGATCTTTTTGGTTTTAAATCTATGGACAGATATCGTCAGATACTGGAAAAAGCAATTCAGCTGTCAGGAGTGGAACAACTAGAAGCCTTGAAAGCTTTTGTAGAAGCAAGTAAGTATGTGTGGAATAGTACTTGTTTTGTTTATGCATTGGACTGAAGACTTGATACATGTTGGATTACACATTCAGATAAATATAACTTAGGCTATACGAATGTTTGATCCTCTGTGCATATTCAGTCTTGCATCCAAGTCTGCTTGGAGCACTAATCATCAATATGTTAAAACATTGTTAGAAAACAGACTTTAAAATGATTGTAGCCTTGTTTTGTAAACTAGATTCCCCCACCCCCCCAGCAAACCTGTCAGTGGTACAGCTCTTGAATACACTCATGGACACTACAAAAAAACCTAAAATAGCTGATCTTTGCTGAAGACTAAAGTGATGATTAGTTCCCCCCCAAAAAGTTAAGCTTTTGAGTTAGTGTAAAAAGTATCAGGAAAAAAAAAATGCTCAAGACCTTTATTTCGTCATATTTGGATATCTTAGAACTGTCAAATAATTTTACTAAGGCATGATAAAATTTAGCATGCAGTCTTAATTTGTCCAGGATGTTATAAACTAAGGCTACGTTTTAGTTACAGGTATTTTTAGTAAAAGTCATAGACGGGACATGGGCAGTAAACAAAAATTCACGGCCTGTGACCTGTCCATGACTTTTACTAAAAATACCAGCGACTAAAGCTTGGTCGGGGGGATGCCTGGGGGCCCCGCAGGTGCTGGGGGGAGGGGTGGCACAGGAGGCAGCACGCAGCCCAGGACCCCCACTGTTGCTGGGGGGGCGTGTTTGCAGGGCCAGTAGGCTCCCTACCTGGCTCCGCACCTCCCCGCCCCCCAGCTGCAGCAGAGTTTTGGGTGTGGGAGGGGGCAGGGGGTTGGGCCACGGGACAGGGTGAGGTGGGCAGCGCTTACCTCGGGAGCTCCCCGGAAGCGGCTTCATCCTCCCTCGCTCAGCTGCTGGGCGGAGGCAGCGCTCGAAGCTGCCTGGCCATGCCTCCGCCTAGCAGCTGAGCGAGGGGGGATGTCGCCACTTCCGGGGAGCCCCCCTCAACGTAAGCGTTACCTAGAGCCCACCTCACCCCATCTGGTGCCCCTGCCCCCTCCCACACCCAAACTGCTGTTTGGGGAGGCGGTGGCCCAAGCCTGCCCCAGCAGCAGCCGGTGGGACTGGCGCAGGGGTTACCTGAACTACCCCTGAGCCAGGCGCACCGGCCACTACGTAAGTCATGGAGGTCACAGAATCCGTGACCAACTCGCAGCCTTAGTTATAACGTACACACTTGAAAATAGCAGTTTAGAATGAAAGTTCTTTCTAAACCATAGGAAGACCTCATATGTTACTTAGCCTTTGTCATACCTGAGAACTGTTCTGAGCTCTGTAGCAAACAGACAGTGTAGGTTTCTTAGAGTAGAATCTAGTTCTTAAAATTAAGATTGTTGTTAATGACTTAAAAACCAGGAATATTCAAAATTAGCATTAAAGCTGCTGATTAACTATGGATTGAGATCGAAAGCATTGACCTATATTTCTTCTCTTATTTCCTCCTTCTATTGTGTCTTTGAACTAGTGGTAAATGAGAATGTCAGTCTAGTGATCTCACGTCAATTGCTGACAGATTTCTGTACACATCTCCCAAATCTTCCCGATAGCACGGCCAAAGAAATCTATCACTTTACCTTGGAAAAGATACAGCCTAGAGTCATTTCATTCGAAGAACAGGTAAGAGAGAATTTAGTGGGTGAGATTCTGTGTCCTGTAATATGCAGGAGGTCAAATTAAATTATCATAATGATCCCTTCTGGTCTTAAAGTCAATAAGATTAATGACAATCATATTTATCTTAAAAAGCTCAAAACAGAGTTTTGAATCCTAAATATTGTATTTTAACATTTCAGTAAAAAATGGACACTCATACTCATGGTCCAATTTTACATTCTTGTGTACCCAAAACTCCTGTTGAATTCGATGAAGATTTTGGGTGTGCAAAGAATTCCATATTTGTCCCTTAATCAGCATGTTAAGTATTTAGTTCCTGCACTACTAAAAATGGCTTCCCAGATCAAGACAATAATCTGGCTATTAGAGAAACCACTGAGATGCAACCTGGAACTCATTGAGCTGAATTTTAGAACAGTAACACAGTGGGGAGGGTATGCGAGTGAAGAGACTTTTTTTTTTTAAGTTTGTTTTATTAAAAAATCTTTTCTAAATAAGTTAAGAACTCAAAATTTGTTTGTTGGGGAAAATGTTTCCTTGAAATACCAGCTCATCAGGCAGCTAAAGAGTTTAGTTCAATATGTGTTGTCAAGCCTGCTCATTTCTTTTTTTCTAGATACCCTGCAGTATTAGCTGGTAGTATTTGTGTATGGGGAAAAGAAGTTTTTATTTAAATATTATAAAATCTAATATTTGAATTGGAAAAACCAGACAATCACTTGCTTTGCTTTACATTTCCATCTGTTTCCATTTTATTATTTTAATCATCTTTCATCTCAATGCTTATCTAAACAGGCTTACCCATGTTACAATGGTTGTACATGGATTAAGCCTATCACACCAAGCAAATGGATCAATTAATTGTCACAATTCCTCTGAGGCCTTGATCCCACATTGTAAATCTCAAGATTGGGAACGAAGTTATCCGAGTGCATTCCTACCTCATGGGGATGATGTGAAGGTTCATTTGTTAGGCCCAGACCTTCAGAAATGGCTAGTGATTTTGGGCGCCTCAATTTTGGAGAGCGTAACTTAGCACCTGTAAAAGGGTATAATTATTCAGAGGGTGGATTCTGAGCCCTTTCCAAAAATCAGTCTCTTTTCAGTGCCTCAATTTGGGAATGCCAAAATTGAAGCACTCAAAACCATTAGTCATTTTTTAAAACTTTGGTCTATGTTTGATAAAGATTTTTAGGTGGAAGGAGTATACTGTATCATGTGTCCGGTAGCTGGAAAAATACTGTTGATAAATGAGAAGAAGCAGATGGTATGATTGCTAATGGAATATGGATCAGTTTTATAGTATGCTTTTGTTTTTTTTTCCAGGTTGCTTCTATAAGGCAGCATCTTGCATCAATTTATGAGAAAGAAGAAGACTGGAGAAATGCAGCACAAGTGTTGGTGGGGATTCCCTTGGAAACAGGACAAAAGTAAATACTGTGGTTAGACACAATTTTGTCCTGCTGAGTATCCTTCTGTGTTTTTTAAATGCTTCCCTAGAATAAAATGTCTGGTTTTTCTCTTCTTATTTCCCTGAATCTTCAGTAGTTTGGCATGGTGACAATTGTGTGGGTAAATTCAAAATCATCTCCATAGTATCAAAATACTGCTTGGCTCTCAAAGCGCTGACCTATATGGAATACCTAGTCATTAGCATCCTTCTAGTAAATGTGAATAATAAAGCTTCACTTCAAAATACTCTCAACCCCTTTTCCCTGTTCATCCCTTTCCACCTCCATGTACACATAAGGAGTTGCTATAGGCTTTGCCCAGATTAATGTCCTCTTGTGATTTCAAGACTGAAATGCTCACACAATTTCTACCTTATATATTCTTCTGCTCCTTCACAGACAATACAATGTGGATTATAAATTGGAGACTTACCTGAAAATTGCCAGACTGTACCTGGAAGATGATGACCCAGTTCAGGCGGAGGCTTATATTAATCGAGCTTCGCTGCTTCAGAATGAATCAACCAATGAACAGCTACAGATCCATTATAAGGTGGTATAACTTATTTTAATTTTTCCTTCTACGAGGGAAAGAATACCACATTGAATTATAGTAGAGTTTTTTTGTGTTGTTGTTTTTTTTTGGTAGCTTTACATAAGCCTTTGATAAATAGAGTTAGGATAGAATGATAAAAAGATTTTTCAAAATGGACTTGTCTCATTGAAAGTCAACGGGAGCCTAAGCTCCTACATGTCTAAGTCACTTCAGATTTCTAGATTACATAAGCAGTTTTGGAAATGTTGTCCCTAGCTTACATCTGAAGAATGAAGATAACAGAAAGGACAAAGAATAACTTGCTTGAATAAGCATCAGGAAAAAATAAATTCACCATAATTACTGACTCCAAACAACGGAATAAAATGAATTATTTTAAAAAATCATATACTCCTAGAGCAATTTGTCCTCTAGCAAGTGTTAGTCTCCTAAATATTACTCCACTATGGGGTAAAAGCATTGGGGTCAGACTGACCTTGTCAAATAGGTGCAGAAAAGAATAGAGTTCTAGAGCATTAAACAACCGGAGCATTACAAGTACAATTTTTTTTTTAATATGCTAGGCTTGAACTACACCGTCAGCTATGAAATTACAGAGTGAGTATAAGCATTATAAGAGAAATTGGAGGAGAGGGAAGACTGAAAAGCAAAGAAATGCTAAACTCTGAAGAAGAGACACCAAGGAAAAATTAGCTTGTGTACAGCTCTTTGAATTATATAGTGCATCCTGTAAGTGCAAAGTGTCATTGTTAGTAGTAAAAGGGAGACTTGGGTTATGAAACACTTGTACTACATTTTATGTACTATTGTTTTATATTCCTTTTCATTCTTAATAGTTGTGCACTAGCACAATGCTGCAATGTTTGAGATCCAAACACTGAAGGGAAATGTTTTTTTTTGTAAACTGATCCCAGCCCACAAAGAAGCTTTATATAAAAATATTTAATCGGTTTTGCAAAACCTATTGTGTGAGTTTATACTGTCTGACAGTTTAAATTTAATTAATTTACATATTAGCTGCTGGTACTCCCTATGTCTTGGATGAAATATAAAACCAGGGTCCTGACCACTTGTGACCCATTAAAGGTACATGATACTTAACAGAGTTAGTGTTGTTACTCTGATGTCGTGGACAAATTACAAGCTAGATAATTACTTGGATCTGTCTAAATCTCTGCTGCATCTTTTATTGGATATATATTAATCTTCACTTCCTGTCTGTACTGTTGTGTGATATTGCATTGCCCTGTAACAACTGAAATTTTGTTTTAGAATTAGCCGCACCTCTACTTTGAGGCAGGTATTAGTATATATAATTCCATATTTGTTTAAATTGGTACAGCACTATGGAATCCTCTGATATGAACATTTATATAAATAATTATGCTTAGTAATAATCATGAATTTCACATTCAGATTAAGATTCTGCAGTTTCTGTAGAGATCTCACAACAATCTTTGGAGGACAGATGCCAGAATATCAAGTCTCTAACTGCAGAAGAATAGTTATTTAAGCTCTTGCAGAACTTTCCCAAGATGCTGGTGTTTTTCTCAGCAGACTTAAGTGATGTTTATGGAGCCGTGCTCTCACTTTGTAATACAGCAGCTAATGTGTGTCTCCACTATATGGTCACTTTCCTATTTAGCTTTTTTCTTACTGAAACATATTCTCTCTTTAGGTGTGCTACGCTCGTGTTCTTGATTACAGAAGGAAGTTCATTGAAGCTGCCCAAAGATACAATGAGCTCTCTTACAAGAGCATAGTCCATGAAAGTGAAAGACTAGAGGCATTGAAGCATGCTTTGCATTGTACTATCCTAGCATCAGCAGGTAAAATGAATGTCACAGATTTCTGTGTATTTCTGGCCTTTTGTATTCCATATAAAAAAAGGATTGCTAATCTTTAGCTGATCTCAGTATAACCTTTTGTGTAGCTCTCATCATTGTAAAATGTAGTAGCAAGGAATCTAGAAGTATGAAAACAGGTAAGAAGTTGAGGGTTTGATAGCAGGCCAATAACTACGAGTTTTGAGTATCTTTCTCTCTGCGTGCCTAAGTTACAGTCATCTTATCTGGATGCACAAAAGAATGAGTAAGTGGGGAAAGCTTAGCCTGTTTTAAAAAAAAAAAAAAAAAAAAAACAACAACACTTTGGAAAAGGTTGCAGTAGGTATTATTATCTAAGGAAATTTTTTCAGTCACTGATCATAAAGTATACCTGGAGACACACTAAGGGGGAAATGCAGGAAGGATTTTTCAGAAACAAGCCAATGGTTCCTTTCTCTAAGGCCTTTATTTAAAGTAGGCACGTGTTCTCCATGAGGAGACCTACCCATCCTTTATTCGCAATGAAATACTAGATGTCTAGACACCGTGAGGATGGGCACATTAGAGGCCTTGACAGTTTTCTATTATAGATATTTTCTATATGATACACTCCTACCCTTGGAAACGGTATAGGAGTGAACATGACAGCTTCAAAGCATTGTTCTCTCATGAGCACTGTTTTAGTAAAGTGATATTTACAGAATTTATTAAGGAGGTCATTTTGTGGGATTCTTGTTGTTTCTCCTAGGACAGCAGCGCTCTCGCATGTTAGCCACTCTTTTCAAGGATGAAAGGTGTCAGCAGCTTGCAGCCTATGGGATCTTGGAGAAAATGTATCTAGACAGGATTATCCGAGGGAATCAGCTACAAGAGTTTGCTGCCATGCTCATGCCACATCAGAAGGCAACTACAGCTGATGGTACAGACTTCTTTAAAGCACAGTAATACTGTATTTCAATATCCACACAACTTATCCATTATAGATTTGCCTAGTATATGCATAGAAATGTGTATATATTCCAAGTGGCTGCCTTTAGAACTCTACCCTCCTTAATGTATTTTAGTGCTCAGTCTTAGATTCAGTTCCTATCTTTGTTTTAACCTGTTGATCTCTTAAGAGCTTTCTAGAATCCAGCTTCTCCATCCATTATTAGATTATACACCTCAGTAAATTTCTATTTTAATCTTTTGTTCTAAAGAATATAAAACTCTTTTTTCTAATCTTGCTTCATTTTCTGAGACCTTCTCCTCTCTCAGCTTTTCCAGTTCTTCAGTATATTTGTAAAATGATGCCCATCAGTTTTTTTACAGTATGATCTATTTTCTACAGACTTGTACAAATCTCTTGTTTTGTGAGTTTGATAAGTCTCAGTGTTTGTTTTCCTAGCTGCTGCCAGATAACATGGATCTAAAAACTAAAAACCATCAGCCTCTTACCTCCCAAATCCATTCTCTGATCAGTGATGTGCAGGTTTTGGTAACACAGTTCAGGCTAGAATTTACTAAATGATGTTACATAAACTAAATGACATCAGTGGAGCCTTAAATTCAAATTAGTGTGTTCTCTAGATTAGAGTGGTTAAGTGCACATTCCATGAAGAGTATGAAACGCTTCATGTGCCAGGCAAGCCTTATCTTTATGGACCTCTCTTGCTCTACAGCAAGGAAGAAATACTTGGAAAAAACCTAGCTTTGGAAAAAAAGTTAGAAAACATTCCTCTTACCAGATAAGCTGTATGCATCTTTTGAACCCAAAACACCTATTTGGCTACATTCTATGCTTATGCTGTCTGGTCCAAAACTGAAAAACATCCTTGTTAATTAATATGTCCATTTAACTGTTGCAGTGTCTCTCCCTCTCTGGATCATAGCTGATTCTGTCATCTATTTGTATTGTGGTAGAGCAAGATCAGGTGCTAGGTACTGCACAAACAGGAAGAGGCAGTCCCTACCCTAAAGAGTTAAAATATGGAGACAAATGGCAGAAGAAAGGAGAGCAACAGTATCCCGTTTCTCAGATGGGGAGAACTGAGGCACAGATTAACTCATTTTTAAGGTTATACATGAAACCTGTATCAGAGTCAGAAAATGAACACAGAGCTCCAGAGTCCTAGTCCAGAACCTTAACCACAAGACAGCTCCACTTGAATGTTCTAGAACTGAGCTAGAGAGACTAAAGCCATTCTTCTAAGTTGCTTTCTTTGAACAGATATGTAAACTATTAGGGTCTTCCTGCTCATTTACTTTTGTATGGAGTAATAGTGCTGTAAGGAAACCAGATATGTTTCAATGCTCTGTACATATACATTTTTACCAAAGTATTTTTCTTACTCACAGAGCAAGAAAGTCTCTTGAAAACTCTTAACAATGAAGTGTCATTTTATTCCGTCTCTAAGGGTCCAGTATCTTAGACAGAGCTGTTATTGAACACAACTTGTTATCTGCAAGCAAACTATACAACAATATTACCTTTGAAGAACTTGGAGCACTATTAGAGATCCCTGCAGCCAAGGTATCTTCTTTGTTTCCTGTGTGATAATTTTTGAATACAAGAAATGAATTCCATTAGCAAAGTGATATTAACAAGTATTTTTGGTATAACTTCAAGTTCAGCTTTTCAAGTTTCAGTGCTTAAGTATTCTGCACTGCCTCTAGCCTTTCAATCACAGGGCCAACATGTTCAGAATGCAAAACATTTAACCCATTTTGAGGGATGGGGAGAGAGAGAGAGTACTTAATTTCGCTCAGCAGCAAGAAGTGGATTAAGCAGTAGCATTGACTGGTGCCCAAGGGAGTCCATCTGGTTCTCCTTGGGCCAGAGGTTGGGCGGCAATAATGCATAGTCTTAAACAATAAAGTAGAGGGGGATGATGTGTAAAGGTCAGGCATTCTTTTGCAGCTTCATAAATATGTTGGAAACTAAATGAATATCATTCTCAGATCTAAAGAAGAAAAGGAGTACTTATGGCACCTTAGAGACTAACAAATTTATTTGAGCATAAGCTTTCGTGAGCTACAGCTCACTTCATCGGATGCATTCAGTGGAAAATCTCCCCACTGTATTTTCCACTGAATGCATCCGATGAAGTGAGCTTTAGCTCACGAAAGCTTATGCTCTAATAAATTTGTTAGTCTCTAAGGTGCCACAAGTACTCCTTTTCTTTTTGCGAATACAGACTAACACGGCTGCTACTCTGAAACCTGTCAAAATTCTCAGATCTCTCTCTCTCTCTCATTCCTATTTTTCAGGCAGAAAAGATAGCTTCTCAGATGATAACTGAGGGTCGCATGAATGGATTTATCGATCAGATTGATGGAATAGTTCATTTTGAAAGTAAGGGTTTCCTTCTTTTTCATGGTACAATTGAAAATACGTTGGTTGAGCTGTTCCCTACAACACGAGGAAGTTATATTTTTTAAATAAGGATCTAGTACAAGCAAGTGTGCTTGGACTTGCTATTGCCAGCAGATGGCAGAGTCTGTATTGTAAGTAGCTGTTCAGCTATGTCTGCTTGTTACTTACAAAGTCATATATTACTCTTTTTTCTAATATTTAAGAGAATGTGTGATTGACTCTATACAAAAGCTGTATCAGACTGCAAAATTGCATCTTGTTAGTCTTGTAAATACATGATGAGTAGGAAATTCTCTACTTTTTACTTTGTGGTGCAATACCTAATTATGTAACGTACAACCCCCAATCATTTAATCTTTTAAATTTAGAAATAACTATTCTGTAGACCTGGTAAATAGACAATACTTTTTTTGTCACATCACTAAGTGAAATAACAATAAAAATCCTTTTAGTCAAAATACAGCAGAATTGCAAAGAAGCAGTCTGCTTTTGCAAATTATTATTATTATTTTTTTTTTAAAGCGCGTGAAGCTCTGCCAACATGGGACAAACAGATTCAGTCACTGTGTTTCCAAGTTAATAACCTTCTAGAGAAGATTAGTCAGACGGTACCGGAATGGACAGCACAAGCAATGGAAGCTCAGATGGCTCAGTAAACCTATACTTAGTCTTTTGCCTATAATTAATCTCCTTCTGTACTGTACAGATGAAATCTACTAGGACTATGAAATGACCACCTGAAAATTGTAGTAGTATACAGTCTTGTATAAAACTCCTGACATTTTGTCAGACTATGCAACATGGTATCACTGCATGAGAAATACTCTTTGCTGTTTTGAAAGTTGTGGTTTAAAAGTACAGAAAGAAGTAAAATCTTAAGATAGATTTGTACTGCACATACTGTTTACTAAATTGTGGACTCATCACTTTCCATTGCTGGTTGTGAAAATGTAAGTGCCATGTTGCTGTGAGTTATGGTTATTCCAATAAAGGGAGGAATGAGCCCATTAGATTCAGCCTATCCTATGATGCCTGTGTTTTAACAAATCACTTGTATTTCACTCACTAGCAGTTTGAGTATGAAAATGCAACATAATTCTAACCTTCCAAGTTTCCTGTATTGGATTTGCAATTTAGATATCTACTACATCCAGGAAAAGAAACACTCTTCTCTTACAATTCAGAGAGCAGGAAAATAACTTATCAGAGTTTATTCTCTCATGTTCTGGCAGGATGGCAGCAGAACCAGTGAAATGATCATACCATAGACAAACTAGCATGAGCTAGTTATTGGGAACAGGAGAATACTCTTTCCAAGACAGCTTAGTACATACAATAAAACTTAACTTTCACTACTGCTTCTCAACACATACATGCACAATAAGAGGCACAGACAAATTTGAGGTTACTTTACTTTATTTCAGATAAGTAGTGCTTTCCAACAATCAAATTAAAATGCATACAGCACTTTCTTGAACAGTAAGTACAGCAGGAAATGAGAAGACTCTTGCTTATGGAAATTATAGGACTCACAACCCACGAGTACAGGAACATCTAAAATAGGGGAGAAAAGTGTTATATTCATGGCTGAGATTAATAATACCATTGGTTTTATTAATACACTACCTTGAAATTTACTTAAGCAATACAAGACTCATTATTGCTTATATGTAGTGCATAGCTGTGTATTTTAATGAATCTGCCTCAAATCAAGGATGATGGAGTGGTTTGAGCACAGGATTTGACTGAGTATTAATGGAAAAAAGATTTGAGTACTTTTGAAAATGCCACCCAGGAACTACACTTTCTCCATAATCAACACTATTTAGCTTTGTGCAAACACAAGAATCACAATCATGTAAAGTTCTGCTACATGGTAATATCCCACAAAGATACCTCAAAAGCCTAATCCTGAACAAGTCAGTAAAGTCCTAGCAAACAAATCCCTTTTACAGGTGTGAGACTACACAGTGAAGATGAAGGAATAGCTATTCACCCCCACCTATTGCAATGCAAGGGCACTGCTAAAGCAGGTCTAGCTGCCTAATTCTTGGAAGGGAGACTAGCTTCCTGCTACAGTCTACTCAACTGTTGAGCCATGTTGGTCCCCTGTAGCACACACCCACCTATTCCGATTTGTGTTTGACATGTTCTGTTTGTTTTGCCTTCTGGTGTGGAACTCCGCTACAGAATTGCAAGTGCCACCTAGTGTGGAATGCCTGCCACCTGTGGTGTAACAAGGCTCTCCCCCAGCAATAGATGGTCCTTGCTGCCTGTGGTCTTGCATTCCCATTTAGGCACTTTGCCCATTGTAAATAATTATATATTTCCTTTTAAATTGGCTTGGTAACTCTCACTCCACTTATTACTATGGCTCCTCTTAACACAGAGTCAAGTAAAAGGCTTATATGCTGCTTAGATAAAGCCATATTATAGATGGCCAGCTGGGGCCCAAGAAGACCGGTTAGATACAGAAAGGGCGGGTAGAGCAGGATTCCGCTCTATATTGGATAGAAATCTGTTCATTGATTGCATATCATTTTGGTTCTACACTAACTTTTCCGTCACCACTACCATTTGTCCTAGAATTAATTGAAACATTGCATCAGAGAAGCCTCTTGATTTATCAAATACTTACAAACCTTACTAGAATATCCTCATTTCCTTCCTTCTGTTAATATCTCTCTTTATTTGACAAAGAGAACACAAAGAACACCACAGGATAGTGCAGTAATCAGAGAAGATGGATCCCTGTTGAAACAGAAAAAATGTTAAAGGCTGTAACTTTAAGAAGTACATCTAACTTTTTGTTGACTTTATCACATTGGACTTAAAGTCAGACTAGCATATGGGCTTTCTGTGCTGCCTTTGAGTGGGATGACAGGGCCATTATGGGGAAAATACATTTTAAACATCCTTTCCTTTTCTTGTTACTAAAGTACTATTTGGCCTAAATTCATAGGAACTAGAAGATACCAAAGCGTTATCCATAGCCCTGCTTTTTACTGCAGTGAGCCAAAAAAGAAAAATGTTCCCAGTTGCCTTCTGTAGGAGGCAGAGAGACTGCGTGCTGGTAGCCTCTTAAGAGGGCTGGTTTAGGCACCAAAGAAGTTATTTACTCAAATTAGGAAGCAGAGTTATCTAATGGGTGGGGTTTTCCCAATAACAACCAGGCTTTAGCAGATGGAAACCAGTCTGAGAATAGACTGGAAGCTCGGCTAGATCAAGTCAGCCCACCTCCCTACCTGTGCAGGATTGAGTAACCTCTGGGATTCTGGCCAGTTTCCATTTAAAAATGTTTCTAGTAGTGGGATTTTTCAACCGGTAAACTGGGAGTCTAGTTTCAGAGTAGCAGCCGTGTTAGTCTGTATTCACAAAAAGAAAAGGAGTACTTGTGGCACCTTAGAGACTAACAAATTTATTAGAGCATAAACTTTCGTGAGCTACAGCTCACTTCTGAATGCATTCGATTAAGTGAGCTGTAGCTCACAAAAGCTTATGCTCAACTAAATTTGTTAGTCTCTAAGGTGCCACAAGTACTCCTTTTCTTTTTGGGAGTCTAGTGTCCAGTTGATTTGCATTTAGGGCTGGGATGTATTGTCTGATATTCAGCCAAACTATTCCTTTTCTTAACTTCATCCTTTTGCTAGTCCTCGCACCACTCCTTAACACACTGCTATATTCCTTTCAGATCTTCGCAGTTATAGCCCCCACTATTATTAACTGTCAAAAACTATACATATTTAGCTCTGAAATTTCCATAATTGTCAATGCCTCCATGCTCCAACTCTCCTTCCAATTCACCTGCATCCTTCAGGTATTGAAGATCTAGCAGGGAAAAATATGTTCTAGATAGAGAAACTTTTGCCTTCCTGCTCTGACATAGCTCCAAATTTTTAAAAGATCTTAGCTCCTATATTTAGGCTCTGAAGTGAAGCGGCCTGATTATGAAGCTACTGTTGAGCCCTTTAGAAAATCTGGACAATTCATTTGAACGCCTAAATAGAAGCTGAGGTGTTTTTTTTTTTAATTAGCTTATAATATTTCTTCATAGCTCTCCTAAACCTCCTTGGCTTTGTGTTATTATTGCTCTATTGTATTTGTAATTATATAAATAGTAACTAACAGGGATTCCGTATCTTGTCCGGTAGAGAGTCCTCATGGCAACGCTTCCGCCACAACAGCAGCATTCATTCATGTCACTTGCTACTTGACATTGAAGACAATAGAAACAGAATGCTCCACATAGGCCTAGATAAAGACAAACAAATGAGGCTCACTCAATGTTCTCCCCTTCATTCATGCAGACAGTTAACTTTCACCACCACTTTTTGGAGAGATGTAGAAAGGGCTAGAAAATCGGAAGGAGAAAGTTAGGGATGTGCCAATGGGCCAGAGCTAGTCCAAAGGAGGGCAAGATCTTTGAAAGACTTTTGAAGGAATAGTGATGTCATATGATTGTGTAACCTGAATGGCAGCTTTGCCCCCCATAATGACTTAAGGCCATTTCTTCACTGCCAAAAATATTGTGTGTTTACAGTAGCATAACACACATGTTTCAGCTGTCTCGGTGGAGGCGAGGCATTATAGTTTTTACCATGATGTAACTAAGCGAGGTGAACCACAGGTGAGGGAGATTGTGTAGCTACATTGTTAAAAGCTACATGAGCACTTTGCCACCACTGGGATTTTACAGCAAGATAGCTAACCCATGTTAGTTATTCTGCTGTAAACACACTCCTTTTTTGGTCTGTGACCTTCAGCAGATCTGGATGAACTTAGCCTTAGGGCAGGAATACAAGTACTTGCTGTAGTAGAGAGGGTGCCTGGTGCAAATTCTGAGGCTTGAATCAGACTGTGAACCAAAGTCAGGCCATGTATTAGAGCAGATGCTTACAAGTTCACTGTCCAGTACATGAACTTGGCAAAGGTGTTACTAGTGCATTAGGTGCTAGATATTTACATAAATATATTCCAGCTACTACAGATACATCCCAATCGAGTACAGGATAATGAACAGGGATGTTTTGCCCAAGATATCAGGAACAAGGGGAAGTAACAAACAGAGGTCATGAAACACATAGGCTGGTATGTAAGTTGTTTATCCCAGTTTGTCTCTGTCTATAAATGGCAGGGTACCTCGTCTTAACCTTTTCTTTTGGCCAAGGGGACGGCAGAAATTCCCACTGCTGACTGAGCTACTCCTTGCCACTGGGCACTTGTGTTAGTGTATCTGTAGCTCCTATGGGATGCTAGTATTGTGCCTTGATGGCAATAAACCTGGCCGAGTGCCTTTGTCCCCAAACCAAGCCCGTGGTCTTTCTTTTTGAGTAACATCGAGGACTGCTGAATTAGCAGGCTGCACTGCGAATATTGATAACACTGGCGCTCCCAGGACAGAAGTACTGAGCAACCTGAACAACGTTATCCAGGCACTGACATTCCAGCCTTCTACACTTAGCAACACCTTGCTTTGTGTGTGAGTTGGTGATGTAGCCAGCTAGTCACTGGCTTTCAGAGCGGATATGGGAAATACAACTACAAGCCACTCCTATAAATAAATTAAAACAGACAAATTGGATTCTCCCAATTTAAAGTCAAACCCACTAAAAGACTGGAGATATAATATTAAGCCAAACATCAAGACACCTCAAACTAAAACAAAAATACAATATTTGACTATCCACTTACAGACTCCACAGTCACTGCAGCAATCCACCAACCCGGTCTGCCAGACATTACTTTGTGCAGTAGCCACAGAAAATTGGGGCTGTACAAAGACGACAGGTTGAGAATTCATTTTTAGTTTCACTAGTTGAGTTCAGAAGTTTAATTTCTGAAAGGAAAACAGTAAAAGGAATGGTTTGAAAAAGTCTGTTAGGGACTAGCTGTGTCACAAATAGTCAGGGTGTCTAATGTCATTGTGGTGATGTAATTAGAGGAATGTTACCCACATCTCTTTGTGAAATGGCATGTTTCTCACTTCATCGGAAGCAATGCTATCCATTGGATAACTGGATAGTTTTGGTGGACACATTAGGCCAAATTGTTGTCTCCAGAGATAGACCACGAATGAATTTGGCCCAGTTTTTTCTGTCCAGATTATGAATGTAAATTATGAATGTAAAATGTAAATGGGTGTAAATTTTAATCCAAAAAGCCCATCTCTCCCTAACATCACATTGGGGCATAGTTCATTCCTGATTCAAAGGAAAGGGTGCCACTAACTAATGGCCAACGTATCTTCCAGCAACACCTAACGGTTCCCTAGTCATCACCCAGGTGAGTCCTGGCCTACTCTGATCATCCGTTCCCTGTGTGATCCGAGACCATCACAACACAAATACTATGGAGGTTATTGCAGAAATGGAACTCTCACTCTTCCTGCTGTTTGCAAAGAGGCAGATTAGCCCCAAGAACCAGGATTTTCCTGCTGCAGCCAACAAAATTCTGAGATGTCATTTACTCAGGCAAACTTCTTTTGAGTTCAGTGGTGGTCTGACTAAACTCAGTAATTACTCTGGCACCAACAAACAGCTTTCAGACATTTTCAAACAGTGTACATTAGTACATATTGAAAATATAGCTGTCAAAGGCACCCATCAACTTAAAAAAATCATTAAAGTCTGAAAATGTTTCAGCTACTATTGTTATATGTAACATCTAAGGTTCTTATCAGTGAAAAATTAAAGAAAACATTTTTCTGATTTTTCAATTTGTTTACTTTGTACATTTAACTGCAGCCAGTTTTACTGTTTCCCCATACAGTCACTCACTCACTTTCCCTTGTTATTTTCTGAATTTTTCACTCCGCAACAGGGGAGAGAAGCACATAAGAATGACCATATGGGGTCAGACCAAAGGTCCGTCTAGTCCAGTATTCTGTCCTTCAACAGTGGCCAATGCCAGGCGCCCCAGAAGGAATGAACAGAACAGATAATCATCAAGTGATCCTTCCCCTGTTGCCCATTCCCAGCATCTGGCAAACAGACGTTAGGGACACCCATTCCTGCCCATCCTGGCTAATAGCTGTGAATTTATCTAGTTCTTTTCTTAACTCTGTTATAGTCTTGGCCTTCACAAAATCCTCTAGCAAAGAATTCTACAGGTTGACTGTACGTTGCATAAAGAAATATTCCTTTTGTTTTAAACCTGCTGCCTATTAATTTCATTTGGTGACCCCATAGTTCTTGTGCTATGAGAAGGCGTAAGTAACACTTCCTTATTTACTTTCTCCACACCAGTCACGATTTTATAGACCTCCATCATGTCCCCGCTTAGTCATCTCTTTTCCAAGCTGAAAAGTCCCAGTCTTATTAATCTCTCTTCATATGGAAGCTATTCCATACCCTAATAATTTTTGTTGCCCTTTTCTGAACCTTTTCCAATTCCAATATATCTTTTTTGAGACAGGGTGATCACATCTGCTCACAGTATTCCAGTGTAGATGTACCCTGAGGCTCCTGGTACTGATGTGATACAAATATATTAAATAACAACAGGATTGGGATGAAGGTACATTTATATTATTCTGTTTTCATTTTTTCCTTGTTCCATATGTGGCAGCAATCTTAGTTCTCCAAAGACAGGACTTTGCCATTACTTGCGCAACTATAATTTGCTTGGCAACACCCCTGGTCCCTTGGTAACATGATTCCTGGTGTTTGGACTCACATCAACATCTGGTGTCCTATGCACTAGGTGGAATTTCCTTCAGCTAAAGGGCTACCTTATTTACACAATGTTTTATAAAAGAAGTATCTTAATTATACCATAAAGAAAGATGTGATATGAGAACAGGGCGGTAAATTGTGATTGTGTTCAAGGTCCATTTTCGGTAAGCAGCAGCTTTATGACTGTGAAATCCTCATTTAGTCAGTCATCTTTTTATATGTTGTATGATTCACAGGTTTGGGGACATTGAAACATCAACAGAAACTCATTACTGATTGCCTCACTAATCTGCAAGTGCTAAAGGTTAAAAGCAAGCCTGTGTGTTTCTTGTTTCTAAAATAAATAGTTATCAAGCTGTAAAAATAAAACCTCACTTTCTTCTTGATAATTGAACAATAGGTCTTTGAAGAGCTAAGGGCCTCCAGACTGACTATGATTTTAATGACAGGTTTCAGAGTAGCAGCCGTGTTAGTCTGTATTCGCAAAAAGAAAAGGAGTACTTGTGGCACCTTAGAGACTAACAAATTTTTTAGAGCATAAGCTTTCGTGAGCTACAGCTCACTTCATCGGATGCATTCATCGGATGCATCCGATGAAGTGAGCTGGAGCTCACGAAAGCTTATGCTCTAATAAATTTGTTAGTCTCTAAGGTGCCACAAGTACTCCTTTTTTTTTTATGATTTTAATAACATTGCTTCCTTCTTGCAGATCAGAAACATGACAGACCACTTCCAGTGAAAACACTGTGGGCAAAATTCTGACCTGTTGTTCACATATTAAGTGATGTTAACGTGACTGCATGGGTAGAAAATAATAAAAGTAACAAACACACACCATAAACACAAAATCAGGCCTTCATTATGCTGACTCTTACAAGATGCGTATACTGCCCCATATACAGTTTCCATGTCACTTAAGCTACAGGTCCATTCACATGCCTTCGCCTCTCTTCACTAAGAGGTATTGCAAAGTTGGCACTCTGCCATCACTTATACTTTACACATCTCGGTTACCGAACAAGATTGCAAGTGAAGAGATCATTGCATCTTTCAAGAGGGCAGAAAATAGGCGAAGGAGGATAGAGCATGCTGAAAACAGCAAGTGACATATGCCTTCTCTTAAAACATGGATAATAATATCAAAGCACATAGGATAGAAAGAACCTTGAATCTTTCTGAAAAATGTTTCACAACCCCCATACCATTAGTAAGATGTATTTTGTCTCCATTGGTCATTTTGAAATATAGGCAGCCAAATTTAAACTGTAGCAAAGTTCATTTTTCAGTAAAATCAGCCTCCAACGGTCAGAAATATCGACTTTGATGCATTCATACAGTCTGAACAGTGGCAGGCAAAAAAACAAACAAAAATGACTTTCTGCTACCCACCCTGGGTGCATAATTTTGTCAAATACCCATTAGTAGGATTTACAGCATATTTCATTTTGCCTTAATTGGTTTGTTGAGCAGAAAACAAAACATTCTCATTTTTTACTAAATTCCCTTCCCAGAAATAGCCATCTAAGTAGCTGATAGCTCTTGAAAGTTTTAATATACTAAGCTTTGCCAAACTAAAAGAAATATGCACATACCAGTTGCAGAGCAGTCTTGAAGAGAGAGAGCATTCCCTTTTCCTGGTTGAACTTCAGCCAAGTCACTTGTATATATTCCATGCACTACGCAAATTGCCAATGTAAACTGATCATGTGGCTTTCAAAATTGCCATCATTGACTACTTGTAATCAAGCAGTTTGAGTACAGGATATTTTTTACGATATATTTACTATATAAAGAACAGTCAGTTGTTTTTCCATCATAAAATGATGTACATCAAATATGAAATAAATCTGTTACACAACACCAAGGATGAAATTTTAATCTTAAAAAATTAAAAGGCATAGTTGAAGTGGAAGACGGGCTGATTTAAGAGGAGATTTGAAGAAAATGGGGGAGGTCTGTGGCTCAGGAGTACGTTAGGTATACGAGTGGTGGGCCACTGTTTTCCGCATTTTGTCAGGTCTGTCATCTATTGCCTTGTATTATTTACCACAGTAAAGTATCTATGGTTACAGTGTGTGTAAAAGTGCTATACAAGAACAGGAAAATTAATTCTTCAGGGTCCCATCCATGTGATGGTAAAAGAAACAAACAAACAATGTAGTTGTTGCTTTGCAGGTACTGCTACAGAACATCACCGAGTATGTAATCCTCCTAATGCTTTTGTTAATGTTAGGTATTTACTATTTCTGAGGCCCTCCTGAAAAATTATTAGAAAGATGAGTAACTAGACATGGGTTAAACCTCATTTCTTGAGAGACAGGATTAGGGATGTAAATGTATCAGCAGGCTGGAACATTAGGTATGGAGTGAGTCATGCTGTAAAGGGATTGGATCCTACAAAGTGACCAAGCCGACCTGAAACATGCGATGCAATGTATAGTAAATGCAGCGTAATCACTAAATGTATATAAAGGAAGAGGTTTGGTGTGTAACTTTGGATGTGGGGTACACCCTATACCCACCCCCTATGAATGAGTCTGATCAACTCAGCGTAGCTTAGCTCTATGCCAAATAAAGGAAACTAACTGACCAGACTGCAGTTGAACTGAGTTCTTGGGGAACCGAGGGGAAGTAGTCTTGGGGAAACCCCAACAATCAGCAGTGACCAAAAGGCTCTGGGAGCAAGGATGAAAGAGTCAGGGGGCACAGGTTATGTGCTCATTCATCCTCCCAATTGAAGGTAAGGGGCCTAGGCAGGGAGACACGCATCCTGAAGATGAATGCATGGCTGTGCAGATAGCGTTGATGGGAGGGTGTCAGCTTTCTTGACCATGGGATGCTGTGCCAGGAAGGAGGACTGCTAGGAAAAGATGGAGTCCACCAAGGGCTGGCCCACAACATTTTGGCATCTGAGGCGGGGAGCTCAAATAACGCCCCCATGCCCTCTTGCTTGGGCCAAAACTTTGAAAGGCCTCAATTCTGCCTTCTTCCTGTTCTACTCCTCTCATGGTACTGCTCTGCTACCTACCCCAATAAAGGAGAACTAAGAACTTAAAATGCCTTGTTCAAAAATTCGAAGTAACATTTAAGTTTCAAATGCCTGAACAGCAAATGTAACTTTTCTTGTCTGCAAAGAAAACACTGGCATTTTTATCTGTTTGAATAATCAAAGTGGTGCTTTCCGTGCCTTCTTGGTTTCAAAGATTTGAACTGCTTCCTGAAGGTCCACAGTCTGAGCCAGCTCATGCTCTATTGAGATGGTTGCAAGGCCGACCAGCCTCTCCTGTGTTATTGTGGAGCATAGATCTGTTTTTATTAACTTCAACTTGGAGAAGCTGTGTTCTCCACTGGCAATTGTTACAGGAAGTGTTAGAAGTATGCGCGGAGCAACAAAAACATTTGGAAAGAGGATGGTCATCTTATTTGTGCACGTATATTCCAGAACAGCCTTTGGAGTTGATCCTGCTGAAATGTATCTCGAAAGGGCTTTCAGTTCATCACCTAGATCACTTGCATCAATATCGCACACATCATCATGTGTCAACACTGTCTCTAGTGCCTTGCGTTGCTGGTGTAGGTCTTCTTCAGGTATAGTGAGGAGTTTTGGAACACCATACAACATCCCAAATATACCACTGTGTTCCTTGAGCTGCATGAAATGTTCTTCAACTGACTGTATTGCACAATCTAGCACCTGGTTAAAGAATTCAACTTTGAATTGTTGTTTGGGGTCTCTTTTGGGATTATCCCCTGCCTTGTAATCAAAATGTCTTCTTCTTAGGTGACTCCTGTATTCTTGAATGGGTGGGAAAATAGCTTCAGTGTGAAGTTCCTCTGCCAACTTCTGTGCACTCTTCAGAACGTTTTGAAATCCCTCATGTGACCAGTAAGACTGTAGGTATGACTTTGCTTTGTCCAGTTGTTCCATTGCTCCAGATATATCAAGGTCAACACCTTGGAGTCTCTTGCTTACAACATTTATTTCAAACAGTATGTCATGCCACAACACTAAGCCACACAGAAATTGGAAGTTATATATGTTTCTGGTGATTCCATTTCCCTCTGCCACTGTTCTCCCACGAACAGTTCCTGTCATAGCATTATCCTCCATAATGGCAACTATGGCATCATCTATCTTCCCAATTTGGAGTTTGTTAGGCTTTATCGCCTCCACTCGACTTTCCCATCGTGTGGCACTCAGTGGTTTCAGTGTCAGAGAGGATGTTCCCAGATGTTGCTTCAAAATTTGCCATTGATGAGTTGATGCAGAGAAAAATACATAGATGCTTTGAATTACATGAAAAAATTCAGCAGCCTCAGTAGAAGCTGATGCTGCATCACTGATCACTAAGTTCAGTGAATGAGAACTACATGGGACAAAAAAACCTCGAGGGTTTAACTCTCGGATCCGTGTCTGCACTCCTCCGTTCTTTCCTCTCATGTTGGCACCATTATCGTAGCCCTAACCTCTCAGGTCAGCTATCGCAATTCCTGTATGTTCCAGCTTTTTAAGAAGCACATTTGTCATACCAGCTCCTGTAGTATCATCAATGTCAATAAATTCTAGAAAATGCTCTCTGACAGTCACCATTGTAGGGACATTTTCACTGGGTTCTGTTGTTGTTACAAAACGCACCCTTAAAGTGATTTGTTCCATATGGCTGATGTCAGGTATGCAGTCCAGAATAACAGACTAATATCTTGCTAACTTCAGATCTGCCACAATCTTCTGTTTGTTGTCAGTAACTGTATGATCTCATTTTGAATCATTTTTCCAAGGTAGTGGCGTGTGTACATTTCTTGGATGGTGACTCTTCTTAGATGCTCCTGGAGTACAGCATCAAACTCAGCCATCGGCTCCACAATTTTAAGGAAGTTTCCATTGTTTGGCACATACAGCTGATCTGAAGTGCCATGCTGTGCTAGGTTTTGGGTAGCAAACATTCTCACCATGGCAACAAGCCCTTTCAGAACGTTTTGCCAGTAATGAGGCTCTGATGCAATCTTCTCTTGATGCTGATCATCTGTTGTGGCCTTTAACCTTAGTCTCATCTCAAGCTCTTTCCACCTATGGAATGCTCTCTGATGATTTGCTGCCGTCTCATGGCTTGCCAGATTTCTAGCCAGATTTTTCCAGTCTTTTGTTCCTGTAGAACCCAATGTGACTGGAACATTAGACTGGAAGAGTTTGCAACAAAAACAGTATGCAGCATTCTGGGTTTTTGAGTACATAAACCATGGCCTCTCCATTTTGTCACCATTGGGGATTTCACACCAGTAATGCGTTGTATGAAAACTTCTATTTTCATTGTCTTTGGGGAACATGAAGTTTTTCACTTGCTGTGGCCCATGCAGTACAAGGAAGTCCCTCTGGCTATTGCTCAAGTGGGTCCACAGTCCTGGATCATCTAGACTTAAGGAACTAAACTCAGCAGCACTGTTTCTTGTGCCTCCACCACACTCTTCTCTGATCTACACTTTTCTTCAGGAATGTGCCTGGTTACAGCCATTTGAGATGGAGATATGGATGTGCAGTAGCTGCCAGGTCACCTGCACTCTGGCTAACTGGAAAATCAGGCATCTCCTCACCACTCACATCCTCACTGGGGCCATAAGGCTCACCGTGAACATTTGTGTCTATGTATCTCAGGAGAGCTCCTTCCTGCTTAGATAGAAAAGCTTCCTTTGCTTTCTTTCTTTTTCTGAATGCTGCCCCAGAGGGGCATTTTCTTCTTTCACTCATGACTGCTGTTCTGTGTCAGCTAGAGTGGTTCTCAACACTCAGTTGAAGGGGACAAATAAGCAGGCTGGTAGCAGGGCCTGAGTGAGGGAAGATATCAGCATCTTAAGGGCCTAACTGGCTCCTACTACTTCAGTGGACTGCATGTTCTCCTCAAGTGGGTCCAGGGAAGCAGCAGGAAACAGGAAGCTCCCTGAGAAGCTGGTGTTAATCAGTCCAGGCTTCTGGGGGTGCTAGAGAGGTACATAAGATGCTCCTCCTCCTCTCTATTCCTGCAGGTCCTGCTGCTTTCGGTTATTCCCTCTGTTGCTGCTAGCAGGCTGGCTCACAGGACAACTGAAACAGTTGCTGGTAAAAAGCACTTTATTTCCCTTCCCACAGCCATATATATACAGCACTTGTTTATTCCTTTTCTGTTGTTTATCACCCAATGTTCTCATCATTCTTATCTTTGGGTTCCATTATCTTGTGGTGGTAAAAACTCTCAGGTGCTGTTTATATCATTAGTCCTTAGTTCAGCCAAAGTTTAGTCCTCAGTCCAGCCAAAATCTTCTGGCCTTGTCCTTCAACTTGTTACCCACAGCCCCGCCTCTTGTACTGTTCTTTTCTATTACTTGGTACACATTTCTAAAACATCTGATACTCAGCATTTCCCACATCTCCCCCTTTTTGTTTAAAAGCATCTTGAATCATCCGTGACATTCCCCAACGCATACATTGAACTATATATGGACCACACAAACAAATTATACCAATACAGATACCAATTAATAAAAGAGTGTGCTATAATGATGTTATTCATATTTTGTTCTAATTTTGCAAGTAACTCATGAACAGAGTGAGAATGATCTGACAAATTAACACAACACATACCCTCAAAATCTTCACATCCGTGTCCATGTGCTAATAACAAAAATTCAATTGCAACACTATTGTATAAAACTGCATAGCAAATGCTATCTACATCGATTAATAACTCAGTTAATATTTCAAAAATTAGATTAAACTATTTAATACTCCAACACACTAATTTCTCTAAATTAAAAGCATTTTCCATAATAGCAACACCAGGGATGCTTAAGCAATAGAAAATCAATCGCAGCTCGATTATCTAAAATGGCATCTCTTAATTCCTGTTGTTCCATACTTAAAAGAGCAATTGCCTGTGATGTAGCATTAAGCGCTTTAACAGCAAAACAAGCTAAAGCATTCAAGGTTTGTACCGTATAATACGTTAAAAAGCCAGGAATGCCTGCAACAGCATTCAGCAAAGCCACATATTCTGAGTGACTATATAAGGTAACATCGGCGGAACACATATTTTGCAGGGCCGTGCTTCGCCGATTTCACTGCTGATTCTTTCCAGGCAACAAAAGGGTCATTCGGCTAAGACAGCACAAGGTATTATGACTTAGATTAGCAGGAATATAACTAAAGGTTCGTGCGCCGCAGGTAAAAAACCAACCAGACGGCAAAATAATATGTCCATAATTAAAAGAAACATTAACCGCATTAGTACAATTCAAAAGGGGGGCACTTACGGTTTGGCAGCCCATGGGTACTTTTGCGCGTGTGCAATTAACCACTCGCGCACACGTTACATTATCTGCCCCGGCTGGGTACGGGGTATGTAAAGATAGGGCCCCAGGGGGCAAGGAGTAATTGGCAGGGCCCCAATTTGCCATATTCGAATACTGTGAAGACAAATTGGCATAAGCTGCAAGCATGATGTGACTGCTAATTTCTTCGGGATGATGACATATGGGCACAAGACAAGTGCCCAGTAGTTCCCTGGCTGCCACAGAATCAGACAAACAAAAGTGTGTGACATTGGCTATCAATGCTAGACGTTCCCATAGGTTATACGTCATTCGCACACGTAGGGGTACAAGGAGTCCCCCCTGTAACCCAAGCAATAACACTATAACAATATCGATAACCCGCATCCTCATTCTGGAAATAAACAGGATATGGCCACAAGCACAACCTCCTCTGATGCTTCCCCTCCAAGCGCGGGATCTTCTTCTCCAGGCGCCGGGTTCAAGGGCGAGCGAGGTTGCTGTAGCCACGGCCGCACCCACTTAGCAGGTATCCACCGAGGACCTTCATCAAGGGAGACACAAGCATAACCCGTCCCCAGGTTAGCAATTGTGCTGGCCCCTTCCATTGTTGAGAGGCATAATCAAACCATTTCACCTTAGGTTTCTTCTGCTCATGTTCTATCCCAATACTTCCTAGATGTCTTTGCATTGGAACATGATTGTTATCAGCACTACTAGGTTGCAACCAATTAAGGACATATACCGCTTTAGCTAATCGCCCAGCTGGTGTCTGAACTACTGCATCCTGTCCAGTTTGTGCCTCCAACATTCCTTTCAAAGTACTATGAGATCGTTCAATAATGGCCTGGCCTGTCGAATTGCCTGGCACTCCTGTTTTGTGTGTTATCCCCCACATTTGCAAAAAGGTTGCGGTGCGCCTGGCCACATACCCAGCTCCATTATCTGTTTTTATCCATCGGGGCACCCCTAATGCAGCAAAACATGCCTGCCAATGTTTTATCACATCCCTGCTGCCTGTGGACGCGTGGGGTGTAGCCCAGATAACTCCAGAGAAAGTGTCTACTGACACATGGATGTATTTCTGCTTTCCGAATTGGTTACATTGGGTGACATCTGACTGCCATAATGTTAAAGCCTCTAGACATCGGGGATTAACCCCGGCGGGAAAGGTGGGTGTCAACCTATTACATTCTGAGCAAGAGGCTACAATACTTCGGGTTTGGAATATAGGTAGAGAGAATTGTCGCACTAGGGCTTTCGCTGATTGATGGAAAAATCCATGAGACAGGCGAGCTTGCTCAAACCGATTGGGTACTACCACGGATCCCACCAGTGCATCCGCCTGATCGTTGCCCGTGCTTAAGTATCCAGGCAGGCCAGTATGGCTCCTTATATGGCCTACAAAGTATGGATACTTTCTTTCATTGAGTCGATGCCAAAGGCGCAAGAGTATCTGTTGCAATGCTGGATTATGAACCTTTCCTAGCATAGTTCTCTCCAGCCTGTTTACTAACCCCACGGCATACTTAGAATCGCTCATCACATTGAGCGATTCTTGGTTCCAGTGATCAAATGCCAAAAGTATAGCTAGGAGTTCTAATATCTGTACCGACCCCTCACTAATAACCTTCTTATGGGCCCAAGTATGTCCATCCCACCAGACTACCCCTGCTTTCCCTGTTCGCCCCGCCGCATCGGTAAATACGGTTATTCCTGTCACTGGATTCTCCTGTCTCATAAGGTGTTTATCCAACTGCAATGGGGAAGAAAACAGGCGGTGGGGCGGGTAATGACAACTCAATTGTCCCTGATAATTTGCTAGGGCAACAGCAAACACAGTGTCATACCTCAACACATGTGTAATCATCGTTTTTGAAAATGGCAACAAAATCTGATGCGGATCAATTCCTGTCGTTACAGTTACTCTTTTCCACGCTTGCACTATTAACATGGCTATTGCTTCAATTCTGGAAGTTACTGTACGCACATTTTTACACGGTGGAAATATCCATTCCAAACCGACTAGGGGGTCTTTATCCCTTGTATCCCACTGAAATAATAGCGCTTCCAATACTGCATCTAGGCTAAAGACCGCTACCACGAAGGGTAAGTTTTCCCGATATCTCCCGGAATAACCCTCCCCCACCTTCTGTCCTATTCGTTGTAATGCTTGCTTCTGTAGTACCGACAGTTGTCGTTTATCTCCAGGGGCTCTCCCCCCTTCTAATAAGGGAAGAAGAGGAGTTATATCCTGATTTGTGATGCCACAAAGGGGGCGAAGCCATTGCAGTTCACCTAGCAGTTTCTGTGCATCATACAATGTGCGCACATGAGGAGAGATTTTCAACTGCTGGGGGCGTACGGTGCAGTCAGTGATCCGAAGTCCCAAATACAAAAAAGGGGCTTTAGTTTGAACCTTTTCTGGGGCCACAAACAGACCAGCTTCTGCTAACGTGGAGGTGATCTGTGTTATAACCATGGGTTCAAAAGCTACTGCTGCCGCAAATAAAAGATCATCCATGTAATGATATATTTTCCATTGGGGATATTTCACTCGGATTGGGCGTATTGCCCATGCAACGAAGAGCTGGCAGATGGTAGGGGAATTTTTCATTCCTTGGGGCAAAACCTTCCACTGATACCGTACGGAAGGTGCTTCACGATTTATCATCGGAATAGAGAAAGCAAAGCGCTCTCTGTCTCTCGGGTGTAATGGAATAGTAAAATAACAATCCTTCAGGTCAATGATTAGTAATGGCCACCCCGATGGGAGCATGGATGGGGCAGGTAAACCGGGCTGTAAAGCACCCATGTCGACCATAATAGCATTAATGGAATGCAGATCTTGGAGCAAACTCCATTTTCCTGATTTCTTTAGGATAGTGAATACAGGTGTATTCCATGGACTAACTGAGGGTTCTAGATGGTCAAGACGTACTTGCTCCTCTACTAGTTTTGTTAATGCGGCAAGTTTTTCTGTTGGCAGCGGCCACTGAGCAACCCAAATCGGCTCATCGGATTTCCATTCCAATGTCAGGGTTCGCCGCTCCTCAGTGGCCGCTACTAGAAAGGGGGGGAGCTGATCACCACCCCCCATTGACTCAAGCAATCCCTCCCCAACAGCCAAATAGTTGTATCGACAAGGTAAGGGCGGACTGACCCCTTCAATGCATTATCGGCAGCATCAATAATGTCAATAAAAAATTCACTTAGCATGGGCTCACGCTGTCCGCCAATGCCCTGAAGAGGTGTAGTTACCGGTCGAAGTGGCCATGTCACCGGCCAACCTTGCAGGGGCAACACCGTCACATCTGCCCCAGTATCGATAAGGACCTGATGCTCGAAAGAATCACCATCTGGGCCCTTAAATTGAACTAATCTAGTGGGACGATCTTGTCCCACTGACAAAACAAATGCCACTGTTAGTGGTGTGGGGTCTACCTGACTGGACGACATGAAGCCTCCAGTTCCTCTTATCTGGGATGACTTCACAGGAACATTCGCATGAAAGGGTATTAATTGTGCAATTTTGGTCCCGGCCATTATTGTAATAGGCGGGCATATAGATCGTACCATAATCCCAATGTTCCCTCTATAATCATCATCAATTAGCCCTGGAAGCACAAAAAGCCCCTGTAAGGAGGCGGATGATCTACCTATTAACAATGCACTTAACCCATGCCCCAACGGTCCAGATGCCACCGATGGAACGAGCGTCACCCTATCATTCTCTAGGGAGACGTCGGCGGCGGTGGCCAAATCAACTCCGGCACTGCCGGAAGTTGCCCCGCGGAGGCTGTCCAAGCAGCCGGCGTATTGTTTGTCCTCACGCCCTGCCGGATGGCGCTCCGCGAGGCGTTTCCCGACCCCGACAAAGGGGTTCCATCTTTTTTGAACCGGGAGTGACACTCAGTAGCTTTATGACCGAATTTTTCACATCGATTACATGTCCCGGGAAATGGGGAGGGAAGTGCATTGTTTTGTGGCTGACCTCTTTTCTTGGGGCAATCCCGTTTTAAATGACCCATCTTTCCACACTGATAACACGCCCCCCCTTTCCTCTACGCCAATTCGACTTGGAGGTATTCAAGGCTACCGCCAAAGCACGTGCATGAATCTTTGCCTTCTTCTCCTCCTCCACTAAAGGAGCACGAGTGCAGGCTTCAATCATGTCAACTAGGGAGGCCGATTTTGGTAAAGTCACCAAAATCTTCTTACACGTGGGGTTAGCATTTTGAAGGGCTAAATCTACCCCCAATGCCGATCTGGCGTCTGGTGTTAAATTAGGGGCCCTATCCAATGCCGTCCTTAGGCGGTCCAAAAAGAGGGCAAAAGATTCGCCCACTCCCTGCGTGACTGTTAAATAGGGAGGTGACGGGGCGCCCAAATCAGGGAGCTCTTTGAATGCCTCCAATGCTAGAAGCTGAGACTGTTGTAATATTTGGGGTACCAATTGCGCCTGTAGCTGAGGCTCTTCAAATCGCCCCTGTCTCAACAACATGTCTATAGTTGCTACATGGAGAGGGTCGTCCTGGGGTCTATCTAAATTAAGCACTGCCGCGTGCTCAGCCTTTTTTCTCCATGAATCCTTCCATAATAATCTCTGTGTAGGTGTTAACAACATATCTGCAAATTTCTGGGCGTCAAAGGGACACATCGCTTGCCCCGAGAATATCTGTTCTAATAACGCTTGTACATACGGATTTTTCAAGCCGTACGCCACAATAGCTTTCTGAGCCTCCCTCATCAATTTCCAGTCTAACGACACCCAAGATTTAACCCCCTCCCTTGATACCGATACCGGGAAAGTAGCCGGCATGGCATCCAAAAATTCCCCTTCAATTATAGCATCCTTTATCAATCCATGCCAGCTCTTAATTGGGTCAGGAGATCCCGCTCCTCCCCCACCATCCCTCAAAATCACCCCCGTTCTTCTCGCCCTAGTCCAGTTGAAGAACACGTAGGTGGCGGAGGTTTCACTTTTGGTAGAACCGGTTGCGTAGCGGGGGCATAAATTTTGCGATATTCTTCCTCTGCTGTCGGTCACAACTCTTCCTCGGGAGTGAGGTGCTCCGTACAACCATAATACCCACACAACCTACAAATATGGGGCAAATGTGAGGGGTCAGGTATGCCGTGCTCTTGAAGCTGTTGTAGCAGATGCGATCGTGACGATCTTTGCGGTCTGTTTTCATTTCTATCCAGCTCATCCATCATCTGTTGAGCTGCAATACCTTCCTTATATCACCACCGAATTATCTGGTCCTGCATCAAGTTATCAAACTCTCCAGTTTTAGGCAAGTCAATAATCCGAACGTGTCGGGGAGGGGCTGGTGGCACAACCACGGGCGGCAATCCTGACTCCCCTTGTAACGGGTTCTTTGGATTGCCCGATGACGATTCCCCCGACACCGGCTGATCCACGGCCATCGGTTCGCCCCGATCTGAGTTGTCATCCTCCAAGGGCAACGGTACCTCACTGGGGTCCAACGGCACCAAAGGAATCATAGGCGTTGTTTTACCAAAAAAGTCTTTCGCTCTTACCGTAAAGGCCCCTTTCGCTGATGATTCTAATGCCTCGCGTAATGCAATACGCGCCCCTGCCTGAGCCGCTGCGGTGGTAACGGCTCGATGAACAGTCCGCCAGATAGGGCTCAAGGCAGTAGCTTCTTTATTTCTGACCCCCACAGAGTCCCACAGGTCTTCCCCCAATGTTTTCTACACCGAGGAGTCAAACACATTCTTTGCATTAACCAGGAAACCCCGTCGCTTTCCCCACCGAAGCAATTTTTGCAGAGCTTCTGGGGAAAATTTTTCTCCCTGGTTATTAAGCAGATTGCTTAAGACCTTAAACACGGCCTGCTCATCTGCCGATGCTGCCGCTCCCATTATGAGAGATATTCCCCGCCGCTCACCTCTCAGTTGGACGTCCCGGTTCCTCATCCGAACGGAGGACACCGGCAGCGGCGGTCCCTGCTATTTCTTCCTCTGTCCGTGGTACCAAATTCACAGAATTCTATCACGTCGGGGTCACCATTTGTTGCTGCTAGCAGGCTGGCTCACAGGACAACTGAAATAGTTGCTGGTAAAAAGCACTTTATTTCCCTTCCCACAGCCATATATATACAGCACTTGTTTATTCCTTTTCTGTTGTTTATCACCCAATGTTCTCATCATTCTTATCTTTGGGTTCCATTATCTTGTGGTGGTAAAAACTCTCAGGTGCTGCTTATATCATTAGTCCTTAGTTCAGCCAAAGTTTAGTCCTCAGTCCAGCCAAAATCTTCTGGCCTTGTCCTTCAACTTGTTACCCGCAGCCCCGTCTCTTGTACTGTTCTTTTCCATTACTTGGTACACATTTCTAAAACATCTGATACTCAGCATTTCCCACATCCCTCTCCCCTTTTCTCCTGCCTGCCTGTTATGTCTCTTGTGCCCTCCTTCCTCCAGCACAGCCTTCCACCATCTCTGCATCTAGAGCAGAAAGAATACATGTGCACCAGCAGCAGACACCATTTTCTACATTCTGGGTCCTAGTGGCGCCCTCCCCCCCACAGTCTGGCAACTGAGGTGGCCGCCTCAGTTTGCCGCATGGTAAGGCCAGCCCTGAGTCTACCTGACCAAGAAAGGGAAGTGCATCTTTGCTCACTGACTTGCCAACCTAGCGAGGAGAGCTTTAAACTAGGTTCAAAGGGGGCGGGTGACAAAAGCCCCCAGGTAACCATAAAAAAAAAAGTGACCTTAACAGAAGGCTACATGTTGGGGAGGGGATATGGCAAATTACAATAGGGTCATAGGAGCAACACGAGGGAAATCAGTGCAAGAATCTGCTTAATATCTTAGATGTTGATACATAAATGCAAGGAGTATGGGGAATAAACGGGAAGAACTGAACGTATGAGTACAAAACTAAATTATGAGTTAACTGGTGTCACAGAGTCTTCACAGGATAAGTCTTGTGACTGGAATATCGGTATAGAGGGGCATAGTTTGTTCAGGAAGGCCAGGCAGAATAGAAAAGGAGGAGTTGTTGCATTATACATCAAGAATAGATGCACTTGTTCTGAGGTCCAGAAGGAGTTGAGAGGCAGACCAGTTGAAAGTCTCTGGGTAAAGATAAAAGGAATTAAAATATATGGGGACATCTGGGTAGGAGTCTACTATAAACCACAAAGTCAAGAAGAGGAATTGGATGAGTCAGTTCTAGAACAAACAAATACCTTAACCACCAGACCAGATAGTAATGGGGGACTTTAACTACCCAGACATCTGTTGGGAAAGTAATATGGCAAAACATGAAATTTCCAAAAAGTTCTTGAAATGTTTTGGGGACAACTTTTTATTTCTGAAAAAGGAAGAAGAAACCAACAGAAGAGACATTTTAGACTTCATTCTGACCAATAGGGAGGAATTAGAAGCGACTCTGAAGGTGGAAGGCAATTTGAGTAAAAGTGATCATGGAATGATGATTTCACTATTCTAAGTAAAGGAAGGAGTGAGAGCAGCAGAATAAGGACAATGGACATCAGAAAAGCAGACTTTAACAAATTTGAAGAACTTGGTCCCATGGGAAAAAGTTGTTCAGGAAAGCGGGCAGTTTCTCAAGGAGACAATGTTAAAAGGCACAACTGCAAACTATCCCGATGAGAAGAAAAGACAAGAAAGATAGTAAAAGGCAAATATGGCTCCATCATGAGCTCTTTAATGATCTGAAAATCAAAAAGGAATCCTACAAAAAGTGGAAATGCGCAAACTTCTAAGGAGGCGTACAAAGGAATAACAAAGCATGCAGGAACAAGATCAGAAAGGCTACCGCACAAAATGAATTACACCTAGCAAGGGATATAAAAGGCAATAGGAAGAGCTTTTATAAGTATATTAGGAGCAAAAGAAAGACGAAGGGAAGTATAGGTCTGCTGCTTGGCAGAGGAAAGCTAACAACGTAGGAGAGGTGTTTAATGCCTATTTTGCTTCAGTCTTCACTAAAAAGATTAACGGTGACCAGATACTCAACACCATATTAATGACAAGGGGGAATGGCTGCAAGGCAAAGTAGGGAAAGAAGAGGTTAAAAATATTTAGACAAGTTAGATGTACTCAAATGGGCAGGGCCTGATGAAAGTCATCCTAGGATACTTAAAGAACTATCTGAAGCAATCTCAGAAGTGCTACCAATCATCCTGGAGAACTCATTGAGGATGGGTGAGGTTCTAGAGGACTGAAGAAGGGAAGACTATGTATCTATCTTCAAAAAAGGGAACAAAAGAAGAGCTGGGGAATTATAGACCAGTCAGTCTAACTTTGATACCTGGAAAGATACTGAACTAATTATTAAACAATCACTTTGTAAGCACCCAGAGGATAATAGGGTTTTAAGGACTAGCCAGCACAGATTTGTCAAGAACAAATCATGTCAAACCAACCTAATTTCCTTCTTTGACTGTGTTTCTGGCCTAGTGGAGGTGGGGAGCTGTAGATGTGATATATCTTGATTTTAGCTAAGCTTTTGACACGGCTCCACATAACATTCTCACAAGCAAATGAGGAAAAAGCAGTCTAGATGAAATTACTATAAGGTGGGTGCACTTTCAGGAGTCTGATTTGTCCTGTGTAGCCCCAAGTTTCACCTTACTTAAAAACTACTTGCTTACAAAATCAGACATAAAAATACAGAAGAGTCACAACACACTATTATTGAAAAATTGCATACTTTATCATTTTTACCATATAATCATATAATAAAATAAATCAATTGGAATATAAATGTAAATATTGTACTTACATTTCAGTATATAGTATATAGAGCAGTATAAACAAGCCACTGTCTAATGATTAGTGCTTTTTTGTAGCCTGTTGTAAAACTAGGTAAATATCTGGATGTGTTGATGCATCTCCTGGAAGACCTCTGCTTTCCTCTAGGGGTATGCATACTCCTGGTTGAGAGCCACTGTAGTAGGGTCCTGGATCCGATACTATTCAGTGATCAAGACAATGGAATGGAGCACACATTTATAAGATTTACAGATGGCACCAAGCTGGGAGGAGAGGATTATAATTGAAAATGACTAACAAACTGGAGAATTGGTCTGAAATCAACAAGATGAAAATCGATAAAGGTAAGTGCAAAGTACTTCACTTAGGAAGGAAAAACCAAATGCACAACTACAAAATAGAGAATAACTGGCTAGGTGGTAGTGCTGCTGAAAAGGATCTAGGGGTCTGTGGCGGGGTAGTCACCCCATCATGCCTCAAAGGGCTTAAAACAGCCCTAAGAGAGGGCTGTAGCCAGAGGAAAGCTAGGCTGATAGGGGGAGGTAGCCACAGCTGGCCCTTTTAGAGGGCTGTTAGCCAGAAGCTGAGACAAACACTCTCTCTAGCTACATGGAGAGAGGAGGACCTGGCTGCCGGGGAAGCTGAGGAGGGTACCTAAGGCAGAGCCGTGCTGGGGAAGGGGAGAGGGAGCTGGGGAGCTCTAGCCCAGCAGAGCTCCAGGCTGCAGGTTGAGGCAAAGGCCCACAAAAGGGTCCTAAGGCTGCAGAGGAGCAGCCCAGACCTAGACAGAGGCAGCTGGTCTGACCCCGCCCTTACCGATGATGAGCCGTACAGACTGCAGTCTGCCCCAGGGAGCGGGGGTCAGATGATGACTGACAGTAGCCACTGAGGCAAGGGAAGGATAGGGGGTTAGGGGTTCCCCGGGGAGGGGAGACCCAGATTGGGGGTTTCAGGTAGAACTTTGATCTAGAAGGGCATCTGGGTCCAGGAGGGACACGGGGGGCCAGTGGCAGGTGAGACACCTGTCTGAAGAGGGCGCTCCAGACTGGAAAGAGCTAATTCCCTGGATGACCGACAGGAGGCGCCACACCGGTACGTCGTTGCCCTGTCACAGGGTCATAGTGGATCACAAATAAAATACTGTATTTGCAAGAGCTTCAAAATGAACACAGGACAAAGGTCCATTCCTACCTATGACTTCTAGGTTACGTGGCTTCATGAATGTACGTGAGCCCACATGGCAGCCTTTACCTCAGGTGCTTGCAGGTCTGGTTCCACTCTGTAACATCCAAGCAGGCACTCTCTGGACATGCTGATTTGTGAACCTCAATGAGTGCTTTTCTCCAGTGGATTGGTGGATGGACCCAGACAATGTCCATGCCTGAGTTCTCTTCTCCAATCCAGAACCAACAACAGTGACTCTTGTCATGGATGCCACCACCATGAGTGCTCTTTGAAGACCGAAATACTGAACCTCATATTTCAGAAATGGGGGACACCTACCATACATCTTTTTGGTCAAAGGGTCTTCTCTATACCTTTACTCCAATTCTCTTAATCCCAAGGTTGATCAGAAAGCTAAAACAGGACCAGGCAACATTAATACTGATAGTCCCAGCTTGGCCAAGATTCTGTTGGTATACAGATTTCCAAGACCTCTTGGTACATCCTCCAATAACCAGGCCATTGATCAAGGGATTATTGTCCCAGAATCAGGGACACATTCTACATCCCAATCTATAGAATCTTCATAGAATTATAGACGTATAGGACTGGAAGGGACCTCAAGAAGCCATCAAGTCCAGCTCTCTACACTGAGGCAGGACAAAGTAGACAGAGACAATCCCTGAGAGGTTTTTGTCCAACCTGTTCTTAAAAACCTCCAATGATGAGGATTCCAGAGCCTCCTTTGGAAGCCTGTTCCAGAGCTTAAGTACCTTTATAGTTAGAAAGTTTTTCCTAATATCTTACCTAAATCTTCCTTGCTGAACATTAAACCCATTATTTGTTGTCCTACCTTCAGTGGACATGGTGAACAATTGATTACAGCCCTCTTTATAACTGCCCTTAACGTATGTGAAGATTGTCCCCCCTCAGTCTTCTTTTCTCAAGATAAAACATGCATATTTTTTTTAACATTCTGTAGCCTTGCGTGTAGTTATGGGTCACTTTAACTAATTACCACCTTAAGGCAAGGGTCTACACGACAGTCACTCCTCACTTAAAGTTGTCCCCAGTTAATGTTGTTTCGTTGTTACGTTGCTGATCAATTAGGGAACATGCTTGTTTAAAGTTGTGCACTGCTCCCTTATAACACTGTTTGGCAGCCGCCTGCTTTGTCCACTGCTTGCAGGAAGAGCAGCCCGTTGCAGCTAGCTGGTGGGGGCTTGGAACCTGGAATCAGGGTAGACCAACAGCCCCCCATCAGCTCCCCGCTCCCCTATATTTCCTGTGCAGCAGCTGCCCAGCAGGCTATCAATTGCCAGTTCAGCTGTCCCTCCACCCACTGCTATGTGCTGTCCCTCCTGCCCTCTGCCTTGGAGCTGTTCCTAGGAGCCTCCTGCTTGCTGTGCAGGGGGGAGAGTGGGGCTAATGTCAGAGTGTCCCCCTGATCCTGCACCCCACTTACCCCATCTCCATGGTGCAGGGGACACACAACAGGGCTCAGGACGGAGGGAGCTTCCTGGCGGCAGCAGCAGCTGCTGTCTCAACTTGCTGATTTACTTAAAAAGGCAATGCACATCTCTTTCTCTCTCACACAGTGTGTGTCTCTGTTTCTGTCTACCATGCTGTCTCCCCTCCCTCCATTTGTGCTGCCTTGTAGAGTGTGAGGCTACATTAACAACAATGTGTTAACCCTTGAGGGCTCAGCTGAGTGCTAGTTCATCATGCTTCCATTGACGTGCACAGGCTGAAATTGTGGAAAAGTAGCATCACTTGCCCCATAACCTCACCATCCACAGCCTCAGAAACAACTCTGACACCATAATCAAAAAGGCTGACAAAGGGGGTGCTGTCATCATCATGAATAAGTTGGAATATGAACAAGAGGCTGCTAGGCAGCTCTCTAACTCCACATTCTACAAGCCATTACCCTCTGAGGGTTACCAAAAGAAACTAGCATAATGACAGGTTTCAGAGTAGCAGCCGTGTTAGTCTGTATTCGCAAAAAGAAAAGGAGTACCCGTGGCACCTTAGAGACTAACAAATTTATTAGAGCATAAGCTTTCGTGAGCTACAGCTCACTTCATCGGATGCATTTGGTGGAAAAAGCAGAGGAGAGATTTATATACACACACACAGAGAACATGAAACAATGGAAACCCATTGTTTCATGTTCTCTGTGTGTGTGTATATAAATCTCTCCTCTGCTTTTTCCACCAAATGCATCCGATGAAGTGAGCTGTAGCTCACGAAAGCTTATGCTCTAATAAATTTGTTAGTCTCTAAGGTGCCACGGGTACTCCTTTTCTTTTTGCAAAAGAAACTACATAATCTGCTCAAGAAACTCCCTGAAAAAGCTCAGGAACAAATCCGCACAGACACACCGCTAGAACCCTAACCAGGGGTATTCTATCTGCTACCCAAGATCCATAAACCTGGAAATCCTGAATGCCCCATCATCTCAGGCATTGGCATCCTGACAGCAGGATTGACTGGCTATGTAGACTCCCTCCTCAGGCCCTACACTCCCAGCACTCCCAGCTATCTTCGAGACACCACTGACTTCTTGAGGAAACTACAATCCATTGGTGATCTTCCAGAAAATACCCTCCTGGCCACTATGGATGTAGAAGCCCTCTACATCAACATTCCACACACAGATGGATTACAAGCTGCCAGGAACAGTATCCCTGATAATGTCACGGCAAACCTGGTGGCTGAACTTTGTGACTTTGTCCTCACCCACAACTATTTCACATTTGGGGACAATATATACCTTCAAGTCAGTGGCACTGCTATGGGTACCCACATGGTCCCACAGTACGCTAACGTTTTTATGGCTGACTTAGAACAACGCTTCCTTAGCTCTCGTCCCCTAACGCCCCTACTCTACTTGTGCTACATTGGTGACATCTTCATCATCTGGACCCATGGAAAAGAAGCCCTTGAGGAATTCCACCAGGATTTCAACAATTTCCATCCCACCATCAACCTCAGCCTAGACCAATCCACACAAGCGGTCCATTTCCTGGACACAACTGTGCCTGGAAACCTACTGACCACCATACTTACCTACATGCCTCCAGCTTCCATCCAGGACACACCACAAGATCCTTTGTCTACAGCCAAGTTCTAAGATACAACTGCATTTGCTCCAATCCCTCAGACAGAGACAAACACCTACAAGATCTTTATCAAGCATTCTTAAAATTACAGTACCGACCTGCTGAAGTGAAAAAACTGATTGACAGAGCCAGAGGAGTACCCAGAAGTCACCTACTACAGGACAGACCCAACAAAGAAAATAACAGAATGCCACTAGCCATCACCTTCAGCCCCCAACTAAAACCTCTCCAGCTCATCATCAAAGATTTACAGCCTATCCTGAAAAATGATCCCTCACTTTCACAGATCTTGGGAGACAGAACAGTCCTCGCTTACAGACAGCCTCCCAACCTGAAGCAAATACTCTCCAGCAGCCACACACCACACAGCAAAAACACTAACCCAGGAACCTATCCTTGAAACAAAGCCCGATGCCAACTCTGTCCACATATTTATTCAAGTGACACCATCATAGGACCTAATCACATTAGCCACACCATCAGGGGCTCGTTCACCTGCACATCTACCAATATGATATATGCCATCACGTGCCAGTAATGCCCCTCTGCCATGTACATTGGCCAAACCGGACAGTCTCTATGCAAAAGAATATATGGACACAAATCTGACATCAGGAATCATAACATTCAAAAACTGGTAGGAGAACACTTCAACCTCTCTGGTCACTCAGTAAAAGATTGAAGGGTGGCAATTTTGCAAAAGAAAAGATTCAAAAACAGATTCCAAGGAGAAACTGCTGAGCTTGAATTAATATGCAAACTAGATACCATTAACTTGGGTTTGAATAGAGACTGGGAGTGGCTGGGTCATTACACATATTGAATCTATTTCCTTAAGTTAAGTATCCTCACATCTTCTTGTCAATTGTCTAAATGGGCCATTTTGATTATCACTACAAAAGTTTTTTTCTCCTGATGATAATAGCTCATCTTAACTAATTAGCCTCTCACAGTTTGTATGGTAACTTTCAGCTTATCTCTGTGTGTGTGTGTGTGTGTGTGTGTAATTTCTTACTATATGTTCCATTCTGTGCATCCGATGAAGTGAGCTGTAGCTCACGAAAGCTTATGCTCTAATAAAATTGTTAGTCTCTAAGGGGCCACAAGTACTCCTGTTCATTTAGCAGTAAGGCATTCCCTGGGAAATATCCCACCCTCTGACTTCACCACCTCAACCAAGCTTCACAATCATCATAGCTATGTACTGTATTAAATTGTTTGTTTAAAACTTATACTGTGTGTATATACACCTCTATCCCGATATAATGCGGTCCGATATAACGCGAATTCAGATATAACGTGGAAAAGCAGCGCTCCGGGGAGCGGGGCTGCTTTACCTCATTATATCCAAATTCGTGTTACTGCAAGTGGTTCCTCTGCACCCGCCCGTACTTGCTGAGGCCTCCCTGCCCCAGCTCACCTCCGCTCTGCCTCCACCTGCTCCCCTGAGCGCGCCGCCACCGCTCAGCTTCTCCCTCCCTTCCGTCCCTCCCTTCTTTCCAGGCTTCTTGCGCCAAAACAGCTGATTGACGTGGTAAACCTGGAAGGGGGAGGGGAGAAGCGGAGCGGCGGCGCACTCAGGGGAGGAGGTGGAGGCAGAGCGGAGGTGAGCTGGGGCGGGGAGTGGTTCCTCTCCCTTCCCCGATAATAACATGGTCTCACCTATAAGACGGTAAGATTTTTCGGCTCCCAAGGACCACGTTATATCAGGGTAGAGGGCTGTGTGTACACACACACACACACACACACACACACACACACACACACACACACACAGAGTGTGTATGTATATATATAATATAGTCTTGTCTTGTGAAAAAAAATTCCCTCGAACCTAATCCCCCCCATTTACATTAATTCTGATGGGGAAATTGGATTCTCTTAATATCGTTTCGCTTAAAGTCACATTTTTCAGGAACATAACTACAACGTTAAGAGAGGAGTTACTGTATTGGCAATGGCCAGAAACCTGTCCTGAGATCAGGACTGCTCCCATCAATCCCAATTGATCTTTTGAACTGGACTAAAGTAGACATTTCTGCATTTATTCTGAGTACCAGATGAATGAACAGTGACTGGATTCAAAGAATGCTGTGCTTTACTTACTCCTTTGACTGGCCTCGGACCACCCAGTCATCCAGACACGGAAAGACCTGGATACTCTAATAGTGGAGAAGAGAAGCTACCACTACATACATTTGGTAAAAACTCTCAGTGCCAGTGAAGTGCCAAAGAGGAGTACCCTGCATTGGCAGTGAGAGTCTGACCATTAATCTCAGATACTTCCTGTGGCCACATGGAAATCAGCATCCTGTGAATCAAGGGCAGAGAACCAGTCTCCGAAGTCCAAGGAGAGCATAATGGAAGAAAATGAAAGCATCCTGAACTTTAGCTTCCTGGTTAATTTCGTTAGCTTTCTCAAGTCCTGCATGGGTGTTAGCCAACCCTCTTCCCCTCTTGTGAAAGAAGGTAGAATTAGCAGAAATAAAGTCCTTTGCCTGCATATTGTGGAGATACTTTCTCTATGGCTCCCAAATTCCTGCGGCAGTGCAATTTTCCAGAAAAGGCTCCAGAGGCAATCCTGGCAATTACAAGGTGGTAAGCCTAACTTTCGTAGCAGGCAAATTGGTTGAAACTATAGCAAAGAATAGAATTAGACACATAGAACACAATATATTGGGGAAGAGTCAACAGGACTTTTTTAAAGGGAACTCACCAATATATTAGAATTCTTTTGGGGGGGGTCAACGAACATGCGGACAAGAGTGATCCACTGGATATAGCGTACTTGGACTTTCAGAAAGCCTTTGGCAAGGTCCCTCACCAAAGGCTATTAAACAAAGTAAGCAGTCATGGGATAAGAGGGAAGGTCCTCTTATAGATAGAAAACAAAGGGTAGGAATAAATGGTCAGTTTTTGTAATGGAGAGAGGTAAATAGCAGGGCCCCCACGGATCTGTACTGTAATCAGTGCTATTCAACATATTCATAAAGGATCTGGGAAAAGGGGTAAACAGTGAGGTGGCAGAGTCTGTAGATGATACAAAATTACTCAAGATAACTAAGTCCAAAGCAGACCACAAAGAGTTACAAAGGGATCTCACAAAACTGGGTGACTGGGCAACAAAATGGCAGATGAAATTCAAAACGTTGATAAATGCAAAGTAATGCACATTGGAAAATGTAATTCCAATCACACATGCAAAAAGATGTCATCTAAATTAGCTATTACCATTCAAGAAAGATCTTGGAGTCATCGTGGATAGTTCTCTCTCTCTGCTCAATATGCAGTGGCAGTCAAAAAAGCCAACAAAATGTTAGGAACATTCTGTTCTGGAAGGGATGGTAAGGGATAATAAGACAGAAAATATCATAATGCCACTTGTATATTTACAGTACACCCACACCTGGAATACTAGGTGCAGTTCAGATCACTCCATCTCAGAAAAGATACATTACATGTATATAAAATATACATACACATAATATATAAAAAGCTAGATTAGCTATATCTGATTTATTGCATACAGATTTTTACAAATCTCTTGTTTTATGATCTTGCTAGATCTCAGTCTTTATTTTCCTAGCTGCTGCTACATAACATGGATCTAAAAACATCAGCTTCCTACCTCCCAAATCCATTCTCTGATCAGTACAGTGCAGCTTTTGGTCACATACAGTTAAGGCTAGAATTTATAAAATGGTTTTCTGTAAATTAAATGATAAGAGTAGAGCCTTCAAGTCAAATTTGTGTAGTCTTGAGATTAGATTGCTTATTCAGAATCCATGAAGAATATGAAAGGTTTCGGATGCCAGGCATGCCTTATCTTTATGTACATTCTTGCCATTCAGTAAGAAAGAAATGCATTAAAAAAAATCAAAATGAAAAAAAGTTAGAAAATATTCCTCTTACCAAATAAACTGTATCCATCTTTTGAAGCCCAATCACATACTTGGTACAATCTATGCTGTCTGGTCCAAAACTGACAAAAATAAAAATAAAAAGTTTGTTAATTAGTATGTGCTTTTACTGTTGCAGCCTTTCTCCCTCTCTGGCTGATAGCTATCACCTATTTGTAGTACAATAGTGCTCAGAGGCTCTAAGGTCAGAGCTCTATGTGCTAGGCACTGCATGTACAAACATAGTAAGAAGCAGTCCCTACCCTGAAGGGCTAAAAAATAATGAGGCAAAAGATAGGAGAGTAGCAGTATCCCCATTTCTCAGTTGGCAAGAACTGAGGCACAGATTAACTCTCTTTTCTAAGGTCATACATGAAACCTGTAGCAGAGTCAGAAAATGAACTCCAATCTAGTACAGTACCTTAACCACAAGACCATCCCTGCTTGGATGTCTTAGAAGGGAATTGGAGAGACTGAAGACTTCTTCTAGGTTGTCTAGTTTGAAGAGTTATCTATATTAAGTCAGTTTCTTATTGCTAGTTCTCTTCTATAAGGACTAATAGTGCTGTAAGGAAACCATATATGGTTAAATGCTCTGCACATATACAATTTTACCAAAGTATTTTTCTTACTCACAGTGCAAGCAAAAAGCTATTGAAAACTCTTAACAATGAAGTGTCATTTTATTCCATCTCGATCTTGATACTCCAGTATCTTGGCCAGAGCTGTTATTAAACACAACTTGTTATCTGCAAGCAAACTATACAACAATATTACCTTTGAAGAGTTTGGAGCACTATTAGAGAGAGATCCCTGCAGCCATTATTTGTTTCCTGTGTGATAATTTTTGAATGGGAAAAACAAATTCCATTGGCAAACAGTGATATTAACAAATATTTTTGACTATAACTTGAAGCAGTTCAGTTTTTCATGTTTCAGTGCTTGAGCAAGAGTGTTGATACAGTGTATTTAATTGGCACTGTCGGGCAATTATTTAATACAGTAGAACCTCAGAGTTACGAACACCTTAGGCATGGAAGTTGTTCGTAACTCTGAAATGTTTGTAATACTGAGCAAAACATCATGGTTGGTCTTTCAAATGTTTACAAATGAATATTGACTTAATACAGCCTTGAAAACTTTACTATGCAGAAGAAAAATGCTGCTTTCCCTTTATTCTTTTAGTAGTTTACTTTTAACACAGTCCTGTACTGTATTTGCTTTTTTGCCTTTTTTTTTTTTTTAATCTTTGCTGCTGCCTGATTGTGTACTTCCAGTTCCCAATGAGATGTGTGGTTGACTGGTCAGTTCAGAACTCTGGTGTTCGTAACTCACTCGGAGGTTCTAGTACATCAATTGTTTCATACTATAGCACAGTTTTTAAAGACTAGAGGTCCCTATTCAGGGTTCTGTGCTGCAAGTAAGGTGTCTGTAGGAGACTGAAAGACTATCACAAGGTCAACATGTTCAAAAGGCAAAACGTTGAGCCCATTTTGAGGGGTGGGGAGGGAGGGAAAGTACTTATCTTCACTCAGCAGCAACAAGAAGAAGTGGATTACGCAGTAGCATCAACTGATGCCAAAGGGAGTCCATCTGGTTATCTTTGACCAAGTGCTTTGGTGGCAATGATGCAGATTCTTAAACAATAAATTGGGGGGGGAGGTGAGTAAGGATTGGGGATACTTTAACAGCTTCATAAATATATTGAAAACAAAATGAATATAATTTTTCAGATCTGTCTCTCTAATTCCTGATTTATGGACAGACCACATAGCTTCTCAGATAATAACTGAGGGTCACATGAAAGGATTTATTGATCCAATTGATGGAACGGTGCATTTAGAAAATAAGGTTGTCCCTCATTTTTTCATAGTGCAATTCAAAATTAATTGGTTGAGCTGTTCTCTACAACATGAACAAATTATATTTTAAAATGAGGATCTACTACTGGGGAGCGTTAAGGAACCAGCAGGCTTGGTGACCTCAAAGCAACTCTTAAGGACGTATCAACAGGATACTGAAATGGCAAATAAGGCCATTCCTAGGGTTGCCAGGTGTCCGTTTTTTGTTAGAAGTCCAGTCATCAGCCCAGCAGGGACCCAGAGCTAAGGCAGGCTCCCTGCCTGCCCTAGGTCTGTGTGGCTCCTGGAAGTGGCCGCCAGGTCCTCGTGGCCCCCTAGGTGCACGGGCTGCCAAGGAGGCTCCACACGTTGCCCCTGTCCCAGTGCCAGCTCTGCAGTTCCCATTGGCCAGGAATGAAGACCAATGGGAGCTGTGGGGGGCGGAGCCATCCATGCACCTAGGGGCTGCAGAGACCTGGTGGGTGCTTCCTAGGAGCCATGATAAAGTGCCGTCGGGACCCCACAGCCCGAAACCCCTCCTGCACCCCAAACCCCTGCCCCAGCCTGTAGCCCCTCCCAAACCCAAACTCCCTCCTGGAGCCTGCACCCCCCCAACACCTCAACCCCCCGGCCCTGAGTCCCCTCCTTCACCTGAAACCCCTCATCCCAGCCCCATCCCAGAGCCAACACCCCCAGCCAGAGCCCATACCCCCTCCTGCACTCCAAACCCCTCAGCCCCAGCCTAGAGCCCCCTTCTACACCCCAAACCCTGCCCCAGCCAAATGAAAGTGAGTGATGGAGGGGAAAAGGGTGGGGCCTCAGAGAAGGGTCAGGGTCTTGAGAAATGGGCACTGCAGGAATGATTGGTTTTGTGCCGTTAGAAAGTTGGCAACCCTAGCCATTCCTTGTACATAGTTATCAAAGCCATGTTAAGTAGACTTGAATCTTTAACATGTTTGCCTGTATTGTTAGAGAATTAAGAATAAATATTAAGTGAATTTGTCTGTGTTTACACGTATCTTGTTAGAAGTTTAACAGTGTGATCTAATTAACCTGTAGATGGTAAAATTCTGTTCCTGTCTTATAATGCTTCATTACTGAATTCTACTGAGATGGGGCTTGTTGTCCTCATTTCTCTTTGAAATTTGTAATGCCACCTAGTGAACTACCCGTGCACTGTTTTAGTAATTTGAATGGTTATTGTTCAATGTATTGTCTGAGAAAGGACCCATTGAATGGAGATCAAATGGTCAGCTCACTTTCATTACAAAGCCCACGTGGTGGAATTACCTGTCACACCTCACCTGCTTCATCTATAAAGGAAGCTTCGGGCCTGATCCTTTTCATCTCAGATATGCTTAAACTTTGATAGGGAAGGTCTAAAGCCACAAGACTGAGGTCTCCAGATTTACTCTGGATTTACCCCGGAATTCTCATGGAAGAATGTAAACAAACTCTGCACCTGGACTATCTATTAGACCTTTTAAATTGATTCCAGAAAGAAGGATTATACACACATTTGTATGTATATTGAGCTTTTAACTCTTTTTTTCTTTTATTAATAAATCTTAGATTTAATTAATAAGGATTGGCTGTAAGCGTGTATTTGGGTGAGATCTGAAATATTCATTGATCTGATAGGCAATGGGTCTGGTCCTTTGGGATTAATAGAAATATAAGTATGGTGAATAAGGTTTTCAATAACCTCTCACTGGATTGCCTAAAGGGGACTGTATTTGTCTTCTGGTTAACCAGTGTGGTATTAGAGGAGTTGTTTTGTTACCGGCTTGGGGAATCTAATTATAGAATAAATCACCAAACTTGGGGATTGTCTGTCCCAGTTCTTGCAGTCTGCCCTGCGCTGGCATTCTCAGCGTGGCCCAATGGGACACCACAGTCACAACTACATAAACCAAATAATGATTTGATTAATCAGACACTTGTCAGAATACTCGGCATGGTATCACTGCTTTGCTGTTTTGAAAGTTGTGGTTTAAAAGTACAGGAAGAAGTAAAACCTGCTAACAAGATAGATTTTTGCTGCACATCTTGTTTACTAAACTGCTTTGTGGTCTTGTCACTTTCCACTGGTTGTTGTGAAAATCTTCCATGTTCCTACAAGTTGTAATTATTCCAATAAAAAAAAAAAAAAAGAATGAGCCAGTTACATTCAATCCTATGATGCCTTTGTTTAAACGATCACTTGTAGTACTTCACTTGCTAGCAGTTTGAGTTTCAGTGTATGAAAACTGCAGTATAATTCTAATCTTCCAAGTTTCCTGTATTGGATTTACAGTTTAGACATCTACTACATCCTGGAAGAAAAACACCATTGTCTGATGATTCAATGAACAGAAAAATAAGTTAACGATCAGCATTTATTCCGTCTTGTGTTCTTATAGGATGGCAGCAGAAATAGTGATGAGAGAATACAATAGACCTAGAGTATACGAGCACTAGTACGATATTAAGAACAGGAGAATACTCTTTTCAAGACAGCTTAGTACATACAGTGGTACTTGAGAAGCAATAGTGAAAGTTAACACACATACATGCAAAGACAAAATTGAGGATGTTTCTTTCCTTTGCTGACTTTTTTCAGATAAGTTGTGCTTTGCAACAATCAAATTAAAATGCATACAGCACTTTCTTGAAGTGTAAGTACAGCAGGCGGTGGGAAGACTCTTGTATATAGAGGCTCTACGACACACAATCAAGAAGTACAGGAACACCTGAAATAGCGGAGAAAGGAGTTTCACTCAAAGCTGAGATTCATAATACCATTGGTTTTGTTAACACACTCTCCTGAAATTTACTTAAGTCTTACGCTGCTTGATTGCTTATCATTGCTTGTAGTGCAGACCTGTATATTTTAATGAATCTGCCTCAAATCAAGGAGGCTAGAGAGTTATGAGGACAGGAATTGGCTCTGAGTATTAATGGAAAAAAGGATAAACCAAACAGAAGAGCTAAGCCTTTTCCTTTTGTTTTCCACTATGTCTCTGAAATTCAGACCTCCTTCATGTGTTTTCTTTTTCCAGTAAAAGGTGAACAAGTGTTTGCCTACAGTTTGGAAGCACTTTTTAAAAGCTCCCAGCATTGATTAATTCCTTTCACTGAAATCAAGGGGAGTTTTTCCACTGACACTCATGAGAGAAGATTTAGCTCAGCACTGGGTGCTTTTGAAAATGCCACCCAGGAACTACACTTTCTCCATAATCGACACGATTTAGCTTTGTGCAAACACAAGAGCCACACTCATATAAAGTTCTGCTGCATGGTAATATCCCACAAAGATACATCAAAAGCGTAATCCTGAACAAGTCAGTAAAGTCCTAGCAAACAAATCCCTTTTACAGGTGTGAGACTACATGGTAGAGATGACAGAATGGCTATTCACCCCACCTATTGCAATGCAACTGCAAGGGCACTGCTAGAGCAGGTCTAGCTGTCTAATTCTTGGAAGGGAGACTAGGGGATATGGCAGTTGCTTTCCTCCGCAGCTCACTCAACAGTAGAGCCATGTTGGTTCCCTGTAGCAAACACCCACTGGCCCCATTCCTGTTTGCATTTGACATACTCTGTTTCTTTTGCCAGAGCCAGCCTTGTGGGTGGGTGATGTGGGTGACTGCCCAGGACACCATGGTCAGGGGGGTGGTGTGGTCAAGAGGCAAGTAGCGGGGCAGGCCTGGGGTGAGAGATCATGGAAGGGAGCGGAGCAGCTTATTGAGCACATGCCAAACATTCCATCTTCCTGGATGCACTATGTTCCAGAGGCCATGCTGATTGACAAGCTCATTGTCCAATCAGTGCTCATCCACACCCTAAAGTGGTAAAATGTGCACTTCTAGTGGCTGATCCAGGGGTGAAGGTTGGGGGGAGGCAGCAGGGGCCAGGAGAGATGGGGATAGGGTGGGGGGCCCAAAGGTGATGCGGGGGTAGGGAGCCGGGGAGCAGAGGAGATGGGTGTGGCACCCAGAAAGGCAGTGGGGGCTAGTGGCACCATAATACAAGATTCCCCAGGATGCCATTTCACCTGAGGCCAGCCTTGCCCTTCACAATTCTGTTCCACTGCAGAATTTCAAGTGCCACCTAATGTGGAATGCCCACCTGCTACCTGTGGTTTACCAACAGGGCTCTCCCCCACTAACAGATGGTCCTTGCTGCTTTCTGGGCTTGCATTCCCTGTCAGGCACTTTGCCCATACTCATGATGATACTTTTCCTTTTTCCGGCCAGCAGCCATCACTCTCCATCTGCTCAGGTTTGAAGACAGTGCCACCACCAGCAGCAGCACAGAAGTAAGGGTTGCAGTACTACAAACCCCCTACAATAATCTTGGGACACCCCCCCCGCCAACTCCTTCTTTGGATCAGGCCAACACAGTTAAATTTCAGATTTAAATAGCTGAAATCATAAAATTTGCGATTTTTAAAATCCTATGACTGAAATTGTCCAAAATGGACCATGAATTTGGTAGAGCCCTACTTACTGCTGTGGTTCTCTATCACAGAGTCAAGTAAAAGGCCTATCTGCTGCTTCCCTAAATGAATATTACAGATGGCCAACTTAGGCCCAAGACAACTTCAGTTAGTAACATAAAGGGTAGGTAAAGAAGGATCTCCCTTCTGTATTAGATACAAATCTGTTCATTGATTGCATTTTCCATCACCCCTACCATTTGACCTAGAACTAATTGATACATCACATCAGAGAAGCTTCTTGATTTATCAAACACTTACAAATATGTATTAAGTAAGTGACAAACCTTATTAGAATATCCTTAATTTTTTCCTTTTGTTAATATCTCTCTTTATTTGACAAACAGAACACACAGGACCACCACAGGATAATGCAGAAATCAGAGCAGATGGATCCCTGTTGAAACAGAAAAAATATTAAAGTCTGTCAACTTAAGATGTACATCTAGCTTTTCATTGACTTTATCATATTGAATGGATTTAAACTCAGACTAGAATATAGGCATTCAGTGCTGCCTTTGACTGGGATGATAGGGCCATTATGGGGAAAGGGGAACGGGGAGATACATTTTAGTTAAACTTCTTTTATCAAAGGATTTTTATCCCAGATTCATAGAAATTAAAAGATACCAAACTCTATTTGGTTATTTAGTCCATAGCCCTGCTTTTTACACCAGTAAGCCCCTTCCTTTCCACACACCCTCCCCGCAACAAAAAAGTATGTCCAATTACTTGCTGTAGGAGGCAGAGAGACTGTGTGCTGGTAGCAGGTTACCTCTTGAGAGGGCTGGTTTAGGCATCAAAGACTTTATTTACACAAATTAGGAAGCAGAGTTATCTAATGGGTGGGGTTTACCCAATAACAACCATGCTTTAGCAGATGGAAACCAGACTGAGACTAGAGATTGGAAGCTCTGCTAGATCAAGTCTGCCTACCTGTGCAGGATTGTTCCTTATAGAGTAACCTCTGGGGTTCTGTCCAGTTTCCATTTTAAATGTTTCCAGTGGGGGAATTTTTCAACGGATAAACAGTTTTTTGCATTTAGGGTTAGGATATATTTTCTGATATTCAGCTAAACTATTTCTTTTCTTAACTTCATCCTTTTGCAGGTCCTCACACCACTCCTTAACACACTGCTCCATACCTTTCAGGTCTTTGCAGTTATAGCCCTCCCCCCACTGACTGTCAAAAACTATACAAATTTAGCTCTGAATTTTCCTTATGGTCAATGCCTCCATGCTCCAAATTAGTTTCACTGCTCTTCTCTAATTTCCTTCCAATTCACCTGCATCCTTCAGGTATTGAAGATCTAGCAAGGAAAAAAATATGTTCTAGACAGAGAAACTATTGCCTTCCTGTTCTGACATAGCTCCAACTTTTTAAAAGATCTTAGCTCCTAAGTGAAGTGACCAGTTTTTGAAGCTACTGTTGAGCCCTTTGGAAAATCATTTAGGTGCCTAAATAGAAGCTGAGGTTTGGTTTGTTTGTTTTTAATTAGCCTATAATATTTCTGTATAGATCCCTCCAAACCTCCTTGGTTTTGTGTTATTATTGCTCTATTGCAATTGTAATCATATATGTAATTTCTTGACCAGTATCACCCTGAAGTATTTCAGTGACATTCCTTTCCATGTCTTTCCACCCACTGAACATATACACATTTGCAATTTTTTTTCCCTAGGGACATTAGGCTGAATCTCATTTTATAATTTCATGGCCGTATTTCTAACCTTCCTCAGTCCCTTCATATTATTCCTCTCGTGTTCATAACACATCCCAGTTCAGTGTGATCTATTCATTTAATTTGCATATATTATCTAATCTTGTTTTTTTCATTTCTTAGGCTTTTCTCTTATTTGTGCTTTGGTATAGAAGGAGTTAACTCCAGAAACTACAATATGGTAGCTTGAAAAAACACATACACAACAACCTTGTTGATTGAACCACATTTTTAGAATTCTGTCTACATTCTGCAACACCTTTTCAGCTAATCAGAAGAACATTTGGCTAAGCAATTCATGCTGAGGGAGTAAGAGCCAAGTTTTAGATAAGGAGTTTGGTCTAAATGGCGGTTGATTATCCGGTTAGTATTATGTACAATGTCTGCAGTAGAAATTATCCAATATACATTTAATTTAGATGGATATTTAAATGTAATCAATGCCTCATCAGAGGGGGTTCTCTATCTCAGGTACGTAACAAATCTCTGCTTTAAAGAGGCATCAATTAATAATGGATAATTGCACTTCTACTTTTCATGAAATTATCTCAAAGTCCTTTACGACAGTACCAAAGGAATGATCCATTTTTACAGATGGGGAGAACAAAGGAAAGAAGAGCTAAGGGACTTGTGCAAGGTTACACAGTGAGTCTGTGGCAGTTGCAAGTAGAACCTAAGTCTTCAGATGACCAGTCCTCTGCTAATTTCTAGACCACAGTGCCCTCAAATCATAAAGGGAAGACTCCTAGCAGCTGTGTTCAGAAGGGGAGGAATCACATTGGGTGGAAGCTGGCTAATGAAAATGTAGTCAACTGATCTGCTTAAATCAATGACATGTCGCTTTAAGGACTGTTCTTTGAGCATGAGCAAAACAAATTATTATTAAATAGTAACTAACAGAGATTCCGTATCTTGTCCGGTAGAGAGTCCTCATGGCAACGCTTCCGCCACAACAGCAGCATTCATTCATGTCACTTGCTACTTGACACTGAAGACAATAGAAACAGAATGCTCCACATAGGCCTAGATAAAGACAAACAAATGAGGCTCAGTCAATATTCTCCCCTTCATTCATGCAGACAGTTAACTTTCACCACCACTTTTAGGAGAGATGTAGAAATGGCTAGAAAATCGGAAGAAGAAAGTTAGGGACGTGCCAATGGATCAGAGCTAGTGCGAAGGAGGGCAAGGTCATTGAAAGACCTTTATAGTGATGTCATGTGAGGCTTTAATAGGCAACTCTTCTCTCCCTCCCCCTCATAATGAATGAAGGCCATTTTTCACTGCCAAAAAAGGTGTGTTTTTATAGTAAATTAGCACACACACACTTTAGTTGTCTCACTGTAAAATTCTAGTGGAGGCGAGACATCATGGTAAAAACTACAATGCAACTAAGCGAGGTGAACTGCAGGTGATGTAGCTAGAGTTGAGCTTGTGTAGGTACACCACTAAAAGCTACATGAGCCCTTTGCCTCCACTAAGATTTTACAGCAAGAAGGTTAACCCATGTTAGTTATCCGGCTGTAAACACACTCTTTTCTGGACCCGTGACCCTCAGCAGATCTGGATGAACTTTCTTTATGTGGGACTGGAGTACAAGTAGTTGCTTTGTGTGAGAACGAGTGGGTGATGTAGCCATCTAGTGACTAGCTCTCAGAGTGGATACAGGAAATACAACTACAAGCCACTCCTTTAAATCAATATAAAATAGACAAATGGGATTCCTCCATCCTTCGTTTAAAGTCAGACCCAGTAAAAGACTGGAGATATAATATTAAGCCAAACAGCAAGACACCTGAAGCCAAAACAAAAATACAATATTTGACTATCCACTTACAGATTCCACAGTCACTGCAGCAATCCATCAACCCGGTCTGCCACAAGGTACTTGGTGCATTAGCCACAGTAAGTTGGGGCTGTACAACGATGACTTGGGGAGAGGTCATGTCTAGTTTCACCAGCTGAGTTCAGAAGTTTACATTCTGAAAGGAGAACAAGAAAAGGAACGGTTTTGCAAGTTGATTAGGAATGTTACTCACATTTCTTTGTGAAATGGCACCATGTTTCTCACTTCATTGGAAGAAATGCTGTCCATATGATAACTGGATAATTTTGGTGGACACAGGAGGCCAAATTGTTGTCAATGGAGTTGGACCAGGGATGAATTTAGCCCATTTTCTTAAGTCCAGCTTATGAGAGGGTGTAAATTTTCATTCAAAAGCACATTATTTCTCCCTAACATCACATTGGGGCATAGTTCATTCCTGATTCAAAGGAAAGAGTGCCACTAATGGGATAGCAACAACATATCTTCCAGCAGCACCTAATGGTTCCTTGGCCCTCTCCCAGGTGAATTCTAACCTACTCTGAGCCTACTTAGCTTGTGTGATCTGAGAACATCACAACACAACAAACTATGGATGTTATCGTAGAAATGGAAATCTCTCTGTTGCTGCTGTTCTCCAAGAGAACACCCTGAGACCAGAGAGTAGCCCCCAAATCAGGATTTTCCTGCTGCAGCTAATCCTCAGCCCAATTCTGAGATTTCACTCAGTCCTTCCCTCAGAAAAACTTCCTTTGACTTCGCTAATGATTTACCAAAGTCAAGAATTATTCTGACAGCAGTAAACAGCTTGTCAGACATTTTCAGAGAACAACGGGCAAGATTCATGAGGGGGACTTTGGTGCTGCAACACTCATTGTTGCAATACTTAATGTTCAGGCATCCTGCTGCCTCAGGTAATTCACAATCCAGGCACCCAGATCCTATACAGTGCAGAGGGAAATGTAGGTGCCTAGAAAAGTAATTCACAAAAGCCAGCATACTAATTTTTAAAATTTTATGGCACAAACCTTCACTGGAAACATTAAACAATAAATAAATAAACATAAAATTAATTTTCCTCATTTGAAGAAGGATTTGTGGAGTTAGTATATTTTAAAATAAAGTCATTAAATGATTGTACAAAATCTTAAAGACAGAAATAAAGTGTGTGTATGTATTTCATGCCTTTCTCTCATTTTTAGGGGAGAATATTTTTATGCAGCTAGTCCCAGATCCTCAAATGTATCTAGGCGCCTAACTCCTGCCGAGTTCAGGAATAAAGAACAATCTTTAATAATTTATGCACAGTGAATGACTTCACCAGGAGAGAGCAACCTGCCTGAGAATACCCCATAACCCAGTGTTTAGGGTACTCTCCTGGAAAGAGGAAGGTTCAAATCCCTGTTCCACATAAGGAACGGTGTGAGGAATTGAACCCAGGTCTCCCATATGTTGGCTAAGTTTTCTAACCCAGTGGTTCTGAACCTTTCCAGACCACTATCCCCCTTTCAGGATCCTGATTTGTCTTGTGTACCCCCTGTTTCACCTCACTTAAAAACTATCAGGGGGTAGCCGTGTTAGTCTGGATCTGTAAAAGTGGCAAAGAGTCCTGTGGCACCTTATAGGCTAACAGATGTGTTGGAGCATAAGCTTTTATGGGTGAATACATTATCCACTTAAGGACTGACTTCAATGCAACTTAAGCAAGTGTTTAAAGTTAAGCATAGGCTTAGGGCCAGATTTTAAATGTATTTTGGCACTTAAAGATATAGATAGGCGCCTAATGCCCAACTCCCATTGATGTCATTGGCAATTATGTACTTGGCACTTTTGAAAATCCCACTGAGCATCTTCAGGTGCCTAAACACCTTTAAAATCTGACCTTAAGTGCTTCTTTGAATCAGCGCCTATCAGTCTTTATTCATAGGGAAAGGAAACTAATAATGATCCATATGGGCTGTTTAAACTAAAGAACTCTATAGTGACCCCTTGCTTTTATTTCCAGATAAGCCATTATCAATTATTATAATGTCTCCTTTCTTTGATAATGAAAGAACGATTTCAGTAAATCAATAATGACAGGTTTCAGAGTAGCAGCCGTGTTAGTCTGTATTCGCAAAAAGAAAAGGAGTACTTGTGGCACCTTAGAGACTAACAAATTTGGGGACAATGTATACCTTCAAATCAGCAGCACTGCGATGGGTACCCGCATGGCCCCACAGTATGCCAACATTTTTATGGCTGACTTAGAACGCTTCCTCAGCTCTCGTCCCCTAATGCCCCTACTCTACTTGCGTTACATTGATGACATCTTCATCATCTGGACCCATGGAAAAGAAGCCCTTGAGGAATTCCACCAGGATTTCAACAATTTCCATCCCACCATCAACCTCAGCCTGGACCAGTCCACACAAGAGATCCACTTCCTGGACAGTACGGTGCTAATACGCGATGGTCACATAAACACCACCCTATATCGGAAACCTACTGACCGCTATTCCTACCTACATGCCTCTAGCTTTCATCCAGATCATACCACACGATCCCTTGTCTACAGCCAAGCTCTACGATATAACCGCATTTGCTCCAACCCCTCAGACAGAGACAAACACCTACAAGATCTCTATCATGCATTCCTACAACTACAATACCCACCTGCTGAAGTGAAGAAACAGATTGACAGAGCCAGAAGAGTACCCAGAAGTCACCTACTACAGGACAGGCCCAACAAAGAAAATAACAGAACGCCACTAGCCATCACCTTCAGCCCACAACTAAAACCTCTCCAACGCATCATCAAGGATCTACAACCTATCCTGAAGGACTACCCATCACTCTCACAGATCTTGGGAGACAGGCCAGTCCTTGCTTACAGACAGCCCCCCAATCTGAAGCAAATACTCACCAGCAACCACATACCACACAACAGAACCACTAACCCAGGAACCTATCCTTGCAACAAAGCCCGTTGCCAACTCTGCCCACATATCTATTCAGGGGACACCATCATAGGGCCTAATCACATCAGCAACACTATCAGAGGCTGTTCACCTGCGCATCTACCAATGTGATATATGCCATCATGTGCCAGCAATGCCCCTCTGCCATGCACATTGGCAAACTGGACAGTCTCTATGTAAAAGAAAAATGGACACAAATCAGACGTCAAGAATTATAACATTCAAAAACCAGTTGGAGAACACTTCAATCTCTCTGGTCACTCGATTACCACCTAAGTGTGGCTATCCTTCAACAAAAAAGCTTCAAAAACAGACTCCAACGAGAGACTGCTGAATTGGAATTAATTTGCAAACTGGATACAATTAACTGAGGCTTAAATAGAGACTGGGAATGAATGAGTCATTACACAAAGTATAACTATTTCCCCATGTTATTTCTCCCCCCCACCCCACCCCACTCCACCCCCCACTGTTCCTCAGATGTTCTTGTTAACTGCTAGAAATAGCCTACCTTGCTTGTCACCATGAAAGGTTTTCCTCCCTCCCCCCCTGCTGCTGGTGATGGCTCATCTTAAGTGATCACTCTCCTTACAGTAAAAAGAAAAGGAGTACTTGTGGCACCTTAGAGACTAACAAATTGATTAGAGCATAAGCTTTCGTGAGCTACAGCTCACTTCATCGGATGCATTTGGTGGAAAAAACAGAGGGGAGATTGATATACACACACAGAGAACATGAAACAATGGGTTTATCATACACACTGTAAGGAGAGGGATCACTTAAGATGAGCCATCACCAGCAGCAGGCGGGGAGGGAGGAAAACCTTTCATGGTGACAAGCAAGGTAGGCTATTTCCAGCAGTTAACAAGAACATCTGAGGTCTGATAAAACCCATTGTTTCATGTTCTTTGTGTGTGTATATAAATCTCCCCTCTGTATTTTCCACCAAATGCATCCGATGAAGTGAGCTGTAGCTCACGAAAGCTTATGCTCAAATAAATTTGTTAGTCTCTAAGGTGCCACAAGTACTCCTTTTCTTTTTTAGTAAATCAATAATAAGTCAACTCAACATTCATTGGTGTCAAAAAAAATAGTGTCCAAAATCTTGACACATTGGGAGAGTTATTGTGAGACTAGGACAGATTGGACTGCGCATCTGCATTTTGCAAGCGACACTTTTGCACACTTAACACGGGACACTCCCAACTGTGGAATCTTCCATAATAGAGATTTGTATTTTTGGTTTTCTGTGCTCCCTACCAAAACTCCACTAAAAAATGAAAGAAAAAACCTCAAATTATTTGATTTATTGGCTATTAATTATCTTATCTTAAATTATAGTTGGATATAAAAGAAGGAGGACATGGATACTATCTATTAATATATATTAGCTATATGTAACTTCTGATAAAGTGGGTGTTCACCCATGAAAGCTTATGCTCTGTCTGTTAGTCCGTAAGGTGCCGCAGGACTCTTTGCCACTTAAAAACTACTTGTTTACAAAATCAGACACAAAAAATGCAAAAGTGTCAGTGCACTATGACTGAAACATGGCTGATTTTTTTCATTTTTACCATATCATTATAAAATAAGTCAATGTGTGTATAAATATTGTACTTGCATTTCAGTGCGATACTTCAGTCTGTCTTTCACTTGTGAGCCTTGTCTGAAGCCCAAGGTCCCAGGCAGCAGAGCTGAAGCATGTAACTTAGCTTCACACGGCCCCCTGTGTCATGGAACCCCGGGCAATTGCCCTGCTTGCCACCCCTTTATGCTGGCCCTCCACTTGCAACCCCCCTAAACCTGTCCCTTGAAACCCCTCCTGGCGGTGCAACCCCCAGGTTGAGAAACACGAATCTAGATGATTTGAGTACTCATTGGAAGACCTCTCAGTACCCCCAGGGGCGCACATACTTCTGGTTGAGAGCCACTGCTCTAACCAATGGGCTAAAAGTTCCTGAGGGGGCACCACCAACTCCATTTCTTATCAGAAATGGGTTAGGCACCTAATTCCAAGAGATGGTTCATGGGTGTGAATCCAGAACAAATGGAACTGTCTCTGTCTAGCCTGGACTTAAGCCCCACTCTTCAAAGAGGTCTAAGAGCCTAGGCCACCCCACTCTTCTCAGTATTTCCCATTACCTAGATTAGGCAGCTCCCCACTCAGCATTCTGGCTTTCGTAGATCCCATTCTTAGGTGCCTAACACTCCCTATGTATTGTATAGGGAGCCTAGCATCTAATGCAGGGCAGTGGATTCCACTGGGTGGCTAGGTGCCTAAAGGTAAGTCATTGCAAGGGTCAATGTTGCAATGCCTGAATCCCTTTAGTACATTTCTAAAAAAAGTCATTAAATAACTATCAAATGTATTAACAATGGAGGAATAAAGACGAGTTATCTATGTCTTATCCTACATTTCCCTCATTTTTAGAAGGAAATATGCTTGCTATGCAGTTAATACACTTCTAAAGTCTGTTAAACAAATGTACAAAGTATTAATGACAGAGGAATAAAGGAGAAATGTTATTAGATTTCTATAGTAATCATGCATTTCCTCATTTTTAGAGAAAATTAGGTTTTATGCAGGTAGTACATTTCTAAATAAAGGCTATTAAAGAACTGCACAAAGGCTGCTAAGTATTAGTGATAAAGAGAGAAAATATAACCTTAAATTAGTTATATTTTGCAAGGAAGGTGCTGGTGTATAGCCAGCTTTCAGGGATCTCTAAGAAAGTTTTTTAAAAGCGCAGAAAGTAAAAAAGAGCAGAGCGAAGAGAAAAGAGTCTCACCATGATGTGTCTTCACACCAGTCAAGTGGCAAAAACCTCTCTTCTAGGAGCTTAAGATAAAGTAGGCCACATCACCTGAACCAATCAGAAGGTTTTCTTTGACTATGTGACCTTTTGCAGACTCATATCTCACATATTAAATTACAGCATGTTTTCCTTATCCAATCTGAAGGTTTTTGTAACCCCATGGTCTTTTATGGAATTATTCATTGTCACATGTTAGAACGTAAATTAAAGATAAAACCAACAAGTAAACCAAAATTTATTATAATTTCTCTTATTGTATTATTTAAAAAGTAACCTATGTACGTAGCTTGGTTTTATGAATATAGAAAAATAGGGCCCTATACACATCCCAGGAGTGCAGTTCCTCTCACCTTGGTTATAATGAGGCTTTGGAAAAAACAGGTGCAAATGAACAGCTTGGTTCAAATGAAATTACTTTTGACATAAATTTGGGATATGGCTTCAAAAAGACTATTCTTGTGAAAAATTGCAAATGGAGGTTCCGCCAATAGTGCTTGCATCTCAGACACTATCCCGGCTGATATAAAAGCTTTAAAAAATGCAGGCTTTGTAGAACAGTGCAATGTGGAACAAATTGCCATAGGATCAAAAGGAAGACTCAGTAGGTAGGATAAAACAAAGTTTAGATTCCAGAATGGAACCAGATCTCTGATAGGAGAGTTGTAGCTCATAGGGCTAGTTTTATTATATTCACTGCCTGGCCTTCATTGCATTCTGATTTTATTATATTTAGCAGTAAAGCAAGGAACCTACAGGCCTGTATCCAGGGCCGGATTAATCTTTTGTGGGCCCTGGTACCTGAACTGTGGCCCTGCCCCCTGCTTTGCCTGCACTCCACCCCCACTCATCCTCTTCCCCCCAAGGCCCCATCCACACTCCGCCTTGATGCTCTGCCCCTGCTTGGCCTCGTTGCCCCGAGGCCCCGCCCAACGCTCGCATGGGGGGAGGGTGCAGAGAGGAGTTAGGAGGGGGCAAAGAGGAGTGAGTGGCAGGCAGAACCTCAGGGGGAAGAGGCTGAGCGAGAGTGAGGCCTCGGGGCAGAGCATGGGTGAAGTGGGGAGTAGGGCCTTGAGGCAGGTGCCAGGGCCCCTTCTCAGTGTGGGCCCAGCACCACAGCACCATTGTAAACCTGGTACTGTCTGTAACCTGTAAGACATTAATTTCATCAGTTAGCATAGTTAGCATAAGGCTTGAGCCCTTTGAACAGAAACTTTAAACAAACAAACAGCCCAGTGGAAAACCTCAAGGGTTGGGGAGTTAAAAAAAGAGTGTTCAAGAGTAAATTCTAACAGGAACATGAGTCCAACCACAAGAGTGTCATGGCAATGAATTTTACGTACATAAGCGGTGCATAGGTTACATCCGCAGAGCCTTAACCACAAGAAGGCCATGGCAGAACAGTGGCATATATGATAATAGATTGAGATCATTGATATACTAACCTATAGGACAGGTATTCTCAAACTGGGGATCATGACCCTTCAGGGGGGTCATGAGGTTATCACATGGGGGGGTTATGAGTACATGCACGAAAGAGACAGCAACTGCTACAAGTAGAACCCATCCAAATTCACGGTTCATTTTGGTCAGTTTCAGAGTGGTAGCTGTGTTAGTCTGTATCAGCAAAAACAACAAGGAGTCCTTGTGGCACCTTAGAGACTAACAAATTTATTTGGGCCTAAGCTTTTGTGGACTAGAACGCACTTCATCGGATTTATCTGATATCAAGTCTCACAGTGTTGAGCCATAAAAGTGATACGTCTTGACAGGTACTCAGCAACAATACAAAATCCTTAGAGGAGACCCAAGCCAAAAACCGGCTCTCATCACCACGTAGATGAAACTTTATTCTTCTTCTGCAGCAGCCTTGATGTCCTGACAGTTGGTTCGGGAGTAGGGTGACCAGATAGCAAGTATGAAAAATCGGGACAGAGTGTGGCTGGTAATAGGCACCTATATAAGAAAAAGCCCCAAATATCAGGACTGTCCTTATAAAATCAGGACATCTGGTCACCCTGTTCAGGAGGCACCAGGCTAATTAAATGCAGATGCACAAGCTCCAGTGTTTGTATTATGTGAAGGAAGCTAAGAAAACAGATTTTGGTGTAAAGCTCCAAGTGGTGAACTCTAACTCTGTAGTAACTATGGTCTGGAGCCAATGGCAGCAACCCACTGCAAGGACACCTTTTGTACACTGGTATCATCTTCAAAGCAGTATGATCTTGTCCCCAGATGGCAGTACACAGAACCTGAGGAAGATTAATAATTAAAACATGGACAGTATTGAGTTTAATGCATGAACTGATATATAACTGACACTATAACACTAGAAAACAATATATATCTAAAAGGGGCATATGTTAAGGGCATACCAGGTATAAGTACAGCCCTTAGCTAGGAGCTAGTGGATGTAACCATGTCACCTTTAGTAACTTGGGAAAAGGTCTGTCCTCTAATCAATAGCTCCAGAGTAGCCACATCTATACCAGGAGTAGCAATGGTTACAGTATGGCATAAATTAGTCCTGCATTCAGTATATACATATAACACCATCCTATAATGTTAGAATTGGGAAACATCTCACATTTAATCAAGGATTAGCAGTAGCTAAATTGTATTGGTAAACACTGTTTTTAAAATATGGAACAGGAAAAGCCACTTGCTTTAATTCTTGTCAAGTACCACTACGGAGAGCAGTTCAGGTACAGGGTCTGTGACACTTCACCCTAATTAAGACTCTTATTTAACTAAGATTACATCACTGCAAAACCTTGTGTGTCCCGTCCACAGCCTCTTTGGTAGCTTGTGTGCAAGTGTGGAAGGTTTGTAAAAGGGTATGAAGTGGCTGTTATATTTTACAAACATGGTATTCTGTCAGGGATGTGATCTCAGGGTTTGAGGGCAGGGCAAATGCAGATAGCACCTGTCCATTACAGTGAAAAGGCAGAGTGAGAGTATGCATGTTATGGGCAAGCTGGGGCATTTTTCAAAGAGGGCAGAGTTAAGGCTTCATGGGCATTTATCTTAAATCTCTGTTTCCTGGTGTGAAAGCGGTCAACTTGCCATTGGAGCATCCCCTCATGGCCAGGAATGGTGTAGCGGCTCTATCCCCATCTGGTGCCCTCCTGCTGACATCTGCTCTGGTTTTCCAGTGGTCTGCCTTTTCCCATGGCCCAGCTCTCCAGCCAGGTCATGATTTAAGTCCATCCTTCTGGAGCAACAAAGTCCAATAGAAAACCACCTAATGTTCTCACTAAAGGGTCTTCAGCCTCACCTCTGGACCCCATGGTCCTCACAGCCTTCTCTCTGGGCTTCCCACTTTCTTCATCCCCTGAATCCTCTTAGAAAAATCCCAAAATAAAAGTATACAAACTCCCCAATTTCTACTCTCTTTGGGCTTGACCACTTATCCCTCTCCTGCTCTGTTTCTACACTGAGTGCCTCCCAGGGCTTTCTCCCTGGCAGTTCAAATCCTGCCCTTTTATCAGGGCTTACTTCTGGAGGCTGTTCCATGCCCAGTGGTTGCTTTGTCTCTCTGCTGGCCTCTTGCCAGACTTCCCCACTCCAGAAAGGTTACAAGATCCAACTCTCTCCCTGGGCTTTCTCCTCCCAACCTCTGTAGTCTCAGAGAGTCTGCAGAGTTCCTCCCTCTCTACTGCAGCCCCTTCCTTTGTCTTTGTCCTTTATTATATTTTTTTTTGGCACAGCAGCAGCATCATACAAAGCTACAGCTGCCACCTTCTTCATTCATTTGCTTTTAGATAGCCAAGCTTTCTCCCTCTCTTTCCCCCTGCTCTCCCTCCCACTCACCCCCCTTAAGGAAACTCAAACAGGCTTTTTTTGCACATTCCATTCCCCCTAGTCCATTTAGGAGAAAATCTTCTATCCCAAGTGTGGTGTTTAGATGTTGCTTGTAATTATTAGAATTGGGAGCACTGGCTGTTGGGGGGGTCTGAAAGGACAGGAAACAGGAAGGAGGGGAGAGGAGTTGAGGAGGCTGAGGGAGAGCTACTGAGGATGCAGCAGCAGCTTGGAAAAGAGGTTTCCACTTTAAAAAATAAAGTTCTGTTGAAGTTTGTTAGTACCTTGCCTGACTACTACAACACCAAGCCAACTCACTTTTTCAAAATAAACTTCTTTCCATAGAATATTGCCCACAATGCCATAGAACACGAACAGCAATTGCTTTGGTTTTGCACACATTACACAACCTGTCTGTATGGCATGTCTTTTTATCAAGTTTAACTACCATTTAAGGCACAATTCTATTTTCCGAAGTCCCTGTTCTGATCATCATAACGCCTGACAAGGAATCAGATAAAATTACAGCGGCAGCCAGTCCCACGTCTCTTATCCATGTTAGTGCCAACATTATCCCCACGAGTTCAGCCCTCAGAACATCATTTTATAGCCTTTTAGATTTCTGGATTCCAAGACTAAGAACACAGAAGGCTGTTCCCACTTTCCCATGTTGTCGTCTTTTGATCCATCTGTGTAGGCTTGGCAAAGCTGGCCCCATTTTTCATAAATAAATTCAGAAATTTCATTGATCATAATACGTCGCTTTTCCTTCCCTAATTTATTTCATACAATTCTAAAAGTGGGGGAATACTTGTCTAGCTGTAATTTGATTTCCCATGGAGCTCTCTCCATTTTTATTTTTTTATACATCTCCTTTTTCATATACCCATTTATTTACCCTTATAGTCAGAGGAAGTCCGTGGCAATCCATACCACTTGGTCCGCTAAGCCCCCAGAAATCCCTATCAATACGTTGTGTACGTCTGCCCAAAAGGTTGGATGTAACCATTTCATCATTAGATTTATAGGTGCTTCTCTGATGGCTATTTGCAACACACATGCTGGTGTTATTGCACCACATGCCAATTGCAGAGCTTGGGCCTGGAGGAGTTCCAAGTTTCTAAGAGTTGTTTTTCCAGTCTGCACCCTAAAACTGTTCTTATCAATGTTCTCTACATTGTAGCCTAATGGATGAATTGGTGTATTGATTACTGATTAATTACTTAGACCACAATGGTCGATAAAGGTCTGGTCTCCTAAACAGCTAAAGCCTCAGGAAGATTACTACCAATGTTATCAGAATGACAGACCTAGAAAGCACAGGAGATAAACTGCAATTTATCACAAGTTCCTCTATTAATAAATCCACTCAGCAGATAAACAATCCCACAAACACTGAAATACCACCACAGATAGAGAGATAATACAAAGTGTTTAGCACTATGACTGGCATTACTCACATCTCCTGCTGTGGACCCCCGAGTGTCGGTCATATCTTCCTCATCACCATCCTCATCGTAGTCATCACCACCAGTAGGTGGCATCCTGGATTTTCCAGCTGCCTCAGCCCTAGTCTGCAGCCAGGCCCCTCTCCAAATTTTCTCAGCCAAACTCCCAGCAACCAGCCCCCTGTGCTCAACTTTCTCCCATTATAATCGCACCCCAGCTTCTCCCCAGCCTGGCTTCATCTCTAATTAAGCCACGTACTCTCACCTCCTCCCCCCACAGGGGTGTCTCCAAGGAATATAATTAGCCTCTCAGACTATCATTAACCCTTTCAGAGCCTGTGTGGGGTACTCCCCTCCAAATAACACCCTATTTTCAGAAGTTAAGAGTTTTGATGAACTCAGCGTTCCAGAAGGGAATAAGCTATTACTGGGCATCCATCACTCTGTGTTAATTAAGTTTTTTGCCATTTAATTTCCTAGTTTTTTAAACAGAGAGAAGTGTCTGTTGATAGGAGTAAGTGGTAATTTAGACAGTTGTAGTTCTCACTTAGGTTTACAGTGGATATTCTACTGTGGATAGGTAATAAACAAAAGACCTAGCTTTTATATAGTGTGTGTCATCAGTCGATCTCAAATAACTCTACATCATTATCCCCATTTTACAGATGGAAAACTGAGGCATACAAAGAGGTGAAATGACTTGTCCAATGTCACCCAGTAGGTCAGTGGCAGATCTAGGAATGATCCTAGGCCACATGGTTGCAGTGTGATTCCTTAGTGCTCCTGCTGCATCTTGTACAATGTGTTATAGTGGAATGGGGATAATGGTCAAGTTTTGAAATCTTTGCAATGTGCAACTGGTAATAGGGTAGGTGAGAGAAATGGCACATGGTAATACCACAGTATAAAATATATAGGAATGACAGAATCGGTTGTGCTGGTGGGGGAGTGGCACTATATGTGAGAGAAAGCTTGGAGTCAAATACAGTAAAAATCTTAAATGAATCAAACTGTACAATGGAATTCCTATGGATAGAAATGCCATGCTTGATTAATAAGAGTATTGCAGTATGAATATACTCCCGGCCACCTGATCGGGATCGGGACAGTGACTGTGAAATGCTCAACATGATTAGAGAGGCTACAAAAATAGGAAACTCATTAATAAGGGGTGAATTTCAACTATCCCCATGTTGACTGGGTACATGTCACTTCAGGATGGGATAAAAAGAGAATTTCTAGACACCATTACCGACTGCTTCTTGAAGCAGCTAGTCTTGAAACCCACAAGGAGAGAGGCAATTCTTGATTTAGTCCCAAGTGGCACACAGGATCTGGTCCAAGAGGTGAATATAGCTAAACTGCTCAGTCTAGCGAATCTAACGCTGGCCCTGTTTGATGGACCCTCTGAAACTTGCTCCTGGGGGCCCCTGGATGAAAACCACTGTGCTACATGAACCAAATAAAACTTTCAAAGTGGCTGTGCTTGGTCTTGCTATAGCCAGCACATGGCAGAGTCTGTACTGTAAGTAGCAATTTAGCAAGTTTATTTGCTACTTACAAAACTGTATTTAACAGCTTTTTAAATTTTAAGAGAACTCGTGTGATTGACTACACAAAACAGGTATACCCGAGTGCAAAAAACCCCGAACAACAAAAAAAGCCCATCCTACTAGTCTTGTAAATACGTGTTCAGTTTTCCACTCCCATTTTGTGCTGCAATACATATGTAATGTACAGGCAATCCATTTCATCTTTCTAAATTTAGAAATAATTATACTATATATTTAGTAAATAGACATACTTTTTTGACACACGTGAAATACCAGTAGAACTGCTTCTAGCTGAAATAAAGTGGAACTGCAAAGACACAGTCTGGTTTTGAAAATTCATTTTTCTTTTAGCTCCTGAAGCTTTACCAGCATGGGACAAACAGATTCAATTACTATGTTTCCAAGTTTACAACCAGGACAGACAGCACAGGCTATACAAGCTGATACTTCAGTAAACCTATACTTAAAATTTTCTGATTGTAATGCATCTCCTTCCATGCTATACAGATGAAATCAACTAGGACTATGAAAAAACTACCCGAAAAAATTCACGCTTTGCTTCTACTCATTTTCTTCTAAAATCCTGATTTATACAAGTCATAAGAAGTATAAGTATTTAATTTAAAACTCATGAAGTTGATTCAGTGTACCCACTATAGGATTGCTGCCTCAGAAATATGCTTCGCTGCTTTGAAAGCTGAGGTTTAACAGTACCAGGAGAAGTAAAATCTCTGCAGCAAAAATTCTTATTTTGTAATAGCACTTACTGTTTACTAAACTGCTTTGTGATCTGGTCCCTTTCCATTTGAAAATATAAGTGTCATGTTTCTGTTAATTGTGGTTATTCCAAGAAAGTGAGGAATGAGCCAATTAGATCAACATATCCTGTGTTGCCTTTTTTTAAACAGTCACTTGTAATACTTCACTCTGACAGTCTGAGTTTCAATGTATGAGAACTGTAATATAATTGTAACCTTCCAAGTTTCCCATGTTGGATTTGCAATTTAAGTATTTAGAACATCCAGGAACAGAAACAGTCTTCTCTTACAAGTCAGGGAGCAGGACAATAAGTTAACTATCAGAGCTTATTCTGCCTTATGTTCTTGTAGGATGGGAGCAGAAACTGTGGGGAGAGTATTCAATAGACCTAGAGTAGGCTAGTATTAGCAAGATATTGGGATCAGAATACTCTTCCAAGACAGTTTTATATGGTAAAACTCGAGAAGCTCTAGTAATGATAAAATTAAACACACATCTTTTCACAATAAGTGAAGCAAAGACAAATTTTGAGGTTGTTTCCTTTATTGATGTTTTCCTACAAATATTGCTTGGTAGCAATTACATTAAAATGCCTACAACAGCGCTTTGGTGAACAGTAAATACAGCAGGAGATGGGAAGACTTTTGCATATGGAACTCTAGGACACACAAATGAATACAGGAACACCTGAAATGGGTGAGAAAAGAGTTATACACAAGGCTGAGATTCATAATATTATTGGTGTTAAGTAAATTACAGGGTAGTGTATTAAGTTTTACATTGCTTGAATGCTTACTGTATACATCTGCCTGAAAGCAAGGATGCTGCAGGGGTGCAAGAACAGGATGTGACTTATTGGATATTATTGAAAAAATGAATAAATACAAGAGCTTGGCCTTTTCCTCGGTTTATACGAAGATCTTCAATGTGCCTGAAAATCAGACCCTCTGATTTTGTTTTTTCAATGCAAGGTGAACAAATTTGTCTACATTTTGGGTGAGGTCTTTAAAAGCTCTCAGCATTTGCTGAACTTTTCACTGAAGTTAATGAGTTTTCCCATTGACATCAGGAGGAGCAGAGTTAACTCAGTGCTGAGAGATTTGAAAATCCCACCTGTGAGCTAAACCTTGACTAGAAGGTGAATAGAACACTCACATTATTGACATGACTGTGATTCTTGTTTTACATAGAGCTGAAGTTCTAATAGATGGTAAAATTACTTGGGGCTAATCCTGAACAAGTGAGTGAAGTCCTACTAAACAAACCACTTTTACTTGCAGACAGTACTGCAATGGAGTGGAGCTGAGGCAATGGCTGCTCACTCCACACATTGCTATGCAAAGGCACTGCTTGAGCAGGTTTGTCTGCTTCTTGGAATGAAGCACAGTAGAATTGCTTCCTTCTGCAACACACAATAGTTGAGCTACGTAGGCTCTCGGTAGAACACACCCACAGGTCCCATTCTTCTTTGGGTTTGACATGCTCTATTCCTTTGTGGAGTCCCACTGCAGATGCCACCTAGTGTGGAATACTCTGCACCTTTGGTTTACCAACAAGGCTCTCCCCAAATAATAGATGGCTCTTGCTGCCTCATGGCCTTGCATTCCCCTGCCAGGCATTTTGTTCATAAAAACCAATACACTTTTCCTTTCACATTAGCTTGAGTCACTAAGGTAACACTCAATCCTTGTTGCTGTGGTGTCTCTAACACATGTCAAGTACCTGCTGATTTCCAAAAGCCATATTACAGATGGGCGGCCATCTTGGGCCCAGGAAGACTTCAGTTAAATATACACAGGGTGAGCAAAACAGAATATTCCCTCTCTATCCTAATCAGACCTGTTCACTAATTGCATATCATTTTAATTGTATACCAACTTTTCTATCACATGAACCATTTGCTCTACAACTAACTTTAAATGAGACATTGCATTAGAGAAGCCTCCTGATTTATCAAACATGCTTACAAATATAAATAAGTGACAAACCTTGCTAGAATATCCCCATCTCTTTCCTTATGTTAATATCTCTCTTCAGTTGACAAAGAGAACATGGAGCGCAACACACAGCAGTGCAGCAGTCACAGAGGAGGGTTCCCTAGTTAAAAAGAATTAAAATATTACCAGCTGTAGACTTCAGAAGATGTACATCTAACTTTTCAGTGACTTTAGTACACTGAATGGACCTAAAATCAGGTCCTCATGGGCTTTCAATGCTGCCTTTGAGTGATGAGGACATTATGGGGAAAAAAACAAAAACAAACAACTTTTACCAAAGGATTTTTGTCACAATCACAGATAATAAAAGAGGCCAAGCCTTACTTGGTTATCTAATCCATGTCCCTGCTATTACAAGCAGAAAAAAAGAAGAGTGCCCACAGCTGGCAAGCAGTTGCCTGCTGTAGGAGGAAAAGAGATTGGTCTGCTGGTACCAAGTTGCCTCTTAAAAGGGCTGGTTTAGGCACTAAAACTATTTACTCAAATTTGGAAGCAGATTTAAATAACGGGTGATGTTTCCCAAATAACAAACACATTTTAGCAGCTAGATATCAAATGAGACTAGAGAGTGGAAGCCCTGCTAGGTCAAGATAGTCCTCGTCCCAACCTGTGCAGGATTGTGCCTTACAGAATATTCACTGGGGGTTTGTCAGTTTCCATGGTAATGTCTCCAGTAATGGGTTTTCAGCCCTTAAATTGGGACACTTCTCTACAGCCTACTTTCTTTTCACATTAGGAAGTATTTTCAGATACTCACCCTATGTTTTCCTTCTCTTACCTTCATCCTATTAATATTTCTTATACTACACCTTAAAATATTGCTCTACAGCTTTCACACTTTGTAGTTATAATCCCCTGTATTATTGCATGGCCAAATTATATATATTAGCTCTTAATTTTTCTTAAAAATCAGTGCCACTAGGCTCCTAATTATTTTCACTGCTGTTCTCGGATTTCCTTCCAGTGTATCTACATTCTTCTGGTATTGAAGATCCCACCAGTAAACAAAATATTCTAAGTGTGGGCTCACTAGGATCACACAAAAGAACTCTTGCCTTCCTGCTTTGTGACAAGGGGACAGGTTTTAAGAAGATCTTGACTCCTAAGTAAAGTGGCTACATTATGAATAGTGCTTATCACCCAGAAGCTATTGTGAGCACCTCTGAAAATCTGGATAATTCATTTAGATGCCTAAATAGGAGCTGGGCTTTTTTTGAAAAATCCAGCCTACAGTATATCTGTACAGACGCCAAAAAAAATTTAATTGGCCTTTTGTTGTTGCTATCTTACATTTGTGAGCTTATAACAATTTGCTGACCAGTTTCACCCCCAAAGTCCATTTCAGTGTTATTCCCTTCCATGTGTTTCCACCAACAGAGTATCTGAGTTTTGGATTATTCTTCCCTAGGGACATTAAGCTGAATCTGATTTGTCAATATCCTTTAAAAACATGATTAATTTTAAGTGTCTTTGGGATCTACTGTATTACAATTGCAAAGTTTAGGTATTATTGTATTTTACTTCTTAGGGGAGAGAGATGACCAATATAAACTTTGGGAAGTGCTGGAAGCTTCAGAAGACTAGACTGAACAATTTGCCCAGCCAGAAAGAACTTTTCATACAAACAGAGTTAAGTGGGTTTCCTGGGAAATACATGAGGGGAGGTAAATGCAAATTCCCACCTCTGGTTAGGCAAAGATCCAATCTATTGAAGCTACAGAGAGGACCATGGTCTGCTGACTACCTGTTCCCAGAGTCTGAAGCTGTATAAAGGAAAGTCTGAACTATTCATGGTTTGTGCTAGTTCTGAGCTTAGGCTGTTATGAACTTGTGATCACAGGAAAGCCCCTTTGTGGGGTTTGAAAGACTGGCCTTTGTTAGAGTGGGGGTGATCTCTGGTAAGCTTATTAGCTTGCTCGTATGTTCTTCTGTTTTAATAGGGTAAAATCATTACAGAGAAAACCTAAGAATAAGTATGCTTGCTTAGATGAAGCTGTGTAGTAACTTACAACTGTGGGCAATTACAGCTGTTCATAGTCCCTAGAGAGAAAGCGAAGTGCAGATGCAGACCAATTAGGCAGTCTGGATCGCTGGGGATGTCACAACATAGGCAGGGGACTGGGCAGCCTGGAAATACCACAGTCAGGAAGGAGAGAGACATGTGTCTCCGCCTAAGAGAGATGACAGCTGGGGAGTGGGAAGCTAAAGAGTGGGTGCCCTTGATGGCCACAGAGGGGGAACACAGGTGCAGTTGCCATGAACTGTAACATTAATGTTATGGCCATAATTCTATCCTTCCCAGGTCCCTTCATGTTATTCCTCCCCTCATTGGTGTTCATCACACATTCTTTTGAGCATGGGATAAACAAAGGATTAGATAGTAACTAACAGGGATTCTGTATCTTGTCCGGTAGAGAGTCCTCATGGCAACACTTGTGCCACAACAGCAGCATTCACCCATATCTTTTGCAACTTTACATCCAAGACAACAGAAACCGAATGTTCCACATGCGCCTGCATAAAGACAAAACAACAAATGGATATTTTTCCCACCACTTATGCAGTCAGTTAACTTTAACCACCACTTTGAGGAGAGATATAGAAGTGCCTAGACAAAGAGAAGGAGAAAGTTAGGCATGCGCCAATGGGCCAGAGCCTGCGGAAAGGAAGGTGGGGTCTTTGAAAGACCTCAGCAATGATGTCACATAAAGCTGTTACCTCAGCTGCAGCTCTCTCCCCCACAACAAATTAAGTAGCAGGTGACAGCTGTACATGACATCACTATTCAGGTCCCCGAAAGAACAGAAAGAGGGGATCTAATTATCTGATATCTCATAATGAACTTTAGAAAGCAAAACAAATAGCCGATATTTGAGCTTCACATCATTATGTTTGATTGGAACACTAGCTGGTTTTGTTAGTATGTACACAAGACTTGGTTTGTGTTTCGTTCATGCAGATCTTTGGTAAATATTTTGATTCTACAATAAACCACGATCTGTGTGTAGGACTGTTCCTTGGAAGAACAAAAGAATAACTGCAGAATAGTGGTAGCAAGTAAAGTTAAATCATAAATAAAAAATATATAGATGTCATGTCATCTGAGGGCTGAAGGTGTAGTGTGAAGATTTCCTCTTTAAAACAAGAATACCTGTGTGGAGTTCTCCTTTAACATAAATAGTAGAGATCTATAGTTTGGAACGGAAAGACAAAGTTTTAGCTCCACCTGTGTGTTTTATATTGAGCAGTTGTGTCAGTTGTCCGCACAATATAGATTTATAACCAGCTAGTACCAGCCCATTAGATCTGTGACCCTCGGTTGTCTGACTGGGGCAGAAGTATCAGTACTTGCTCTGTGTATGTGTGAATGAATGGGTGAGTGTTTCGCCATCTAGTTGGTGGCTCACAGTATGCATGTGGGACCATTCACTACAAGCCTTTTTTAAAAAAATTTAAATAATAGACAACTATTCCCCCACCAACTATTTAAAAGTCATTCCCATTCATGAACAGAGATATAACATTAATCCAGAAAACAAGACACCACAAGCCAAAACAAAAATCAGATATTCACTTACAGACTTTACAGTCACTGCAGCAGTCGAATGTGTCAGTCTGCCAGGAATTACGTGCAATAGAAGCAATACCAAACTGGGGCTGACTCGTAACAACATGGGACGAAGCCATTTCTAGTTTCACTAAATCAGTTTAGAAGCTTACAGCCTGGAAGAACAAAAATAAAAGGAACATGTTAAAAAGCTCTGTTAATGATAGCACAGCTACACAGTCAGGGTATCTCATCATTGTGGGGGTGCAACGAGGGGAATGTTATTCACATCGCTTTGTGAAATGGCATCATGTTTCTCACTTCATTAGAAGCAATGCTATAAAGCCTGGATAGTTTTGGTGGATATCTTAGGCCAAATTGTAGTCAATGGGGTTAGCCCAGGGATAGCCCAGTTTCTTCAGACCAGGTTATGAATGGGTAAAGTTTCAATGTAAAAGCATATTTTCCCTTAACATCACATCGGGGTGTAGTTCATTCCTGATTCAAAGGAAAGGGTGCCCTTAACTAAATAGCCAACTGCAGCATCTCACAGTTCCTTGGCCATCTCCAGGTGACTTCAGACCTACACTGATCCTACTTGGCATGTGTGATCTGAGATCATCACAACGCAAAATACTACAGACACCATGGCAGAAACAGAAATTTCTCTTGCTGCTGTTCTCAAAGACAAGGGATTAGCCCTCAAATCAGGGTTTTCTTGCTGCTGCTGACACTTAGCCAAACACTCAGATTTCATGCAGTCCTTTACTCTGGCAAATTTCCTTTGATTTCCGTGGTGGTTTGCCTAAATCAGGAATGATTCCGGCAACCATAAACAGTTTTCATACATTTTTAGACAATAGCGTATAGTATTGTACATATGTAGAATATATTGTACCCATTATAAATGTACATAGTAAAGGCACACCAACTTAACAAATCACCTAAGTCTGAAAATGTTGCATGATGACAGTTACTCAGCTACCATTGTTACACATAACACCTAAGATTACTATCAATGAAAGATTAAATAAAACATTTTTCTGATATTTTAGTTTGCTTACTTTGTACATTTAATTGTAGTTGGTTTAACTGTTTTCCCTGTACAGTCAGACACTCACTTCCCCTTGGTTTTTGTGTGCATGTCTTTCACTCACTAACATAGGGGAGGAGCACACATTTAAGCAATAAGAAAAAGCGATTGATTGTAAAACAACAAAAAGTAGTGAGGGCTCCGAAACAGGCACTGGATCAGAAGCTACGTTCAATTAATTTTGTATATCAACTAGTTTTATAGTTAGCTAGCGTCCCTTTAGTACATCTGGATTTTATTTGACACCATATCAAAATACTTATTTTCCTAGTATGTTTGAATGGCATTTATTACCGGGTTTTCACAAAGGAAAAAAATGGATACTCTCCTTCTCATAACTGCTGTTCTTCAGGAGGTGTTGCATATGTCCATTACACTGTATGTCCACTACACCATAGGTGTGTGCATGTCATGTGCACTGGTGATGGAGAGTTTTCCCTGCTCGTACCCATAGGGGAGGTCCCACCCACAGCCAAGCTCCCTCCCGGTGCTGCAAAGTGAGGGTATAAAGGGCAGAGCCACCCCATCTCCTCCTTTTCCCCCAGTTCTTTTGCACCAGAAGCCAGTGGTAGACTCCAGTGCCAGGGAAGGAGGATGGGTCGTGTAATGGACACATGCAACACAACTCTTGTTCTTTGAGATATGAGAAAGCGAGTAACCATTTTTTCTTCAAATGCTTGCACATGTCCATTATACCAGGTGACTCCCCAACTATTACCCCAGGACGTGGGGCATGAAGACTCAACAAAAGAGGGACTGCAGGACCGTCTTTGTGCGTTTGTGTCCTCTCTTGATGCAGCAGACACTGCATAATGTCTGGTGAAAGTATGAATGGAAGACCCCATTGCTGCTTTACAGAGGTCCATAATTGAGACATGTGCCAGTAATGCTGCTGAGGTCAAATGAGCTCTGATCGAGTGCACTCTGAGTTTTGCAGGCGGTGCTACTCCTTTGGCATCACAGAAGATTGTAATGCAGCTGGTGATCCATTTCTAGAGCCTCTGAATGGTAATCTGGTGGTCTCTCATATGTTCTGCATGAGAAACAAGAGCTCAGAAGTAACCTGAAAAGACTTTGTTCTATCTAAATAAAATGTCCAAGCTTGCTAAACGTCCAAGGCGTGGAGCCTCTGCTTGTCTTTGTGCATATGCAGCTTCAGAAAGAAAACTGGCAAGTAGATAGACTCATTCAAGTGTAAATCAGACACCACCATCAAGAGGACCCTGCCGTGTTGTCCCACCTAAGCCTTATCTTCGTAGAACACACCAACGTGTTCACTTCTCCCACCCTCAAGGCGGAGGTGATGGTCACTAGGAAGTTTATCTTTGCTGACAGGTATAGAAACCAGCACAATGTTAAGAGTTTAAAGGGAGGGTCCGTTAGCACAGACAAGAGTAGATTCAAATCCCAGGAAGGCATTGGTCTCTGATAGATGGTTTCTGCTGATCAGAAACCTGGTCATGACTGGGTGATTGAAAACAAACAGTCTTACCCACCTATACAAAAGGTGAAATGCCAAGATGGCTGCCAGATGTACCAAATAGAACTGAGGGCTAGACCTGACTCCTTAAGGACAGTAGAGAATTGGTCAAATCTTTGTCTGAGTTGGGGATGCACTGTGGGAAGCTGCCCACATGGAAAAACATTTCCAGTTTTACTAAGCTAAGTAGCTCACGCGGATGGCTTCCTGATATTAAGGAGCACATTCTGGACTGCTGCAGAGCAATGTGCCTCCTCTATATTCAACCACTCATGAACCATGCCATAAGGTGCAGTGCTTGCAGATTCAGGTGCAGCACCTGGCCATGATTCTGTATCAGTAGGGCTCTGGTTACTGGTAATCGTAAAGATTTGTGAGTGGACAGTTTGCAAAGGTCTGAATGTGACCCAAGCTGAATAGCATGTCTGTCTTGGTCAGGCTGGAGCTATAAGGAACATTCTATCCTGAGCTTGCTTGAGCTTGAAAAGGACCCTAAGAATCAGGGATACTGGTGGGTGTGTAGATTGAAGCTCTTTGTTCCATTGAAACAGGACAGCATCTGATATTGATCGTGGGCTGTGACTTGCCTTGGAACAGAAACAGGGACCCTTCCTGTTCTGTCATGTCATAAACAGATCTACGGCTGGGAACCATCCCCCCACATATTGAACAGCCATGCTAGATCATTCATGTTGAGAGACCACTTATAGTCCAAACTGAAAGACTTGCTCGACGATCTGCGAGGCCATTTTGAAGTCCCAGCAGGTGTGATGGCTTGAGAGTGACTGAGCTCCAAATGCACCCATTGCACAGCTTGACATTCTCCTGTCCAACCTGGCACCCCACTGTTTGTTCACATAAACCAGGGCTGTGGGACTGGCGGTGAGCATCTGGATAGCCTTGCCCTGAACGTGAGGCAAGAACTGCCGACATGCACAAAATATTTCACATAATTCAAGGACATTTGTGCACGATGTGGCCTCATGGGTTGTCCACTGTCCTTGAACCTGAAGATTGCCAGATGTACTCTCCACCCCATAGCTGAGGCATCCATTTACCAGTCATGATAGGAAGAGGGGAGAAAGTGGGACTCCCCTGCACAGGTGTTCTTGTCTTACCCATCACGTCAGAGATGACAGTACCCTGTCCCGGATATGCACCAGCTTATCTAGGTGATGAATATGAGGGTGATAAACTGACTTGAGCCATAGCTGCAAAGCTCGGACGTGCAGCCTGGCGTGAGGAGTGACACATGTACATGCTGTCATATGACCTAAGTCTGAGAGATTCCTCACAGTGGTCTGGCAATGGCTCATGAGCGGGGATGCACAGAGATCTCCTAGTGAGTGAAATCTGGAAAGATGCGGGGAAGCCCTGGCCAAGGTTGAATCCAGGACTGTCCCCAATTAATTCCATCCCCTGCAGAGCCACTAAAATCGATTTTTCTTTGTTCCGTTTCAGGTCCTCGAAGTTGAACAGACAGCATTTGGTGTACAGTGGCCCATACCTGGTGTACGTAGTGACTACAAACCAACCAGTCGTCCAGGTGAGGATACACGTGGATGTCTCCTTTGTGAAGGTAGGTTGCTGTTATTGCCATGCACTTGATAAAAACTGTTGGTGCTGATGATAGACTGAAGGGCAGAATGGCGAATGGTTGTCTCCTATGATGTACCTCAGAAACCTCTTGTGGCAAGGATGGATCATTACATCGAAATAAGTATCCTGTAAGTCAAGGGCAACATAACAGTCTCCCAGATCCAGGGAAATGATCATCATAGTCAGGGATATCACATGAAACTTTATCTTCTTGGTGTATTTGTTCAGGTTCCAAACATCCAGTATGGACCTGAGCGCTCCTCTGGCTTTGGGTATTAGGAAATATCAGGAATAAACTCCCCAGCACCAATGATGAAGGGGCACCTCTTCTATCACTCCAAAGAACATAGAGCCTGTACTTCTTGCCTCATCATGGACTCATGAGAGGGGTCTCTGAAGCACATTTGCCAACTTTCACGAGGTAAATAAGCATCCTGACTTTCACAATAAGCCAAAAATCAAGCTAATCCCATTTCAAAACAAGCCAATCCCTAAGAACCCCAACACCCTATGTGACTAGATCCCCACAGTGTGCAGTCTGGGACTGTGGTGGGCCCACTGTGCACCTCTGAGTCTCTCCCCCCTTTCCTCTGCTTGCCCCCGCTTACCCCTACTTGCCAGGAGCCGATTAAAAAAAGAAGCAACAAGCTACAAGCCAAACAAGCTACAAGCCAAAAACTAGCCAAAAAGCAACTCCAAGCCAATTAAACCAAAAAGAAGCCCAATTTCTGCATTTTTTTTGCAGGTTTGGCATGTCTGCCCTGAAGAGGGATTGGGTAGGAGCATGGGGGTGGGATAGAGAGGAGTCTAGAGAGTGTATCCCAATTCCACCATGACTAGCACCCACTTGTCCAATGTAGGAAATGGGACAATCTGTCCCGGAAAGGTGGAAAGGGCCAGGTGAAATCTGGGTTGGATAGTGCGCTGTCCTCAGAGTCAAAGAGTCAAAATGACTGCTTTGAGGTCTGTGGCTTCTGGGATGAAGAAGAAGATGAAGTAGAAGGAAGTGGCTTCCTCCCGATCGGCCTTTACCACCTCTTGGACAGATCAGGCTGGCAGAAGGGGTAGTGTTGTTGCCTGGACTAATATTGAGGGTGATGTTTTGTCCTCTTCATTGCTGGCGTATAAAGGCTTAGAGACTTCAACACCACTCTTGAATCTTTTAGCATGTGTAATGCCTCCTCTGTTTTAGATGCAAATAGAGCCCATGACTCAAAAGGGAGGTCCTCAATTGTTGCACTGCCCCAGGAATCCCAGAGGACTGCACCCAGGATGATCTGTGCATAGTCACTGCCATCGGCATGGCCCAGTCTGCAGAATCTGTCACGTCTAAAAAAGCCTACAGAGAGGATTGAGACGTGAGGCATCCCACAGAGACTAGAGGGACAAGAATTGCTCTCCAGAGTTCTCTGGAAGCTTGCCAGCAACAGAGCTACTTCCTCCAAGCCTAGCCTTAGGGAAAATGGCGCCCTAGTTAAATGTGTATTTTGGTGGTCTTTCTTTGAGTTTAAGTACAGATATATAGTTCTGTCACACACCTTGAGTTTTCTGGAGAAGCTTTTCAGTTACACTAGGGACTTGGTGCACCTACAGCAGAAACCACGGGCAGCCTGTATGCTCAGCTCTGGCTCTTTGTAGCACCTGAGCCTCTGGCACTCTGCCATCACTAATACTATATACATCTTGGTGACCGAACAAGCTTGCGGGTGAAGAGATCACTGCATCTTTCAAGAGGGCAGAAAATAGGTGAAAGGAGGATAGAGCATCCTGAAAATTGCAAGCAACATATGCCTTCTCTTAAAACATGGATAATTCCAAAGCACTTAGGATAGAAGTTTCCTTGAATTCTTCTGAAATCTGTTTCACAACCACAATACCATTAGTAAGATGTACTTGGTCTCCACTGGTCATTTTGAAATATATCCAGACAAATTTAAACTGTAGCAAAGTTCATTTTTCAGTAAAATCAGCCTCAAACTTTCTGGGAAATATCAATTTCAATACATTTGTACAATCTGAATAGTGGCGGGCAAAAAGAACCAAACAAAAAAGACTTTCTGCTTTTCAGCTTAGGTGCATAATTTTGCCAAATACCCACTAACAGGATTTATAGCATATTTCATTTTACCTTACTTGGTTTGCTGAGCAGAAAACTAAACATTTACACTTTTTACTAACTTCCCTTCCCAGAAATAATCAACTCAGCAGCTAACAGCTTTTGCAAGTTTTAATACATCGAACTTTGCCAAATTCTCTCTCAAACTAAACAAAGAAATATGCACATACCACTTGCAGAGCAGTCTTGGAGAGAGAGATCGCTTTTCTTGGTCCAACTTCAACCACGTCCCTTATATATATTCCATATGCTACACAAATTGCAACATGTAAATTAACCAGGTGGCTTTCCAAAATTGCTATTAGCTACTTGTCATCAAGGAATTTAATTATAGGATATCACAAATTGACCTGAAAAGATATTTTGTAAGAACAGTCATCTGTTTTTCCATCACAAAATGATGCATGTTAGATACAAAAGAAATTATGCAATACTGAGGGTGAGATTTAATCTTGCAAAACTCAGAATTGAAATCTTTGTTCACATAGTAACTCAAATTCCTTGTTACATTTTGAATACAGATTGTGAATTTTGCATATATACACAAGAAATGTGGTAGAGTTACAGATATTATTGAAAACAAAACTTAAAATGTCCTGAGTTTGGTATGATTAAAACCATTGTGAAAATTGGCTTTTTAATTAAAAAAAAAGTAAGCAAGGGGTTAAAAAAAATGCTCCAACAGAGAAAGAATGAAAGAAAATGAATGGGAGAAAGAAAGGGAGAACAGAAGAAATGAGTGCGTAAACATAAAATGATAAATGGTAAAAATTTTGACACAAGTGGACCGATTCTTTATACCATCAGTTTTATACTGGTTTGACTCTACAGCCTGCACTGAGTATTATTCCCAATTTACACCAGTGTAAGTCAATTGAGAACTGGGGCCATAACGCTTACATTAAGCGCACATTTGTGATTAAAACAAAAATTAAAATTTCTGTAATAATCGTTACAGTCCAAAAAATAAAGACCAGTGCATTTCAAAATGTTTGTTTACCGTTTTAACACGTCTAGCTCCAGAGCTGCTACACTGTGCAAGTTGAAATTCTGCCGTGGAAGACCAAGATTTGGATTTTCCAATGCTCCTACATGACTTTCACGAGCACCAGTCCAACTGAAAGTCAATGGAACTTGTGCTCCTAAATCCTCTAGATACTTTTGAAAATCCCAACCCAAGTAACCTGATTGTATCTGCAGAACTCCATGGGGGGTTTACAAAAGGCAATGGAATTCATTTTCCATCTCAGAAAGAGGCTCTGGGGCATTAATTCAGCCCCTTTGGAAGATTTCTGCACCACTACATACACAATCACAGATCCAGTATTCCTAATCCTTGAATACCTTATATACTAGCCTACTCAGACCTAAGACATCTACAGTCTCTGGCTGTACAAGGTTTACGTGGTCTGGGGGGCCTTCAAGCCTCCATACCAAGGATGAATTTCAGACAGTTCAGCACACTGGCACTCTTTATACCAGGGTATCTACGTATATACCTGCAGGGTCATCCTCTGGGAGATCAAGGAGATTTGTACAAGCAAAACCATGAACTTCAAGGAACTTGAGATCCTGCTCCCTCCCCTCCCCTCCCCCCACACCTACACCCACCATTACATAGAGAATAGATGGGGACAGAATAGTTGAAGCTGACCTTTAGGGTAACTGGGATCTGGTTTGCAAAAATGTATACATATGTTCTCTTACATACTTTTCATTAACTCTTCCCCTGACCCCCAAGCCTTTTCCCTTCGAAGACTGCTTTGAAAATGTAAGTCTACTTAAAATTTTAAATCAATCAGCAGGGCTGAGAGCTATTACATTTTCTCTAAAAGAAAAGGAGTACTTGTGGCACCTTAGAGACTAACAAATTTATTAGAGCATAAGCTTTCGTGAGCTACAGCTCACTTCATCGGATGCATTTGGTGGAAAAAACAGAGGAGAGATTTATATACACACACACAGAGAACATGAAACAATGGGTTTATCATACACACTGTAAGGAGAGTGATCACTTAAGATAAGCCATCACCCACAGCAGGGGGGGGAAAGGAGGAAAACCTTCCATGGTGACAAGCAGGTAGGCTAATTCCAGCAGTTAACAAGAATATCAGAGGAACAGTGGGGGGTGGGGTGGAGGGGAGAAATACCATGGGGAAATAGTTTTACTTTGTGTAATGACTCATCCATTCCCAGTCTCTATTCAAGCCTAAGTTAATTGTATCCAGTTTGCAAATTAATTCCAATTCAGCAGTCTCTCGTTGGAGTCTGTTTTTGAAGCTTTTTGTTGAAGGATAGCCACTCTTAGGTCTGTGATCGAGTGACCAGAGAGATTGAAGTGTTCTCCAACTGGTTTTTGAATGTTATAATTCTTGACGTCTGATTTGTGTCCATTCATTCTTTTACGTAGAGACTGTCCAGTTTGGCCAATGTACATGGCAGAGGGGCATTGCTGGCACATGATGGCATATATCACATTGGTAGATGCGCAGGTGAACAAGCCTCTGATAGTGTGGCTGATGTGATTAGGCCCTATGATGGTATCCCCTGAATAGATATGTGGACAGAGTTGGCAACGGGCTTTGTTGCAAGGATAGGTTCCTGGGTTAGTGGTTCTGTTGTGTGGTGTGTGGTTGCTGGTGAGTATTTGCTTCAGATTGGGGGGCTGTCTGTAAGCAAGGACTGGTCTATCTCCCAAGATCTGAGAGAGCGATGGCTCGTCCTTCAGGATAGGTTGTAGATCCTTGATGATGCGTTGGAGAGGTTTTAGTTGGGGGCTGAAGGTGATGGCTAGTGGCGTTCTGTTGTTTTCTTTGTTGGGCCTGTCCTGTAGTAGGTGACTTCTGGGTACTCTTCTGGCTCTGTCAATCTGTTTCTTCACTTCAGCAGGTGGGTATTGTAGTTGTAGGAATGCATGATAGAGATCTTGTAGGTGTTTGTCTCTGTCTGAGGGGTTGGAGCAAATGCGGTTATATCGTAGCGCTTGGCTGTAGACAATGGATCGAGTGGTATGATCTGGATGAAAGCTAGAGGCATGTAGGTAGGAATAGCGGTCAGTAGGTTTCCGATATAGGGTGGTGTTTATGTGACCATCGCTTATTAGCACCGTAGTGTCCAGGAAGTGGATCTCTTGTGTGGACTGGTCCAGGCTGAGGTTGATGGTGGGATGGAAATTGTTGAAATCATGGTGGAATTCCTCAAGAGCTTCTTTTCCATGGGTCCAGATGATGAAGATGTCATCAATGTAGCGCAAGTAGAGTAGGGGCATTAGGGGACGAGAGCTGAGGAAGCGTTGTTCTAAGTCAGCCATAAAAATGTTGGCATACTGTGGGGCCATGCGGGTACCCATCGCAGTGCCGCTGATTTGAAGGTATACATTGTCACCAAATGTGAAATAGTTATGGGTCAGGACAAAGTCACAAAGTTCTGCCACCAGGTTAGCCGTGACAGTATCGGGGATACTGTTCCTGACGGCTTGTAGTCCATCTTTGTGTGGAATGTTGGTGTAGAGGGCTTCTACATCCATAGTGGCTAGGATGGTGTTTTTAGGAAGATCACCAATGGACTGTAGTTTCCTCAGGAAATCGGTGGTGTCTCGAAGATAGCTGGGAGTGCTGGTAACGAAGGGCCTGAGGAGGGAGTCTACATAGCCAGACAATCCTGCTGTCAGGGTGCCAATGCCTGAGATGATGGGGCGTCCAGGATTTCCAGGTTTATGGATCTTGGGTAGCAGATAGAATACCCCAGGTCGGGGCTCCAGGGGTGTGTCTGTGCGGATTTGTTCTTGTGCTTTTTCAGGGAGTTTCTTGAGCAAATGCTGTAGTTTCTTTTGGTAACTCTCAGTGGGATCAGAGGGTAATGGCTTGTAGAAAGTGGTGTTGGAGAGCTGCCTAGTAGCCTCTTGTTCATACTCCGACCTATTCATGATGACGACAGCACCTCCTTTGTCAGCCTTTTTGATTATGATGTCAGAGTTGTTTCTGAGGCTGTGGATGGCACTGTGTTCTGCATGGCTGAGGTTATGGGGTAAGCGATGCTGCTTTTCCACAATTTCAGCTCGTGCACGTCGGCGGAAGCAGTCTATGTAGAAATCCAGGCTGCTGTTTCGACCTTCAGGAGGAGTCCACCCAGAATCCTTCTTTTTGTAGTGTTGGCAGGAAGGTCTCTGTGGGTTAATATGTTGGTCAGAGGTGTGTTGGAAATATTCCTTGAGTCTGAGACGTCGAAAATAGGATTCTAGGTCACCACAGAACTGTATCATGTTCGTGGGGGTGGAGGGGCAAAAGGAGAGGCCCCGAGATAGGACAGATTCTTCCGCTGGGCTAAGAGTATAGTTGGATAGATTAACAATATTGCTGGGTGGGTTACGGGAACCATTGTTGTGGCCCCTTGTGGCATATAGTAGTTTAGATAGCTTAGTGTCCTTTTTCTTTTGTAGAGAATCAAAGTGTGTTTTGTAAATGGCTTGTCTAGTTTTTGTAAAGTCCAGCCACGAGGAAGTTTGTGTGGAAGGTTGGTTCTTTATGAGAGTATCCAGTTTTGAGAGCTCATTCTTAATCTTTCCCTGTTTGCTGTAGAGGATGTTGATCAGGTGGTTCCGCAGTTTCCTTGAGAGTGTGGCACAAGCTGTCAGCATAGTCTGTGTGGTATGTAGATTGTAATGGATTTTTTACCTTCAGTCCTTTCGGTATGATGTCCATCTGTTTGCATTTGGAGAGGAAGATGATGTCTGTCTGTATCTGTGCGAGTTTTTTCATGAAGTTGACAGATTTCCACTCTATACGGCTAAATTCAGTGCCTTGCATCATCACCTTCAGCCCCCAACTAAAACCCCTCCAACGCATCATCAAGGATCTACAACCTATCCTGAAGGACGAGCCATCGCTCTCTCAGATCTTGGGAGACAGACCAGTCCTTGCTTACAGACAGCCCCCCAATCTGAAGCAAATACTCACCAGCAACCACACACCACACACCAGAACCACTAACCCAGGAACCTATCCTTGCAACAAAGCCCGTTGCCAACTCTGTCCACATATCTATTCAGGGGATACCATCATAGGGCCTAATCACATCAGCCACACTATCAGAGGCTCGTTCACCTGCGCATCTACCAATGTGATATATGCCATCATGTGCCAGCAATGCCCCTCTGCCATGTACATTGGCCAAACTGGACAGTCTCTACGTAAAAGAATGAATGGACACAAATCAGACGTCAAGAATTATAACATTCAAAAACCAGTTGGAGAACACTTCAATCTCTCTGGTCACTCGATCACAGACCTAAGAGTGGCTATACTTCAACAAAAAAGCTTCAAAAACAGACTCCAACGAGAGACTGCTGAATTGGAATTAATTTGCAAACTGGATACAATTAACTTAGGCTTGAATAGAGACTGGGAATGGATGAGTCATTACACAAAGTAAAACTATTTCCCCATGGTATTTCTCCCTCCCACCCCACCCCCCACTGTTCCTCTGATATTCTTGTTAACTGCTGGAATTAGCCTACCTGCTTGTCACCATGAAAGGTTTTCCTCCTTCCCCCCCCTGCTGTTGGTGATGGCTTATCTTAAGTGATCACTCTCCTTACAGTGTGTATGATAAACCCATTGTTTCATGTTCTCTGTGTGTGTGTATATAAATCTCTCCTCTGTTTTTTCCACCAAATGCATCCGATGAAGTGAGCTGTAGCTCACGAAAGCTTATGCTCTAATAAATTTGTTAGTCTCTAAGGTGCCACAAGTACTCCTTTTCTTTTTGCGAATACAGACTAACACGGCTGCTACTCTGAAACTCTCCTTACAGTGTGTATGATAAACCCATTGTTTCATGTTCTCTGTGTGTGTGTGTGTATATAAATCTCTCCTCTGTTTTTTCCACCAAATGCATCCGATGAAGTGAGCTGTAGCTCACGAAAGCTTATGCTCTAATAAATTTGTTAGTCTCTAAGGTGCCACAAGTACTCCTTTTCTTTTTGCGAATACAGACTAACACGGCTGCTACTCTGAAACCTTACATTTTCTCTAGAGATCACTGGTTATCCATGCCAGTGCTGGCCTTTCAGGTTTGTAAGGCCACACACACACCATAGTACCTTAACTACCTCAGCTGCATCTCTCATTACTGGCAAAAGGTACAGGATTAAAATCATGCAGTAATGTCAAGCTCTCATACCAAGTATAGCTGAAGATGCTCCTTCAGAACTCCAATCTGGGGGTGGGGATTATACGTACACGAGGAGAAGTTAATACACAAAAATCCAATATAGGAAAAGAGGGAACATTTTGGATGGATCTATCCACTTAAAAAACCCCACCCAGTTCGTTTGAAGATGCAATTTCAAGGATCTTCACATGAATACTTTCAAGCCACCCATCCAGAGTGGACCGTCGTATTTAAAACAATCCTGAGAGTACATGGACATTGTCAAAGACTTCATTTTGCATTTGTCTACAATTCTTCATATGTGACAGGGTGTGGTCTGTCTTCTTAAGGTGCAATTCAGATTTGATTTTGTTTTCCTTAAGGATTCAGGTCACTCTCCTGTTCGGAGTTTCCTTGTTCAGTGTGGCACTGGTGTGAGTGAAATCGATTGGAATGAAGTGCGACAGGTAGAGGCTTCTTTTGTTTCTGCCTTCTATTAGCTGCAGCAGCAACATGTCCTTTTCTTCTCACAGAGCCAACAAAAGTCGAATAGGACATGCACCAATGGACAAGTTATACTGATAATTACTAATGATTTTGAGACTCAGATGCAACACTTTAATAACGGAGAATCTGGAACATGGGGAAACTATTTTTAAAAGGCCAGACTCCTCAATAAAATAGAGGCTACCAGAAAGCAATTGTCTAGATTTGGTTAGTAAGCCAAAAGTTTAAACTGGTACTGATAAACAGGGGTTGTGTATTTTGTTTTGTCCTTTTTCCCCCAAGATGAGGATGACAAATGAAATTCTCCACCCACCTCTAGAATACCACGGGGTATTTTAAGGAAAGAACAAACCAACTGAGCCACTCGAACTGTGCTATTACCTTAATGATATTCTTTTAATAGTTTTGTCTTCTCCTCCACCGCCCCCCCCCTTTTTTTTTTTTTTTGACAACATGGGAGCAAGAGGGAACCAATAGTTCTAAGGAAGCTAAAAATTAACATAGCTTTCTCTCTCTCCTTATTGGTGACCCAGGATCACCAATGACAACACCACAGCTCGGAGTAGATGGCTTAAAACGTAAAACCGCAGCTACCTTTGATAGATGCGCACAATACCTTAATTAGCAACAGTTAACTTAAAGGCAGATCTAAAGTCTCAAAGTCCCTGATATCTAGAGCACACACCACTTAATATTTTAAAAAACACAGAACAAATACAGGACAAGATAGAATTTACCTAGCTTTAGAAAAAACTTCGCCCAAACTAGTTAGGGGAAGGGATAGCTCAGTGGTTTGAGCATTGGCCTGCTAAACCCAGGGTTGTGAGCTCAATCCTTGAGGGGGCCATTTAGGGATCTGGGCCAAATTTGGGGATTCATCCTGCTTTGAGCAGGGGGTTGGACTAGATGACCTCCTGAAGTCCCTTCCAACCTTGATATTCTAGGATATAAAAGCCACCAGGAAAAACAAAACTGTCATGAGTTGCTAAAACATATTGAAATACTTAGTGACATGTTATGTATGACTTGATTGAAAAATGCATTCTTAGTGAATAAGATTCTTAATTTGTTTACTTTTTGCTTAAAATATTTTGTTTGTTCAAAGAGTAAGAGAAAATTACTTTGTTTTGAGGAAAAAAAATTTACAAAAGAATGATAAAAGTAAGATGGAAGACTTATAGAAAACGACAGTCAGGCCTAAGCCTGCAATGAACTCAGTGCAAACAGATCTGTGTACCCATAGGCTAGTGGTTTCAATGGGACTCTATGTGGGGGCAGTGGTTTGCCCACAAGAACTTGGTTGAGCGCGTGGTGCCTTACTTACAAGAACTGTCAGAGCTCATAACTTCAGGAAACTACACCTGCCTCACCTAAAAGAAATGCCAGGGAAGTGACTCAACCATTTTCCTGTAATAGGTGTGTCTGCTGTTCCTTATATAGAAACTAACTCCAGAAGTTACACAGTATATTCTCTTTAGACAGTTTAATTACTGAGGGAATGACAGGCTGGCTGAGCAGCTTCACTTGTAAATTACACACGATCAAGGACATTAATGAAAGTCACAATCAATGAACTTACTCCTGTGAGAGGCTGACCACCCTCAATTCTTTGACTTCAATAGAATATTAACGCATCCAGAACCTTGCAGGATACAGCCCTGTATTAAGGGCCAATAAAAGAACTGTTAGACCACCCACTAAATGATGTAATTCATAGTAGAAACAAATAAAAATACTAAATAGTTCTCACCTACGTATTTGTCATCCCATTATTACTTTTACTGTGCCCAAAGCATGTTAGAGGCTTTACAGAACACAGGGAAAGACAAGTCCGGAAATCTTACAATCTTGAAGGGTAATAAACACAAAGGTGAGTCACGATTAGATTTGTAACATCAAACAACTTGAATGGCAATGTATGCTTTTTAATAGTTCTGGGCTATTTTGGGTTTGTTTTTATATACAGCCCATATTCCAATCACTAGTTCTTGGCAGATCAGCTCACTTTGTCTAAGCAATGCTGCAGAAGTTTGTTTTCAAAAGGGATTTAAAAAAGGCAAAAATTGAGGCCTATGAATAGATTCCAGCAAAGCATTTCCACATGGCTTCGAACGATAGCTGGCCAATCACACAGGGAACTACAGAAGAATTTTCCAAGTCATTCTTCCACTTATTACCCTGAACCAAAATATAAATGTTTCTAAACTTGTCAGGATAAAAAATGATTTACTGGAGCTAAATATTTCATGCAAAAAACTGCTGCAAAAATCAAACCATGAAAGCTTCACACAGCAGGTTTCATTTTACTTTACAAAATTACTACATTTTCACACGACCTCTGAGAAACCTACTGTGAGTGTTACAGACTGCCAGGGCAGTAGTCAACATTTTACAAAAGATTCCTTGCAAGAGGGAGGACAGGGATTTTACAATAAAAGATCATCACAAGCAGCTGAGAAGCTTAGTTGTCAAGACCACTGCTAGTTCAGTCTTTAAAATGTATTCACAAGGCACACACTAACAATAATTCTGTTTGCTAAAGTACCTTCTTAAAAACAGACTCTTTGGCCAAATACTTTAATTAAACAAAACTAGTAGCAGTTGCGGATAAGGTGCTTTTACTTTTGAATACAGTATCTTTTTAAAATGAAGACTAAATATCAGTGTTGATTGCATTCATTTCTTTGGAATCTTTTCTTTTCCTTAAATTTCCAGTTACAATCCCTATGAAAAGTAGAAGTCCAATTGTGCGGTTAGAGGTAAACTTCTTCCAACAGTCTTCAGGTTTGTGTATGTCCAAAGTGTAAATCTGTGAAAGTACAGTATAATGTTCTGTTATTATCTATAGTAGCACAAACATGCCAGACACTTCAGAAAAGACACAGGTCCATACCTCAATGGACTCACAACGAGCTCCACACAGGTTAACTTAGGTGCCTGCACTAGATTAGATACAGACACAGAGGTCTGCCTAAATGCGCTTGACAAATGGATGAAGATATATCAGAAAGTAAAGAGAATGAGTAACATGTATGGATACTAAGGACCAGATTTTTAAGGTATTTAAGCACCAAAAGATACAGACAATAGGTGCATAGTGTATTATCTGTATCTTTAAAAATCTGGCTCAAATATTCAATACAAACACACACATAAGAATACGAGAGTTCACAGGAAAGGGGTTCTCAAATTGTCATCCACAGAAAATTCCCAGAAGACCTGCAATAGCAACTGGAAATAAGGATTAGCCAGCCTAGTTGCCTCCACTGTGGGCCACTGCTACTTAAAATGACAAGAGAAAACATGAGCTGCCAGTGGGATGTTCAGGGTACAAAACAGGATGATGACCAAGCAACTGCAAGAGGAGGGCATGTGGGAAAAGAGATGAAAGGGGATTGAATGAATAGCAAGAGATGACTGCAATTAGCTTTTTGAAAAAGGTCATAACAACTACCAAACTAAAGACAGTTGAATACTAAATACCTTCCTAATATCACTTCTGTGTATGCATTTGCTGTACTGGGCACAGGGACGAATGATCGGTTATGTTCTTGATAACTGTTCTATACTCCCCACAAAGTCTTATGTTTTCATTCTCAAATATCCAAGCCTACCTGGTCTGGAGAACAGAAGTTCTCATGCTGTGCTGACTCCCATGTAAGGGAATTCTGGCCATTCAATATTTGCACAATTAGAAAGAGGGAATTTAGTGCTCATGAAAGATGACAGGCCAGCAGTAAGAGAGAATGAAATCTATCCATAGAGTACAGCACCGGTATCAGATGTGCAAGCTTCCCCACATCACCCCAATGTACCTCACAACCCTGATGTGGGGGAGATCACAGATCAGGCTCCATGCCAATTATATTCTTAGCTTCTTGACTACTAACAAGGCTGCCAGCTGGGATATGGACACTTCTCTATTACCAAGAACTACCTCTATACTTCTATTACCACCAGTTTACTACTGAGACCACCAGCTCATTTTCTACAGACCACTTACAATCACTACAAGCCAGGTCTGGATGTGAACTGATGATTGAACTTAAAAATAAGAAATGCGAGTATATAAAAATGACACCTACTCATTTTGTTTATTCTGAGTCCTAGCTGCTCATTCTATTGATTTAAGTAAGTTGGATTTTTACTACATTTTACTTATCAGATCACTAAAACCAATATAGTATAAGACAGCAAACTGGACTGTTTCCTGGCGGGCACTTACACAGAATTGTTAACTAAATTATAGTTGTAGGATATTTGCAGTTGTTGATAAAGCGTGAGACAAAGGGAACCCAGACTGCCTTTCAGATCCCAGACTGAGTTTGCAGGATTTGCAGTTAGAAAATATGTATTCATTTGTAAGTGGTGCCAATTTCATTGAGTTCCTGGGAGACAAAAACAACAATGCCATTTTTCCATTGCTGTTTTTCAGAGCATAACCCCACTTAAAGATTCTGCATCCATTGCCAAGCCACTGGGCCATTTAGTTTCCCCTCATTAACTTTTATAAACCTTTTAATTTAAGCGAATGATCCTAATGTTTAGTAGAACCTCAGAGTAACGTACATCAGAGTTACAAACTGACCAGTCAACCACACACCTCATTTGGAACCAGAAGTACACAGTCAGGCAGTAGCAGGAGCAGAGGAAAAGAAAAAAGCAAATGTAGTACAGTATTAAATGTAAACTACTAAAAAAAGAAAAGGGAAGCCACATTTTGCTTCTGCATAGTAAAGTTTCAAAGCTGTATTAAGTCAATATCCAGTTGTAAACTTTTGAAAGAACCACCATAATGTTCTGTTCAGAGTTACAAATATTTCAGTAACAACTTCCATTCCCGAGGTGTTTGAAACTCTGAGGTTCTACTCTATTATGTACTCTAAGGTATACATCCAAATGCTATGGTGATGGCTACATTAAAAACATTAGGAGAGGAGAAAAAGCTGCTATATGCTTAGGTATATAAAGACAGACCTGCCTGCTGCGATTATTGAAAAGCCTTCTTTTTGCTGCAGCAGTCTGAGACAAGATGGCTGAATATTTTAGGTAAACTGATACAGGATTTGTAAACTAGAGCTTCCATTTAGAAAAGAAGTACAAAAATAAGATCAAACCTGGTGAGCTAAGTGAGCACCGATGGTAGCCACAGCTGTGTAATAGAGGAAAGTCTGATCACAGTTTATTCCTGCCACACTCAGACCCACGAGCATTGCAACACTGAAGCCACTGAGCCATTGCTTTGTGTTTTCATTGAACCGTAGTGCTGTTGATTTCACACCAATGACCATGTCATCTTTTTTATCCTAGAATAAAGAAGGTTATTAAAAAAAAAACATAATACCCCTAGCAATTCACAAGTTGAGAAGTCATGGGTGGGGAAAGTAGTTTTAGGGATGCCATAGAAAGGCTTTGCCTTAAGGCCAAGGTTTTCAAGAACAGGTGTCTAATGTTAGGCTCCTAAATCCATTTTTAGGCACCTAAATAAACAGCCTGGTTCTCAAAGCTGCCTAGCATTTGACTGCTGCTATTGACTGTGCCATACTTAGATATACACGGCACTTTAACACTAAGGGCTCTACTCAGGTACATTCATAAACTAATTTACATAGATAGTACAGTGAGCAGAAAAACATGGGATGACAGGGTAATTAGTGGGGTGAAAACTAATGGATAAGAGAAAAATCTCTTAAAAGCATTTCTAGGTTTTAAATCTTCTGATTGCAGTGGGAAGATTAGTAGTGCATGCAAGTCCAAAGTAGTGAGTTTTATACATAAATACACACACAGTGAGAAAGTTAACAGTCAATGTCATTACTTCACCTGATGTGCATAGATGGTGTCATATATCAATGTCCACATAACTCCAGAGAAGTACAGAGGCAAACACACGGACCAATCACATGAACCTTTGATGGCAGACCACCCAAGTAAGGCTCCCCAATTAAATGTAAGTCCTGTAAGTAACAGAAATAAGAAGAATATACAGAATTATAGGCTTCTAAATGTAAGAGTCAGGAACAATCTAAATTATATTTTCCATCAACATTTGACACTCAAGCATCTGTGTGGTTTTTGATTTTTAATCCCTACACACTTACAGGATGGGGCACTCTCTCCTGGGAAGCAGTGACTCTGAAAAAGATTTGGGAGTTGTGGGGATAGTCAGCTGAACGTGAGCTCCGAGTGCAACATTGTGGCCCAAGGTCTAGTGCAATCCCTGGATGCATAAGCAGAGGAAACTTGAACAGGACTGGGGAGATTATTTTACTTTCGTATTTGGCTCTGGTGAGACCGCTGCTACAGTATTGTGTCCAGTTGTGGTGCCCACAATTCATAAAGGATGTTGATAAATTGGAGAAGGGGTTCAAAAAAGAGCCACAAGAATGATTAAAGGATTAGGATACATGCCTTACAGTGACAAGCTAAATAGATTGAGCTCCTTGAGCTTCACAAAGAGAAGATTAAGGGGCGACTCACTTAAAGTTTAAAGACATTTGGTGGTTTTTTTTCCACCAAATGCATCCGATGAAGTGAGCTGTAGCTCACGAAAGCTTATGCTCTAATAAATTTGTTAGTCTCTAAGGTGCCACAAATACTCCTTTTCTTTTTGCGAATACAGACTAACACAGCTGCTACTCTGAAACCTGACATAAGGTGGGTGAGGTAATATCTTTTATTGGACCAACTTCTGTTGGTGAGAGAGACAAGCTTTCTAGCTTACAGAGAGTTCTTCTTCAGGTCTGGGAAACTTACTCAGAGCATCACAGCTAAACAACACACATTGTCTCTCCCACCAACAAAAGCTGCTGCAGTAAAAGCCATCACCTCACCCACCTTGTCTCTCTAATATCCTGGGACCGACACAGCTATAACAACATTGATTACAAGTACCCACATGGGGAACAAGTATTTGATAATAGGCTCTTCAATCTACCAGAGAAAGGTATAACGATCCAATGGCTGGAAGCTGATGCTAGACAAATTCAGAAATTGTCTAGAAATTTCTAGAAAATAACAGTGTACATTTTTAACAGTGAGGGTAACTAACCAATGGAATCATTTATCAAGGGTCATGGTGGATTCTCCCTCACTGTCAATTTTTATATCAAGATTGGATATTTTTCCAGAAGACATGCCCTACAAATTATTTTGGGGAAGTTTTATGTCCTATATTATATACAAGCTCAGACTAGATCATCACAATGGTCCATTCTGGTCTTGGAATCTATGAACCCAGAAACATTGAACTCTTACAGGAGGATGGGGGGAAAGAGAGTATTATTCTATTATTTTCTCATGGGAAAAGAAAGGAGTTATATGGGAAAACAGGAGTGCTGATCACAGTAGGAAGCTGATCACTCATCTCCCTTCTACCAATCCCTGGGTTTCCATGCTCTTCTTGCATCTGCAGCAGAAGGAAAGTGACTAACACTCCAGTCTCTGAAATATTTGGTGAGAACACTGAGAAGGACGCTGGCTAACTGCTTCTATTAGGGACAGTAACACAGAAACTATATGGTATCTGAAGGGCAGACAGCTGAGCTGTTATCAGTACATTGCAGTGTGCAATGTTTTATCTTTTTACTTTTTTTTCTTCTTTTTTAAAATTTCAGAAGAGTGCAATGAGTGTTCAACCAAGAAAAAACAAACAAAGATAAGCCACATGAATTGTTATAAAATCTTTAATGTATATCACATTGGGTTTATAACATTTATATACAAATTTTCAACTGAGTAACAAATCTAGGTACCACAAATCACACAATATAAATAGCAACACATTCTTTCTCTAAATTAAATTTAACTAATAGACACACACACCCATCTTGCAAACAGTTGTATATGTGACTACTCCCAATGAAGTCAGCAGGACTACCCATATATCTCAAGTTAAGCATGTTCTTAAATGTCAGGCCTTAAGCTTAATATTTGTTAGCTTTAGAGAACTGTTAAAGAAGAAAAATGGAAGAAGAACAGAGCAGACAACAATGGTGGTTACTAAAGGTGGTAGATATTAAAAGTGGTTACTAAAAGTGGAAAAAATATAGGAAACAAAAATTTTAAGGTAGGACACCAAACTGGGTCAAGTTGGACAGTGCAATGCATCAGTTTACCCCAGTTAATTTAAATGTTTAAGATTGTAATACAGGGTGAAATACACATTTAAGAAAAATTTCTGGAGGCTGGGAGAAAAATGTCCCACATCTCCCACTTGGTACTCAGGTGACAAATGGATTATTTCTCAGCACCAGAGTATGGGGAAAGGAGGAACTACATGAGGGAAAGAAACTCCAAGTATTTTACTATCTGTTTAAGAAATGTGGAACATACCAATGACCTTATTTGTAGTTTCAGGCAACTTCATTGATATTTAAGTTCAACTATTATCATTTTGCCAGAACACTAAAAAAAATTACATCTGAAAGAAGATAAACTAGCAATTTTGAAGCTCACCCAAAACCAACTGTGGCCAATACGTGATTCTCTTCATCAGGGGATAAGTGATCACAAGAGACAGAGAGGCTGCTCCAAGGGCAATACTGTAATGAAAGAAGTTCATTAAGAGACTTTATATGGTTTACTTTAAATAATTCTATTGTACTCTCATTATTCCCTAGTCTAAGAAATAATACTGTGTTGGGTCACCCTCAAAGTATGACAGAATTATAATGATGTAGTAGTAGAAATAAAGATAGACAAAAGAGTTTATAGCTATTATCAAAAGGTATGAACATCAGTTCCATGCTGTTGAATTTCACTCTGTAACAAATGCAAGGCCAAAGTGCTAATTATTTCAGGCCGGTATAGGACAAAGTCTGTGCTGGAAAATGATAAGAACTTTGAGAAAACAATGCTGTTCTTTGAAACAACACCCTGATGCTCTTCCCCCGCAGGGACCCCTTGTCATGCCTATGTAAATCTTGGTATCCAAAGAGGGAAAAATAGATAGTGGGATAAAACTTGTTAAATGAATCAAGAGTCACAGATTGTGTTGTTAAGTAAAAGAATGAATGATGAGTGCATGGAATTGAGAGCCTGAACAGGGAAATAATTGGTTAGTAAATGGTGCCAGCCTAATCCTAAGAATTTCAACCTTGATATCGATGGTCCGAAGAATATGCAAAGTGGAGATAACTGGATGATCCCCAGAGGGCGAACCGGAATCCACCCAAAATGCATCAAGAAAGAACAAGAAGATAACACCTAGCCATCCTGGAGCAGTCATGGATGTACCACCTGCTGATTGAGCTGATTGATCGTCATCTCAATTGTAAATTCAGCATGATGAAGCAACTTCCATAGACTTGTATTGAGCCAGAGACCTATAAAAATTGGGTCCAGGGACTGTGTTCTTTGAGTCTGGTTCTACGACCGCCCTCCAGGAGCAGCAGATGCACATCTGACAACGACTCAGCTCCACTCTCACGTCCAGGCCACCTGGCAAGTGACTTGGCACGAGCAACGTCTAGGCTGGTAACTATAACAACCTTTTTGTAGAACGTGTGTGTGAATGGATCTACATAGACATTGCATATAGGAATATTTTGTTATATTTACAATAAACGTGGCAATTTGCCTTGTCCCTCTTACAAGATCCTGCTGGTATCATTTTTATTAGTGTAACAACTGTAGTATCAGAGGAGTGACGCTGTAGTTAAGACTGAAAGTATTATTTCATTCTAAAACCATGGATTTGTTGCTTTCTCAAAAAACTGCCTTGACTGTTGAAATTCATCACACTTAGCTTTAGCTTGGTAGCGAAATCGTGTAAGAATAAAAGATCACATATACATTACCTATAGTAATTTAGGCATAGAAGGACACACAAAGCCAAGCTAAGCTGTCCCCCGAGAAAAACGAAGGACTGAAAAGTTGAGATATCTCCAACAGCTATTGGTCGATTTGCTGTTCTTAAAACCTAAAGAAAGAATAGTTTCAATACTAAATACAATACACTGAGTTAAAATACACATTATAGGCAAAACTCATATCTTAATGCAAAGTTTTTAATGCAAAGTAAGGTGGAAAAATCAGCCCACGAGTCAGGGAATTCAAAAGTTAAGGTTCCGACACCAATATTATCTCTACCATATTTCACATCCTGTATATGGTACATATTTATGAATAAACATTAAAACCTACTAAAATATAGAACATTTTAAAAATGAAGGCAGGATTATGTGTAATGAGGCTGAATTAGAACTACTGTAGAAAGTGTAGATTTGAATTTTATTATTTGTGTGCTCAGTGCAATATTGAGAAATTAACTTTTTGCACTGAATATCCCTATTTTAAGAGCAATTTTGTTCAAACATTCTAAGCGTTTCTGTACAAAGATGTCTGTAATAGGGTGGAAGATTCTAGGATTATAAATAGAGTTACAGGGCTCCTTCTGTTGACTCATCCTGCATTTAAATGCTTGAACCCTACATAAGGATGCTGTATAGTCATCCCTGGTCATACTAGCAGATAGATTTAATTAGCTCCAAGCAGGCTATAGAAGGCAACAGAACCTCTTTCAGGGGCAGAGAGGTAAGCAGGGAAAACTCTAGGAACAACCAAGTTTGGGAAGAAAGTTGAGGCTGAATTTACATTATTTAAATTAATAAAACCAAATCCCCAGGGAAGGAGTTTTACACTTTATACAAAACAAATGTACTCTGAGAGCCAGGTAAGAATGCCACCTGCTTACAGCGCTCTAAATATTTATCCAAAGTGTTGTTTGTGCACACTTCAACAATACTAAGTATTTTCCCTTTAAGTTTGGCTTGATTTTCCTCTCTCAGTTAAGACTACAATTATGCCAAGTTAGAAGTTTATAGATCTGCAGTTTAAGTGAGAGACAATAAAAAATATTTTGGGGGCCAACTATCTTCACCTTCATGCAACTCAATGGGTGCACTAATTTAACTCTAACATTCAAGAAAAATTCAGCCGTGGGTAAGACAAAGCAAGGGATGTTTTAGTCAGGAAATCAACAAAATGACCACTAACTAGCCATACCACCACTGAAACACCCCCAACCCACTCTGGAAGGCAGCTGTCTGAGGTTGTATTTGTAAAATAATGTTCTATATGAATTTTAAACTCCTTACTGTTAATCAAATCACATTCTTGTCAATTTCATGCAAATTCATTATTTTGTTGTATTTAGGCCCCAATTGTGCAAGTGACTCCATAAGGGAAGCAGCTTTTATTACCACACACCAGGAACAAACAGTGTCAAATTATGCAGTCTTCTCTTCGGGCTTGTCTATACTGGCACTTTACAGCACTGCAACTTTCTCCCTCAGGGGTGTGAAAAAACACCCCACTGAGCGCTGCCGGTTTCAGTGCTATAAAGTGCCAGTGTAGACAGTGCAACAGTGCTGGTAGCTACTCCCCTCGCAGAGGTAGTTTTTTTAGAGCACTGCGTCTTAGAGGTCTCCCAGCACTCTGCTGCGACTACACAAGCCACATTAAAGTGCTGTCATGGCAGCGCTTTAATGTTGCCAGTGAAGACGTGCCCTTAGTGTAAAATTATTGAGGAAACTGCATGCTGACATTACAAAAAGCTCATTCTTATCTAGGGTACATTACTATAGCCACCAGTTTAATTAAGGGAGTATAAAATCACCTGATAATTCTTGGATATAGAATGGCTAGCAAGGCTAAAAGAAGCATGTCAGTTGGTTTTGCTCAGTTTTTAGGAAAATATTACAAGAAGTGGACTTATTTTGATTAAGCTCTGATTACACTGTAACTATCTGATGTACCTTATCCTACATACAAATTATCTAGAAAACAAAGAACCACTACTGCTTTACTACTTGTGGCTCTTTGTTGTACAAAAAAGAAAGTCACTTTTACCCTTCAAAGATGAATGGTAAACGTCAGATTACTTAGTATATGACTTCTGAACCAGGAGGAATGAAAAAAAAAAAAAGATTACTTGGAAGTAGTCTTAATCAGACAAGCCTGTATTTCTACCAGACAAACAACCAGTTTCTCTTGGTGAAAGACAAAAGAGGGCTTACTTCAATAAAAGGCCAGCAATTTACTTACTCATCAAACATTAAGAGGAGCCTGTCTTTTCTTTTCAAGTCCATGGGGCTTTCTCTACCTTTTTGTCATAGTTCCGATCCCACATGTCATTAATTGTACAGCCTGCTCCACGCATCAGGACGGCTCCAGTACCAAACAGTGACAGCATATACCAGTCTGGAAAACAACCTGGCTCTGCTGCCAAGCCTATACTCCATGTGCACGGCAAATACAACAGCCACGTTCCTAGAAAAATGAATTTGAAAGAGATTAGAAAAAGAGAAATTATAAATGGAATTACTCTTTACCATGCCACAAAAGGTAAATAAGTGTTGAATTACTAATTAAAACTTCTAAAACTGCAACACCAAAGCTGAGAGACGGCTAAGATGGTTATCTGTACAAGGTGCTGCAGTTCCACAATTTGATTCTGCTCCTTTATTTTTCTTTTTCTTCTTTTCGATTGAAATGTTGAATATAAAGACGCTTTGTCTATTTTCCCAATAAAAACAGAAAACTCAACCATGGAGGGAATGCAGTGTTTGAACAGTAGCTATAAAATCAGCCATTACAGAGAACATAAGATGCGACGCATACTTGTTTGCTATGTCACCTTGTTCCACATCTCTATCGAAACCAAATATTTAACTACCTTTACAATTGTTCACAAGGACATATTCCAAAATGGATTTGTCTCCTGAGTTTATATGAATTGTCTAGCCAATCTGTAAAATATTTTATGTTCCAAATGTTACATGACCCGCTGACTAATTGATCGTTTAACCTGAACAAACAAATTGCAATCCTTCTATCAAGGATACAGGATACTGGATTTCTGGCTTATTACAACAATCTATAAAACAACCCTTCTTTCCCCCCTATCACTGGGGGGTGTTAATGGGCCATTTCACCTTAAAAGGTCTGTTGAAATGTGTGTTAATATGTTACGCTATGTCTCCACTATGGACCTTACAGCGGCACAGCTGTATGATTGCAATTGCGAGGCTGTAAAGTCTCCCATGTAGCCACTCTCCTGACAGCATAATCAAGTCACCCTTAACAAACTGCAGTAGCTATGTCGGCAGGAGAGCATCTCTCGCTGACATAGCACTGTTCACACTGGCACTTTTGTTGATGAAACTTTTTTTCACACCCCTGACCGACACAAGTGCTAGTGTAGACATAGCCTTAGTCTAAACTTGTGAGCAAGTTTCCCAGACCTGAAGAAGAGCTCTGTGTAAGGCCAGGTCTGTATTACAGATGTATATTGGTATAACTATATTGCTCAGGTGTGTGAAAAATCCACAATCTTTAGTGAGCTAGTTATACCTACCTAATCACCTGTATAAAAAGCACTATGTCAACAAGAGAGCTTCTCCCATCAACATTCTACCACCTCTTGGGGAGGTGGATTAGCTACCCTGCGGGGAGAGGCTTCCACATGGCAATCATAGACATAAAAGATCCCACGGCACTATATACAAGTGTAGAGATTTATCCTACTGTCCTTGATAAACATTTTCCCCTCCCATAATTGTACAGTGTTGCTGGGCACCAAACTGTCAGCACCTGATCCTTTGAGTGGTGCTGTACTAGATCACCTGTAAACCACTTAAGGATCATTCAGGACAAAAGGATTGATTAAGTGTTTTATATTACTAGACTTCTGTTGCATGAAGTATTATTATAACATGATTTTTGTACAACGAACACTGGAATTTCTTTTGTAAAGAAAAGTGCTCTCAAACTCAAAGGGCAGTTTGTACTTAATGTCTTTTTTGAGACAAACAACAAGAAGTTTTAGATTGCGGGAGGATGAATGGTGGTTTTGAAAGTTGTGCACTGAAAAAGATGACCAGGGACTGTACAGTCTAGACACAGGTATTACTGTAGATAGTTTAGCTTTGCCGCAGACAGCCAATCCAGCAGTCTCTTGGCAGGTGAATGCTGCTAAAATCCATTTTTATAGCAGCACTTTGCATTTCTATAGCAGCACTTTGCATTTCTATAACTCCTTCCCCCTGAAGGCCCCACTAATTGCAGCAGCCTTCATTGAGTTTATCCTCACAGCATCCCTGTGAGACAGAGGCACATCATTCCCCAAGGAGAGGGGAACCAAGGCCTGCGGTAGAACATAAGAATGGCCACACTGGGTCAGACCAATTCTCCATCTAGCCCAACATCCTGTCGCGCGATAATGGCTAATGCCAGGTGCTTCAGAAGGAATGAACGAACAGCAATCGTCCATTGAGCCACCGGTTGACCACGGCTAGCTCCTGGCAATGCGGGGCTTTCCTCAGCCACAGCTGCGGACAGCGCTTGCGCCGAGCTGTTCGGCACCTTGGACAGCCGGGCCCGCGGGCTCAGGCGGGGCGAGGAGCTGAACCCGGGGTCCCAGCCCACACGCGGGAGCGGAAGGCGGCTCTCTGCTCCGCCCCGCCGTGACTCACCGATGGGCTTGTCCAGCCTCATGAGCCGCAGGTAGGGCTGCAGCGGGCCGGGGGCCGAGCTCACCAGCCCCGCCGCGGAGAAGCTCAGCGGCCGCCTCCCGCTCCCCGCCTCCCAGCCCAGGCCCAGCGGCGACCCGGGGGCGCCGTGGGGCGGGACAGCGAGCGCGGCGGCGGCGGGGCGGGCGGAGCCGGCTCGGAGAAAGCGGAGGGGCCCGGCGGCAGTTCCAGGGGCCCGGCAGAGCCGCGTTACCAGAGCCGCCATACTGCCCACTGCCGGCGGCGCGCAGCCTGATGACGTCAGGTGTCGGGGCGCCCCGTCTCGGCGTCCGCCCTTCCGTGAAGTACTGCGCGTGCGCAGCCGTTTTCTGCTCCGCTGCCCGCGCCTCCGCCTCCCGAAGGGCGCGGGGAAGCTCAGTCGCCTCGCGCGCCTGAGCCCCGCTTGGGCGGCTTCTCCGCCACCCCCGCGGAGCTCGCGGCGTGGGAGCCTCCCCCCCCCCCCGGGCTACGACGATGCGTCTCACCAGGGCCATGGGCCTGGCCCCCCGCAGGTCGTGGGTGGCTCGCGCGGGCGGTGGGCGCAAAGCCCTGGCCACGCGCTGCCGCCTAACCGCCCCCCGGGCCTGCCCTGGCTGCCCGCTGTTCTCAGTGTCTCCTTCACGTGCTCGGGGGAGAGCCCCCAGCCTGGCCTACAGCCAGTACCTGCCTTCAGCAACGCACTGGGGCTTCGCACCTTCCCACGGCGGAGCCCTCTGCGCCCCCAGGCCCGTGGCCATTTTCTCCCCACACCCCTCCAAGCCAGGACCCGGCGTTTGCACTGAGGGGCCTGTGCGTGGCCTGGATTGCAATAGCTGGCCCTGCACGGAGAAGCCCAGCAAGCGCTAAGGTTGCAGTAAGGTCAGCCGTGGGCAGCACTGAATTCCTGCTCCCTGGGGGGAAGCTGAACTTGTATCTCCCTGCTAGGTACCCTACTGCTGTTGTCTTCCTTCATCTTTGGGCTGGATTTTCCCCTGCTGGTGCCCTGAATTCTGGGTGTCTCATCCTACGAACTTCCAGGAGTGAAACCTGTCGCTGGCAAAGCCTATGGCTGTGCTCACCACTCGTTTCCATTTCTCTAGGGCAGGACAACGAGCGTCTCTCTGTTCTTAAGCCACCCCTTCCTTCTGTTACAAGTTTGATTCCCAAAAGTCTCCTGGCTACCATTAATCTTTTCAAACCAACGATCAGTTCTTAACCATCTCCTTTTCTCTTACTGTTCACCGCCTCTGAGAGGCAGAAAAACTGGCCACTGTCCCTGGCTACCACCATCCGGACCTCCTTTCCCCTCTGGCATTCTTCCACACACACCAGCCCAATCCTCCTTTTCCCTTCTTAGGTGACCACCATCAGACTGACCCCCCCAACCCATAAACCCCAACATCCATACCTTCCCAGGAGCCCCTGTCTCCCCCACCCTGGTTCCCACTGTTTACTGCTCCATAATAGCAAGCCTTGGGTCTATCTGTCCTGCTTCCCAATCCCCTCTTTCCCACTGCTAAGAGAAGCAGGTTTGGGCATGCTGAGGGTCCACAGTGCAGAGCAGGACCTGGGTGCGGTACTGGTAGCACTCCCAGCCACGTGATGTGTGTGGTAGTTAGAAGTTTGCAGCACAGCCAGTTGTGCTGCTGCTTGTGAATAGTTTACAGGTGAGGAGAAAAAAAAACAACTGCAACCAGCAAGGCAGTAGAAAAACCATCCAAGCCAGTTAGAAACTGGCTAGATAGCAACGTTATTGCTAATATAACACATCATTACTTATGGAATAATAATTGCCAACACTTCAAAAGAACCTTCTACCTAAAGAACTTGAAGTACACAAACAGTGAGTAAGGCTCACACCGACCCTATGGGGTAATTATACATCATTATCCTAATTTATAGATGGGGAAATAGAAGCCCAGAGATTAAGGCTGGGATTTACAAAGGTACTTAAGTGTTGCAACACCGAAGGTTATGGTGTCTAGGAAGTCCCAGGAACAACACTGCAGTCCACCATAAAGACTTAGGTGCCGAAGCTCTCTATACAATAAATAGGGAGAAGTAGGTGCCTAAGGATGCAATTCTTAAAAAGCCAGCATGCTAGATGGAGAGCTGCTACATTGGCCAATGGGAGGTGCTAACCTGAGTGGTGTAGGAGAGAGATGGCTAAATCCTGGCTATAAAGAGGCATCTCCCTCTATTTAGCAATCCACAAACAGGAAACAGCTGCCTGAAATCAAGCAGGTTAGGCACCTCTTGTGAGATCTGTCTTTTTTACATAAAACAGCCAGAAGAGGAGGTGGTAGTGCTCACCTTATAACTTTTAGCTCAGTGGTTGGAGCATTCACCTGGGATGTGGGAAACCCAGTTTCAGGTTCCCCCCTCTGCCACTGGGGGAGAAAGGATTTGAATAGGGGTCTCCTACCTCTCATGGGAGTGCTTTAACCATTGAGCTCTGGGATATTATGATGTAGAACTCCCTCAATCTCTCCTGCTGAAGCTGCTGCAGTGTGGATTAAATAATGAAAGAGTGATTGGAGCAGGTGGACTGGATTCAGGGTCTCCCATCTTCCAGGGGGTGCCCTACCCATGGAGTCATTTCCTCTCTCTGGTCTCTGACTATTCCACTGTTGTAAATAATTAAGTCATGTGGCCCAAGAGGCAGGGGAATGAATGACTCTGTAACCCGGTGGGTAGGGCACCTACCTGGGAGTTTAGGTCATTTAATCTCTTTCAGAAACTTCTCTTGAAGTTTAAAGCACAGCAATTAAAAAAAAAAAGAGAGAGAGGGCAAGGTATTTTGTACTCTTCTACAGCCCCAGAAAGCTGCTTCCCCCTGACCATTTGTGCCTAAACACCCTTCACCAACACCCCTCCCCCATCCTTAAATAATTTCTCACGCAGGGTATTTATTGAAAGAGGAGGCTCTTTTTCTTCCCATCCTTAAGCAGTAGCAGATTTCACTAAGTATTGCCTTCCTCACATCTCCATCAAGAGCAGTTGTAGGCCGGCCTATTCTCTAATTAGGAGAAAATACAGAGATCCCAGGAGTGACCTCTCTAACCTAGAGTACAAACAGTTACATTGGTATAAGGACTAAATCCGTGGAAAAACAAATTTAGGCCTAGTTTACACTAGAAAATTAGGTCAGCATAACTGTGTCGTCACATGGGTGTGAAAAATCCATACCCCTGAGCAGCGTAGTAAACTGACCCACATCCCAGTGAAAACAGCACTAGGTGAGTGGGCAAATTATTCTGTTTATCGAGCCAACACCTCTCAAGGAGATGGATTACCGGTGCCAATGGAGACCCTTCCTGTCAGCATAAGTAATGTCTACCCTGAAGCACTATAGCACTTTAGTTTTATTTTTCTTGTAACTATTTCTGACTTTAATGCCACATTACTTGTACTTGAAATCCATCTTTTTATAGTTAAATAATTTTTTTTATTCTTTAAAACTAATCCAGTGTTGTGAATTGTTTGGGTAACTTCATTTAAGGTAGCACTGTTGGGTACTGACCCTTTAGAGGGGCAACGGAGCTAGTATATCTGGATTGTCCAGGAGAGGTCTGGACACTGCAAAATACACATGGCGGCGGGGGGAATTCAGGATGGGGAGTGCATTGGGGTCACATTGCAAATAGTAACCAATGTTGCTGGAAGACAGAGTGTGGCTGATGTCAGCTAACAAGCTGCTAGGCCAGGGCTGTAGCTTTACACAGCACTCAGGGTGTGACCTGTATGCTGGCAAGCTGATTGTGAGCAACTCAAGTTGTAAACTATAACAGTGAAGCATTGTGAAGCACCCAAGGTTGTATTGCAGGGGGACACAACTCCTTACTGGTCTGGATTGCACCCCAGAATGTCATATACATTCCCCACTGCAGAGCTAGGGACATCAAAGAATGACAGATATTTTAACAACAACACTTAGTCTCCATGTGTTTTAAAATTTCTTCTAGCTAAAAAGAAAAGGTCAGGAATATGTTTCAGGTCCTAAACTAGCCTGATGGTGTTTCCTTGAATTAATGACTAGACATTTTAATATTTTGATTTTAACTTTAGTTCATATTATTTTCCTCTGTAAGTCTGGCCTCGTAGTCAGTTTCTATATCCACTGTAATATTTTTGCATATTCCAAATCTCTAAATTGCATTTTTTTATAAGTAATTCTAAAAATGGCATGGGGAGGGGAGATGTTTGTTTCAATTTCCACATCAGATAGACTCAGTCTACAAAAACAAAGGATATTTCTTTGTAACTAAATGCAAGCCCTGAAAATAGTCAAGCTGTGTTCTTTCCTTCTCATTCACCTCTACCATGGAAGTTTCTGCAGGCCAAATTATGTCTTCTGACAACTGTTCAACCCTGGTGTTGTCATGGAATTTGCACAGATGTAACTGCCATATTATCTCAGAGCTGTTGATATGCTGCGGGATGAGAGGGAGTAAAAAGCAATACAAATGTACCTTGGTTACTAAAGTCGGCACATACGACTGTTTACACAGAAAGCCGCATTTTGTTGTACAAGGTAGTGCTATTTTTACATTGTGTTTCAGATAGAACTTCTGAGACCACACCTAGTATATTGTGTTCAGTTCTAGGCCACTTAGCACCAGGAACACTTCAGCAAATTGCAGTGAGTTCAGCAAAGAGCAATTAATTAGGGAACTGGAAAGACTGACTATAAGGAAAAGTTAGAGTTATAAATGTTGACTAAGAGGGTGGATATGATAGTTATCTATAATTGATATGAGTAAAAAGTCAGTAAGAGGAAATGTTTAAGGGCAAGAAACAGGAATATACTGCAAAGTAGTTAAAGGAACTTAAGATGAAAATTTAGCTGAATACAGTATTAAGAAAAATTTGCTGACTCTGAGATCTGTTGGACTGTGGAATTGTCCCCCAAAGATTGAACAAAACAACAGAGTATACAATGTAGAGAACAATCTTGTATTGAAAGGAGGATGGACTAAATAACCTAATAGGTCTTTAACATCTCTAATTTCTATGCACTAATACTTACAGAGTTTACATCTAGCCCTAAAACATTTTCTCTTACAAAAATCCATGCTTTTTGTGTGTGGATCTTTGTGCCTTTGCTGTTTATCTACCAGCTGCCACCAATGATAAAATCTCATTTCAACTTTTCTGCTAAGTGCATTTGGCAACATAAATTAAAAATAATGGGATTTATAAATTAAAATATAAAGAACTTTGTTTTTTAATTACAGTACTTCAGCTATTTATCAAGGCCTCTTCTTACTACTACTTATTATTTAATTTAGTAGTATCAATACTATGTGATATTGTTTATGGAATTTTTATATATTCTGGTTTTGATGCCTAGTAGATTTAAATCTTATTTTACGGATGACTTGTTTCAGATTATATGTGATAAACATTTTTGGATGTGGGCTGTCACAGCCCTATCTTGGTATTTTACTAATCTCCCTTTATCTCCCATTACAATCTGCATTCAGATTACAAAGAACAGCATCAGCATTACCAGATCTTGTGATATTTCACATATTTTAAAGTCCCAGCTTCTGGAGGCAACTAATTATGTGAGGATCTCAGTTTCCTTTAAAAAAGTAAGTTTCAACCTCCCCGCGGGAGGAGAAATGCCTGAATAAATCACCTGTGTGCACTCTAAAGGCTCAGTAACTGGAAGGCAAAATAAAAAACAAACTTAAAAAAAATCTCATGGTTTTTGGGGCCTGATTCCTGATTTCTGAATGCTTGGGGTTGACAGCGTTGCACTAGAAATACAGAGAGCACTTGTTATGAATTGAGGAAATGAACTTTGTAGCATAGTTTAAGTAATTGCTCCCTCTAGTGGCTAATTTCACACAATACATTTATAGATTTGATTTTTAACCAAAATCTCAGTGTAGTTCATTGAGCAAGGTGCCTGTCTGATTTGGATAAGAAAGCACTTTACAGTTAACATTTTTGTCATGGGTGCATTTTTACTGCAATAGTTGTACTATGAATATATTATTACACATGGATAGCTCCTTTCACCCAAATACTTCTCGTTGTTTTTACAAAAGTAGGGAAATATTTATTCTCTTATGCAAAGCGAGAGACTGAGCCACAGGCAGGTTAAGTAAATTGTTCAAGGCTACAAAGTGAATGGCAGAAGCAAGAATAGAACTCAGGTCTCGATGGCCATTGTGGTGACAAAGCCACTAGACAATTTCTATCTTGCCATTACTACCCATTGCCTCTGCAGCTATTCTGGACACCTGTTTCTGTGGACATTCTCTTCTTACCCCCAAATAAATGGGTTGAATTCAGTCTCTTACTATGCAAGAGGTTTTCATGCTGATTTAGCAAGAGTAATTTATGACAGGAGGCCTCTTACAAAAGAAGCTTCAGGTGACTGTGTAGTATCAGGAATCAAATTGTCATAACTCTGTGACATTTTTACTTCCCCAGAAGGCTAAGTGGTGTCTCATGCCACAGACAGACCTGACAAGGTCTACAACAAGGGTGGTCAACCTGTGGCTCTGGAGCCGTATGCGGCTCCTTTCCTAGGCACTGACTCCGGGACTGGAGCTAAAGATGTTGACTTTCCAATGTGCTGTGGGGTGCTCACTGCTCAACCCCCTGCTCTGCCCCCACTCCACCTCTTCCCCTGAGCCTGCCATGCCCTCGCTCTCCCCCCTCCCCACCAGAGCTTCCTGTGCACCGCATAATAGCATAATAGCTGACCATGGTGGGCGGGAAGCATGGGAAGGGAGCAGGAGGCACTGATTGGTGGGGCTGCTGCAGGCAGGAGGCACTGCAGGTTGGAGTGGGGGGAGCTGATGGGGAGTAAGGGGGCTGCTGACTTATTAGTGTGGCTCTCTGGCAATGTACATTGGTAAATTCTGGATCCTTCTCAGACTCAGGCTGGCCATCCCTGCTCTACAAACTTAACTTTAAATCCATTGAAATTAAAACGTCTTATAAAGAACACAGTGATCCACTGGTGGAGTGAATGTCCATTTATAGCAAAATGAAATGAAAGTCTTCAATCACAAGCCTAGTTACAGTGTAATTCTATGGTAAAAAAGATGGTACAATGAGTTCCGTTGTTATCCAGTATGTAGATATAATGGATATTTTTTTAAAGGATTGATATCTCTAGTAATCCACTATAATCATGTGGAGTTACTATTACTGCATCCAGTCAACAATGTACATTAGATGTTAAGGGCCTGTTGAATCCTTTACATAATCAGAGAAGCAACATTTATATGACTAAAGCCTGCTTTGCTCCAATTTAAATCAATGGTCAAACTCCCATTGATTTCAGTGATAGCAGTAGTAGACTGTGTGTTTATGTGCATAAAATATTGCAGTGCATACATTTTTATGATCCAAGATAGCTAATCTTCAGAAACAGAAAGAAAAGGAGTACTTGTGGCACCTTAGAGACTAACAAATTTATTAGAGCATAAGCTTTCGTGAGCTACAGCGCACTTCATCGGATGCATTTGGTGGAAAATACAGAGGGGAGATTTATATACACACTCAGAGAACATGAAACAATGGGTTTTATCATACACACTGTAAGGAGAGTGATCACTTAAGATAAGCCATAACCAGCGGGGGGGAGGGGGAAGGGAGGAGGAAAACCTTTCATGGTGACAAGCAAGGGAGGCTATTTCCAGCAGTTAACAAGAATATCTGAGGAACAGTGGGGGGTGGGGTGCGGGGGTAGAAATAACATGGGGAAATAGTTTTACTTTGTGTAATGACTCATTCATTCCCAGTCTCTATTCAAGCCTAAGTTAATTGTATCCAGTTTGCAAATTAATTCCAATTCAGCAGTCTCTCATTGGAATCTGTTTTTGAAGCTTTTTTGTTGAAGGATAGCCACTCTTATGAAGTGAGCTGTAGCTCATGAAAGCTTATGCTCTAATAAATTTCTTAGTCTCTAAGTTGCCACAAGTACTCCTTTTCTTTTTGCGAATACAGACTAACACGGCTGCTACTCTGAAAATCTAAGGTCTGTAATCGAGTGACCAGAGAGATTGAAGTGTTCTCCAACTGGTTTTTGAATGTTATAATTCTTGACGTCTGATTTGTGTCCATTCATTCTTTTACGTAGAGACTGTCCAGTTTGACCAATGTACATGGCAGAGGGCATTGCTGGCACATGATGGCATATATCACATTGGTAGATGCGCAGGTGAACGAGCCTCTGATAGTGTGGCTGATGTGATTAGGCCCTATGATGGTGTCCTCTGAATAGATATGTGGACAGAGTTGGCAACGGGCTTTGTTGCAAGGATAGGTTCCTGGGTTAGTGGTTCTGTTGTGTGGTGTGTGGTTGCTGGTGAGTATTTGCTTCAGATTGGGGGGCTGTCTGTAAGCAAGGACTGGCCTGTCTCCCAAGATCTGTGAGAGTGATGGGTCGTCCTTCAGGATAGGTTGTAGATCCTTGATGATGCGTTGGAGAGCTTTTAGTTGGGGGCTGAAGGTGATGGCTAGTGGTGTTCTGTAATTTTCTTTGTTGGGCCTGTCCTGTAGTAGGTGACTTCTGGGTACTCTTCTGGCTCTGTCAATCTGTTTCTTCACTTCAGCAGGTGGGTATTGTAGTTGTAGGAATGCATGATAGAGATCTTGTAGGTGTTTGTCTCTGTCTGAGGGGTTGGAGCAAATGCGGTTATATCGTAGAGCTTGGCTGTAGACAATGGATCGTGTGGTATGATCTGGATGAAAGCTAGAGGCATGTAGGTAGGAATAGCGGTCAGTAGGTTTCCGATATAGGGCGGTGTTTATGTGACCATCGCTTATTAGCACCGTAGTGTCCAGGAAGTGGATCTCTTGTGTGGACTGTCCAGGCTGAGGTTGATGGTGGGATGGAAATTGTTGAAATCCTGGTGGAATTCCTCAAGGGCTTCTTTTCCATGGGTCCAGATGATGAAGATGTCATCAATGTAGCGCAAGTAGAGTAGGGGCATTAGGAGACGAGAGCTGAGGAAGCGTTGTTCTAAGTCAGCCATAAAAATGTTGGCATACTGTGGGGCCATGCGAGTACCCATCGCAGTGTTGCTGATTTGAAGGTATACATTGTCCCCAAATGTGAAATAGTTATGGGTGAGGACAAAGTCACAAAGTTCGGCCACCAGGTTAGCCGTGACATTATCGGGGATACTGTTCCTGACGGCTTGTAGTCCATCTTTGTGTGGAATGTTGGTGTAGAGGGCTTCTACATCCATAGTGGCTAGGATGGTGTTTTTAGGAAGATTACCAATGGATTGTAGTTTCCTCAGGAAGTCAGTGGTGTCCCTGAGAAGGGAGTCTACAAAGCCAGACAATCCTGCTGTCAGGATGCCAATGCCTGAGATGATGGGGCGTCCAGGATTTCCACTTTTATGGATCTTGGGTAGCAGATAGAATACCCCAGGTCGGGGTTCCAGGGGTATGTCTGTGCGGATTTGTTCTTCTGCTTTTTCAGGGAGTTTCTTGAGCAAATGCTGTAGTTTCTTTTGGTAACTCTCAGTGGGATCAGAGGGTAATGGCTTGTAGAAAGTGGTGTTGGAGAGCTGCCTAGTAGCCTCTTGTTCATACTCCGACCTATTCATGATGACGACAGCACCTCCTTTGTCAGCCTTTTTGATTATGATGTCAGAGTTTGTTTCTGAGGCTGTGGATGGCATTGTGTTCTGCATGGCTGAGGTTATGGGGCAAGCGCTGCTGCTTTTCCACAATTTCAGCTCGTGCACGTCGGCGGAAGCACTCTATGTAGAAGTCCAGGCTGCTGTTTCGACCTTCAGGAGGAGTCCACCCAGAATCCTTCTTTTTGTAGTGTTGGTAGGAAAGGTTAATATGTGGGTTAATATGTTGGTCAGAGGTATGTTGGAAATATCCTTTGAGTCGGAGACGTCGAAAATAGGATTCTAGGTCACAACAGAATTGTGTCATGTTTATGGGGATGGAGGGGCAAAAGAAGAATCTGTCCTATCTCGGGGCCTCTCCATCATCAAGGATCTACAACCTATCCTGAAGGACGACCCATCACTCTAACAGATCTTGGGAGACAGGCCAGTCCTTGTTTACAGACAGCCCCCCAATCTGAAGCAAATACTCACCAGCAACCACACACCACACAACAGAACCACTAACCCAGGAACCTATCCTTGCAACGAAGCCCATTGCCAACTCTGTCCACATATCTATTCAGAGGACACCATCATAGGGCCTAATCACATCAGCCACACTATCAGAGGCTTGTTCACCTGCACATCTACCAATGTGATATATGCCATCATGTGCCAGCAATGCCCTCTGCCATGTACATTGGTCAAACTGGACAGTCTCTACGTAAAAGAATGAATGGACACAAATCAGACGTCAAGAATTATAACATTCAAAAACCAGTTGGAGAACACTTCAATCTCTCTGGTCACTCGATTACAGACCTAAGAGTGGCTATCCTTCAACAAAAAAGCTTCAAAAACAGACTCCAACGAGAGACTGCTAAATTGGAATTAATTTGCAAACTGGATACAATTAATTTAGGCTTGAATAGAGACTGGGAATGGATGAGTCATTACACAAAGTAAAACTATTTCCCCATGGTATTTCTACCCCCGCACCCCACCCCCACGGTTCCTCAGATATTCTTGTTAACTGCTGGAAATAGCCTCCCTTGCTTGTCACCATGAAAGGTTTTCCTCCTCTCTTCCCCCCCCACCCCACTGCTGGTGATGGCTTATCTTAAGTGATCACTCTCCTTACAGTGTGTATGATAAAACCCATTGTTTCATGTTCTCTGTGTGTGTATATCAATCTCCCCTCTGTATTTTCCACCAAATGCATCCGATGAAGTGAGCTGTAGCTCACGAAAGCTTATGCTCTAATAAATTTGTTAGTCTCTAAGGTGCCACAAGTACTCCTTTTCTTTTTGTGAATACAGACTAACACGGCTGCTACTCTGAAACCTGTCATTCAGAAACAGAGTTGCAGTAAATCTGGGCTCAGTAATCAAAGTTCTACTTTGTCACGGAATGCAATTTATCACAAAGAGATTTCACAAAAATGATAATTTCCTCAAGGACTAATTTCCTATTAGTCACAAGTACACTTAGAGCTCTACACCCTCAAATGAATTACACGTCAATGCAATGATAGGGTGGAAGCAGACACTCACAATCACTATAATTAGTCTCCATAAATCATTTCACAATGAGTTTGCGTACAAGTACTTTAGATTTTCTGTTTATCATCCTTTCTCCCTTCCTAATTCCTAGTCATATTTCCAGCAGTAATCACTGGCTGTTCTTGTAGTGCAGTTTTGTTTGTGCTGTATATTTTGATTTGTCTATATCGTTGGGTTTCGGGATATGCCTGAGGTCTGAAGATTTATTATTTGAAACTGTGGCAGTGATTTTAAAAAAAGCCAAAAGATTAGCACTTTGTTCATCCTATGGTCCTAATCCTGCAAACACACACTAAAATGTTTGCGGGTTTGGAACCTAAATTAGCACACATGTTAAATTAACTGTCCAATTAATTTTTTTTAGATAGAGCACCATTTAAATAGCATGCATTTTAGAAAATTCCTTTAACAGTTAAGGGTTTTTTCCTGCTTCCCTTTTAATGTTTAGATGGGCCTTTTGGGCAGTCCAGAGAGCAAAACCAAAAATACTCCAATTCACTTTTTTTCTCTCTGCTCATACTATGACAGACTGATAATAGCCTGGCCAAACTTTATAGAAGTAAGATAAATTTACTGAGTTAAGTTATAACTTATTGAATTAGGTTTAATACCTTTGTGGTCTGTTGTGTTAAATATCAGTTGTGTATGTGTTACTGGAATTGTATACAACTCCTCTAGGAGGTGGGGGACGCTAATCACATTTCTGCAGGTATCAACCACCCTCTGGAGAGATAAGCATATACTATTTCAAACTGGATTCTCTAGGGACCAACAGAAAAAGAAACCATTTCTGGATAAATAGCCTGGTTTTAAACAGGTTCAGGACCTTCTTCCTGCTGCGGCAAACAAATTAGACCCCTGGATCATGGAGGGTCCTAATCCTTAGGGAGGAGTTAGAAGGAGTTGGCCTACTGCGGTCCTATAAGACTGGATACTTTGTTCTGATCTGAAACTGACAAACTTGAAACTACACTGAAACTCCTTGGGTAGCGTTTTTTAGGACTGCTGCTGCTGCCAAAGCCCACAATCAGGTTAGAGTGATCTCTGGCACAGGCGCTGAGTCCGGGGTGCTCCGGGGCTGGAGCACCCACAGGGAAAAAACGGTGGGTGCTGAGCACCCACTGACAGCCCCCCATCAGCCTCCCCTCCTCCCACAGTGCCTTCCCCTCCTTCCCTGTGCCTCCCAACTGCTGCGATCAGCTGTTTCGCGGTATGCAGGAGGCCCTGGGGAGGAGCAAGGACAGCTGTAATCGGGGGAAGGCGCGGGCAGAGGCAGAGTGAGGTGGGACCTAGGGAAGAGCCGGGAGTTGAGCGCACCCCAACATATTGGAAAGTCAGCACCTATGATCTGGGGCAAGCTTTTTGGCATGCATGTAGGTTCCTTTATAGTTCTGAATATGTTTTCACCTTAAGAATAAAATAGGTTTGCAGAAGAAGAGCTGTGTGGTACCTTATAAGTGTGGGCAATTACTTTATTAGCCTTTGAAGAGAAAGTAAGCAGTCCTGGTTAGGTAGTCTGACTTTTGCAGGAGATACCAGAGTACAGTCAGGGGGCTGTGCAGCCCCAGTCAGGAGGAAACGAGACCGTCTCAGTTCAAGAGAGGTGACGGCCAGGCGAGCCGGAAGCCTAGAGTGGATGCCTTTGCTGGATCACTGAAGGAGAATACAGGTGCAGTTGCTCTGAACTGAGACATACAGCTGGATACTGCTTGCTATTTGTTCATTTTCAGCTCCTCTGCTGTGACTGGTAAATGCTGTCTTTAAGGTCTTACAGAAAAAGCATGCACCATCAGCAAAAAGTAAACAAATTAGGAAAAAGAGGAAAAAATATTATAGTAACCTTAGAATTTGTAACAATAAGTACAAAAATTGTAGATGCAAATATGATTTTCAATTTGACTATCATTTTATAAAGTACAATAAGAACTTTTGCTGTTCTGTTTTACCTGTCTCCACGCAAAGACATAGGGAGTTCTTCTGGACACTTTCATCAAATGGCCCACTGCTTCCAGTTTCAGAGTCATGCTTTCTCAAAGTTCCCAGCCATTTGGTTCTAGTTTGGATTTGCACCCATCTCTATATATTTCTCCACTTCACAGGAATATACCTGTCAAGGTTCCTTCCCCACTCTGAACTCTAGGGTACAGACGTTGGGACCTGCATGAAAGACCCCCTAAGCTTATTCTTACCAGCTTAGGTTAAAAACTTCTCCAAGGTACAAACTTTGCCTAGTCCTTGAACCGTATCCTGCCACTACCAAGCGTTTTAAACAAAGAACAGGGAAAGAAACCACTTCCCCAAAATATCCTCCCAACCCCTAAACCCCCTTTCCTGCGGAAAGTTTGATAAGAATCCTCACCAATTTGTACAGGTGAACACAGACCCAAACCCTTGGATCTTAACAATGAAAAATCAAGCAGGTTCTTAAAAGAAGAATTTTAATTAAAGAAAAGGTAAAAATTACCTCTGTAAAATCGGGATGGTAAATATCTTACAGGGTAATCAGATTCAAAACAGAGAATCCCTCTAGGCAAAACTTTAAGTTACAAAATCAGAAATATACATTCCATCCAACACAGCTTATTTTACCAGCCATTAAACAAAAAATCTAATGCATTTTCTAGCTAGATTACTTACTAACTTAACAGGAGTTGTGATTAACAAAGCAGGACCCCAAATTTCAGTGTCTTAAAATTGGAAACTTCTTAGATGCACTTTGCCTTCATTTTTTTCATACAATGTAAGGAGAGGCAGCCTGCTTCATGCTTAAGGACATACTTTAAGTAGCTGGACTAGGCAAGTTCCTGGGAGCTCATGGGAGATACCCATCTTCTGGAAAATACTACTTTAAAAACACAGAACTTTATGATGATTATGTTAACATTTGCTTATCCAAACCATGTCAGCTGTATGAACCTGAATTCCCCTTCCTCCCAATTCTGGGGATGTGGGGAGAAGTGTGACATACTAAAGCTGTTAATCTTTCCTGCTGTTCTCTCTTACATACTTTTGAAAAATGCCACGAGTATTAAAACAACAAAATAATTTCTTTGAAAATAATTAAAATGGAGACAGGAAAAATTCATGAGCTGTGATCTCATGTATGTACCAATTCCTTAGTCTGGATTAAATTCCTATGGTTTATTATAATGCCGTGGGGAAAAAAATCATAAAATAAGCTGCTGAGGCAACAATAACTGTAGTGGGAGGGACATGGGCAGTCTAGTTACATGAGCACAGTGCTGAGAGCCTAGGATTCTAATCCATGCTCTGATATTGAACCCTTTGTAGCCCTGGACACATCATTTAACTTCTTTCCCTCAATGTCTTCACCTGTACAATGGGGCTAATAGTGCTTTCCTATTCATTATATAATACTCTTCAGAGGGTGTCATAAAGATTAATGACATTGGTAAAGTGTTTTGAGGTTGAAAAGCACTATCCAAGTTCTAAATATCACTAATTGTTACCTCCATAATGATAATTATCTATTTAATAAAGAATATATGTTTGTTTCATTTTTAAACATATCACACTGATTTACATGTTGACATTACAAGCCTTATCTCCATGCTCCTTTGCATTTGTACTGTCCCTTGTTTCATATTCATCTGGTTGAAACTGTAAAACCAGTGTTTGTCTGGTGGTGTCTCTTATGATGTTCCCACAAAAAATATAAATCACATAATCATATCATATAAATCACAATCATATAAATAAAAGGTCGTGTGCTTCAGATGAGATTCTTTTATCTCCTTTCACTCTCATGGGAAATCATAGAAAAGCAGCTGGAGGAGGTTTGATTAAAAGAAAAAAATCTGACTATAATATAGGATGTACAATTCACAGATGTGAATAAGCTAAAAATGAACCTTCTAAAGAAAACCACAATTACTAAAATGTGATATAAATTACTTTATTAAAAATGTGCACATATAAAAATATCACAACATTAAAGAAAACAATGAGGGCTGCGTTTCCAGTTTTTAAATTGCTTTTCTAAAGAAAACCACAATTACCAAACTGATAAATTTTATTTAAAATATGCAAATATTAAAAAGTCACTACAAACAGGATTGGCTGTGTTGCTGGTTTTTAAGAACGGTCCTGAAAAGCATGTGGTCAGGCTAAAAAAAAGAAATTTTATTACTTTAGACTGTTACAACTTAGAACTTTACAAATCTAATTTATGTTTCATAATTTACGCTGTCTGTCTACTTCCATTTGAATTTGGAGAATGAATATTTTAAGTTGAACACAAATTATCTGGTTTCATTGCAATTTTTAAACAAAATGTCATAACTATATTTCAGTGATTTGTATGTTTTTGACATAGTTGGTTTTTTTAAAAAAAACAAAATTAAATTTGGTTCCGTATTTACCTGATTGTGTCTTTTAAACCCCAAAAAGGGAAAATACAGTAATGTGAAACTTTCTTCCTGATACATCTCAAAATAAGCATTCACAGTTTGCATTGTAGCAGGTTGTATGTTTTAAGAAAATTAAGTACAAACAAATATCAAAGACAATATCTGTGCTTTAAGTTATATTACTATTTGGTGTTTTGAGATTTATTTATATGAGAATAAATAGTTCCTGAGTAAAGGTATAGGAAGAATGCAGTAAGTTTAAGAGAAGAAAAATGGCTTTGAAAGGTTGTCAAGAGAATAGGACTCCAGCTGTCATTTACCTCTGCTGGCCCAAAGAATCTCAAGAGATCTCCTGAGCTTTATCGACTTGGAGAGGGCTCACATTTCTGATTGGGAGAAATCAGCTGTCTCCTACAGCCATGATAGTTATTCTGAGCATAATCCAAAACCCAGTGAAGTTTTATCTTGGACTTCAATGGGCTTTGAGTCAGACCCTCTGTGCCCTCCCTTCCTCATATGTATACAGTTAGTGAAACTATCCAGCCTGATCATAATTCAGGCCCTTGGTAGTAACATGAGGGGACTTCACGAGGAACTGTTAATATGCTCAGTGAAGTTGTTTAGAAGTAACTTCTTCCCAAACTGATAACATTCGTGAGCCAGGGAAGTAGGTTAAAAGGAGATCATAGTTATCCTAAAAAAATCAGTAAAGCAGAGAGAAGTTTTATCAGAGTGAAAATCCACACCCCTGAGTGATGCAGTTATACTAACCTAACTCCCACTGGAGACAGCACTGTGTCTACCGAGTCTTTCTTGGGGAGGTGGAGTACCCACAGCAATGGGAGAAGCTCTCTTGTTGACATAGGAGGTAGTGTCTTCACTAAGCACTACAGTGGCACCGCTGCACTTGTAAGCGTAGACAAGCCTTAAGCTTTTTCCCCTCACTCTGTTTCCCTCCTTCCTTACTTCGTCTTCCTTTTGCTTGTTTTCTCCATCCCTTGTCCCCAAAATAACTAACAGTTGAATAGTGCAGCTGGGCTTTGGACATCCCTTAATGCACAAAAAAATCAGAAGCTCATTACCTGCAGTAACTATTGGTAGCTTTCCCATGATTGTCTCCTGCTCTCCCATAGTCTGTGGGCATTAAAGGAACCGTGCGAGTAAACACATTGGGGGGAGGGGGAATATATTTTACAAGAGCCCTCATGAACCTCATCTGCTCTCAGTAAAAGAGGTTGCTATAACAATTGTGCTTAAATTTATATAACCTAGAAGATGAGGGAATATCTAAGTCTTTGGCTGGCAGAGCTGCAGACGCAATGTAATCAGTTCCTGTGACAGAAGTGTTGGAGTAGAGAAGGACTTGCTGCTAAATGGACCACTGGGGGCCCCAAGAGAGGAAGGAAGCAACCTTCCCAAAACCTGGGGAAAAATGTTTTTGCAGGTTTACATCAATATGGTTCATATACACAGTACATAATATGCATTTATGCCCTCTCCTCCCCCAGCTTTTGCTGTTGTTGCCACTCCAGCAGATTTGCAGCAAATTTGCCAGAGTTAATGCTTATTACAAAAATGTGACCCTCTAGTATCAAACTTGAGTTTTAGCCACTACGCGCCTGCAACCGTCCTGCGAGGATGTGTTCAACATTTAAATGCAAGCAATAGCTTTTGCATTTTTTATTACATAAAATCCGTATGAAAAGGCTGGAAGGCCAAGAGCACTCCCAGGATGGAGGGGTTTCTTAGTAAGTGCTGGCAATGTTTTGTTGTCCACCATCCTTAAGACATGACCATTCAACTGAACAGACCTGCATGGAGAGAGGTTGTTGGGTTAGTTATGTTTTGTGGACCACCTAACACAAAGTTCACTTGGTGTGACTGGAAGAAAGAAGGAAAGTGCTGACATTAAGGCAGATTTATGTTGCTTTAAGGTAGTTAAACCGCTTCCACCCCCATCCTTACAGACTGACAAATGTACAGGATAGTGGCAGCATGTCTGCTAGATCTATTAAGCTACCTGCAAGCTACATGTATATATATATATATGTGTGTGTGTGTGTGTGTGTGTGTGTATACACACACACACACACACACACACACACACACATTTATATATATATATACACACACACACACATTTATGTGGGGTAACTTTAATGAAAACTGAAAAGTAAAAGTTTTTTGTTGTTAAACTGTTCACAATCACAAGTTGGGTGGAGAATGTACTTTGAAAAGCACAGATAAGCTTCTGTTTCTCTTGAAACTGTTAATACACCATTGACACCCAAAGAGCTGCACTCAGACCAAATGATCACAGTGACCTTAGAATCTAAGGAGGCAGATCCTTACCATTTTTGTGTGTTAGCAATATTAACTGTAGGTGTTAAATACAGAGGGCCTGATCTAATCTTACTAAAACCAGTGTAAATTAAGAGTAACTGCTCTGAAATCATCACAGGTAAACCTGTGTTCAAAACCATTCTGAGATTGGAATCAAACCCAAAATATTGAACTTGGATACAGGCAGCCTTTTGATTCATACATTTTTATGATGTTCCATCACTCCCGTGTTCCACAGTAAATGCAGAAACAGATCATCAATAATATAGTCATTACGTGTCTGCTGAGCTACCATATCAATAACATTTATCAACAGTGCCTGGTTTTAGGAGACCAAATTTTATAAGGAAGCACTTACAAAAAAATAAAACATAAAAGTAACTAGTTTTTATCCTAAGAAATTGAAAATAGAGACCTGTTTTTATAGCTCATCTACATGATAGTGAGGGTACAATTTACAATAAAAGAAAATGTTTTCTCACCTGGAAAGTATGTCCTGTTCCCCATGAGGTAATAAAAGGTATTCGTCTATATGCTTATTAGATAAGTTATGGGGCAACTGCACATGTTTGGTGACATTATAGAGGTTTAAAAGAAACAGAGTAACATCCCCTTCTTTGTACATTGGGCTGAAAGGGAAGAGAAAAGCACATTATCATACATTAAAAATAAATTATAGTTTTTGAAAGGAGTTGTATTCACAATTGGGCAGATCACATTCCCTCTTTACCAGAAGAATTGTGGTTCCTCTGCCCAGGGAGAGGATAAATAGCAAAACTCCGTGCGAGTGTCTGTGCCCTCAGCGCACCAAGAGCTATGAACTGCTCACAGTGTCCCAGAATACAGGGAGACACTGGGGATGGGCTGCTGAATCTGCAGCTATGTCTACACCAATAGCCCCAGTGCCTTAGCCACTAAGGGAGCAACATGGAGGGCAAGGAGATGATGTAAAAGGTTGCACCTGCAAGTATACTGTTCTCATTTCCTTTGAATTAATTCTGTGGAGGGTAACTCCTTCCAGAGGCAGGATATTGGAGTGGATGGACCCAATGGTGGCGATATTTTTGTAGTACAGTAGCACCTAAAAGTACCAGCTGAAATAAGGGCCCCATTGTGCTAGGCACTGTCCACACACACACACACACACACACACACAGAAGCAGTCCCTGCCCCAGAGAGTTTACAGATTGAACAGGCAAGATAGACCAAAAGGGTAGGGGGAGAAAAAAAAATCCTTATTTTACAGATGGGGAATTGAGGCACAGTGCAATTTGGTGACTTCCCAAAGTCACACAGGATGTCTGGAGCAGAGCGAAGAATAAAACTCAGAGTTCCCAAGTTCCAGCCCAGGGCTTTAACCACACCATCATCTATACCTTCTCATATAATTCACTACAGCAATTCCTATGGACCTAGTTGTTGAAAGTTTCATGAGAGACTGCTGAATGTTTTTCTCGAACTCCCCTCCCCATTCTACGTGTTACACTGTGTAATCAATTGAAGGGCCTGATCCAAAGCCCCGTTTATCCTGTCAGAATGTTTCCATTAGTTACAATGGGCTCATTGTGCATTAGGGCCTCTGTCTTTACTGTATTAATTTGTTCCTGGATGTTGTGTTAAAATGCTTACTTGTGGTTATTCGTGCAATGAAGGTACACTCGAAGCTTCTTCGGATCTGCTCCTTTCAGGCCAACTTTCAGTACCTTGGTGCCGACCAGTTTTTTGTACAGCAGAGAAAGCCAATAATCCTGTGTTGCATGTAAAACAAAAACATTTTTCCATATGGCAAACAAGGTATTCTAGATGAGAGGCAAATTACACTCAGATACTAGAATACAATATCATCATGCTCTGTATTAAGGGTGTCCAAATGTGACCCTAACAAGGTCCCAATGATAATGAGTCAGGAGCTTGAGGGCTACATCCAGCATGCATGTACCAGGGCAGGCTGCAGTCTCATTTTTAATACCTAAGTGCAGACTCCTGAAACCACTAGATCCACCATCCAGTGCTGGATATGGAGCCACGCTGGGCTCACAGTCTCCAGTGGCTGTACCATCCGCCCTCCATTAAATTGAAGAGCTTGGCAAGCCACATTAGTCACTTACACTGCCTGTTCTCATTGTACATTCACTCTGCTGCCACCATCAGGTTGTTGGGAGTGTGAATACTCTAAAATGCTGATGATATTAATGACTAAAAACCCGGTAACTGCATCTGCTAGTGCAGCTTAGGGCTAACGCAGTATATGGTGAGGGACTTTTTTTGTTTAATTAAGAGAGCTTTTCTGCTCTCTTTTGCAATGTCTTTCATATCAAATTTGTTCAAGTTCACAACAAATAATGTGACAAAGAAAAATCCTGTCTCCAATTTGCTGAGTGTAGAAGGTATAGTTAGAGCTATTTTGCTCTCCTCTCTTCATAGGTGGATATAGGAGTCCTTCAAGTGGGAGATGCAGGTCTTGATCCTGCATGATGAAAAGCACCTTCTGCAGAGTGCCGAGTGCCCTACCCTTCAAATGAAATCAACAGGAGTTGAGCTGCCCTCAGTACTTCACTGGTATGGACCCTCAATTAGCTCTAACTGTGCCCTGTTTAACTTGACCCTTTGAACCGCTAACTCTTTTCCAATAAATCGGTTTTATAAACAACAAGGGATTGATTCTGAACTCGTACAACTGAGAGAGTCAGGAGTAACTCCACTGAAGTCACTGTAATTATCCTAATGCAAAAATGCTGAGAGTTCAGGATCAGGGCCCCATGTCTTTATATTGCTGCACTGTCCCTTTTTCTAACTTGGTTTGTTTTTTTTTAAGAGGAGACAAAATACATTGCAACTCTCTTTCTGCTAAAATGGCTCTGTAGTTCTAACATCAGGAGAAACATGGACTTTAGATAAGCTTGGTAAATAAGGCTTGGGAAACACATGGGGAAAAGACAAGTTCAATTTTAGCAGACTCATTCTTTCCCCATAACCATATTTATGAGAGGTTTCAGAGTAGCAGCCGTGTTAGTCTGTATTCGCAAAAAGAAAAGGAGTACATATTTATGAGGACCATGTGAAGGCTGACTGGTTCCAAAATGAGCCTGTTATAGAAGCTCTCTTTATTTTTAAATTTCCTCTGGATCCTGAAAGGTATTCGCCCTACAGAACAAAGGCTGCTGTATAGAAAAAAGATCTAAATTTTCAGATGAGTGATTCGCCAGCAAACCCAGAGAACTGGCTTTATTTATAGTCATATACATTTCCCACTATCTACTCTAGATTAAAGAAAACCAGAAAGAATACTAACTCTTAAATCCCCCCACAGCCCTGCCCCATGGGGACATCTTACAATGAGCAGGATTCATAAAACAGCATCATAGTTACATACACCAGTTTCCACTGCAAGTCCTCTTTTTACGAATTTGTAGCAGCCACAACTTGGAAGCAGATTAAGTGTGGGGAAGGTAGGAAAGAAGGATGGGAACGGTTACTCCTCCCCACATCCATGTATAATTGCCATTAGCACTAATGAGAGTTCTACACTCATAGAAAGAGTAGAACCTTTATAGTTACTCCAAATAAATCTGCCTCCTTATGTTATAAGGAAATGAAAAAGTGTATTCGTTTCTGTTGCTTTTTTATCTCAACAATTAGGATTAACAGCTTTGTTCTTAAAAATAACATTCTTATGCTATTAGCTCATAACATAAATAACTAAGTTGAAACATCTCAAATCATTAACATTTGAAAATCATTTACCACTCTTTAGAGAAACCCCCAAACTAAAGCATGGATTCCTCAGAAGACATGGGTAAGTATGTATCTAGATAGAACATTGTGGCTTAGGTCCATCTCTGCTGCTCAAGCACATGATTTTTCCCTTATTTTTCTTTAGCTATTGTGTTCCTAGACTGCACGTGATCCATATTCAGAACTTAATTGATTTTAGATACATGGGTACTGTGAGAGAATGTAACCCTGTGATCACACCTACACACCACTGCGATAAATTTTGTACAAGGCATGCCTTGTAAGGTATCATTTGAAAACTCACAATTTGCTGGTCAGTATAGTCCTAATAAAATATGTGTGGGAGTTCCCTCTATTATGTTATTAACACATGTTCCACAACCCTACCCAAACAGAGCTTGGCAAACAGGTCTGTCCTAAACAAAGGAATGTGTGCTCCGTTTAATTTGCATTTAAGTAGTAAACAGAGTCATCAAGCAGGAAGGGAAACAAAGGAAGCTCAATCAGGTAAGAAAAAACCAGCAGGGAACATCCTTAAGCATAGATTCTGTCTCCTATTGCTCAACTGGATATATTTTTCAAGAGACGGACTGAAACTATAAAAAGGAGGGACAAAGACCCCAAGACACCACTCTCTCTTTCCCTGCTCATCACCTTCACTGTTCCTGAAGGGATAAAGGAAGCAATTGTTGAACTCTGTGGGGGAAGGTTCCCATACCACAGTTTGGTCAGTAAGACTGTGGTAAGCAACATTTCTTCAAACATTGCTTTAATCTGATATAGGTAGTTAAATTAGGTGTTAGTCTTATCTTTATTTTTCTTGTAACCATTTCTGACTTATGCCTTATTACTTGTACTCACTTAAAATTTCTCTTTGTAGTTAATAAACTTGTTTTATTGGTTTATCTAATCCAGTGTGTTTAAATTGAAGTGGCTGGGTAACTCCACTTGGGATGACAAGTTGCGTGCATATTAGTCTCTTAAATGAACAACCAACTTAATATAATTTGTACTGTCGAGGAAAGGGCTGGGCAGTGCAGGACATACATTTTTGGGGGGAAATCTGGGGATGGGGATGTGCTGGGGTCACCTTACAGCATAACCAAGGCTAGTGAGAGCCAGAGTGTAACCCAAGTGTGGCTGCCAAGCTGCAGTTAGATACAGACACTCAGGGTGTGGCTTGCATGCTAGAAGGCTGGTTGTGAGTAGCCCAGGTGGGAGCTACTTCAGCAAGGCATTGTAAGGCACCCAAGGCTGCAGGGCAGGGGTGACACAGCTGCTCATTAGTCTGGATTGTATCCTGGTACATGACAGGTACCTATATGCGAGTCTCTTTAAGGAAGTAAAAATAGCTAGCATATATCTTTCCACCTCATGTTTAACCAGAATACAAATATATACAGTATGTATGATTATTATTAAGGCAATGCTATTGTATACGCACAGGCAAAGGTTCAAAATTTGCATCCACCAGGTGATAGGTTCCTGCTCCATAGAACACTTGTCTCATCACCACATCAATACCCATTCTGGCTGACAGTCCTAATTTGTCCAACCACCTGCCAGATAACAAGACAAAAAAAGAAAAATGGTAATGCAAACATCCCCAAAATAAACAGAGGAAAAAACTGCTGACCTAAACTATTACATGCCATCTCCGCTGCCGTGCACATGAAATGAGAATTAAAATAAAATGATAATGCTAAGCACAAAAAAACCATGAAACTAAGTCAAAGTACAGAAATGGCAGGAGTCTCTCTGAAAATCCATTTCACATTCCATCTGACTATCTGTCTGATTCTACTGCGCTGTTTCCTTAAACTCTCGTCACCATCTTTGTCTTGGGTAAAGAGAGGCGGCCGCATGCAGAGATTAAAAGGCTCAGCATGTGATTTTGTGCTGAGCAGAAGCAATAAGGTTCAGATGGAGCCTCACGTGAAGAGGTCATCTTGTGCTCTAGCTTTTGACTTTCCTTTGTAAAAATAATTCTCTAGATTTTTTGGTTGTTAAAACGTGAACCATATGTGAACCAATGCAGTTATGTTTGCCTGAGTCTGCAGACTGACTGAAATTAAACTTCTGAGAAAAGTTTAAGCACTGTCCTTTCATTTCAATGAACCATTAACATTGAAATCCAGCGGTAACAATTTAAACGTCCATGTGGTGAGTTATTTCACTGTCGGCCAAAAAAAGCAATACAGACAAACATATGCTCTGTCAGTCACATCTCATTTTGGCATCACAGGTAGAGGGAGCGCTAGCTATGGATGAAGCTAGGGACAATACCAGAACTTTTTTCCCAGTATGATCTGTGTTAGTATGCCGAGACCCATAGTTTCGCTGGGCCACAGCTCCAAACTTACCCATGAAGCAGTGATTCGAAAGAATGCTACAATGGTTGCACTATGGTAGTAGTTCTCAAACTTTTGTACTGGTGACCCCTTCCACATAGCAAGCCTCTGAATATGACCCTCCCTTATAAATAAACACTTTTTAATATATTTAACACCATTATAAACGCTTGAGGCAAAGTGGGGTTTGGGGTGGAGGCTGACAGTTCGCGAGCCCCCATGTAATAACCTCGTGACCCCGAGGGGTCCCAACCCCCAGTTTGAGAACCCCTGCACTATGGTCTATAGGCCACACTTATTTTAGTCACCTTTTCTATACAGTGTTAAAAGTCAAGCAAACATTTTCCTGGCCAGTACTTAACATAAAAACATGTCTTTGGCTAGATCCCTCATACAGGGAATGTTTTGGGATCAATTTTCTCTGTTCCTGGGGACTAAGTGGCATGAGAGTGACCACCTCAGGTCTGCATGCAGAAGTGTTATGGGGCTGCAAAGAAAGCCAGTCCTATTCAGACAAGGGAATGTTGCTGACATGCTGGGCATTTAATGGTGGTCTTTTAACTGGAGGAGTTCCTGAAAAACCCAGAGCTCTACAGAAAAAAAAACAAGTACCGGTAACTTTAAAGACGTGTTATTCTACTTACATAAAGCCGGCAACATATGTATTAGACAGTCTGGGAGCTCCACCTCCATAGGCTGAACTTGTTTCTCCTAACCACACCTTTTTACCAGGTACAGTTCCATCAACAATCTAGAGAATGTTGTGTCATTAGGATAAAGAGAGGAAAGTAAGTACATACATAGCTGTGCCTAAATAGTCACAATTATGCGCTTTAGAACTGATCTCTAGAGACATCATATGACTTTCAGGGCCTCCTAATATGACCATATTTAATGAGGCAAGGCTCCATAAGATTTCTGATGAACAGGAGTAGGGGAAGGAAATAAATTGTTTTTTTTTTTAAACTCACATATATTAAATAATAGATTCCCAAATCTAAATTAATCAGGACCAGACTCTGCAACTTTTACTCACACACAGTATCTTACTATGTAAGTAGTCCTGTTGAAATCAGCAGGAGTACTCTGGGAATAAGGTACTACTTAGTGCAAGTAAGGTGGCAGAATCTGGCCATAAATTTCATCTCTGGGGCTATGATGGCACAAACAAATAACTATAAATTCATTTTCCATGGTTTATAATATGTTCATTCTTCTGCTTAGTAGATACCAAGGCCTTGAGATCAAACGTTGTTGGCATTTTTGATATTTGTTATATTATTTACAAAGAATACGGCATCTAAACATTGAGATTCTTTAGCTGTACCGCTAGCCAACAATTTCTATTCTGGTTCTTATATGTCCATCACCATGGTAGCGGCGTGCACAGATAATTTAACTTAACATTGTACCTGAAGAACATCTTTTACTGCTGTAATAAAGGTTTCCAGCACTTCAGGGCTCAAGAAATCCTCTCTGGAAGCGCTTCGTCCATTTACGTAGTAACTGAAAAGTTAAGAGACACCCCAAGCAAGCAAAAATAAATGACGCAGCCAAGGTTACACTGCCTCTCTTACAAATGACTTCTCCCCATTCACACAGAACCCAAATGTCCTAAAATACTCCAGCAACACTCCCAACTGTAGATGAGTTCTGTATCAAAATCACTTTTCTACATTAGTTGCTGGTTCTATTATTAAGGCAGACTTTTTTGCATATAGTGAAATATTATTTGTCTATCTAATTAACTTATGGGGTTCATTTATGTCGAGTTGTATTAATTAGTTTCTTTATTTTACAAACCTTAATCAAAAAGGTTTTTTTTGAAGTGTATTACATTTTAAAAATACATTGCAGCTGTATAATATTATGTGATAATGACCTGGGATCTTGAACAATATAGACCCAGAGTCAGGAAAGCGTCTCTATTCAGGAAAGCACTTAAGCATGTGTTTAAATCCCATTGGTGACAAGGAGACCTAAGAACATGCTTAAAGTTATGGGTTTCAGAGTAGCAGCCGTGTTAGTCTGTATTCGCAAAAAAGAAAAGGAGTACTTGTGGCACCTTAGAGACTAACAAATTTATTTGAGCATAAGCTTTCGTAAGTGATCACTCTCCTTACAGTGTGTATGATAAAACCCATTGTTTCATGTTCTCTGTGTGTGTATATATAAATCTCCCCACTGTATTTTCCACTGAATGCATCCGATGAAGGGAGCTGTAGCTCACGAAGCTTATGCTCAAATAAATTTGTTAGTCTCTAAGGTGCCACAAGTACTCCTTTTCTTAAAGTATGCACGTTCTTAAGTGCTTTCCTAAATTAGGGTCCTATTTTATAAAGCTTTGCCCAAATGTCAATACTTAAAAACAACTTCACTAGAACACATACCTGGGAATTGGCAATTCAGATAATATTTCTATGATTTGCACACTGGGTTGGGTCCCAAGGAGAGTTAAGACTATCAGAGGCACATTGTCAAACGTGAATGGGAATTTAACCATGCAGCTGAAGTTGTATTAACGGTAATTGCATGGGTAATTCTCAGAGTGGAAAAAGTTAGTCTTTAACCTGAAGGGGTTTTGTTTACCCTAATCTTGAACAGGCACAAGGAATGAAGAAAAATTAAGAATGTAAAGCACCAACCCATGTTGCCTAAGGCTCCTGTTACCATCCCTATTTACACACTACATTGGTGGCATTAGTTTGTGCTTTTGGTGATGGTTTCTGGAATTTTCTCTAAACTGAACTAGTTTCTCTCTGAGTGGGCTGAATTCTCAGTAAAATGAAAAGGAGTACTTGTGGCACCACGTACTGCATCCAATGAAGTGAGCTGTAGCTCACGAAAGCTTATGCTCAAATAAATTTGTTAGTCTCTAAGGTGCCACAAGTCCTCCTTTTCTTTTTGTGGATACAGACGAACACGGCTGCTACTCTGCAACCTGAATTCTCAGTCGCACTCACGCTGCACAATTGACTTTAATGAGGCAAACTGGTGCAACGGAGAATATGGCTCAGTTCCAGCACAAATCACCTACCTACCGGGATGTTTAAAATGGTTGATGACCATGAGGACAGTGAAGCGATAAGCTAATATGTGCTCCTTTTGTGGCAAGATAGGGCAGGCCAATTTGACTTGGTCACTAGGTCTCACTGTCTCTAGTGACAGACCTCCCCGCAGCCAGCGGGAGAGAGGAGCTGCCGCCGAATTACCGCTGCTGCGGGACATGGACTGCCTCCCCTTTCTAGCTGCCGCCCCAAGCACCTGCTTTGAACACTGGTGCCTGGAGCCGGCCTTGCTCTTCAGAGCCTGAGAAACAGCTGGGCAGGAGCATCCTTTGGCACCCCAGGGCACTCAAACTCAGGTAGATCACTTGGGTCTTATCCTCAGGGATATGGCTCTCCCCTTTCCTCTCCCTCAGACTTATTATCTCTACTAGCCAAAGCCTATGTGGCAGCCAAGGGGCAGCTGGATCATGCTTCCACTGGGGCAACAGATACATTTCCTTGAATTGCAAATGGTGTTTTTGCAATGAACAGCATCCATCTCCAACGCTCCTCTTTCAGTTGTTAAGCGATTTGCATAATTAGTTACCCTGTGGCATTACTCTCGTTTCTGACATGGCTGTTTCATCTGGGACAGTTCCTTGTGCTGTTTAGAGTGAACTATTAGCTAGAAAGTGCAAATTACTTATCAAAGGTGGGTAAGACTCCTCTTCCTCCTCCTCCATGCCAGCCAAGCCCCGTTCACCTCCCAGTCGAGAAGTCTATTCTGTTACAAGTTCTGTAGTATTTGTGGAGCTTTGAGACAACCTGGGCTGCTGCTCAGTCTGCATATGCCATCGGCTGTGCCTGTCGAAATGCTACATATGCAAAAGCCCACGAGACCTTGTCTGTTGGAACACCACCCTTTCCTGCTCAGAAAAGCTGCTTACCTCCCTGCATTGCTTTGAAAAATGTACCTGCTATGATTTCTTGGCTCCCTGTTAACAGGATGGAAGCATCTCTTTTATGATCATTGCTCACATAGGCTTAGTAATCACATGGAGCCCTGTGCACAGCCACAGTAAGTAGACTCTTGGCTATCCTTAGATTATAAAATGCTCGGGAATGCCACTACATCTTTCCACCTCTATTGGAGCTGCACAGCCATTGATCGTCAGTGATATGGGGACTGGAAAGGATAGTAAAACTGGTGTGCCAAGAGGCCTGTTAGACAATCTAACATTTTAAAAATCTCTTCTCTTGATATATATTGTTTATTCAGAACAGGGAAAGGAGAGGTAAAATCACGGGGGAAACTCCATGCATAGCATTGGAGGAGTCATGGTATACATCAGCATGGTGGGAAGGAGAAGAAATAGACTGGCATTTTGGAAAGAGACACAAAACTTCCATTCAGGAATTGTCAAAAGTCTGGTACCATAGAGAATCCTCATCAACACGTACTAAGCAAACCTTATAAAAATTAAGAAAAAAAGTCACAATCTGTGTTTACAAATGCTGCCAATTAAATCCTTCACTGGCATTTTAGCACTAATATTTCACCTCCAACTACATTCCACCCTCCCTTCTCACATGCAAAGCCAAGAGACTTGCAGAATAACATTGTTGCAATTGGCTGTATTGCTGAATCATTTTGAAATATGAGAACCTTTAGATTAGTCAGTCTTTAAGGTCTGATCCTGCAAAACCTGCTTACTGCCATGAAACACCCCCCCCCCATGTTCAGTTGGGTTGCAAGGTAGGGCCCTACAAGATTTGTTTTGTTGTTCTTTTTATTAAAAGCAAGATAGGTGTAACATCACATAGGATTGGTGTAACATCACGCTGCCAGGTGAGTAACTGGCAGTGGGGACTGAACCTGGGACTTTTGTTTCTAGGAGCTTGTGGCTCTACTGCATGAGCTAAGACCCCACTTTGTATGCAAATTCATCCACCTCTCTCTGTGTCCTCCCCACCACTCCACGGGGACAGAGTTCCACAGTGAGTGGGTGTGTGTTGAACTGCTGTTTCAACTGATGTTTTTCTACTTTCGCCGTCGCGGTATTTAAAATCAATAATGTTGCACAAAAATCTGTATCTATTAATACTATAGCAACTGAATAGATACTTAATACTTACTGATGCCAGGTAACAGAATCAATTACTTTCCCTCCTGATTTCAGGAAGCTGTCAAACAATCAAACAAAAAGAACTCCATTATTTTGTGGGGCTATGAGCACAAAATAGAGTTGCAGAAAACTATCCTGCCTCTGAGAATGACTAGCTGAGTTATCTTGAGCAAGTCACTCAACCTTTCTGGGCCTCGGTTTACCTCATCTATAAAATGGGTTTAGTAACATTTACTTACACCAGTGGACTGTTGAGGGTTATCTAATAATTGTGCAGTACTTTGAGATTCTCACATGCAAGACACTAGTTAAAACTTTTATTTAAACAGGATTTAGCGGCTACAGCAAAAGTGGATTTGGGGCTTTTTGACTAGTATCAGACAGATGTATAAAAACCTAAAGCACAAGCTTTCCATGATATCAAATGCTGCAATCTCACTGATGCTTCATGTGTTTTAGACACCTTAATGTAAATTTAAAAAAATATTCATAATACCCTGCCCTATCTTCCTCCTTCCCTTGAGTTTGTTTCTAAAATTTGTTGTATGTATTATACTCAATTTATGCCACTTATTTCTGGTAACATTTCACAGTACGCTAGATGTACTGAAAAATATTCTGCAAAAATAATGAATAATAAAGCAGTAAGAGATTGATACAGCATTTCTTATTAAATCATTGCTGAAAGGTGGGGACTCACTTTTCTGGTGCTGACTGAAAGGTGTGGGGGTTAGTGAGTTTCTGCCACCCCTTTAAGGCCTGAACTTCTGCCATAAATCAGAGTAGCTCCATTTACATCAGCAGAACTGATCCAATTTACACCAGCTGGGATTTAGCCCTTACTCTCTGGCAATGCAGTTATGATTTCAATCAGACTCTGACAGGCAGACAGTTGTTGGCTCTAGCTTTCCATAAAACTAAAACAGAATTCATTCTCAATTCAATCTAATTTTTCGATATCCTAACACCTTAGGCATGGTCCAACTATGGAATCATCAGACCCCTTGAATTCTCAGTCCTCCCTCCCATACACATCTGCATTCTATGCTCAGCATATTGTCTTCTTCTATCAAGCCCGTGATGGCAGGTTTCTGCTTTGCTACCTCTTCAACAACTTCTGAGTATTTTTCCGTGGTTGACCCACATCAGGGCCATAAAGTTTTGAATTCTTGTAACTGCTGTAGTTTCTCAGAAGGTGATACAGATGAATAAAGTCTTGCCCTAGTTGGGAACCATCAATATAGATGCCAGACTTCTTCCTGAAACTGTTCGGCTCTGAAAGAAACAAACATATACACACAGACTGTTCGTCAGTAGCACACCAGAACAAACATATGACTCGTTCAAAATGTGCACAGCGGTAACAACGAACCAACTTACAGAAAGTTAACTACACAATTGGGCAGTAGATAAGCTAGGAAAAGAGACAGGAGAGACTACTACATCTACAGGAGGCCCTCCAGGGAAGGATTGTTCCATATAGTAGGTTTTCCAGACCTCTGTCCAAATTAGTTTGAATAAATAATGATGATGATATTTTGCACCTCTGTAGCACCTTTCATTTGAGGATGCCAAAGCACTTTACAAACAGTGAATTGATTTAAAACAATTCAAACAGTAGGTCTTCCACTGCTTCTCTTAGTCATGATTAAGATCTCACCCATTCCCCCCCATAAAATATGCCCTTATTTGGATTTGTATCAAACAGAGCTGTTCCTGAAAATTTTTCATTGTAGAAATTAATGGCCATTGCTATGTGGTAGTAAATATTTCCAGTCTCACCTTGCTCTCTCCCATTTCCTGGCCTGCTATGCCTCTCTTTTCAGCCGCAGAGAACCTCCCCCCGATCCTGTTATTAGAGACTTCTTTTGATGTGTTCCACTACTTGTCTTCCCTCTTGTCACCTGAATCCAGAGTCTCTTCTCCTGCTCCTGCCTAGTATAGCCTACCCATTCCCAAAATCGGTATACAAATGCCCTTCCCTCTACTGCATTACCAGAAATCACCTCCCACTTAGCCACTGCTCCCTGGTCACTGTTGCCGACACCCTGCTTTTCCTGACCCCAGAACTGCTCCCTGTAATTTGCTTTCTCCCACTATGGCTCCCTAATGGATTGCAGTTATTGATGTTCAGGATAAGAACATGAGAGCTGCCATCCTGGGTCAGACCAATGGTCCATCTAGCCCAGTATCCTGTCTCCAACAGTGGCCAGTACCATTATGGATCTACAGGGCTCCAACTGCCACGAAGTGTTATTTGAATATCCCAAAATTGTGATTCATCCCATCTCTAGTTGTGGAACAATCTGACAACTATTAAAATTCCAGCTTTATGGATCAGTTCGCAAAACAGTGCGAGATGCAGGCACAAAAATCTGCCATTGTTTGACAGGGTTTCTGCAGCCAAGAGCTTTCCACAATTTTACAGCAGTGGAATGTACAAAATACTGTGGCCCCTTTTCGATCCAAGCAGCTACGCAAGGTTTGGGGTCCTGAGGATGTTCCAATTGTAAGCAGAAATTGGTGAGAGTGGGGTATTTTCTTTGATGCAATCTTGTTTATTTAAAAGGAACATATAAAGTCCTGCTTCACTGAATGCAGGAGGAACCAAGAACAAAAAGAGTAATGTCTTAGCTTACAGCCCCAGGCCTCTTTACCCAACAGACTCAAAAGCCCTCTCTCTAGCTTTCTCTAGGGTCACACTATGCTCACTGGCTATAGCTTGGTTTTCCTCCTTTTTGCCTCTGCCTCCCTCTCTGTTCCCTCCTCAGTTTCTGTGTATTCACCCTTCCCTCAAACACACACCCCTATCCAAATACTCAGCAAAAGCATTCTGCCCACTCAGGTCTGGTCTACACTACAGAGTTAGGTTGACCCGAGACATCTTACGTTGACCTAACTATGGAAGCACCTACACTTAAATTTTGATCCTGCCGATGTGACTGCCCTGCTACGCCAACTTAACTCTACCTCCAGGAGTGACATACAGGTAAGGTCAATGTAGTTAGGTCGACGCAGTGTCAGTGTAGACACTGCATTGCTCATCCAATGAAGTGAGCTGTAGCTCACGAAAGCTTATGCTCAAATAAATTTGTTAGTCTCTAAGGTGCCACAAGTTCTCCTTTTCTTTTTGCATTGCTCATGTCGACTGTTAGTGGCTTTCAGGAGTCATTGCACAATGCCCTACCCTGACAGTAAAATCGATACAAGTGTTCCTGGTGAGGACGTGCACCTCTGACACAAGAAGCAAAGCACAGACATGCACAAGCAATGTAATTACTGCAGCGGCTGTATGCTGATGTAAGCTAGGTTGACTTAATTTTGTAGTGTCGATATGGCCTCAGTCCAGACTCCCAGGAAAGTTCACAACCTCTCCGTGTCTCAGGTGAAGGGGGCTTCTGATTAACTCTTCCTTGTGTTAAATGCTGGATGAGCTCACATCCAATCTCAGAGATTTGTGATCAACGTAGTCATCAGTACCCCTCAGCATAAGATCTACTATGACTACCCTAACACACACACACACACACACACACACACACACCCCTCTCATGCTCTGCACTTACCATTCCCAAGTTCCCAAGACATGTTGTAATGTTGGGAAGCACAATAATCCAAGAGCAACTGAGCATTTGAACTATCCCACTGCAAGCCACCTTTTCGAAGTAATGCATTAAGGCCAAAGATCAGATCCAGCTTTGAACACTTTGCAAAGCTATACAGAATGTCCACTGTACTTTCTGTAAGAAGAAAGGAGGGGGGGAAATGAATTATTTTCTTCAAAGTTCTGAAGTGCCAATTGACTTAAAACAAATAATCATCACAGTGAATAGGCTGTATATTTGTTCTATTCGTGCTGAAGATGTACGTAGCACTTGTAGCCCCACCGATCTTACAATCTCAAGACCTTATCCTGTAACATGCTGAGCATCCTCTCAACTCCCATTGCAACTGACAAAATATTAAATCAGAAAACAGACCCCAGTGGCAAACTTTCAAAGTTGTTGTAGCCACATTGGTCCCAGGATACTAGAGACAAGGTGGGTGAGGTAATACCTTTTATTGGACCACCTCTGTTGGTGAAAGAGAGAAGCTTTCAAGCTTACATAGGGCTCCAGACCTGAAGGAGAGCTCCGAGTGGCTCGAAAGCTTGTCTCTCTCACCAACAGAAGTTGGTCCAATAAAAGGTATTACCTCACCCACCTTGTCTATGTAAACTTTCAAAGACATTTAGGAGCCCAACGGTCAAAGTCTCTTTTGAATATGGGATTTATCTTTTGAAAATTTTGCCCTAGAACTCAAATACGTTTGCAACATCACAGTTGCAAGTCACAGCACAAGAGTGACCTTCCAATTAACAGGTATTGTCACAAACATCTTACTTGTAATGGTGGTGTTTTTGTATTTTTTCCAGTACTGTTCCTTAAGGAGTATCTTCTCCTGGATGGGCCACTGAGATAGCAGTAGCTCCTCCACAGCAGTAGGAATGGATCTTACTCCACAAATACCTGCAGGCCACATAAACCCACAACATGTCACAATAATAAACTTTTCATAGTATTGTGCTTAGGTTACAATAAATGGAGGATTGTATTCCACATAAAGAAACATAGTTAAGTTTGTACAGAGCCGCTCATTCATGCATTTCTGTAGGCTGAATCCTCCTGCCGAGTTCAGTACATTAAATGTTAGAAAGAAGAACGATTGGGTTGATATTTCTGCCCTCTACAATCAAATAAAGCCAGGTGTCTTATCAACATCTAAAAATACTTAGTATTTACAGTGACTGCACTCACTGTGTTTCTACTGGTTTTAACATCTTTGCCAGTTCTATCAAAAGTATTCCCATTACAGGAAAGCACTTTAATATGTGCAAAGCACATTTTATCTTTAAAACGTTTAGAGTGGAGACCGACCGACTGTGTTGGAATATGGTGAATTTGGATTCTGGGTGATAATTCGGTACATTGTTTGGTTATTGCTGGAGGCAGTTCTCCGAGTTATCATGCTAATGTCTTTAAATCTTGTATGCAAAGCAACTAGACAGACAATGTGCCATTTGCATAAAGAACCACAGTGCAGGAAGTTGGCAAGGTCAGCAGCTCTCATTGTACAAAACAGGAAAAACCCATTTCCTGGTTGATGCAGTGAGAACTGCTGATCTCATTATAAGAGTGGTGAGGAAAAGGTTTTGGCAGAAGTTCTGGAAATGTTAAGTTTGTTCTTCAGGCAATATTTTTTTTTAAAAATGACTGAACCCATAAACCACACACCGACACTGTCAGACAGTAAACTGAGGAGGATGTACATTAATAAACACTGCAAGAGAGCAGGACAAAGTACAGGGAATATTTCAATTAAACTGTACAGATTGCTTTTTCAAGGCTTTTCATCAGTGAACCCAACTTTATAAATTCTCAGTAAAATTCATCAGATGCTAAAACTTGGCATACACAAGCCATCTGTCTAGAAGCGAAGTGTGGGATATTTTATTTTAAAAAAATTAAAATGTATACATGCTATTTAAATATAAGGATGGTATTTTCTAGAGCAATTAGTGTTGTTCTAACTCTGCTCCCCTTAACCTTGGAACATCTAGTGAGTTGCTGCCCCCTAAGAGTCTTCTCCAGAGGGACAGCCTTGGTTCATTCCATGTCACTGGAAGGTGACAGAGTGGATGACAAACCTGGACATTGATCTTTAAAAGTTGCTTTTCAAGTTGCCCTAAGAAAGAAGAAAACCATTGTCTTCAATGGGATCAGAAATAGGCCAAAGATGAGTGTTTTTGCAAATACCCCCAAGAAAATAAAGCAGAATAATCTTCTCTCTTCCACCTAATTATTTTTTTCAGTTAGTGCTTTATTTTTATTTTTAAGATGTAGCTGCAATTTTCTAGTTCCTATTGGTGAAAGCAGAGGCTGGGAACACTGTTCCGATGACATCGTATGGAACAGCAACCCAGTAGAAAGGTAGATTTCCCAACTGTTAGGTGGGGATTCTGCCTGTAAAGCAACCGGTTTTCCACCCTGCATCTCAATTGTCATCATTTGTTTTTTGTACTCTGGTACCAGTCAGAACGCGCTAGGCTTTGTTCACACAAACAAACCCCGCCAGAGCTCATAATGTAAAGAAACCCAAGGAAACAGCTGATTGGGAAAGGAAGCCTGCAGACTGTGAAGTCCTGGGGCGGTGGTAAGAGAAGAGACAGAGCAGAATGGAAGGAGTAGGAGAGAAGATGCTTCTAAAGACCTATGCAGAGAAGAATCTTCTAAACAGCCCTGACCCACTAAGTGGAGGCTTCACTTAGTGGTCCCTCTAGGGCAGACTCCACTCACCTGTGCTTTTCTCTCCCAGCAGCTAGGAGCTAGTCCTGCAGGACATGGGACATGCCCGTCAACTTCAGGCGAGTCTACTGACAAGTAAGCATGGACTGGAATGCTTTGCCCTATATTTACTGTATCTGTAGCATGCTTTAAAGCACATTTTAATTAATTTAAATCAGACATTTTCATGGTTAACATGTTGCCATCTGTTTTACCTCGATTCACCTGTGGTTCCCAAAAGTCTCTCTCTTTTAAAGTTGAATCCTTCTCTGGATTGAAGATCAGGAAGTCGGTTCTGGTGCCACCAAATCTCAAGAAGCCTGGAGACAAACCTCTTGCTAAAGTGCGCAGTTTCGGAGAGCTGGGGAAGGGAGTATTGAGAAATGGAACAAACATCTTCATCACAGTCAAGCTGACCATAATTAGTTGTAGAGATGGGTCTGATCATCAGAAACATTCAGATCCAGATGCAAATTTTGCAGCCTGTGGCCTCAGGAGGTGTGCGGATTGCAGGAATTCCCCTCCCTTTCCACCTCCCCTTAACCATATGCCACTCTTTGCCTCCTTTTACACCCATGGATTGAGTGCGTTACCTCCAGCACTCCCAGATCCATACTTCAATCCCCTACATCATATAGCAGGGCTGCCATTAGATCATAGGATTAGCAGATTTCTGACTAAGTCATCAATGATTTTGAAGGACAGGCAGCTGCTCTCCACAGAAAGTCCTCACTTTTGATGAAAATGGTCAATGATACGACTGGGAATATCCTTTGCAAATGAAGGATTTTTTTTCTATGTTTTGTTGTCGTTTTCCCCACCTTCCCTCTCCAAAAATTCCAACAATTGGAAAGGATGACAGCACTTTAATGTCATGTTTGAATGCTGGGGGGGATACATGTATCCATATTTCATTTGTTCTGCCCCTGCTTCTGTTTTTCTGAAATGATGAAGCATAGTAACCAGCAGTTTGGAGTACACCAGGGCCTTACCTACATAAGAAAGTTGGGCACTGGTTTAACTTAAAATTGCTTTTAAATTTTGATTCCTAGTTGACCTAAGCAACACTGAAGCCGGTCACTCTTAAACCCAAAACAGAGTCCACTCAGGAGCTAGCATCAATTTAACTCAACAGATTAAAAAACCTATTTAAATTAAACTGGTCTACACACACAGATTGTGCAAGTTCTCAGCTGGAGTAACATGCAGGGAACATGCTCCTTGAGTCCAGCCACTGCAAAGGAGGAGACAAGACTGCCCCTCTTCAGTCTGACCTTGCGGCAGAGACAACAATGTTATGCTTCACCGATGTTATCTCCGTTATGGAACAACTGTGCAGGAGATTATCAGACACCAATTACTTCCTCTTTGTGGCAGAGCCTGAATCAAGAACTCTCTGATTAGACATTTCTTGTTCATTCCACTTTCACTTTGCTGTTCGATGTCAGAGAGGTTAGAAGCGTACTAGGCCATGGGCGGGGAAATTATTTCCTCATCTCTGAGGCAGGTTGAAGATACCTTCCCTCCCCCCACCCCCTTGCTGCTGGGTGCATTGTCAGTAGAAAAAGGATGACTGCCTGAGCAAGTGGCTCCAGGCTCTTATTCCCAGAGCTCAGGCAGTGGAAGAGAAGGGCAGACTTTCTTTGCGGCTAACTAGAAGGAAGACTCCCACATCATGGGAGACCATCTCCAGTGGCCAAGCAACAGGAGGGATCCCAAAAGATGGCAAGGCCCAAGCCGTGAGAGAAGAAAGTGCTTAGCACGTCAAATATTAACACATTAATCCTCAACACCCATGTGAGATGAAGATAAAACTGAGACGAGCAAAGGAAAATGCAACAGAGGGACCGGGGGGGGGGAAAAAAAAAAAGATGAGTCAGGCAGGGTGAGGGGAGAAAAAGAGAAACAAAGGAATGAAAACTAAGAGTAAGGGGACGTAGAGAACAGAAATGAGACAAGGAGGATGAAAGCAGCTGCAGGAAAGAGGAAGTCAAAAACGAGGCGAGAGAAAAAAGGGACAGAAAACAGACAGGTGGTAAAAAAGAAAAGATTTGTGGATGCAAGAGGAGTGAAAGTGGGAGATGGGGACAGGAGAGACATGGAGAATCAGAGCAGAAGGGAAACAGGAGAGAGGAAAAACTCTGGTGAAGATTAAACATGGGTGGTTTATTTGGTGTATTTCCTTAGAAGGGCTGCGGGGGGTGAGCTGGAGGACTGCATTTTCCAGCAGGTGCAGATTCAGCCTCGGGCAGTGACAGAGCCTCCTCCACTTATTTCGCTCCACTTGAAGCAAAAGACGTAAGTGGGAGGAGAGTCCAAAGCTGCACCAGGAGTGGGAGATCAGCTCACTTCATGGCCCTGCTCAGTGGAGGAGCTCGAACGCTGTGAGTTCAGGGGCCCCTTGATCATTGGAAGACTTTGCTTCCTCTGTGTTGTGGGGTTTGGCCCTCATCCAACCCTTGGTAGCTGTACTGTTCTCCTCTTCTGGGATTACACCTGTGCTCCTGTAAGTGTACCTCAGCCCTACCTTCTTCTCCACTCACTTCTCCTGCTCTCTGTAATTCAGTTTTAAAAAATCCTGTGGGATTTTGTGCTGATGAAAATGTGCTGTAACTCCAAAAGCTGTTGGAGTTACAGCCCTGCAGAACAAAGCACCTTGTTTATGCTCAAAACAAGTACAGCATGGGCAGCTGTCCTGTGAACTCCCTCCACCCTGTGTTCCTGCCAATGGGTACGTCTACACTGCAACACCACACCCAGGACTGGCCCAGATCAGCTGACTCAGACTCACGGGGCTCAGGCTGTGAGGCTATAAACTTTCATTTTACATGTCCTAACCCAAAGACCCCATTAGGGTCTTGGTATAAAGAGTTTAGTATAAAGAGCAGAGCCTGAACTGACATAGGGCCTTCGTCCTTCTTTTTCATTCAGCAAATGGACAGGATTTTCTGTCCCAGGCTACCTCCAAGCCTGGCGGAAGGGCTGCGAAGACTTTGGGCTAGTAGGGCCCCACAGGTCGGCGAGGTGACCTCGGCTAAGGTTCGAGCAGGTGGGCAGGAAGCTCGGTTGGTTTTCACGTTTCCTCTGGAACGTTATTACCTTAGGAATAAAGGTGCTTGCTTAGAAGGAGCTGGGCGGTAGCTGGCGACGGCTGGCACCAGGCCGTGCCGCGCCCGGGGAGAGAAAGCAAAGCGCAGGCGCTGGCCCTTGGGCGGACGGGGGCTACCGCAGGGTAAGGCAGGGTCCCGGGGCTGCAGAGAGCCGGGCAGGGTCCCCTGGGCACCTGGCTGGGGGGGGGGGGGTGTAATGGACGCACCTACCCTGGGGCTGGCCAGACCGGGGGAGGGGAGAGGACGGACTCTTGCTCCCCTCTGACCTCGCCCCGGGCTGGCGGCTGCAGAGGTGGGGGGGTCACAGCCGCTCCCTCCCCTAGCTGGCCCCATCTTTCTACGCGGCGGGGGAGAAGGGGAGGCAATCGCCGCTCCTCTCCGGGAGGCGGCGGGGCGGCCACTTACCCCAGGACGGGGACGAACCTGGGGTCCGCGGCCAGGTTGGCATCGAGGGTGAGGGAGAGGAAAGCCGGGCTCACCTCCCGCGCCGGCTCGCCGCGCAGCTCGGCGCTCAGCACCGCCGGGCCGGCCGCCGCCTCCCCGGCCAGCAGCAGCAGCAGCAGCAGCCGCCGCAGCATCCTCGCCCCGCCAGCCGCTGCCTCTGCCGCCCGCGGCCCCCGCCTCCCGCCTCGGCCCCCAGCCCGCCCCCTGGCGCACGTGCGCGGCGGCCGGGCGGAGCCGAGGTAGCCCCACGTGGCGCGCTGGGGGCCCCCCCCCCCCCGGGGGCAGCGCTCTCCTGGCATGAGCCGCTCTCTGCCCCCCCCCGCCCCAGCCCCAGCCCCAGCCCCAGATCCGGGCTCACGTTGCCCCAGCGGCTGTTCTGAACATGCCCAGGGCCATGGGGCGGGATGGCGAGGGCGGCTAGTACGATGTGCTGCCCTTGGGACTCCAGGCCTCGTCCCAGCTCGAAAGGACGTTCTTGAGCCCGAGGCCTTTCAATAAGCCTTGGTTCGCAGCCGCCCCGCCACGGCGGGAGTCCGGCGCTTCTTGGAGCGAAGGCGGGAGAAGGGCAGGCCTCCGGCTGGCACAAGCCTTCCCATGTTCCGAGGCCGCCTCCTCCCCGCTGCGGGTCAGCAACAGAGCAAGGCCCAGCGGAGCAAGCGAACCCACGTGGGTTGACAGCCTGGGTCAAATCCATTGCTCTCCCAGCATAAGAAGATCGTTAATGGCTCTCCAGTCTTCCCTGGTCCTTGGGTTAATACTATGTTTCCTATGGACCTCAGGGAGCCCATTAATTTTGAATGGCTCCACCGGGCAGGGCAGGAGGGAGACACCCTGTGTTGAATAGCTGCCAGAGTAATTCACAGTCCAGTAGTTGATTGCAATGTGGTAAGGGTTACCCAACCTTATGACAGGTTTCAGAGCAGCAGCCGTGTTAGGCTGTAGTCGCAAAAAGAAAAGGAGGACTTGTGGCACCTTAGAGACTAACACATTTATTAGAGCATAAGCTTTCGTGAGCTACAGCTCACTTCATCGGATTTTTCCACCAAATGCATCCGATGAAGTGAGCTGTAGCTCACGAAAGCTTATGCTCTAATAAATTTGTTAGTCTCTAAGGTGCCACAAGTACTGCTTTTCTTTTTGCCAATCTTATGAGTGAATCAGCTGCTCAAGGATTCAGTGAGGTACATGACAATTATTACAGCCAACACAAAAGTAAAATCATTAGTACAGGTACAGAAGAGGCTACTGCTGTTTTTGAGTTTAGTTATGGCCTCTCAGTATTTGTTTCCAGATCTACCCTGTGCTTTGCTGTGGAAGTGCTCACACAACTCTTAGCAGAGATTCTTTGTACTTTTGCCAGCATTGTTCTCTATATTTCCCTACCTCACCTCATCACACTATTTACCTTCCAGCTGAGCTGAGTGATTGCCACATTGCACACTGAATCTTTGGCTATGCAATTCCTAGACTCCATTAGAAAAGGAGTACTTGTGGCTCCTTAGAGACTAACCAATTTATTTGAGTATTAAGTCTCTAAGGGGCCACAAATACTTTTCTTTTTGCGAATACAGACTAACACGGCTGCTACTCTGAAACTAGACTCCATTATATCTTTAGTAGCCCACAAAACCTCGATACAGAAGGTAAGTGAAAAGGCTGCCCGACCCGAGCGCTAGGGCTCATTATAACAATTTACTGTACTTGTCATTTTCAACTCACTTTGCAAACTTCTTAATGTTCAAAACTGGGAGCTGGGTCTGGGGGCACTAGCCCTTTTTTCTAGATGAAAAAAAGGAAGGCAGTATGTGATTTGCCCAAGGTTACAGGCATCAATGTCAACCAGGATTAGACCTCCTGTGTGCCTTCATCCCAGTCCCATTCTCCTCTTCTCATTTCCCCAGAGCAGGGGTGGCCAACCTGAGCCTGAGGAGCCAGAATTTACCAATGTACGTCGCTAAAGAGCCACAGTAATATGTCAGCAGTCCGCACATCAGCTCTTCCCCCTGCTCCCAGTGCCTCCTGCCCACGGCAGCCCCACCCATCATCTGTGCTGATCAGCTGTTCCGTGGCATGCAGGAGGTGGGGGGGGGGGGAAGATAGGGAGATGGGGAAGCGAGGGCACTGCAGGCTCAGGGGAGGGGGCAGGCAGGGGTAGGCCTAGGGCAGAGCCAGGGGTTGAGCAGTGAGCACCCCCAGCACATTGGAAAGTTGGTGGTTGTAGCTCCAGCCCCAGAGTCAGTGACTATATAAGGAGCTGCAGGTTGGTCACCCCTGCCCCAGAGGAACCCACAACTGTATGAGAGGTATTTAATTTCTTGGAAGGGGTAATCATGATATTTCATAGTCTAAGTATTTCACGCTAGTGGTTATGTGGCCATTACAATCAACTCTATTTCTTAAAACTAGTGTGAGGTAAAGATAAAACAGTCTAGGAAATTAAATAGCACCAAGAGGAAGTGCAGACTTATCCAGGGAAATGAAGTGGACAATTCTAACCACAGCTAGTTCTGTTTCTTGTAAACTGAAAAAGTATCATGCAAAGCCAGAAAATATTAAGGAACTTAAGAGTGAAGATTTTCAACCCATGAAAGTCAGGAAATTCCAGTGACATTTCCCACACCAGTATTAACTGAGTCACATTGAACTGTATTACAACATACTGCCCTATTTTACAGTTTAGTGGCTGACTGTGTATTGCACTGTATTCCTGCACAGAAAGCTTTGGCAAGGTGAAATTCAGATTGTAGGCATAGCTCTGATTTATTAGGTTTCCTCCCCCCAAACAAGAATTAGAAACCCAGAAAACAGTCAAGGTTGCACTTTTCAAAAGAGCCCCCCAAATTATCTTAACACTGCCCCAGATGCCAGTTGGCCATCCACCCTTCATCTACAGGGTATTGAACATGTGCACAACAAAACACTGGTTTTCTAACTAATTTAATTCACACATTGTCAACACCAAATAACCTTTACAAGTTGCATATGAGTGCTCCAACTTCACAATTTGAGCATTCGGGAGTCTATACATTTGAATGACAGATAATTGGCTGACATATATAATCAATCATAAGATCTGAAGATCCTTCAATACCTCATAGGACTGGGCCCTTAATGAAGAGCAGGGAATGACTAATCACACTGTTATTTGTCTGATCAAGAGGCAGAAGGACAACGTGATCGACTGCAGGGGTTCCCAAACTTTTTACTAATGTGACCTACCAGCTGCATTTAATCTTTTATGGAGACCACTATTGCCTATGTACTGTATTTAATTACTATTTGCTACGTTTTAAATCCAGTAACTGTGCAATGGCAATACTGATTTTGTATTAAACTTCATAAAAACATTACAGTATTGGATATACTGCTCCCTCTGCCTGATGCCCAAGCCCAGTGGAAGTGAGAGTGCAGGGTAAGGAGGGAGGTGACCCACACCTAGATCCTTCATGAAACCCACCATTTGGGAAACAAGTGTAGAGGAAAGAGCATTGAACCAGGACTGGGAGACCTACGTTCTATTCCCAGTGCTGCCACTGTGATGTGAGCTTGGGTAGGTTATTTCACTTCTCTGTGCTTTGGTTTCCTTTACCACTCATTGTCTGTCTAGACTGTAAGCAATTGGGGTCAGGCATATCTTTTAATGCTTAGCATAATGGGTCCCAGACTTGGTAGGAAATGTGTAGATGCTAGTATAATGCAAAGTAGTAAGTAAAAGCAGCGTGGTCACTACATTGTTCTGGTTAAAGCATTGGAGTTTGCGTCATCGCTGATACTTCAGACTCTGAGATGGATAAGATCCTCTAACCACCAGCACAACATTCTATTTTTTTATTTTTAAAAAACAGTTCTCCTCCAGCAGAAAGTACCAAGTGACCTTCTGGCTTGCACAAAACACACACCAGCTGTGACCATGGAAGCCCACAACCAAAACATCCTTACGGTTGCAGTTTGTATAGCTATCTTCTACCCCGCAGCTCCCTCAGCCAGCCCTGCAAAATTCTACTTACCCACTCACCCAGGGTGAGCCAACTATCACGTGTATCAGCAGTGTTGGGGGGAGGGCTTGGGCCTAGGTTAGCCATCTTTCATGATAATTTTGCAAGGCTATTTCTTTTTGAACCTTTTTTCTCCCACAATTTGTAGCTGAGCATCAAATGGGAGTTACTCCAGATTCAGCCCACAGGATTCTGTACGATAGAGTAAGAATAAAATGGAGAAGTGAAACAGACTTGGTGGTTTGTTTTCTATGCTCAGGCTGCAAACTTGAGTGGCCAGGGAAGGTCCTGGTGTAACCTTCTCCTCTCCCATCCCCACCCACTGAAATTTTGCAGCTATGCACTTTTAGGGATGGTGAATTCTCCATTACGTGCACTTCTAAGTAAAAACTAGAGGTCTCTCTAAAAGATATGCTGTAACTGAAACAGAGCTTATGCACTTGATGCAGAAGTTAGTGGGCGAGGTTGTGAGACCTGTGTTATGCAGGAGGTCAGACTAGATCATAACAACAGTCCCTTCTGGCCTTAAAATCCATTAATCTATTCTTGCCTGTCCATGACAGAGAGGACTTCTGGACTGCACAACTAACTGGTGCAGTTTAGAACGTCTACCTCTATGAATACCAGAAGCAGTTAGGAGGTCAAAAGGGAGGAAACTCCCCCATTTTTCAAAAATTCAAGGAAGGAACTCTTATTTTAACTGTACTGACTGACCCAGATCTACTCATAATAATTATGGGTAGACAAAAAACCTACTCTCCTCAACCTCCAGCACCATGAGGTACTCTCTGCTTATAAAAAGAAAAGGAGTACTTATAGGAAACTTTTAAACCATCTAATCTAACCTGCTGACCTGAACCACTCTGCATGTAATACTGCTCAAAACTTCTGTCTTAAATAGACAAATGGTGGGGATCCATTCTTCCTTCCATCCAAAAAAGCTTCCTCACTACTTTGGAGACCAAGTTAAATGTTTTTAATTAAAATGCTGCTGGGAAGGCCATTAAGCATGTTAGTGGCTCTAGCAAAGACTTAAGCATCTTGGAAAGCTGAACAATGACAAAATGCATGATTCTGAGTCTTGATTTTCACAGCGATCTTTTGATTAAATGAGTGGTTTGGGTAATTTCCTTTGTTAGAGAAAAATTCAACACAAAAGCTCAGAAACAGCTGAAATTCCAGAGAAAGGCAAATCTTTCCAAGCCTGATTCTAAACCAGCAAGCTGATCTGGTCATGTATACACAGACAATTCCTGGCTAGACTTACCACATAGCCCCCTGAAACTAGCGGATTGAGTAATACTTAACTTGCTGCGTTTGCTTAAACCCAATTTCTCTCCTCCTTCTCTGATTTTTAAACTTTCTTCAGTGTTTATTTTATTTACAATTCTGGACAAGAGAGGAACATTTACTGACACTATTCTTCGATTCCCCTAGTTTCACATGGCTTCATAAAGAGAAGCTGCAGAAAAGTCATCAGAAGCCACAGGCTTGAAGAATAGCTACTTTAAAAAGGTTCCAATTAAAAATAAAGGCAACTTGTGATTTTAAAAATAATTCAGCTATTCACTGTGACAAATGAGTGGCGTTTGCAATACAGGGAAATGTAAGAGTAAAAAAACCCAATAAGATTAAACAGGAAACATTTAATTGCTGTACAGGAAAGTTAGGTTTGTCATGCTGCCAAAGGGTATGACTTTGTTGCCATTCAGTGGAATGTAAATACTCTCCAAGGAATACACAACAACTGGCAACTGTAGATAATTTGGGACCATTACGCAACTCGAGACATTGAAACATCAGAAGCAGAATAAAAACTAAATGGTTAACTTCTTACAAATCGAGTCACAAAAGGCAACACATTTAACTTGAAGTAGGTGGTTTATATTCTAGGTGGAATCCATAGCCGAGGCAACATTTAAAAAAGGTAAAATGAAGGTTTACAATATGAGAATGGGCATGCACTAGAAGTGCCTTCTCAGAACTAACTCACATGGAACTGGCTTACAAGGCCATAGAAAACACATCTCACTTATAGTGGCTGTGGTCAAAACAACAATTGAAGCCTGGACTCCCTTTAGAAGTAGCTTTTGTATTAGACCAGTGTTTTACAGATGGATAAAGTAAACGGCTTCCCTGAAAATCCCAGTGCCAGCCAGTGGCAGAGCTGAGAATCCCCTGCTATAGCCATAGGAACATGCTGAATCCCTTTTGTCATGTTCACATGGAAGTAAGTCCTGCCAGATCCTTTTAATGAAGGAAAAAAATCCTTTTACTCTCCCCAAAGTTTATGAAGCCATCCTGGGGTGAACTTTTTGACAGCAAGACAGACCGAAACAGGCCATTTATCATCAGTGGGTAATGAACACGCAGTTTTACACCTTGAATTGACTGGCTTTAATCAAAGACACTAAAGTACAAGCTGGCTGTAATGTAGTGTTAATTTTAACTGCTGACGTCTCAATCACTTCAGTTCTAAAGACAGCAAAGCAAAGGTCACATCAGAGAATGCCTGTGGGAAACATGATCATCCATCTGGCACTGCCCAGCCTGCAGAAATAGCAACAAAAATGACAAATGCCAACCTAAATTTTCCCCAGACTGGGATTTGAGGAATTAAATTCATTTGCTTGTTTCTAACACATATAACCCTTTGTTATGTCTTTTGAGGAGACCCAGATTCTGTGGCCTTTTGGAGGAGCCTTCACATAATCTCTACACCTATCATCATGACTAAACCCCATCTTCTTTGGTAGCAGCACTATCACACCATTTTGTACACTAGAAAACCAACAAAGCAGTGCACACAGGGGCGTAAGCGATCCAAATACCACCTGCTGTTAAAGACCCATTTCTCTGCTGTTTAGTTTCATCATGTAGGAAAGATCATATCAAATGTTTACATTAAGAGTTTACAATCAATAAAAATAGCCATTAAAAGATCATTAGATTACCATAATAAATTAATACTTCCCATAGCTTAGTTACTTATATAGGTTTTCCTAGAACATTAATTACAGTAGTGGAGTAGTGAGGCACCAATGCTGAACCCCAAACAGTGGTCTATTAGTTTTCTCACTGTCCTTGTGAGTGTTATGAGAATCCAAACAGTCCTATACAGCCTTTTGCCCCTCAAGATTTGAACAAAACCAGGAAGAACCAAACAAACCTACCAACATTTAGATCCACCAGTCCTGACAGACTGAAGACATGACTAAAAAGGTCCCCTATGAAGGTTATGTCTATTGTTCTCTGTTGGAGCTTTCTCCTGATGTACTTAGCCCTGTGATCCCGCCCCCCGCTCTTCACATTCTAGTGATTGTTTGAAATATCGATCATCATAAATAAAAACTCCAAACAAATTAATTCTCTATTTGCAACTAGGAGATTTTTTTTCATATTAGCCCTACTTTGGAGAGACGTCAGTGAGCAAGAACCATTTTCAGCAATCTCTTTACCAATAGAACGCACTAGGGATTTCTACACTGGGCACAAGAGACAGCTCTGAATACTTAAGGTATTGTAAATATTACTTCAGCACTTTGGCAATGGCTAGGACTACATATTTATTATTTTTAAATTTAACTTGGCAATGTGTCCTGATGCATCCAAAAAAGGGCAGCCTGCTAGGTAGTGAAATGTCTAGCAACGCTTTCTTTGTGTAAATGGAGCTTCCAGGAGCAGAGCCGTCTATGGTATTTCTGAAGTGTGAAGCTCTGAAGTTCATGATCAAGCTTTAATAGTGAGTGTATAAAACTGAAGCAACGCTGACTTAAGTATACTTATACTTATATAATAGCTGCAAAAATACTTACCGGAGTTGTAGCACTAGCAACTTGGCTGGTTTAAATGAAGCCCTGCCACAGATACTTTATTCCATGGCTGACTTGGATTTCCTCCATTCAGCAGTCCAATAGTAAATAAAACTCAGTTGCTAAACCATTAACAGCTTTGACCAGAACTAATCAGCCTCTCCCCACCTTCCGGGTTGGGAACATGTTCAAACAAATCAAGACATTACTAATTCTATTACAATGTGAATTAAACACCCCCTTGATGCAACATAAAATCGTGTTCTATGGACTAAAGGATAGTATGTCCATCCAAGACCATCTACAGACCACTGACATGATTAATTCTGAGGGTGGAATGGGTTAACAGTAGCAGTAATGTAGAAGAATGTACGTTGGGAAATCTGTATGGAACAGGAAGTGCCAGTGGATTTTGCAGAGAAACTTTTTCGTTTTTAAAGTTATGCTTAAGCTTCACTCCGTGCTGAATACCACCCACAATGCTTTGTGATTTTGTCCATGGCTTCTGAATTGTTCTGAGCCTTGTGTAAAATTTGTGTTGTCCAATAAAAGCTATTATCTACCTTTCTAATACAGAGAAGTCTAACCTATAACAGCTGAACAGAAACAGCCATCTTAACTTACAGCTACCTCTTTGCCAGAGCAGATACCTTTTTATTAGCATCCTAATGAGTTTGTCTATGGAGTTGTGGGATGTTGATGCAGTTACTGGAAAGTTAGACCCTTGCCTAAAACTTTTCACCTTCCTATTTCAAAATCACCTTAAAGATATTGATAGGCAAGTTCTGGAGAACCTTTGTGTTAGTCTATGCATGAACACTGTATCTGCAGAGAATGGGATCTGAATTTAGCAACAATAGACTATTAGGGAGAAATTATAGAAACAATCAGAAAGGTTTCTAAACTTTCCCAGGCAAAGTATATGTCAGCACAGACAGTGTGAATTTGATGCTGACCTAATGACAGTTAGGTAGAAGTAGTGCTTAAAATTAGACAGTGTTTGTGCAGGTACACAGCTTCTGAATCATGTTCTAGTAGCTCCTACTTGAAAACAGACTGAATACATACCACAATTGTGAGGTAGTTTAGTCATACAGATAAATATCTACAAGGGGACCAATAATGGGAATAAACTAATTTTCATGCGTCCAAATTAAACTTTTACCCTTCGTCTCTAGAGATGGAAGGCTATTCACCGAACAGTCAACTAACATTCAACCCACAATTCCATGCAATTGGAACAAGGCTACCTGCATTTATAGAACTGTGCATCTAGTGCCACTTTTTGATTATTCCTCCTCAGTCATTCAAGAGATCCAACAATCAGACCATTCAAATGGCATCCAGAGTTACAAGAGCATTCTGATTTCAAAATTTACAAAAACTGAGGTATACAAAAAGGGTGTTTTGAATATTTATTATCAGAACAGAAGCTTAAGTTACACATATGTACATTAAAAAGAATTAAAATGATTTTAAGAGCTGAGAATTCATTCCATGTTTTTTATGGCAAAGTTGTTAGGAGGCCCTCAGATGTATCTGTAGGCACCTTCAACAGTTCTTCAACCTCTTCTTGTAGAGCCTCAGCTTTTTCCCTCAGCAGCATCTGCAGCCACAAATTTAATGATTAGGAGACAGATCACAAACAGATGCCAGTGCAATTAGTGGTAAGATGAAACACATCTAGTTATTCAAACACAAACTAAGAAGAAGAAATTAGGTTATTAGGAACAAAATTACTATAAACTTGACTCAAGAACCGCAAGTCACCAGGAGGATGTTCACATTTAATATATTAATATGGCTTTACTGCTCAGATAAATCTTCTTTATATAAACCTATCTATCCTACTTCGGTCTAAGCTTGATATGTCAAATCTAGAAGACTAGAACAAAGATGTCACAGCATGTACAGATCACAATTTTTATTCTGAAGTTCTAAGAAATGAGCATAATTTCTTCTTGTTCTATTAATACAGTTATATAAACAGCCAAATTTAGGCCATTGAAACATTATAGTTTCACAAGGTTTTAAAGTGTTTTTGTTAAGAAGACCACTTTCAAGAATAGCCACACTTTTTAAATAGTAAAAACAAACACTCCGAAAAAAAGTTAACATTCATATGTTGACCACAAAAGTAAAAATAGCAGATGATCGTTTCCTTGCATTAAGCAACAGTTGTATGTCTAATATTAAAACCTTAAACATATTAGGGAGAATCACAGTAACTCATGAATGTTTTGTGGCATCGCAGTTAGTTTGTTCTTCAGATTTCAGAAGTGTCTAAGAATCCATTCGTAATAATATAAAAATATCCAGTGCGATGTATTGTTTTTATTTCTTGGGGCTGTACTTGGAGTCCCTGGAATAGACATATCTTGGAGACAAATGCCCGATGCAAGCTAAACTGATATAAGCAGTTTTAAATCAGCATGAGTGTCCACAGTAAACCTTTGTTAAATTGGTGCTAAAACTGTGTAAACCAGCCCTAATTTATACGGATTCTAAGGTCTTCCCTCATATTATAAAGTGCTGCTGTTTCACAAGGCTCAATAAATGACTTCCCTCTGCTGACTTGGTTGTAAAAGTAGAACTACTTCCAGTCATTCTGACATTGTTGATGCTTCAACACAAACAAGGACACAAACTAATAGTGTGAGGGAAAAATGCTGTTGACTAGGAAGAAAAAGCAAATGCTGCTTGTAATTTTTGCTCTGAGATTAGTCATATTTATTATGATCTCTGTTCTCTGTATATTTATCTGTATAGCATCCACCATGCTTTGCAGACGGATACAAAGCCAAGGTCTTTGCCCAAAGGAGCATGTGTTCTAAACAGACGACAAACAAAGTAAAGAGAGGAATAAGGAGGTAGTATGACTAAAAGCAATGTGACGACCACCAATGTGAAGTTAAGCAGAGATCTTGTTAGTTCCACAATTTGTGAATAGATTTTTCATGCTCATCTTCTATAGTAAGTTGGCAATTTTTTAGGGGGTTGGGGTGAGTGGGCAGGCTATATTTATAGACCTAAGTAATCTATTCTCCCCAGCCATGATCACTGCTACAATGTTTAGATGTTAAATTCTGAGGCACTAAACTGCCTCACCAGAGTGGTGCATGTGCAATTGTGATTATTGCATGGGACTAGAAGTCAGGTCATTGATTCCCTGCATGACTCCAGCAAGTCATGCAACTTCTTTGCCTCAGTTTTTCCACTGGTAAAATGAGAATACTCCTCCTCCTTCACCATCTTGTAAAATCCTTTTAGATCATTGGATGGAAATAATACTTTGCACTTGCATAGCACTTAGCTGCTGTTGAGGCAAAATGGTCAGCAAGGGTCTCCTTCATTCCTTTTATAGCAATATGAAGGAAATACTCTTAGCCTCCCCACAGTGGCACGATTAGGGATCTATTACAGAAAAGCTTCATCTTGAATGAAAATTACAGGCAAATAGTTTTTTTACACACACACACACACACACACACACACACACACACACACACACACACAGAGAGCTTAATACATGGGAGATTTAAGTGGGAAACTCCCACTAGTAAATTTTGCACGTTGATCCTAGCTAGTCACAAATTACCTTATCAATCTATTGGGGAAAGATTACTAAATGGAAAAATATTTAGTTAACTCCAAGTTTTCACCCAGAGTTCCATCTTTGCCAATATCCCTTTGACAGCTCAAATGGTCAAGTTTTGCTCACCTTTGCGGATGAAACTATTTGTCTGGCTTGACGTCGTGACAAATGCTCAATCATCTTCACCAATGTTTCTGGATCTGAATTAGCGAGGTGTGCTAGAGTTTTGTATCCTGAATCATACAGCTGTTTTGCTCGAGACTGCAGGCCAAAAATAAAGCAATGTTAGAAATTAGATTAGTAAATAAGAAGTGCAAGGAACTTGTCAGTAAGTCCAAATCTCTGCTCTGACCTCACAGTTCATTCATATATCAGCTAATCTCTGATTACTTCAAATGGCAGACTGATACTGTATGTATAGGAAGTCCGGTCACTGTTACAAAAATTTACTTAATAATTAAATTTGTTCCTGAAAAGTCATTATTTCCTCTCTACGTTCTTGTTCAGCTATTAGTAACCTTTCTGCCTCTTCCAAATTAATTTCCTCTCAAGAAATGGATCGGTATAGACCTGTCTTTCCTCTTATTGTCATCTCTCTCTCAGCACTCATTGTCCTCTATCTGAGCTGAACACATTTGAAAAATCTGGCCACTTCATTTAGGTGCCTAAATGGAAGCAGCTGAGTGCCGAGTTCTTTTGAAAATCTGGCCCTTAATTTTTGAACCTCTGAGGACTGTCACTGCCATGAAATCAGATGATTAATAGCCACACAGCCTCAGACAATAAGCTCAGAACACAAAAGATATTTAATTTTATAGCACACAAAATGTTTTATTTTTCTTCCAACATCTGAGTAATACCACCCTTGTTTACTTTTGTATTGGGTGCAAAGCTGTGACTGTGGACTCTCATATAATGGATGGAGAGGTATAGTGCTTAAGGAATAGGATTATTATTTGATTGGTTTCCTTTTCTTAGGCATTTTATTAGGGCTCATACTGTTATGATGAAAAGAAACAAAAGCAGCCAAAAAGAGACACTTACGAGAAAGACCTTTGTTGCAAAATTAGTTGTGCTAGGTCTTGCACAGTTTAAATGAAAACTATCTCCAATCTGACCATGGATGTTATGTTTTTCACACAAAACAAGATTAACAAAGATTGTTCTATAACTTGAGATATACCAACAGCTGAACTTTAATGCACAAATGCTATCCCCAGGCTTCACTGAACTGCCTTCCAGCTTTTTTTTTCTTCCCTTCTCTTGCTTCATTCCATGAATTTTCTTCTATTTATTTGGTTCTAGCTGCTTAAAATTTTCCTCTCGATAAAGAAACCAGCCTTAAAAGGTCTAGAGACTTTACAATGTCCTCTAGAGCAGCCATGGACTAGAAATGTTTAGCCATAGGATAACAGGGCAGTGGCATGCTTACTTCGTAGAAGAGTAGCTTGGTAGCTACCTGTAACTACCTTCCATGTAGGAAAGACTGCATTGTACAGTTGTTTTATGTGCTTGATAATGATAGTTTATTTGGGTGGTCCAGAGTACCTCCAGCATAGTGAGTTCAGTCCTACAGGAGCTGATTTCATTCATTTGAAAATATTTTAGAGAATGGGTACAAACTGCAATGTTTGTCCATCAAGCACTTATGTGTAACATTGGTTTTAGTAGTGTTTCATTCACAAAATTCCATAGGAATCCGGCCTGCATAGCATTGTTGGCCACACACCACATTCAACACCGTTGAAATCAGTTTTGATACCAGTAAGGACACATCTTGGGCAGCAGCTACTAGAAGGTAGCAGTCATACTTTACGCTGACAGCTTAAAACAAAACTTTGAAAGAACTGTACAATTATACTCTACTTCCCTCTGTAGATGACTCCATTTAAAGAGCAACTGAAGAGGTAAACAGATCCTGTTTCCCCCTTTCCATCAAGTTCAGCAACCTTTACAGAGAAAGGGTTGGCCAGCAGAGGGAAACTGATTAGGCTACTAGCTTGTTTCCCTTCCTGGTGAAAAGCACTACTACTGCTGAACCTGATAACAGCAGCAGCATTTGTCCACAATATAGTCTAAGTGTGAAGTCATTTAACTTTGAAATGAAGTCAGAGAATGCACATGAAATAGCACTGAGGGCAGTATTTACCAAACAGATTCATTTGATATTTGAACAGCCTCCTTCAGATTAGAGACCAACATGATTTCCTCCTTTAAGTGTGGGCTTCATCAGAAAAGTCACTGTAAAAAAAGTGGTGCTTCCAACTCAAGATAGGTGCACAAAGTAGACTCTCTCTTGACTAGAATGATGAATTAAATTACTATACCATTTTTTACTCCTATTAATTCCACAAAGCCACCAGTACAACAAAAGAGCACATAGGATTCTATTTTAGCTTGAGCATCAGCAGAATTGGTAACCAGTGTACTATTGTGACATTTTTATTGTTGCTGTTGTAGCAGCCAGAAGGAAAAAGCAACCTGAATGCAAAATTTGAGTTTGAGCTTGCAGTTCTTACAGGGAAACAGTTTATTGATAATTTGTACAGTCAATTGCTTGACCACACTTTGGTTTGTTATGAAACATATTCAAGAGACCAAATAACCAGTATCAGTCAGGTTTATTGCTATAAGCAAATAATAATATAGTAGTACAGGAAAAAGGTTCAATATAATACCAGTCTACGGGAAGCCATCTTGTGCAGCATTATAAAAAGGGATTGTGTATATCATCTGAAACTATATTTAACCAATCAGCTTTCTACTTTGTTTTTCTGGTACCATGGCATACCCCTTATCTCTTTATTCTGCACACATGGATTCCAGGTACCCAGGGCATGAAGGCACCTTCTAAGTTTGTACTAGGGTACCATGTTCACATGCCTCGATCCTGACAGTTTCTCAATCTACTTAAGCAAAAGCTTACTTCAGCAAATGCAAGATATTATGGGATACTTAGCAGAGTGAAAAGTATTATAGTAAAGGTATAGTCCATTTTAGGCTATATAATTGCAATAATGTTTGTGCTTAATGCATGAAAATATATATTTAGCACAGATAATATATATATTATTAATATGGGGTATATGTGTAGCCAGCATATATTGGTCAACACTTTTTACTTATAAACTAAACAGATGAATTATGAAAACCACTGAAACACAAACATGGCCCTCCACATTTAATAGAATAATTTTCTTTTCATCGTAGAACTTGCACCCCAGAAAGATTTAACAAGATTTTAGCAAAATGCTAGATTCTTTATAAAAATATTTTTTGGCTTCTTCCATAGGCACCTGGGGACATCATGGTTGAGGTTAGTATAAAAGCTTGGATTTACCATTACCCGGACTCCCAAAGTGGGTACACTAACCTCTAAAACCCCTGCCACCTCCATAAGAGGGATGAGTTCTGCCTTAACACAATAGGTCAGTCGCTTCGTAAGTTCTGTCAGCAGGGCTTTATAAACCCAAAATTCCTCCAACTCCTGCAGAAACAAAGGATATTAAAATCTGTAAAGTGAAGTTACAAGTCTAGTTAAATTCCTGTACTCTGGGCTAGTATTCTGGTTGGAGCAATGCCAAGGCAGCATATGTGTAGCCTTGGAAGAGGGATTATACCATTTGTAGTAATCCTTCTGGGCATTTCCAAGAGTTGAGTCCAGCATTCCTCAGCTAGTCATCCCCAAGTTGGGCCCTTTTGAAGGATGAGGCAATATGTTAGGGATAAGATGTTCTTTGGAAGTCATTTTGGATTTTCTGAATTTGGAAAGCTGAAGTAGCGGTTGAAGCTGCCAATGCAGCCATGTTTCCAAGAAGTCACGATGAGATTAGATGACCTCTAAAAGGTGACACCATTTTAATGTACAGTAGTAAGTTCTAAAATTCTACAGAAAAAAAAATCACCCTTTTCCTCAGACCCTGATGAATACATTTTTATACTTTACATCATGTACAAGCAAAAATGTCCATTTAAAATATATTACCTCAGAGAAGTGCAGCACACAGGAGGAGAATGAGGCAGCAGAGTTCAGGAGATTTTGCACATATCCTCGAGACATGTTAAATTTTTCTGAAACGTTCCATATGTTGGTCTCTTTCAGTAGGGAATAAAGAACAAAGGACAGATACAGCCTATTTACGACACCATTGTCCACATCCTGGGAAGACAGATGCACATGTTCAGTTAGAACTGTGAGCTAGGGTCCAATAGATAAAACTGAAAGAATATCATAGAGAAGAACTCTATATTACTACGGGGACAGACTATCATCAGAGTAGGGCTTTTCCATCTAAACGTCTCTAATCCTATGAAACAGTCAGATGTAGTAGTGTTGCATTCAAGAATTTGTGAGGTAAGGAAAGAAATAATGGGAAGCATTTTGGTGAAAACAAAGATTAGTTCAGCCTATTCTGACTCTATACACCTCAATCTGATTTGTGTTTCTGAAAACTACAATAATTAAGCTGTATGTTTGCCATGGCTAGCATGAGAGTCCTGGATCCTACTACTTCCATGGCTATACAATATAATGCACTTTAATAACTTCATATGAGAAAATAATTAACAGGGCATCATTAACTTGAAAAATCGTATTTCTATCTGAAAACTATGCATTCCCTAGTTACAAGTCACCCCTAAAATTACCATAACTGTGAGATTAGAGAACCCCAATTATTAGCTGCACTATGAAAAACAATTCAATTGACAAGATTACAATTCTACTATTTTGTCTTTAAATAAAAATAATTTTCAGCCTACCTTTTTGATGGCTTGTCCAGAAGCCTTTTTTGTAATAAAACTTTCAGGGACTCCCACAATAGCTGCTACTTTCTGTTCTACTGAATTTAGCTGGCTGAACTAAAAAGTAAAATTAAAAAAACCAACACTGCAGCTCAACCCACTTTCTATATTAATCAAATGCAAAACAATACCTTTAAAATATTATACTTGTAATTCCAATAAAGATGTAACAGTTAAAAGAGAACTTCAAATACATAACATTTTATCCCTTTAAAAATGTCAAATATATACATTAATACAGATGAACCCCATCTCCCCTTCTGCAACACACCTGCATGTGTACAAAACACACAGACACGGAATCACTTCCCCCTCATCTGTAGTATAGCTATTTAAGTGGGCACAAGCATTGTTACATGATAGGTTTTGAGCTGCAATATCTGTACTTTTGTTTATTTGTTTATCACTGGAGATATGCAAGAAGGCAGTGAAAATTTGAGAGAACTCATGTTCAAGCTGACCATTATCAAATTCTAAAACTTTTTAAGCATACAAAAAAGTTTTCCTTGAATTTTAGTATCTTTGCATATAGTTTTGATAAAATATATAAGCAATGCTAAGTAGTACACCAAAAAAGCCAATTTAAATTTAAGTGCTTATCAGATGGCTGGCTCTGTAATCATTCACAGAAGCAAGCTATGGAAAATTTTTTGTTACCGGAAGTCAGCGACTATTTTCCCTTTTTGCCAGCATAAGGGTAGCCACACAGAGGTCTTTGGAATGCTTTATTTTACTTTTCCCCTATGTTTAGACCTTTTTATGAAGGATGCTCTAGAAATAAAATGTATTTTTTATAATGTAAACAGAATACAAAAATGATCTCTTAGTCTTTTATTAACCACTTCAGCATCAACCAATTTATTTGGTTTTACCCAGAACTCAGCAGTTTTCTTGGCTACACTTTGAACTGCCTCTGACTTTAGACTTTCCAGTTGTATCTTGACTTTCACATCAGAATGGGATTTATACAAAGCAACCCATAAGATTTAGGGATTTTAATGTTATCATGGGTATATTACACTTTACGTCTAAGGGTACGTCTACACTGCAGCTGGGAGTATACTTCCCAGCACAGACAGGCAGGCAGACACGCACATACTAGCTCTGCTTGATCTAGAGCACTAAAAATAGCAGCGTAGCTGGGGTAGCACAAGCAGGATCTCAGACTAGTTGCCTGTGTAAAATTACGTCCAGACCCCCCTCCTACATACTCTGATGGCTAGCCTGAGCCACTGCCTGTGCTACATTGGCCACAGTGTTATTTTTAGTGTGCTAGCTTGAGTGGAGGTACCTCATCTGTCTAGTCATGGTCGGAAGCACATTCCCAGCTGCAGTGCAGACATACCCCGAGAGAGGCTTTACAGTTCAGAGATCAAGCCAGACCCAAGTACAGCTAAAAATCGTAAGATGCCAAACTACATCTTAAAACTACTTACAACAAAACTACTGTTTTGTGCTGTGTTAAGAAGCAGCTCTGTTATATATCTCAATTCTCCTGGTGAAGAGCTCATTGGATTACACAGTTCTAATGAGTGAAATAAACTGATTTAGCATATAATTACATTTGATTCTTAATGCTACTGTACTGGTTACAGTTACATTTTGAATCAATATGATTGTTTCCCCTTAGTTTCTCTATAATAAATGTTCATGGTATATTAGCTTGTCCCTTTTTTTTAACTTATTAATTTTAGCTGCTAGGTGGCTAGCAGTTCAAAAGGTTTACTCCTGGGGGAATTCTGTGCCACTGCGCAATGCATAATTTTGCAAAAATTAATGTTGGGCATGCAGAATTTCCTTTTTCCCCCCTATAGGGATGGGCTACAGAGATGCTGGCCACCACTTGGGGCCACAGGACCCAGCAGAGCCCAGCTCACAAATAGAAGACAAGGTCAAGGGAAGGGGGAGGGAACTGGAAGCTTCCCAGCAGTTGTAGTTCCCAGCACGCCCTGAAGGAAGGGGGCGGCAGCGCACAGGAAACTCCGTGCAAGCCTGGGACCCAGCGTCAGGTTGTTTCTCCCTCTGGATCCCTGTGCTCTAGGAGGGTAGGGTCTGAGAATAGCTGGGCTCTGGGGGGTAGAGGGTGTGAGTGTCTGGGATGGTGGCGGGAGGAGGGCCCACAGCTTGCCTCTGGGGGAAGTAGAAGGTGTGTGTGTGGGCCGGGATGTACCCACAGCTGGACCCTGGGTGGGAGAAGGGGAAAGTGTCGGGGGGGGGAGGGGGAGGAAGAGAGGGAGTAGAAGTGCGAGTGTCTGGGATGAAAGGGGGGGCACTGCTAGGTTTTGGGGGGTAGAAAGTGTGAGAGTCTGGGCCGGGGGCCTCACCTGGGCTCTTGGAGGCAAAGAAGTGCAAGTTTCTGAACCCCCCCCCTTGCTGGGCTCTGGAGGGAGAAGGGGGCAGAGAAGTAGGAACTGGGTTGTTGTAGGTGTTTCTTTAATTCTCTACTCCTGGGAGAATTTTTGTGTGTCTGTATTGTGACAGACATGCTTGCTGACAGGTATTTTGAAATATATTACCAAAATAATTGAAACTGGTGTGGTTATAGAGTGTTATTTTGACAAATTAAAATTTGCAAAATTTTAAAGTAAAGTATTGTGCGCAAAATTAATTTTTTTGGTGCAGAATTCTCCAGGAGTAAAGGTTACAAAAACACAAGTGAACAGATAACAGAGGAAACAGCTATATAACCCAACCTATATTTTTCTGTGCAGGACAGCACTTGCAGTATGGTTGGAAGCCATGTCTTACCTGTCTAAAATAGATCATCCAGTCTGGTCTACAGTGATAAGTCATGTCATATGGAGTTGTCAGATAGAGAAGGTGAAGGCAGCTCTCAAGAACCAACCCCTCAAGACCTTTCTTCAAGTCTCTGTAGAGAGCATCACAATAGGCCACGTCTATAGAGCCTAAAATGAATTAGTATAAAGATACCAGTTTATATAACAGTGAGAGTTAAGTATAATATACTGTATCTTATGTAATTCTCCCTCTGTTCTTTCTTTAGGGATCTTTAATAAAGCCCCTATTTCAGTAACCAGCACGGTGCCAAGGACTCCCAAGTCTAATTTGTTAAATCGGTAAGAAATGTATTTTACTACCCCAAAATTATAATACTGCATGTGGATGACACCCTGGAGAGTGTTACTACAACAAAGGCCAAATATACTTAGAACTCATTTTATAAAAGAAAAAGCAGTTAAAATGAAGGAAGACGCTTGGTCTCTATTTTTAATGGGGGGATATTTGAATATTAGAACTCAGTAGTCAAGACAGGAACATAGGAACTGCCATACTGGATCATATCAGTGGTCCTTCTAGTTCAGTACCAGATGCTTCAGAAAAAGGTGCAAGAAGATAGACAAATGTGGGCTAACCAGTCTCCCTCATTAGATGACATCCTGACATCAACAGTTAGAGATTGGCTTAAATCCCAAAGTATGAGATTTAATATAATTTCCACACTTTTTATTATTGATTATAGCAAGTCTGGAAATTCTTGATATCCATATAAATGTCCAATCCCTTTTTGAATTTTGCTAAATTCTTGGCCTCAACAATTTCCTGTAGCAACACGTTCTACAGTATAATTACATGTTGTATGAAAAAATATCTATCAGTTTTCAGCTTCCCATTTTTAATTTCATTTAATGCCCCTGTGGTCTTGAGTTCTGAGAGAAATCCCTGATCTAACGTCTCACAAATTGCATATACCTACATTATGTCCCCTCTTTTTCATTTATTTTCTACGGTAAACAATCCCAATCTTTTCACTCTCTCTTAATAGGAGTTTTTCCTTTCCCTTGATTATTCTTATTACCACTCTGAACTTTCTCTCATTTAGCAGTATACTTCTTGAGATGGGGAAAACGTGCATTGCACACAGTATTCCTGATGAAGCTACAGAGTAATTTATATGAAGGCATTATAATATTGTCCATAACATTCCTCATTAATCCTAACATCATTCACTTTTTTGATCAGTAGCTACACACACCAAGCAGAAATCTTAATCTTCACTGAGCTGTCTACAATGATGCCAAGTCCCTTTCCTGAGTTGATAGAATTTAGAAATCTGAAAAGGTGCACAAGTAATTTACATTTCCCCTGCCAATGGGCACGACTTTGCATTTATACACCCTATGTTTTTCGTACTATTTCCCAATCACCTAGTTTATTTAGGGTTCTTTGAAGTTTCTCAAAACCTCTCTGGTCCTGACTAATCTAAATCACTGTGTGTCATTTGTAAAACTTGCTACTTCACTACTCACCCCCCTTACCATACGCTTAATTAATATATTAAACAAACATGGCACCTACTACAGAAGCCGAGACACCTTGCTGTTAACCTTTTGCCAAGACGAAAATTGACCATGTAATCCTACTCTTTGCTTTTGTGTCCTCCTACCCACTTTTTGAGCCATGGTAATTCTTTGCCTCTCATCTCATGACTACATAGCTTCTTTAGCAGCCTTTTGTGCAGGACCTTTTTGAAGTCTAAATAGTTTATGCTCACCATTTTTCCTTTGTCTATTACTTTACTAACAGGTTCAAAGAATTCTGAGACATTAGTGAGACATGATTTTCCTTTAACTAACAGTGCTGGTTACACTCTATTATATCATGAGCTTCCAGGTGTTATTTTGATTTTAAATTATTGTTTCAGAAAGGAGATAAGAGGCTGGATGAAAGTTTTAAGTGAGTGTGAAAAAAAAAAAAAAAAGGCCAGATTTTAAATGTTATTGTGAAAGAAGTACGATGAAAATGAAGAAAAAACTCTCTCACCTTTGTAGGTAGCTTGACCCAACTGTGTGATCTCTAGATTACTTTGGGATTTTTGTTCCTTTTCACAGGTCATTTTTTCTTTTAGTAGTCCTTTTTCTATCAGACATCCCAGTGCTTCTCTAGTTATATCTGAGAGGCTCTTTTCTTTAGACAGAAACTGTTGCTGAACACCAAACAGTGTGCCACACATAAAGTGGTAGATCTCTTCAGGGTTTCTTGCAATCTATAACATTTTAGTATGTGATTGTTTAAATATAATGTTGCAATCTGATTATTGTTATGCGTAGCATGAGAGATAAGTGCCAACCTACAATCTTTGTCTATGTGAAAACATTATGCTTACTACTTAAGACATAGGGCAACACTGTTAATTTTATGTTGCTACAGAACTATGTGATACCTCTAAGTTATACTACAGACATTCTAGCTGTAAGAAATCTGATATAACACTACATGCCATTCTGCTCTAACACTCCAGCTTTTAGTGTATTACTTTTTTGGTGAGTGGGGGGGGGGGCGCTCTTTAAGGAGTGAATAATACTAGAACATGTTTAAAACCAATGCAGAAACAGAGCAGAAACCACTTGGGACTTGTCTACATTAGGAAATTTTATCATCATGTTTCAACATGATTTAACAACTGAATTAGCTAACACAATGATGACCTCATCCTCATTCGTGTAGACAAGGGCAAGTTGTGCTCAGCATTGTGCAAGCTAGTCATGGTTAAACTCAAGGCCTTAGTGAATACTAATGTAACTGATCTCCATCTTAATGAAACGTACAGTTATTCTGTATCCACACTCCTAATATCAAAATGCTTCTCTTTAGTTGCTCACAAAAGAATTAAATTGTTACCTTTAATCCAACCAAAGACAGAAGCAGGCTTTGGATTCCCTTAGTGAATTCAAGAAAGAGGTTGCTGTAACAGTTCTCCAAAGGACTGTTTACTAAATCCCGAACCTAAAAAAAACAAAACAATTGTTATGTACACTTTGCATTCATAAATTCTCCACAGGTGAAAATATTCCATTTTCAACAAATATCTTGAAGGTTTTTTTAAAAATCAAGCTAGTAAATAAGACAATTGCTGGAGATGTCCAAGTTTTAGGATTGACCTCTGGAGATAAACTCTTGTGTGAGAGACTACATATGCTGCAGAGAAACAGCTGGTCTCCAAAGAGATTGGAAAAGGGATTTGTCTGCCCTCATGATTGCAGAAAAGTGTCCCACAAAAATAATTATTACAAGGAGAGTCAAATAGTTACACAAGAAAAAGACTGCTGCTTTCAAATGAAAAGTTGGAGGCAAACAATTCAAAACCTCTACTCCCATCAACTTCTTCTGATGACTCAAGCTATCACATTATTTGAGTAACTTACCAGATGTTTGTCTTTTTCTTGCACTATAAGAATACTTTCACCAGCATTATCAATGCCAGCTCGACCAGCTCTGCCAATCATCTGCTTATACTGGTTTTTCTTCAGGAACTTTGTAGCAACATAGGGAGCTCTTAAAATAACCCTAAGAAAAAATAAGAGACTTTGAAAAAGCTACGTTCTGTAGTAAGAGTACTAAAACATCTGTAAAGTTATATTAAACACAAAGCCCTCCCCAAGAGAAAAGTTTCTATTTGCCTCATTATGCAAGTCTCATTGTTAATGAGAATTGTGCACGCCTGTCAAATACAAAACATACCCCAACAGGTCTATTTGAAAATCAAGAGCAATACTGAGCACATGAAAAGAATCTTTGATAAAATATGAACAAGTGCCAAACTGAATTTTGTATCTATCTTAGGGACTATATCAGCTCCAATCACTATAGTAGTATCTAAGCACCTTATTAGTATTAAAAAAAACAAAACAACCAAATAAGCAACTATGCCAGCCTGCATTGCTCAGTCGTTAAATTTTCAAACAAACACCTTCATGCTTTCTCCCAGGCTGCCCTTCACACTTTGGAGGAGCTCCCCATAAACATCGGCAAAACTCACTCATTCAAAACACACTTTCTCCAAGATGTCAACAAAAAAAACTTGATGACGGGTAGGGCTGCTGATGTGCTGAGACCACAGCCTTGCACACTGACCAATACTGTCTCATTGTTTCCTTATATCCTCCCATTTGTCTGTCTGTATCCATCTCTTGTTTCATCCTGTTCTTGGACTGTAAGCACCTTGGGGCAGAAGTCTTTTTGTTATGTGTTTGTACAGCATCTAGCACAATGGGGTTCTGGTGCATGATCAGGTGCTACAGTAATACAAATTATAAACAGCACCAATGTCATCAAGGACTTCTATGGACAACCCACAAGTTGCCTCCCCTGCATCTTTATATTGTAGCATCTCCTACAACTGTCTATATTTTTTAAATATTGATTTGATGCAATATGACATTCACCTCAACAAACAAATTGGACTTCTGTCTACACTCTAGAGAGTTTAAGTTTTATTTAAACTGAGAATGTAGAGCAATAGGAGAATTATTTAAATTACCGACATGCATATTCCATGAACTGTCAAACAACTGACAAAAATGAGCTTATTTCTACACTGAAATAAAGCCAAAATTGCATTTAGTCACATTCCAGTTATATGGAATAACAAAAATCTAAATTTAACAAACAAGATTAAACACAAACTCTGTCTCTAGATCACAAAACTCTAATACTAAAAAGGAGCCAAATCTGTTTTATACTGCCAGATTATTCATAAATAATATTATGAATAAATAATATTATTATTATTTTGTAGCAAGCCTACAAAAAATTGTGCCCCATCAGATTTACTAAAACACAAACACTGTGCTTTAAATCATGCAATTTAAAGGCTGAGTCAACTTGAATGTAATAACTTACAAAAGTAAGTTAAATTAGTTTCAGGTATCAGATGCCTTGAGCCCCCTGCCAATTTTTGTGGTTTTATAATGACATTTTCCTTTTTTTTTTTTTTTTTTTTTTTTTAATAGTTTCTCTTTTCACTGGTTTCTGCATGAAAAACCCACACAAATAGGGAAAAGAGATTTCCTACAAAATGCTGACAAATGCACAAAGACAACAAATTGGAATTACATTTTTATTCTCTAATCTCTTTCAGTTATAGGTTATTTACTATTGTACATTGATGAGTTAAGACTGCAGGCTATCAATAACCAATTTATCCATGAAAGTATAATTTATTTTAAAAGCTACTTTTGGATCATTGCCTTTGTCTGAAGCAGGCAAGAGGCCATTCTCCAAGACAATCAGAATACATAAGATAACTGATCACACTGAGAAACAATATGTCAGTATCCTGTCAGAGTGTTTAAGTGTACCATTTTCGAATAGTAAGACAAGACCATGATGAATAATAAATCATAGCATCCTAAATTCAAGAATGTCATTACATTAATTCAATCTTTGTTTTCAATAAATGCATCAGCATTTACACAGCAACAGGTCATTTGAACACACTGATATAATCACCACCATGACCTCAAACATACAGATTGAACAGATGTGCTCTATGCTAGTACATTTTTGTGTTGTCTATACTTTTCAATAATCTCTCCAAATAAAAGGACTATTTTCAGTGTAATTCCACTGTCTAAAAATAACATTATTTGTTTCCTTATTTACTATCTCAGTGATTTAATATAAAATTTTCTCAGTTTATAAGTAAAGTGATGGTTTTCTTAATTGCCAACTCTATAGATTCTACCTGAAAGCCAAGACGTGTTCTTACTGTCTCATGCACCATCGCAAGTAATAGATTCTGCAACCCAAATTCTGCCCTCAGTTATGCCTGTGCAATCATCTGATTTGGTCCTGCAATTGGAATGTAATTACAATTCTCTTACTTATACTTGAGTCCAAATAGAATGCATCTTGATTGTTCAGAAGGATTCTGGCTCAGCAGGATTTCCAGGAGCAAAAAGCAGAAAAACTCATCTTTGAAGTCAGCAGATATGACTAACAACACACAAGGAGAACTACTGAGTAGACTGTGCCATGTTTAATCGCTACTCAGGGTGGAACCTCATTAATATAATGCTGACATCTCCAACTTTAGACAACGCAGGAGTTTTGATAATATAGGGTTTAAATGAATCCTTAAATACTTTTGCATGACTAACCTTCGAGCTGGCAGGTTGACTCCAGCAGCTAGAGTAGATGTGCAAGTAAGAAGGCACAGGACACCTGCAGAATAAGCCTCCTCTATACGTTTCCTTTCGTCACTGGTAAGGCCGCTGTGATGGTAGGCAATACCAAATGGAATGGTTCGCTTTAGAACAGGACAGAGACTTCCCTTACCAATATTCTTCAAGTCCTTAATAAGATCTTGTTTCTCTTTTTCCCTGTGATTTCTATATTCCCTTGAGGGGGTTGGGGGCAAACAACAAACACCCTTAACATTTACATTTGACAATTCAGTAACCACGTTAAAAGAAAAGGATACTTCTAATTTGCTCCTGCCCATTCTCCATTCCTACAGCAAGAATATGTTCACCTCAACCATTGAAGTCTGGAAAACATTTTCTAGTGTTTCTAATATTATTTTTACCAAAATGAGAATCGTCAGCAGCAAAAAAAAAAAAAAAATCAACCTATACTCTCAGTCAAGAAAACAGAAAGGATCAAGATTATGGTAAATGTTCTATTTCAAATGCACTGAGATGAGTGACGAGAATGATACAACCTGCCTACAAGTCTAGTAATAGCACAGATTCTTTTCCTAATAGGCAGCAATCACACTGATGGGAATATCAAGTAGTTAGAGATTTCAATTTTCAGTATTTATTTTGTTAAAGTAATCAGATATAAACACTGAAAATGAGTCTAAGTGCCATGTAACTTCCTAAAAACATCATTTCTATAGATTTTTTTTGAATTATTATTAGATGAATTATTACATGAATCTGAGCAGATATTGGTTGTTTCATTAATAATGAAATAAAACGTTAAGATATTCAACTTAAAAAAAAAATCCAACTTTTTGTTTGCATCTTACATTCCCAGCATATGTAACCAAACACAAAGAGCTGCTTAACAGGCTACTGTTAGGCATGACCAAGAAGAGAACCACTGAGAGCATGAATGGTAAACAGTGAGTGCTGTAATTTACACAGAACAGCATGAACAAGATGCAAATTCCCTAGATGGGTCTCTAAAGGAACTTTGATATTTTTGCTCTTTTTTCTTGTTTATATTTTTTAAACTGATTCTTGAAAAATTGTATTTTAGTGCCTGTTTTTGTTTTAAACCAAAAATGGACTCTGAAACAGGAGCATTCCCTTCAAGCTACCCTATAATTCCATTCGCCCAGGGCAAGTTAATTTTTTTTGTTTTCGGTCAGGCAAGTATTTTTTTCATCATCATTACCACCATCAACATTGGAAAAGGCAGGTGACTGGTTTTTGTGCTAAAAGAAGTAAACAGTCAAGGCCGATTTGGCATTTCAGGTGTACTCTAAAATAGTAATAAGAGAAACATACTTGTTCAGGTACTTGCATATCATTTCAGCTACATTTTCACAGTTCTTTTTAGTGGAACAAAAGATTAGGCAGGAGTAATTTGGAATGACTTCTGTCACCAAGGCGATAAGGTGGTCTGGATCCATCTTCTGCAGATTACTAGAATACTGAAATAAAAGTGAAAAAAAAAGTTATCACACACTTTACTTGTGATTACTACATGAATTAAACCGAAGGTCCTGACCCTGCAAATCAATTCTGAATCTCCTTTCGCTTTAAAAATGTGGAACTTTAAGGGATGCTCAGAATTTGACTGGAGGGAACAGAAAGGTGTGAATAGAATATTTTGCCTCTTTACTACCATTGGAGCTCATTGGTAACACTGGTGCTACACGTTCTATAGCACTGGTAGTCACTCTATCAAAGGAGAAGAGTACTGGTCTAGAGATCAGAAGGTTTTTTGGGGGTGGGGGCACAGTAAAAAGTAGGTAAAGACAACAAGGAGTTCTGATTGTTACATTATGGTTGTGGGCATAGCAACCTAGAATCAAGAACAGAGACCCATTACCTTCCTTCCCCCACACTTCACATCTGGGCACTCAAGTATATTAGGTTCCAAATTTGATCTACTTTAAGAATGGTTATACCAGACTAAACAAAATTTCCAGAAACCCAGTAGTCATAAGCCAATATGAAAGAGAAGGTTATCTCCTATCACAATGCAGGGGCAATGCCCTAGTGTGAAAGCCTATCACCCATTCCCAGCTGTCGAGAAGAGAGAGAGGGTGCTGGGATACCTACCAAGGTGGTTTTTCTGGCCCTTGCTCATAGGCTCTACCTTTTTTGCATCAGCTTCTGGCTAGGTGTCTGAAATTTTCAAGCACCTTGCTCCCCAAATCAGAAGGGAAAATAAGTTCTCTCCCTTCTTCTCTCCTGTACAGCTAGGAATAAAATTAAAGTCTAAAAACCAACCCTCATTTTAGTATTTGGCCTTCTAAAGACCCCTTTTCCATTGATATTCTTCCTCTTTATCATACTTTATATTTATGAACCAATGAGTCCTAAGAATACCTTAATTTACCTTAATTTTTGAATACTGTGTATCTAAAGAAACGAAAAGTTTCATACATTTATCTGCATTACCTTGAAATTAAGAAGACGTGAAAAAGTAAGACCATTCTCTGCTTTGTTGTCAACTTCATAGATACTATCTTGTATTTTAACATACTCCTTTAATTCTACCTAGGTTGGTTTAAAAAAAAAAAAAAAGAAATGATATCTTAACTTTAGTCAAATTACTGTCTGCATCACTACAACTTTAAAACTATGAGATCTCTTGGAAATACATTTCCAAACTCCAAAAAATAAAGGACCATTCTTATCTCCACACCCAAGAGCTGGCATTTACTTGCCTGCTCTTTACCTCAAGACAATACACACGTTTCTTACCAACTGCTAAAGTACAGCTTGGCTGATACTGTGAGCTTCAGGGCTAGCGCACAAGTAATTTACTTTCAGTTTTGCATGCTATTTCATCTAATGTTAGTTACCTTGAAGGGAATCAATAAAGCTAAGTATCTTTCTGAATTGCAACAGTATAAGTTAAATATAGTTTGTACTGGGTGTCACTTCCACTACTGCCACATATCTTTTAGAAAATAAATGTGATTTGTCCCTGGAAATCTAGGCAAGCCAAACAATGAAAGACGTACGTTTTTAATTCTCAAAGCAAAGGAACACTTTTTTAAACATCTAACTGTAAATCCCTCTTTTCTCTGCCCGGGTAGAGAAAACAAATGAGAAATTTTAGCCCAAAGGTTTTTTTGTTTGTTTGTTTTTAAAAGGTAACCGAAGCACCTGATTGAAGAAACTCAGAATACAAGTGCCTTCTCAATCACAAAGAAGGGCTGGCCTACTTATAGATTTTGTATCACCTTAACTGAATTGATTTAGAAACCAACAGTTAAAGCAGTACAACCTCCATGTGCAGACATAGTTATACTGGTATAAAGGTGCTTACATTTATGGAAATAAGCTGTGCAGATAAAAGCACCTTTATACCAGTACAACTATGTCTGCACTTGGGGGTTATACTGCTTTAACTGTATTGGTTTCTAAGGGCACGGCTACACTGGAAACTTCAAAGTGCTGTCGTGGGAATGCTTCTGCAGCAGCGCTTTGAAGTGCGAGCGTGGTCACATGTGAGCGCTGGGACAGAGCTCTCCCAGCACTCCTGGTAGTCCACCTCCACGAGGGGATTAGCTCTGAGCACAGGGAGCGCGGCTTGGAGTCTGATTTTTCACACCCCTGAGCCATCAAGTTAGAGCGCTATAAAATGTAAGTGCAGACAAGCCCTCAATCAGTGTAAGTGGTACAAAAACTGTGTTTTGAAAGCTCAAAGTATGAAACTTGCAGTCGCTTTTAACTCTAAAAATGTTAAGCAATAGTTTTCCCTAGTCTTGAACACGTACTGGTCTAAAATTATTAGCGTAATACTCCGCTTGCAGGAACTGCTGCAGGTCCCCAACATTGTTTAAAGTTGCACTCATTCCAATGATTTGAGTAGTTTCTATAAAATAGAAAATTAAATGTTGAGTACATTTTCAAGTTTGAAACTAAATATTTATTACGATTAGAAGACAAAAAATGTTAAAAATGTTACAAGATGTATTTATAGCCTTATATAGCACATATAAAAAGAACTGAATTCAGTATCTAGGCAGCTGTTTAATCATGTCTTTTTTAAAAGCCAAGCAAAGGGGGCCATAGACTTTTGTACCTATTTCAGTGCAAGTTATCACAGCACAAGCAAAGTTCTAGTTAACAATGAACATATTTTAACACAGTAGTTGCCATACCAGAGCCAACTGCTGTAAACCCAACCTAACTCCGTTAATAAAGAAAACTTAAGGGAACAAGAAACTTTACTACATGTGGAGGAATTAAAGCTCTCACAGTGGTCATTGGGTTAGACCAGAGGTTCTCAAACTGAGTCGGGACCCAAAGTGGGTCACAACCCCATTTTAATGGGGTCGCCAGGGCTGGCTTAGACTTGCTGGAGCCTGGAGCCAAAGCTGAAACCTGAGCCCCACAGCCCAGGGCTGAAGCAGGGCTCAGATTAAAGGTCCTCTGCATGGGGCTGAAGCTCTTGAGCTTCAGCTTTGGCCCCACCCTCCCCGCCCAGGGCGGTGTGGCTTAGACTTTGGCTCTCCCACCCAGCGGGGCTCAGGCAGGCTCAGGCTTCAGTCCCCTGTCCGGGGTCATGTAGTAATTTTTGTTGTCAGAAGCGGGTCACAGTGACATGAAGTTTGAGAACCCCTGGGTTAGACTTTTATTTAAGACTTTAATTTGGCAGCTCTCAAGGTTCTCAATGAAACAGTTTAACTGTTCACCATCACAACCATCCACTAGCACTCACCTCTCACACATCAAGAGAAGGATGTATTTTTGAAACGATGAAGGTAATGGAACTGGAGAGCCACATGACAAAACAGCCTTAGCAATGGTTTTATGACATACAGGGCTCAAGACTAAAGGGCTGAACCAGGACTGAGAGGCTGCCCAGACCAGCAGCCAATCAGAGAGAGCCGGGGGAGAGCCAATCAGAGCAGGGAAAGAGGCAGCCAATCAGGACAGGACTAGGTCCTATATAAAGGCTGCCTAGCAGAGAAGGCAGCCAGTCACTCTCTGACTAGCAAGGGAGAAGGACTGGCTCCTGAGCTAAGGAGCAGCACCTTGGACAAAGCAGTGCTGGGCAAGCTTGGGGAAGCAAATCAGGACTCTGGCCCAGATACCTGCCAGGCTGCAGCCCTTGCTGAGAGGGGTTGAGAAGGTGCATAGGGCCAAAGGGTGTGGCCCAGGAAAATAGGCAGGCAAGAGGGGAGAGAAGGAGGGCAGAAAGAGGCTGCCACTAGAAAGTCCATGGGAAAGGACCCAGAGTAGTGGGTGGGCCTGGGTCCCCCTTTGCACTGTCCCTGGCCATTGAGGAGAGAGGCTGAGACAGACCATGACCTGCTCCTGAGACAAGGGGCTAGACTCTAGGGCTCTGGTTGGCCACCGAGGCAGGGACAAACGGAAGAACTGTTGTTAACACCACCACCCCAGAAGGGGGTGAGACCAGAGTGGTGGGCACTGCCAGAGGGCAGTGTCCTGAAGTGGATGTAGAGCGTCCTGCAGAGGACGCCGCCGAGCAGGGAGCAAAGCAGGTCCCAGGAGAGCGGAGCAGAGCCAATGGGCAAGCTACCATGCGTTGAGGACGCCCCACAGTGGTCAAGAGCCAATTCCCGGAGTGATCAACAGTGGGTGCCAGCAGTGGTGAGTCATGACCCCATCACACAACCAAAGAGATTAAAAAAGAAAAAACAAAAGCAACAATCAAATTGAAGCCTGGCCTGAACAAGAGTCCTTCAGTACAACAAGAAGCAAGTTTTAAAGGCAGGTGTCCTTGAGCTAGGAGTGTTCTGCTGCTGACCTTAGAAACCCAGCTTCCAGGCACTGATGGTCATGATATAGAAGGACTCAACTGTCATTAGACAGCAGAGAAGGTGGTATCTTCTAAATAACTGGGTCCCAGACAATGCATATTTAGATTTCTTGAATTTTACTCAGAACACCTAAGTAGCCGTTAGTGCCATACTTGAAGAACACATGCTGAATGTTCTCCTCCACCCTTCCCACTGACAAGGCAGGTTGCTGTATTCTGCATCAGATGAAGAGTGCAGAGGTCCACCGGGGTACAGTTGCATTAGAGGTACAATTACAAAAGACATGGTAATACTGTGGCAAGGTTTGCATCCAAAAAAAAAAAAAAAAAAACTGGGCTAGTCACAGACAGATAACAGAAATATCTCACAATGCCTTTTTCTGTGTACTCAGAAAAAAAGATCTTACACAACCCATGGCCACAAACCACACACTGAAAGAGCAGAGCTCCCCACCTCCATTCTTTTAGATCAGTGACCCTCTTCCATTTATATAAAAAGAATAAAACATGTAACAATGATAAGCCCATCGACTTCAAGGCTGAGCTGGGTAAGTTTATGTAGGGAATGGTACGATGAGACTGCCTACAATGACATGTAGCTGATCGGCGACTGCTACAACTCCAATGGCCAGTGATGGGACATTAGATGGGGAGGACTATGAGTTACTAAAGAGAATTCTTTCCCAGATGTCTGGCTGCTGGGTCTTGCCCATATGCTCAGGGACTAACTTATCACAATATTTGGGGTTGGCAAGGAATTTTCCCACAGATCAGATTGGCAAAAACCTTGGGGGTTTTCACCTTGCTCTGCACCATGAGGAACTGGTCACTTGCAGGTTTAAACTAGTATAAATGGTGGATTCTCTGTAACTTGGAAGTCTTTAAACCATGATTTGAGGATTTCGGTAACTCAACCAGGGTTAGGGGTTTATTACATAGTGGGGGTGTGAGGTTCTGTGGCCTGCAATGTGCAGGAGGTCAGACTAGATTATTATGATGGTACCATCTGACCTTAAAGTCTATGAGTCTACGTAATTTATTTGTTTGTGTTTCAAGAGGCTGGCATTGAAGGGTAAGGGTGTGAAAGGAGTTGCGGGAGAGATTTTATTCGGCAGTTTTATTTCAACATAAACCAATACCTTGCAAATTCCCCCGATTGCCTTTTGTCAATCTCTTGGGCATTATGACCTACCAGTTATGAAACACTGTTCTAGATTAATCCCCTGACACAGCAGCATCCATCCTAACCAGATTAGTTGCAGACACTTCACTCCCATTTAAGTCAAAACAAGCTGAGAAATCACAAACACATCAGCAAACCATCTTAGATGAAAAAGGAATAAAGAATTTAGTGTTGACAACATACTGGTGAGTATGGGTGTGTCTTCACAGCATGGTCAGCTTGAGTTAGCACACCAGTTAACTGCACTTGAGCAACTATCGTTCAAAACAACACCCGAGTTACTGAGTGAACTGCACAGTGACTAGATTAGCTGCTGATGAGTTGTTGTAACTCAAGCTGATGCGTCCCCACTGAAGTACTAGCTCCAACTTCAGCAGCATTCAGGCTTTGCCCCTCCCGGCAAGGGAATGTCTACGCCAGAGATCTCAAACTTGAATCACCACGAGGGCCACATGAGGACTAGTACATTGGCCCGAGGGCTGCATCACTGACACCCCCCTCCCTATCCGCGTCCCCACTCCACTCTGTCCCCACTCCACCCCTTCCATGAGGCCCTGCCCCACCTCTTCCCACCCCTTCTCCGCTCCCATTCCAACCCTTTCCCCAAAGTTCCCACCCCAACTCTGCCCCTATTCCAACCCCTTCCCCAAATCCCTGTCCCTGCCCCACCTCCTCCCCTCAGTGTGCGGCTCCCTGTTCCTCCCCCCACCCCCCGGAAAGCATTAAGCACAGCCAAACAACTGTTTGGAGGTGGGAAGTGCCTGGAGGTAGGCAGATGAGCGGGAATGTGGCGTGCTGGGGGGGAGAGGGAGAGCTTGGCGGCTGCAGGAAATAACTCCGGGGGGGCAGGAGGAAGTGCAGGGAGCTTGGTGGCCCCCAGGAAATAACCCTGCGGGCCGCATGTTTGAGACCCCCTGGTCTATGCTGTAACTGGGACAATGTTTCCCAGCACTGACAGACATGTACTAGCTCTGCTCCAGCTAGCATGCTAAAAATAGCAGTGTGGCTGCAGCAGCATAGGCAGTAGCTTGCGCAAGCCACCTGAGTATCCAGGTGTGTACTTCGGGGGTTAGCCTGAGCTGCCACCCATGCCACACTACTATATTTAGCATACTAGATCCAGCAGACCTAGTGTGTGTGTGTCTACCCATGTTGGGAAGCACATTCCCAGGTGCACTGTAGACATACCCCACAAAGCTAGCTGTCTTGAGCTTACAGTACCATCTAATTCAAGCTACAGATTTTTGTATATGGCTGGAAGTCAAGTTAAGGTAACACTAGTTATAACTCAAGCCAACTGTGCCGTGAAGAGACACCCTATGCAATGGATACTGTTTCACAGTGTTCACTAAGGCCTTTATATAAACATTTAACAGGAAAGGTCAGATTTCACTCTTGAGGGAAGAGTTCACCCCAAACTGGAATTTCTCAGAGATGAAGGAAGGGGACTACTACAGGGCCACTTCATGAACTCCTGCAAGGCACTACAAAGGGGTAAAAAAATAACTGCAGTGATCCATGGTGAAATAAACTCCACTGGGTAATAGTGTGTGATATTTTAGAAACCGTGAAACAAAAAATAAATTAAAAGTTGGATTATCTCTCTCAAATTATACAACTTGTTACTTTACATGGTATTTTTAAAGGTAACTAGTCATAGTGCAGGAGTTACTTACTGCTGGCGTAGAGAATTTTTGCAAGAATCATTTCCAGTGTAGCTCCACGACTCCCCTCACCAAGCATGTGCAACTTTGGGGAAAAATAAAGAGAAGTGAGGCATGGTAAATTAGTTACTGACTTAGCAATATTTCTAAATGCAAACCAGCATACAAATCAAATCCCAAATATTTTTAATATGGTAAACCTTTTGTCCGATTTCTCTTTGATTAAGTTTGGTGTATTTTGACTCTAAAGCCTCCTCCAATATCATCATCTCACTATAAAGTTATATATTTGTTTTAGGAGAGTGGGGAAAAAAGTTTGTGTTTAACAATGTTTGCTTTCCATTAAATTAAATAACAATGGTCACAGGAATGGCACTTCCTGGCAGAAAATACTCAGTGCAGGGATATTATTATTATTACCTAGTTAGAATTTATTTTGTACATCTCTTATCTTGATCAAACTGTGCAACGAGAGATCTGGAGCCGCCGCGGGGGCCACAAGCAAATTTCAGGGGGTTTGACAAGCATGGCTGGCGTTAGACTCACTAGGGCCCAGGAGTGAAAGCTGAAGCCCTGCCGTGTAGGACTCTAGCCAGGGCCCCCAAGTACCACCACCCAGGGCTGAAGACGAAGTATGAGCAACTTACCTTCACAATGCCGTCTGTGGCATGGGGCCCAGGCAATTGCCCTCCTTGCTTCACCCTAACGACGGCTTTTGCTTTTATATGCAGAAAAGCAACTGCTATGGCATAGCTGGGCCACTTGTGTGTGTGTGTGGGGGGGGGGGAGGCACTCAAAGAAAAAGGTTAGGAACCCCTGCTTTAGAAGACAGTGATGGCCTTTTGCTAACAGTTAATGACTGTACAGCAATCGCTGGCAAAGCAGCACTTAATTCTCAATGTTTTCTTCACAGAACATTTTATTAAAGGAACACCTTCAACTGGAGTAATATTGTTGGTAATTATATGGGGCTGGATTGGCACCTTGTAATCTAGTTTAAGTAAGGGGAAGCACATAGCTACACTATACCAGGAGCAGAGTAGGGACGGAGTTGTGACACCGGCCTACACTTAAAAATTAGATTGTCCTAGCTATATCACTCAGGGTTGTGAAAAATATTGTGCCCTGAGCACTGTAATTAGGTCATCCTAACCCCCAAGATAGATGCAGCTAGATCAATGGAAGAATAGTTCTGTCAACCTAGCTACCATCTTTTGGAGAGGTGGATTAACTACATCTACAGAAAAAACCCTTTCATCGACATAAGAAGCTGCAGCGCCTTAGCTGCACCACTGTAGTGTTGTAGACATATCCTCTGTCAAATCTGAATAGTACTGTTCCTTTATCTTCTTAGATTAATTCATGCTACAAATGGACTCAGAAAGTCATGTGATCAAAAACGGTTTATACTAGACCGAACATGTTTTTGTGTATAATTAAGGGATCAGTAAAACACATTCAATGTAACCAGTTCAAGATTAATTTAAAGTTTGTTTTACACTAGTATGGGATGAATGCCCCTTGTGTCCTATTCTGCAAATGGCTGCGTTTTAGGTATTTAACATTTGCCAACTATCTTTAAGAAGATTTCTCAGACAAATTAAGAGCCCACTGCTTTATTAAGATACCAAAAATGAGCAAATCCCAAATGAGCAATATTGCTCAAGACAAATCTTGGATACTCTCCAACTTGCTAAGCAATGGTTTTCTAATGTAGTACCTGTACAATATGTCCATTTGTACAGTATTTTTACAGTTTTAAATGGTGTATTTTTCTTGTATCTGTTTTGTAAATAAAATAGTAATATATGTACTAGTAACCTGTTACAAGTTTTATAACAAACCTCATCTACTACAACTAGACCCAGATCACCAACTCTTCCAGTTTCAATCAAGGAGTTCACTAGGCTGTGTCCTTTCTCTATAGTAGCAATGTACAGCGATTTCTTCATTCTCCTTTTGATTGGAGGAAATCTTCCTTTACTTCCCGCATATTCTTCAACCAAGAAGCCTAGCTCTATTCCAAAACTTGACAAGGCCCATACCTACAATATAATAAAATGCAAAAAGAACAAATTACATGAAGAGTAAATTAATTTTCACACTTAGTGACTTTGATCTTGCAATTAACTCATGCTAATGTAATTTCAGGATTAAGGCCAGAAAATAAGACATTATTTCATGTATACATTATGCAACAATACAGCTGACAATAAGAATTATTACTTGAACAAATGAGTACTGTGAAAAGTGAAATCAAAGCATATTAACGACAAAAATATTTTAGTACGTCAGCCTTTCAGGTGTTGAGATTTGTCAAACCAGTGACAAAATACTTCATCTGTCCTCCATAAATCACTTATTAGTTACATTAGACAGCTATGCTTTTTTTTTTGCAAGATTATTTAAACATCAACGTGGATTTTAGAGTAGACTTGGATTAGACGGCACTGCAAGCAAGGCACTAACATTCCAACAGCTTGGTGCAAATCCAATTTTTTATAACTCAGCTGAACTATAGACAATGTACATTTCGTCACAAAGAGTAGTTTGAGAGCCTCTTAACTGAACTAGAAAATAGAAACATACTTTTCATTTCCAAACTGATATTTATTCAAGATATACAAGAATATATTCACTAGAAATCTCCTAAGGATTAACAGAGGATTTAAAATTTTTTACAGTCAATTTTCCAAAACTGGTTAAAAAAAAGTGCATGTATAAAAAGTAATATTCATTTCAGAATAAAACAAACAAAAATACTGTTTTCACACCTTTTCTTGGACAATAGCCACATATGGCAGAACCATTAAAACATCTTTCTGCCTGCAGAGTAATTCTTGAAGAATTAAAATTTCAGCTACAAGTGTTTTTCCACCACTGGTTGGCAATGAATATATTAAGTTCTTTCTTTGTTGCAGAGACTCTAATGTTAAGCAAGTGTGCTGCCACTCTGTAAAATTGAAAGAAAAATTATTTTGCCACCTCTCCTCTCACATGCATGCTGATTCAGGATCAAAATAGAAGTTTTCTGTAAAACTAAAGGGTATGGGCAGATTGTCGTCTCAGGAGGCTTTCACTGATAAAGTACTGAACATTTCTGATGATCCAGCCTATCCCTCCTCCTTCTTATAAGTGTCCACAGAATAAAAAATATTTTAATATACCACATACAGATGTCTCCATCCTACATATAGGTATTAAAGCATCTACAGGAACAGCCTGCCATTCAGATTGCTCAGATGGTTAAACAGCTTTCAGAAGGTAGAGATTAAAAACAGCTTCATGGAATGAACACCAGATGCAGCTGGGCAAAATATTTTCGGTGAACAGTTTTATTTGCCAAAATATAGACAAATAGTTTTGGTTGAACTGAAACTATTTGAGATTTAGCATCCAGTTTGCCAAATACAATTTTTTGGTTCACTGAAAAGTAGTATTTTGGTGATGTCTAAAAGAACCATTTCTTTTTGACATTACCAAAAATTACCAGATTAGGTCACCCAAACAACCTTAATTCCACCCACGTATTATCACCTGCACACCACTAAAACCCAGCAGACAACCTTGCACCTCAATTATGTATATCTTCAAAAATAAGAATCACAAAACCAACAGCATGTCTCAATAGAAATACTCAATGTGACATTATCTAGACACAAATACAACGCAAAAGTAGTTGGCAAAGCCTATCTCAGCTTTCCAAAAGAAGGCAGTTCTACCATAAACTGAGAAATTAAGAATGCTTCTATCCTTTAGGGGCCACAGAAGTTGAGGTGCCTTTGGATAAGAACTTCTTAGCGCCTATATTTTCTGTTGATCAGGAATTCAATCTTATCATAAAACTTAAGCACAAGAACATACAGCTTTAAGTAGCTACAACAATGTAACTCCAGCCTTTTTACAAACCACATGTAAATACCATGAAAAAAAATAAATTCAGAATTTCTAAGCAAAAGTGGTAAATATCAACCATCTCTTCCCCTGCACCCTGCCTCAACTACAGTTTTAAGATGACCTTATCATGCTTTTAAGTCCTCAAAAAAAAGTTTGGTTACACAATGAAAGCTTAGGGTGGATGGGGGACAGTGTTACAGTTTCCATATTTTAATGTTTAAAAAAAAAATTAAGAGTAACCTTAAGTTTCCTTGCTTTCCACTTTTTAGCTACAACATTCTTTGAAAGATTTTTCCTTAGAATTTATGAGTTAATTTTAATTAATTCCACTTCAACAAACTTACTGTCTAGCAACTTAAAACAGAAATTTTGTTTCCACGAGTACATGATGAAAAGGTTGCATCAGTCTGCTGGAAATATTACATCCGCTGTAACCCAACAGCAAACAACTGATTTTTAAACAAAAATTTAATGGATATTACCATAAAGATTTTCAATCCCTCGGAACTGTACTAAGAGATCTTTAACTTTACTGGGTAACCCATAAAAAGGGCCAACGTCAACAGAAGAAGTTTCAATAGTTTTCTTGGCAACACAAATTTCTTCAGACAGAACAGCTTCTTTGAGCAGTTTAGTTCTAGAAACCTGTGGAGTCTGAGCCTTGGCATTTCCAGTCATAGTATTTTTGAGGTGATCTTTGAGACTCTTTCTTTTACTCATGTTCGACGTGGTGCTTGGGGACAATTCATTATTTATTTTGGTGGGCTCTGCATTATGGTGACAAGACGACTGATTCAACATTTTATCAAGGCAAGAATTCATGTCATTAGCACTCTCTTTTGTACCTGATGATTTTCTAGAATCAACTGAGGTTTTATTCATTTCCTCAAAATATAAAAGCTGTGAAGATGGCAAATCATCTAAAAAACAGTCTCCAGGTTCTAGAGTCCTGTTATCTTGTTCACTTGTGGTCCTCACATGACTCTCTTCTTCAGTTTTGAAACCAATAATGTTTCCTGCAGCAGAAAAAATTAGTTCCTTGCTTTTGGCATTTTGTAATTGAAGATACCCAAATGCAGGCTCTACAGTAGCTTTTTCTTCCATGTTTTTAGTACATGAAGTCAAGTCAATAGATTGAATACATTCCTGCTCCATATCATCAACTTGAGCTAACAAAGAATCATTTCCAGAAAAGCTGTCATAATCACCAAACATGTCCTCTTCACTGTCATTATTATACTGCGCAAAAAAAAAAAGTATATTTATGAATATTCAACAGCAAATGGGAGGCTGATTCACATGCTGACAGATTTATATCTGAAACATCTGACTCAAAACCAAAATGTCAGTTTCATGAGTAATTTAAGTGTGCATTTTCATTCTATTTGTGAAAGATAATGGGTGGGATTTTCAAAAGCACTAAAGTGACTTGTGGTCCTAAATCATTGAGGTTTGGTCGACACTCAGATTTCATACTGGTACAACTATTTCAGCACTAGTTATACTGGTATGACACAGCATCAACAAGCTGCATAAAGGTGCCTTATACTGGCATAGCTTATCCCCCCGTCCCCTTCCCATTCAGAAACAAACAATACTGATATCAGCCACCTGTTCACCAGTGCAACTGTTCATACTCAAGGGGTGCTTTATCTATACTAATATTGTTGAAGTGAGCCAACTCTTGTATTTAGACAAGTCCTCAGTCACATTTGGTGGCATTTTTTCCAAAACAACATAAAAAAGATCTGCAAGTGCTTTACAAAGACAGATGTTTTACAGATAGGTGCAATGAGGTACAGAGTGAAGGGTAAATAACAAAGCTGGGAGGGGAAGTGAGTAAGGGTCAGACTAGGGTGAAGCATAAACCTGCATACCCTGACAAAGTAACTAAATTAGCACATACAAAAATGCATGTTACCTCGAATAAATCAGCCAATTAACTTGAGTTAACACAGGATCACTAATACCCTCTACTAGAGAGTTGTCATATGTTTGGGGGCAGGGGCAAGTGCACGTGCACATAAACCTGGACTACAAAGGTAAGGGATTTGGAAGAGTGCTGCACCTTAATGAGGCTCAAATGAAATGTATACCCCAAATAAAAAACAAAAAACAGAATACCAAAAAAATGCCACCATAGCTAAACAACAGAGTACAAGAGGTAGTTAGAGGCAAAAGGCATTGTCAAGGCTGAATCCCCACTCCGTCACTCTGAGTGCAGAAAGTGGGGGCCCTCAAGGATTCTAAAGATTAATACTTGCCACTCCAAGCTTCTATTAAACTCCCAAGGTTACATCTTTTCTCTGACATTGGCTTGGTAAAGCTGCCACCAACCAAATGAAAAAACCCCATTTGAACCCAGGAAGGAGCACTTGGGAATTCCTCCCTGTGGGGTACCTTCAAGCCCTTTCACCCCCTCTGGGGAAGAGCTGAGAAAGAAAACAAAGGAAATTAGCTGTGGCCACCAGCTAATTAAACAACATATGCACAAACCTCTTAGGACACTAAAAATCCAATCCTGTTCTTAAAAAAAAAGTTACATTTTATGAAAAACAAAAAGAAAGAAAATACCTGGAACTTAGGCTTTTGCTAGATTTTAAAAGAGCAATTCCAAAAATTAAGCATCCAAAATAGCTTTCTTGGGGGTTCAGCTTAAAAGTTACAAGCAAACAAAAGCATCAGGAGTTAGCACAGAGATCCACAAGCCAAAATAAAGAATAAACCTGATCGCATTTAACTAAATGTTCCTTACCCAAATGATTCCTTCTAGGTATGGAAGATAAGTTTTGAACCAGGTATGAAAAATTACACAGCATTCCTGCTTATAGCATTGCTGCTCTGTCCCTGCAGCCCAGGGAACAACAGACAACGGGAAAGTTTATTTCCCATTTTAAAAAGTTCTAGCCTTCCCATGGGCTCTTTTGGTCAGGTGCCCACTCCTTTTCTTTTTACCTGTGGGCTTATTAACCCTTTACAGGTAAAGCAAGCAGAGAACAGCTACCAACAGGGATTTTACAGCTAACTGGCTGGCTGGGTGTCCATCAAAATGAGCTACACCCCACTTCATTTATCACAGGCATCCTTTAAAAATTGGAAGTCAAAAGCTCTGGTAAGTCAAGTGTAAAAGCATAATAAGGCAGACCAAGAAAGAATTTGAAGAACAAATAGCTAAAGACCCAAACTAACAGCATTTTTTTTTTCAGTACATCAGAAACAGGAAGCCTGCCAAACAGTCAGTAGGTCCACTGGATGATCAAGATGCTAAAGGAGCTCTCAAGGAAGACAAGGCTTTGTCTCAACGTTGTGGAGAACCTAAATGAATTCTTTGCATCAGTCTTCACTGCAGAGGATGTGAGGGAGATTCCCACATCTGAGCCATTCTTTTTAGGTGACAGATCTAAAGAACTGTCCCAGATTGAGATGTCAGTACAGGAGGTTTTGGAACAAATTGATAAATTAAGTCACCAGGACTAGATGGTATTCACCCAAGAGTTCTGAAGGAACACAAACATAAAATTGCCAATCTGCTAACCATGGCATGTAAATCAGCCTCTGTACCAAATACTGGAAGGTAGCTAATGTAGTGCTAATTTAAAAAAAAAAAAAAAAGCCTCCAGAGGCAATCCTAGCAATTACAGGCCAGTAAGTCTAACTTCAGCATCAGGAAAGTTGGTTAAAACCATAGTAAAGAACAGAATTATCAAACACACAGATAAACACATTATGTTGGGGAAGAGCCAACACAGCTTTTGTAAAGGGAAATCATGCATCACCAATCTATTAGAATTCTTTGAGAGTGTTAAACATGTGGCAAGGGTGATCCAGAGGATATGGTGTACTTGGACTTTCAGAAAACCTTTGACAAAAGTCCCTCACCAAAGGCTCTTAAACAAAGTAAGCAGACATGGGATAAGACGGATAGTCCTCTCATGGAGTGGTTAAAAGACAGGAAACAAAGAGTAGGAATAAATGGTCAGCTTTAGCAATGGAGAGAGGTAAATAGTGTGGTCCCCCAATAATCTGTATTGGGAACAAGGCTATTCATCATATTCATAAATGATCTGGATAAGGGGGTGAACAAGAAGGTAGCAAAATTTGAAGATGATACAAAATTACTCAAGATAGTTAAGTCCAAAGCTGACTGCAAAGATTCTACAAAGAGATCTCACTAAACTGGGTGACTGGATGATAAAATGTAATGCTGATAGTGAATACTGATGTACAGTAACATGCACTGAAAAAAAATATTCCCATGTACAAAATGATGAGGTCTAAACTAGTTGTTACCACTTAAGAAAGGGATACAGGCCTTATTGTGGCCAGTTCTCTGGACACAAATGAGATAATAAAACAAAAAATACCATAATGCCAGTATATAAATCTATGGTATGCCCACATCTTGAATTATATTTGCAGTGCTGGTAGCCCTATCTCAAAAAAGATATAGTAGAATTAGCAAAGGAGCAGAGAAGGGCAACTAAAACAATTAGTAGTGTAGAACAGCTTCCACAGGAGGAGAAATTAAAAAGACTGGGACTTGTCATCTTAGAAAAGAAGCAATTAAGAGGGGATATGACAAAGGTCTATAAAATCATTAATAGTGTGAAGGAAATGAATAGCAAAAAGTGTTATTAATCCCTTCACTTAACATAAGAACCAGGATCTCCCAATGAAATTAACAATGATTTACAACAGTGGTTCTCAAACTTTTGTATTGGTCACCCTTTTCACATAGCAAGCCTCTGAGTGCGACCCCCCCCCTTACAAATTAAAAACACTTTTTTATATAAAAAGGAGTACTTGTGGCACCTTAGAGACTAACAAATTTATTTGAGCATAAGCTTTTGTGAGCTACAGCTCACATACAGACTAACACGGCTGGTACTCAAACTTTTTTATATATTTAACACCATTACAAATGCTGGAGGGAAAGTGGGGTCTGGGGTCTAGAGGTTGACAGCTCACAACCCCCCCATGTAATAACCTCATCACCCCCTCAGGGATCCCAACCCCCAGTTTGAGAACCCCTGATTTAAAACAAACATAAGAAAGTACTTCTTCACAAAACACAAAGTCAATCTGTGGAACTTGTTGCCAGGGGATGTTGCGAAGGCCAGAAGAATGACTGGGTTCAAAAAAGAATGAGGTAAGTTCAGGGAGGGCAGCTCTATTGCTGGCTATTAGCCAAGATGGTTAGGGACACAACCCAATGCTCTGGGGGTCCCTAAACCTCTGAGTGTCGACAGATGGGACTGCATGAGAGGAGACCTCTTGATAGCTGCCCTGTTCAGTTAATTCCCTCTGATATATCTAGCACGGGCCACTCACAGGCCACTGGGCTAGAGGGACCGTTGCTCTGACCTCCCCCCCCCCCGCCAACTGCCCCACACTGTGGCGGGGGGGGAGGAGCGATTGGCTTGAGACAGCCGCAGTGCCCCTCCCCCCAGCAGAGCGGCCCCAACCGCTTATTCTCATTCACTCCCATTATAGGGAAATGGGGAGTTATCGCCAGGGAGGGAACCCAGCCGTCCTGCCTGCTCCCCCCCCCGTACCTCGGGGCTGCCGGGGGCGGGCTGCGGCTCCTCCCCGGCCCCAGAGCTCGGTCTCTTCCGGGCTGGAGGGGAGCAGACGCCGCGGGACCGGGCTCGGTCCCGGCTGCTTTTGCAGGCAGAGGCGGACCGGCTCCTCCTGCGCACCGCGGGGCCGCCCCCCTCCATCCCTCGGGCGCCGGGCCGGGGGGGGGTCAGGTCCGGGCTGGCGACGCCAGGCCTCTGGAGCGGGGAAACGCCCCCAGGGGCGCGGGGAGCAACGGCGGCGCCATTACTAGACGGGTGGGGGGAGGGCAGGCTCCTCTCTGCCCCCCCGCGAACGGGGCCTCCTAAAGGAAACAGCCTCCGGCTTCCCAACCGTCAGCCAACCAGAAACCTCCCCCGCTCCCGCCCCTAACGTCATTTCCGTCCTTTAACCAACCCGTAAAAAGAAAAGATACAGACGAGCGAAGTAATCCCGCGGCGCTCGTGTTCCCATTGGCTGCTTTGTGGCCAGCTGCGCTCTGATTGGGTAGCATATTTACTTGTTGGGCAAAGGACGTCAAGCCCTGTTGGTCGCGCCACAGTGTAGCGACAGGCGGACGGGCGCCGTGAAGGGCGAGGCGGGAAGAAAATGGCGGCCAGCTTAGTGGTTTCATCCCGCGGCTGGGGGAGGCTCCAGCAGATCCTGGCAGCTGGTCAGGGAGCCAGCGCCTCCTGCGCTGGTGAGAGGCCTCTGGGCTGGTGTCCGCGCTCTCTCTGCGGCTTGGGAGCCCCGGCTCCGCCGGGCCAGGCCTCAGCCTCGGCAGGGCGGGCGCAATTCGCCCGCCCCCAGCTTCCACCCTCAACGTGACGGGGCCGCAGAGCACCGACCCCTCTGGGATGGCAACGCCACGGACGGGGGGCGCGCCCTGGTGGGCTCTGGGGTGTCTCTCCTCTGAAGCCTCGGGGAGTGTCCCCCGGAGCAGGCGGGCGAGCGAGGATGGCCTCGCGGTGTCACCGCCCCTGCCCTGGTCAAGTGTAGGGAGGGAGGGTTCGCCTGTCCACTGATGGAGCTAGAGGTTGGTGGTTGCAGGATCCCTGCTGCCAGTAGGTTTCCTACTTCAGAAATAAAGAAAAGGAGGACTTGTGGCACCTTAGAGACTAACAAATTTATTTGAGCATAAGCTTTCACTTCATTGGATGCATTCGGTGGAAAATACAGTGGGGAGATTGATATACACACAAGGAGAACATGAAACAATGGGTTTATCATACACACTGTAAGGAGAGGGATCAGGAGAATGATCACTTACGATGACCTATTACCAGCAATAGCTCATCTTAAGCAATCACTCTCCTTACAGTTTTCAGAGTAGCAGCCGTGTTAGTCTGTATTCGCAAAAAGAAAAGGAGGACTTGTGGCACCTTAGAGACTAACAAATTTATTAGAGCATAAGCTTTCGTGAGCTACTAGCTGTAGCTCACGAAAGCTTATGCTCTAATAAATTTGTTAGTCTCTAAGGTGCCACAAGTTCTCCTTTTCTTTCTCCTTACAGTGCGTATGATAAAACCCATTGTTTCATGTTCTCTGTGTGTGTATATCAATCTTCCCTCTGTATTTACCACCAAATGCATCTGATGAAGTGAGCTGTAGCTCGCAAAAGCTTATGCTCAAATAAATTTTAGTCTCTAAGGTGCCACAAGTACTCCTTTTCTTTTTTGCGAATACAGACTAACACAGCTGCTACTCTGAAACCTGTTATTACTTCAGAAATGTGACTGTGAATGCACCTGCAAGAGTCTTTTAAAATAGGGAAACAAAGAGCAGGGGAAGACATTCAGAGTTCAATGAAGGGTCCTCCCGACCCTGTGCCTAATCTCTTAATGGAAAAACTTCTTATACAATCAATCCACTTTTCTCCTTGGAAGATGCACAACTTTCAGTTTAGGCAGGAAATTTTTTTTTTCTGTTTTAGAGGCAATATTTGTAAAGGGATTTAACAGTAACTTTCATTTTGTTCTGGCAACAGTGTTGTGGAGAAGGGGATATAGTTCACAGCAGGAACAGGTGTCCCACAAAGTGGATCTGGTAAGAAGGCTTTAACTTGACACATTTTGTAGTTGACTAAGCTTGCAGTGCTGAGAAAAGCAGCTCTTGAAGGTATGAATTTAATCATGGAGGAATTCTGTGTCAAAAAATAGAAAATTCTACATATTTTATTTGTCAAAATAACAATCATACCAGTTTCAATTTTAGTTACTTATTTCAAAATACCTGTCTACAAGTATGTCTGTAACAATATAGGTAACCAGAAAGATTCAGGAAATGCTTTTTGACAAATAGATTCCTTAATAGGCATATTAATATATAAATTTGAGTAATAATTCAATAAACTACAATACAGAAACTTATTTTCTGTACCCCTCAGAAGGAGTGGAAAGGCTTGGGGGAATAAGGGGTAATGGAGGAGCTGAGGGAGAGGGAAGTAATTGCTGGGAAGAAACCTGGAGGTGAACGTGGAGGGTTGTTGGGTGTGGGTGTGAGAAGTATGGAACAGTTTTCTTTTGGGGTGCGGGGACTGTTAGGAAGTCTCCCCCATGCAGACCCCACATCTGCCCTGGTCCCCAGGTGTCCCTGCACCCCCTCACTCAGCCACTCCTCCTCCTCCCCTTGCCTTAATATAGTCACATTCATCCCTCCATTATGTAAATCCTAGAGGAGCATCCTTCAAGGAAGGAAGGGAACCAGGAAACATACTGCTTCCACCTGTTGAGTTCTAGCAGTTGTCATGGTGGTGCTACATAGAACAAACAAAGTCATTTCTTTTATAAAGTGGGGAGGAGGGAAGAATTACTATTTTCTATCTTTTAAATATCTGGGAGATGCTCAATACTAAGATGATGGGGTCCATATATACAAGTAAAAAAGCGCCTTAGAGACAAGATCAGTATCTCTAGGTTTAACTAGGGCTGTTAAGCGATTAAAAAATTAATTGCGATTTATTGTGCTGTTAAGCAATAATAAATACCATTTATTTAAATATTTTGGATGTTTTCTATATTTTCAAATATATTGATTTCAATTAACACAGAATACAAAGTGTATAGTGCTCATTTCATATTTTTTATTAAAAATATTTGCTTTGTAAATAACAAAAGTATTTTTCAATTAACCTAATACAAGTACTGTAATACAATCTCTTTATCATGAAAGATGATCTTACAAATGTAGAATTATGTACAAAAGAACTACTGCATTCAAAAATAAAACAATGTAAAACTTTAGAGCCTACAAGTCCACTCAATCCTATTTCTTGTTCAGCCAATCGCTAAGACAAACAAGTTTGTTTACGTTTATGGGAGATAACGCTGCCCAATTCTTGTTTACAATGTCACTAGAAAGACATTGTAAATAAGACATGTGCTAAAGATTCATGTCCCTTCATGCTTCAACCACCATTCCAGAGGACATGTGTCCATGCCAATGACAGGTTCTGCTTGATCACAGTCCAAAGCAGTGCAGACCAGTGCATGTTCATTTTCATCATTTGAGTCAGATGCCACCAGCAAGAGGTTGACTTTCTTTTTTGGTGGTTCGGGTTCTGTAGATTCCGCAGTGGAGTGTTGCTCTTTTAAGACTTCTGAAACATGCTCCACACCTCGTCCCTCTCAGATTCTGGAAGGGGCTTCAGATTCTTAAATCTTGGGTTGAGTGCTGTAGCTATCTTTAGAAATCTCACATTAGTACCTTCTTTGCATATTGTCAGATTTGCAGTGAAAGTGTTCTTAAAATGAACAACATGTGCTGAGTTTCAGAGTAGCAGCCGTGTCAGTCTGTATCCGCAAAAAGAAAAGGAGCACCTTGTGGCACTTTAGAGACTAACACATTTATTTGAGCATAAGCTTTCGTGAGCTACAGCTCATTTCATCGGATGCGTTCAGTGGAAAATACAGTGGGGAGATTTATATACACAGAGAACATGAAACAAGGGTTGTTACCATACACCCTGTAACGAGTGTCTGTTTGGAAATTCTTAAAAAAAACTTCAAAAACAGACTCCACTGAGAGACTGCTGAATTGGAATTAATTTGCAAACTGGATAAATTAACTTAGGCTTGAATAAAGACTGGGAGTGGATGGGTCATTACACAAAGTAAAACTATTTCCCCATGTTTATCTCCCCCCCCACAGCTGTTCCTCAGATGATGTTGTCAATTGCTGGAAATGGCCCACCTTGATTATCACTACAAAAGGTTCCCCCCGCTCTCCTGCTAGTAATAGGTCACCTTACCTGATCACTCTCGTTACAGTGTGTATGGTAACACCCATTGTTTCATGTTCTCTGTGTATATAAATCTCCCCACTGTATTTTCCACTGAATGCATCCGATGAAGTGAGCTGTAGCTCACAAAAGCTGATGCTCAAATAAATGTTGTCTCTAAGGTGCCACAAGTCCTCCTTTTTAACATGTGCTGAGTCATCAGCCAAGATTACTATAATATGAAATATATGGCAGAATGCAGGTAAAATAGAGCTGGAGACATGCAATTCTCCTCCCCCAGGGAGTTCAGTCACAAATTTAATTAATGCATTATTTTTTTAACAAGCGTCTTCAGCATGGAAGCATGTTCTCTGCAATGGTGGCCGAAGCATGACTATTTAGCATATCTGGCACGTAAATACCTTGCAATGCCGGCTACAAAAGTCCCATGCAAATGCCTCTTCTCATTTTTCTGCTGACATTGTAAATAAGAAGTGGACAGCGTTATCTCCTGTAAAACTTGTTTGTCTTAGCAATTGGCTGAACGAGAAGTAGGACTGAGTGGGCTTTTGTAGGCTCTAAAGTTTTACCTGTGTTTTATTTTGAGTGCAGTTATGTAACAAAATCTACATTTGTAAGTTGCACTTTCATGATAAAGAGATTGCACTACAGCACTTATGAGGTGAACTGAAAAAATCTGTAATTTTTACAGTGCAAATATCTATATTAAAAATAATATAAAGTGAGCACTGTACACTTTGTATTCTGTGTTTAATTGAAATCAATATATTTGAAAATGTAGAAAAACATCCAATTTAATAAATTTCAATTAGTAGTCTGTTTAACAATGCAAATAAAACTGCAATTAATCATGACTAATTTTTTAAATTGCAGTTAATTTTTTGAGTTAATGGCATGAGTTAACTTCGATTAATCAACTGCCCTACTTTTAACCTACAGCAGCCTGGGAAGCAAAGGTCTGGGTTTGCAATATGAAACTACCTCTAATGACATGTGCTATTGCTAAGTCTTAAAATCAGCCTTCATTTCAATTTTCCAGAACTTTTTTATTTGTGTTCTAATGAAATCAAGAAATAGAATAATCTCTCTTGTGTAGTAGTTAAACTACTTCTTATTTCAGCCAGTTCAAATGGAAAACCCCTATAAGGATCCTCCTAAAAGATGCGTCTTGTGTGGAATAAATGTAGACTACAAGAATGTACAGGTGAGATTCTTTACCATATGAATTTATGCCGTGATTGTCTCAGGCAGTTGTTTGGTCAATTTTATTTGTGGGGAAGTTGCTATTTAGGCAGGAGGATCCAGGGGAAAATGTGACTAGAAGGGTTCAATTCTAGAAATGAAGGGTATGAAGTTGGGGGAGAATGTGAGCAATACTCCCCACTAGCTTGTTCTCTTTCTACTAGCTGGAGGAAATGCTGTGCCTGTAGAAGCAGAGGTAAATTGACAGTCAATTTCACTTCCTTGCTTCCAATGGCACTGCTGGGGGGAGTATTTGGGGCACAGGTATAATTTATGGTATGCAAAGCTAGATTGATGCTGTAGGGCTCTCCACAAAGGGCAGGTGGTTAGGACAGTGATAAGCTGAACTATCATTTGCTTTATGAGTGACTAGAAGAATGAAATCTGATGTACAGAATAGTTTGGGCCTCCTATTCTTTACTGAAGGAGACACTCACAACAGGGTTGTGTAGGTGAAGCATGACATTCAGAAGAGTGAAGAGCTAGCTTGTAGGGGAAGTTAGTATTCATTTATTTGGCTACTAATGTAGTATGTAAAAAAATTATTTTCTTGAGGAAAATTTCAGTTTTGCAAAAAGGGCACAACAATTTTTCGGCTGTCTCTTTGAGATACTTAGGGCTCTGACTTTCAGAAGTGCTGAGCACTCACGACTGGAACGGAGATTAATGGGAGTACTCTGAAAAATCATGCCATAAGATTCTCAAACTGGACCTCCAAAGCTAGCAGATGCTTCTGGCTTTAATGTGTGACTCAGTTCCTGATGTGTAAAATGCAGATGATAGTAATCATAGGAGGTGAGGGGCTAATTAATTTTTTAATGTTTGTAAAGAACTAAGATGAGTGCCACAGAAAAGGTGATCGTATTTAGAACATTAATATACATGGTTTTAAAATTCTGGTTTAAAAGCCATCAAGTTATTCTTGTGATAAGTTCTTTAAGGCAAATAACGTCATATGCCATAACATAGGGAGCATACAATAGTGTCAAATACAACTTAAAAAAAAATTAGTATTTAAAGTTACTGGTTTGCAAGAATATTTATTAAGCTTTTTGCTTCTTCAATAGCTTCTATCCCAGTTTGTTTCTCCATATACTGGTCGCATTTATGGCAGACATATAACAGGTATGTAAGCTGTAGTCTAATGTCAATTTAACAAGTAATCTTTATCTTATTACAAGTGTTGACTTAAGGCTAATATTAAAATTTAGGTAGTTCACGAAAGCTTATGCTCTAATAAATTTGTTAGTCTCTAAGGTGCCACAAGTACTCCTTTTCTTTTTATTAAAATTTAGCATTTTGAATTTAACCATCATAGTGGTAACAATTACTATCCACTGTGGAAACCACTGAGTAACATGACATAACTGGGTATTTTCATGATTAGGAATTCAAACATTTGAATTGTACACTTTCTACATACTAATAGTTTCGATAATCTGATTTATCTATTTTCTAGTAAGGTTTTTTTTTTAAAAGTCCCAAGGGAATCCCTAATAACTAACCTCCATCTATTATTTGGATACCTGAAATAAGATGCTAAAAATCTGTCTTTACAGGCTTGTGTGGGAAGAAACAGAAAGAGATTTCAAAAGCCATTAAAAGAGCTCATGTAATTGGTAAGCATAGCTGTAAACTAGTTTTTGTAGAAAATTTTTTTTTTTTATTTAAACACTTACCAGTATTAATTTCTTGCAGGATTTATGCCAGTTGTGTACAAGGATCCAACATTTCTTAATGACCCCAAAATTTGTGATATCAGGCATCCGGAGTAAGTTATGTAAATTGTGTATAAAACAATAAAGTTATTTATAATGTTTATATTTTCATTACTACCAGAACCTTTACATCCGTAACAAAATACTAACAATTTTAGAACGAATGCTCCGGTCCGTTATACTCTTACCCAAAATGCTTGGCATTCCTCTATGTAACTGCCAGAAAGAAGTTGTAACATATTACACGCTATAACAAATAACAGAACTGAGCACTCATTAAGAGAGAGTTCTCCATGTTTGCAATAGAGAACTTAAAACCTGTAGGAAACTTCTCAAAACACTTGTGTGCTGTTTTCCTGCATTATAATCTGATCTTAAAATACAACAGGACCCTACTCCATACCTTTCTGAGTTTGAAGTAAGGGAAAACATGGAGTTAAACTTGCTCATCATGAGAGCAATTTGCAAGTAAAACCCAAGATATAAATGGTCAGAATGCAAGAGAGCAAGTGATTAGAGTAAGACAGAGCAACCTATGCTGTTAACATAACATTGTAGCAGACCCTGATACCAAGCTGCTTTGGCACTGTATATTTCAGCTGGTGCTGAGCAAAGTCTAAATGTGGTGGTAGCCTTGTTCAGCAATAGCTTAGCAATAAGTACATATCATCACTTAAAGGCAAGGTACAGCATATCAACTCTTGCAGTTGCAGCAGCTCTTCAGTTTTCAATGTCTGTACTCTACTACTGTGTGCCCTGAGAGAAAGGGAATGCAGAGTGAGGGAATGTAATCTGGACTCTGCTCTATATTTTCCAAATAAGATACCTGCATTTTAAAAAACTGTTTTACATTTAAAAATTTTTACAAAATGATACTTAAATACATTAGTTTAGTCCTACTGTCAATTGATGGAACATAGTAAATGTGTTGGCAGCAGTTTTTTGGTGCAGCAGTAGTCACCCTGAGGAAAATCCTACACCTGGCCCAAAAGGATTAAAAAGTTGGCGACTGTGGATATTCATTAGTGTCCTTAAGTTTCTCCAAAGTTTCCTCCTCTGTTTCAGTACCACTCATTGTAAGCTTTCCTTCTTGGTCTCTGTTGTCTTGGTCCTCTTTAAGTAACTTATGGTGAAGTTGCAATGAGCGTGATTTCTTGAATGGTTTTCGTCCAGCTGTGGTCACGCTAGCTTTACGCTTGGTTATATGCCTTGTGCCAGCTTCAGGAAAGTCAGTGTCTTCTTGCATTAGAGTCAGTTTGTCCATTACATTTATTTTGTGGTCCGTGTTACAGCAGTGTTTAGAAATCTGCCTGCCTTTTAAGGAAACAATGCAGGTCTGAAGTCCAGAATTTGGGAAAAATGTTTGTAAAGCTTGACAAAGGAAAACATTCTCCTTTGGTTCATCTGAAACACACTTGTTCTCTCCTAAATAATAGAAAAAATAAGAATTTCAAACTAGCCTTTCTAGTATTCCCATCATGAGTGTTAAATCGCCTTTTTGTTTTAAAGTTTTGGAGTGGCTTAATGTGCAGAATAGTCTTTAATTTCTATACATTACCAGCATAGACCTCTCTATTGAATTATGTTCACTACACAAATTAATTTACTATGATTAGCAAACTTTCTCCTTTCAAGAAAAGGTATTAAGTTTCTCTTTTGACTGGTATTTGGAAAGTGATGGTGGCTAAACACAAATATCCAAACTGTTTTCAGACTCCATTTGTAAAAAATTCAATGGTTAGCAAATTTTATTTTTTGATAGACTGAGAATAAAGATAAGTACTAGTAATGAGTGGCATTTCATATATAGTTTAATATCTAGTGGTAAACTTCCAAAATTGCAACTGTAGAGATTACTCACTTATGTAGACTCTAAAGTATGGAATTAATTCCAGGGGTTTTTAGACCAGACTGAATTTAGTGGGATAAGTATAGCTGAAATTTCATGTCTTATGGATTCCTCCTAGTTATATTAAGTATTGTTTACACGTCCAGTTTTGTCACAACTCATATTTCCATGGAGAGGCTTAATTATCTTTCTGCATTACCTGACGTTTGTGTCTGCTCCTTTTTTCTTTTTATTTCTTGTTTTAGTTGGTCCACTTCTGCTAGGAGTTTCTCTACTGATCGTTCGGTGCCCTCTACTTTAGAGCATATCTTCTGCAAGAGAAGTTAATTCTACTGAACATTCAATTGTAGTCATTAAGTCAGTCTTATATTGGATTTATTTATTTAAGTGTTCCAGATAAATTTCAAGGCATCCTTTTAAAAAAAAAAAGTTAACACATTGTACAATGTCTTCTTTTTTTTTTTAAAAAAGGTCCAATACTACTAAACAAAACATACAAAGCAACATTGTGGGTATAATGAACGGTAAGATTACTGAATCAGCAGCTACCTGGAAAACACTTAGAAAATCTTCTAGTCCATTCTACCTATAATCCTAGAAGGTTTGCTACAGTATATTCTAGTATTTTATGCAGTCTACTTTTAAACTCAAGAAATGGGACTTTATCTATTTTCCTTTGAAGGCAAGTTTACATTCTCCCATCAGGGTTACTCAAAATACCACTTGACATTTTCCATGTTTTCCTTTGTTTAACTTCATGTTACTACTCCTAGTTCCAAAACTTTTAACAACTGAATTCATTTGGTTTTAAAAACATGAACCTAACATTGATTTGTGGCACTCATCAGGTCTGCAGGTAGTACTCCTGTCCAAGTAACTTTGAATGACTATTTCAAGAAAGTGAGGTACTGTATCATGTGCTTTACTGATATCCGTAAGTGTTACATCAATGGTGTTTCTTCTTTCACCATTTTTCATCTTAATTCAAAGGACAGCCAAGTTTCTCTCTAATCCTGTGTATATAGTACTTATGATTCAGTTGTTTCTTTTGTGCTCAGAACTTACCCCTGGATGCAACTTTAGTAATGGTAAAGTTGTCTTTACTCAATATTTAAAAGAAAATTCTTCCCCTAGCCCCTTCCATTCTGATGTCTAAAATCATGATGATACTAACAAATTTCCAGCAGCTTAGTAAACTATCTTGTTCCCATCTGACTCTGAGGTGCATACTAATTAGCAACTCTGGATGATTCACATTTAATTTCTCCTGTTTTTAAAAACAGTATTTATAATCCTTATTACTTCCAAATAGCCATACTATCTACTTATTTTTCCTCAAGACCAATTTCCAAAAAGTAATGCAAGAGCTCATTAATTTTAAAAACTGTGATTGCAGGCTCATTACCAGATAAGGAGCCAACTTTCTTTCCTGATATTTGCAAAAGTTATTGGACAAATCCCAGACTTCCATGATTTTGTGTTTGGTATTGCCCAGATTGAAACTTTGATACGAGTCTGTGCTTAATACAAAAATTTTGACATTTGGTTCTTGTACCATAATCATACTGAGGAACTCCTCTTAGAAGATTGAACACAAAGTTTAACTAAAGCTAGTTGTGCTACAAAAAACTTAATTTCTCTAACACAGTAGCCAAAACCCAAGTCTTCCATATAGTCTAGTAGGAGTGACTCATAGTCTGCCATGCAGTCCAGTCATCCCTGTTTGGGAACACTCTCTCTTTTCTTGTGGGGAATGGAAAACTGCTGTGCTTCCTCATTAGACTTCAAAGCACTGTTAAGATATCTCTCGTTTCCCTTAGGACTAAGTGCCTGAAAGATCATCTTTGAGCAAGCAAGATATAAATTTATCTGGAATTAGAGAAAAGTCTGAAAACCTTGCTGTAAGCTTCCATTGACTAGTAACATGAAATCATAAATATTTTATCTATCACGCTTTTGCTCATTGGAAAAGATATAAACTGCACCAAAGACACTACAGCTGCCACTCAATAAATTAATTTAATCAGTTAAATTTTCAAATACAGATTTGATGTAATCTTCACAACCACAGGGATTGGAAACTTTAAAAAAAAAAAAAGCTATGTTGTACTGAAATTCCTAGGTTATGCCCCACCACCCAGAAAGTTTCCTAAATAGAATTTCCAGCATTTAGGAGCAGACCCATATGCTAATTTGTGAACTTTTCAAGGGTGTGTCACCTTCAATCTCACTCCAAGGAGTTCATTCACTGCTCAGTTTCCTCTGAGATGTTAACCTGGCAGATTAATGTTTCCACCAGTTTTACTGCTTAATCCAGAATTCCCTTTGGAAAGACAGGTGTGGAAGGCATAGATATTTATGGGGAGGAAAAACTAAAAGACAAGCTTGGGAGTAGAGTAGCAGAGGGCACCCTTCTCCTCATTCCAATCCCTTACAGTAGCCAGTGAATCCCTCTGCCGCACAAAAAAAAGTGGGTATTGTAGATATATAAATTTCTAGCTGCCTGAGGAGGAAGACAGGTATGACTGACTGACATGGCAGACTCAGGCAGAGCATCCTACAAGGAATAATAGCACCTTGCCCCTTTTCAGCAGTTGGCGGGAAGGGACTTGCCTTCTTTACTACTACCTTAGGATTTAGCTGGTTGTCCCTTCTGCAACAGTTCATCTTTTGTAGCAGGTACATTTTTCAAGCCCTGCATTGAGAGCCCAGCAAATAACTTAAGTTCTCCACTGTTTTGGGTCATTGTTTGTAATCATCCAAGCAGTTAATGGAAATGCTAGATTTTGTATGACTTATGGTGTCAACTGTTTTATACCAAGCCTTTCTTCCACCTCCCTTCTATTTGCATAGTTCTGCATAGAGACCTTGGATCAAATTCTCATATACAATAATGCCACTTTCCATTATGCTGGCAGTACAAAAGGACCTTGAAGTGGGAGAAAATTATATTTGCAGTCACTTTAAGGCTTCTTTGTGCTATGTTAGGTTGCCTTAGTGTAAATGAGAATCAGGCCTCCAGTGTGAATATTTGACTTGTTTGCAGTGCTACCTTAACATCTATGCTCTGACATGTGCTTTTCTGAAAGTTAATGACCTACCTTCAGTTCATCCTGCAAGGTGGCATACATTTCATTAATCTTATGAACCTCTTTTAGTGATCCATCTTCATAAAAAAATTCTGACCTTTGGACACAAAAAGAAGCCCATTGTAGAATTAAATTTAACTTTGCATGTATATCGAGTGATGCTTTTGTCCACTAAAGTCTAACTTAGATGTCTACATCAGCTGTAATTCCTTAAGCATAATGGATTTTCTATGAGGAGCAGTAGTGGACTTTTGGCTTTTCCTTTTGTGTTCGATTATAAACTATAGGTCTCTGCACTCCAGTACACCTTTCACTGGGAGATACCTGTTTCTTAACACTTTTATTAAATAAGATATTTTGTGATTTTTATCCTCGCCTCAGATCCAGAATCTCTGGTAAAAGGGTTAGATAACACGTATACAAGTCAATAACCTAAATACATCTCTGTACAGTGGTCTATAGCAGAGGTTCTCAGACTAAGGGAAACACAGGCATGCAGCATGGAACATACCAGTGGTTCTACACTTTTTTTTCCTGGTGGCGCTGAGCTATAGCTGCTGCTACTGACGGCAGCCTTAGCGGTTAGGATTGGACTGCAATTCTGGGTGTCCCCAACAGATGCAACTGCAGGCAGCTACCGGGCCTATTGACTCCTGAACGGAGGCTGCTCCCTTCATGTGCAGAGCAGGAATGTTTCACTCTATGTGGACAGGTGAAGCATGGGGGACTGAGGCAGCTTGGTAGCAACAGGGATCTGTTCCTTTCATTCTCACGCAGTAGTGACCTAATTGTGGGGTCAAGAGGCTGCAGGCCAGGAGAATCTGTGCCTCTTCTCTCCAGCCAACTGCACTCTCTCCACTGCTTATATGGGGTCAAGGTATCAGGCAGCCAGACAAGAACAGTCTTCTGGAGAGGGAGCTGGGAGAAGTCAGGGACAATACCCTGGGGAAGGAGAGAGTAGTGCAGAACTGAACCTATTTCAGGAATAGGCCAAGCAGAGGGAGGGACAGCTCAGTAGTTTGGGCATTGGCCTGCTGAACCCAGGGTTGTGAGTTCAATCCTTGAGGGGGCCATTTAGGGATCTAGGGCAAAAATAAGGGACAGTACTTGGTCCTGCTGTAAAGGCAGGGGACTGGGCTCTATGACCTTTCAAGGTCCCTTCTAGCTCAGTATATCTCCATATATTTTTATATTTTAAAGCCCACAGGACAAAGCTTGGCAGAGTAACACATGCGGGGAAAAAGCAGTGCAGGGGGCAGTGCCCAGAGGAAAGCTGCTGAGTCCCTTGTGTAGGGGGACGGTAGAACATAAAAACGGCCACACTGCGTCAGACCAAAGGTCCATCTAGCCCAGTATCCTGTTTTCCAACAGAGGCCAATGCCAGGTGCCCAAGAGGGAATGAACATAACAGGTAATCCCCAAGTGATCCATCCCATCACTCATTCCCAGCTTCTGGCAAACAGGTTAGGGAAACCATCTCTGTCCATCCTGGCTAACAGCCATTGATGGACCTATTAGGGTATACAGGAGCACAATGCCAAGTTGCTACATGAAACATCTCACCAGCCAGTTGCAGAACCAAACATTAGAGAGAAAGATTTGAGACTGTCCCTCTATGTGCAAGATGTAGTCTCCATGCTACAGAATATTTCATAGTAAGAACAGTCTAGCAAGTGATTAAAACATAGGCTCACGCCATATGGGTTGTATTCCCAGCTCTTCTGCAGTCTCGTGAGTGACTTTGGGCAAGTCATTTAACTTCTGTGCCTTTGTTCCCCAACTGTGATACGGGAATAGTCTCTAGTTATCTTTCCAGGTGTGTCAAGATGTTTAATTTGTTAGTAAGTATAATCATTGTCAGATCCTCAGAAGGTGAGAGAGGGCAAAGTAATATTACCGTAAAGGCAAAACTCCTATCTGGCCCCACATTTAGCTTTCGTAAAAGCAAGATGTTACAAACCAAATAGAATTATTTCCATGGACTTTTTAAAATTCCATTAGAAATGGTTCAATTCCTTAGATTTTTTTTAAATAAACTGTTCTTAAAACAAAAATCCAGCAGCACCAAGAATATGAAAAATCAACTAAACAAAAAATGACCTCAACTTCATTGGCCAATCTATAGAAATGCAAAGAACAAAGAGCATTACAGCAAAGTAAACTGGATTTACTGGTAATTTAAATAATTTAAGGTATTATCAGTAATGTAGGTAAAGACATTTTGTATACAATATTATTTTGAAGTTGACAGTATCAATTCAGTTTGATATGACAACTGAGCTTGGCCAAAAGTTATGGAAAAGCAATGAATTACAAAACAAAGGTTTAGTCAGTGATTGTTAGGATATAGATATTCTGGCCTGTCTGCAAAGGCCTATACTCTAAGAATTTAGGTGTATTCTTATCACTTAGCTTGTTATAGAGGTATAAAAGAAAATCAAAATCACTGTCTGCCGGCTCTCTCTTACTGTGACAGTCTGAGACCAGGTTCTTAGGCTAAGGCCTTTGGCTAAGCAGCAGAGGCAGCCAAAAGCTGGGAAGCGACCGGTCACATCCTTACATTCCAAACTAGTCACACTGAAATAAGGTACTATTTGGCTGTTAGGAATACAATCCTGTCCTGATAATGCCCATCACCTCCAGAGAAAGGGAAGAGCCTAGAAGATTTAAAGGAAACTTAGTTTGATAGCATCCTGTCTGGCAAGAAGAAAAGGAGTACTTGTGGCACCTTAGAGACTAACATGAGTTGTAGCTCACAAAAGCTTATGCTCAAATAAATTTGTTAGTCTCCAAGGTGCCACAAGTACTCCTTTTCTTTTTGCGGATACAGACTAACACGGCTGCTACTCTGACACCTGTCTGGCAAGAACTCACTTATCAATAGTTGGGGTGTGAAATCCTCATTTCTTTGTTGTTCTATCACTGTAGTCTCCATTTCCCTATTGTTTGTCTGTATAATCTCTGTCCGTTTCTGTCTGCTGTATAATTAATTTTGTTGGGTGTAAGCTAATTAAGGTGGTGGAATATAATTGGTTAGATAATCGTATTACAATATGTTAGGATTGGTTAGTTAAATTTCAGTAAAACGATTTGTAAAGGTATGGCTAAGCAGAACTCAAGTTTTACTATATAGTCTGCAGTCAATCAGGAAATAAGGGGGGGAATGGGAACAGGGAATGGGGGTGGGGGAATTGGAATCATGTTTTGCTAAGAGGTGGAAATGGGAACAGGGACAAAGGCAAGGCTCTGTGGTGTCAGAGCTGGGAAGGGGGACACTGAGGAAGGAAACTGGAATCATGCTTGCTGGAAGTTCACCCCAATAAACATTGAATTGTTTGCACCTTCGAACTTCAGGTATTGTTGCTCTCTGTTCATGCGAGAAGGACCAGGGAAGTGAGCGGGTGAAGGAATAAGCCCCTAACAGTTATACCTGGCTAGCAAATTAGGGTTGCATTACTTCCTGAAGAGGTTTAAATGGGTTAGAATTTTACCTATGAAGCATCCTACATCTGGATACAAAGAAGCACAGACCCAAAATTGTGAAATGGTCATTGATTTCCATTTAGAAAAGAAGAGTTCAATTACCCTACAAATCGTCTTTGGCACATATTATTTAATACAAAATCTTTCAGTTATGAAGGTTACCTGTTGGGGTGCATCAGATGAGATACTGTATGTAAAATTTAATACAAATATTTTTTCTCACTCTTTATGATTCTGAAAGTGTCAAACTGCTGGTTCCTTCCCAATATGTCAGTTTTTGAAATATATACAAAATATCATTAGAAGAAACAAGTTCAATATGAAAAAAGTGCATCATTCCTACCTGTGTTTTATTACTGCTCTGCCAAAGCCATCAGAAATACAGGAGCCAGACACAGTTCTGTAACCTTGCTGTTCTGCCATACCCAAGTTGGCAACTACTAGAGGAACTTTCTGAAAAAGCCTTTTTAAAAAAAGCAAGAATATAAAAATTTATCATTGTAAATCAGTGGTGTATCTGTGAAAGATAATCTTTATTATAAAAATGTATGATACAGGTGCAGAATTCCATTTTATTAATTCTCATAGAGGAATATACTTCAGTACCAGACAAATTGGTTGGAACTATAGTAAAGAACAGAATTATTAGACACAGCGATAAACACACTATGTTGGGGAAGAGTTAACATGGCTTTTGTAAAGGGAGACCATGCCTCACCCATTTTTAGAATTTTTTGAGATGGTCAACAAACATGGACAAGGGTGATCCAGTGGATATAGTGTACTTAGACTTTCAGAAAGCTTTTGACAAGATCCCTCAGCAAAGGCTCTTAAGCAAAATAAGCAGTCATGGGATAAGAGGAATGATCCTCTCATGGATCAGTAACTGGTTAAAAGAGGAAACAAAGGGTGGGAATAAATGGTCAGTTTTCACAGTGGAGGTTAAATAGTGGGGTCTCCCAAGGATTTGTATTGGGACTAGCTCTGTTCAACATATTCACAAATGATCTGGAAAAAGGGATAAACAGTGAGGTGGCAAAATTTGCAGATACAAAATTTCTCAGGATAGTTAAATCCAAAACACACTGCGAAGAGCTACAAAGGGATCTCACAAAACTGGGTGACTGGGAAACAAAATGGCAGACCAAATTCCAATGTAGATAAATGCAAAGTAATGCACTTTGGAAAATATAATCCCAACTATATATACAAAATGCTAGGGTCTAAATTAGTTGTTGTGACTCAAGAAAGATCTTGAAATCATTGTGGGTAGTTCTCTGAAAACATCTGCTGAACGTGCAGTGGAAGTCAAAAAGCTAACAATATTCAGAACCATTCGGACAGGGTTAGATAAGACAGAAAATATGTCACTGTACAAATCCATGGTATGCCTACACTTTGAATACTGCATGCAGTTCCGGTCCCAACAGCTCAAAAATGATATATGAGAATTGGAAAAAGTACAGAGAAGGGCAACAAAAATGATTAGGGATATGGAAGAGCTTCCATATGAGGAGCAATTAAAAAGAGACTGTTCAGCTTAGAAAAGAAATGACAGAGGCAATATGATAGAAGTCTATAAAAATAATGAATTGTGTGGAGAAAGTGAATAATGAAGAGTTATTTACCCCTTCACATAACACATGAACCAGAGGTCACCCAATGAAATTAATAGGTAACTATTCACCCAATGAAATAAGAAGTTTAGAACTAACATAAGGAAGTACTTCTTCACACAAATCACAGTCAACCTGTGGAACTTGTTGCCTATGTATGCTGTACAGGCCAAAAGTAAAACTGGGTTAAAATAAGAATTCGATAAAGTTCATGGAGGTTAGGTCCATCAATGGCTATTAGCCAAGATGATCAGGGTCACAACCCCATGTTCTGAGTGTCCCTAAAGCTCTGACTACTAGAAGCTTGGACTGGACAACACCTCAATAAATTGCCCTGTTCTGTTCATTCCCTCTGAAGCATCTGGCACCAGCCAATGTTGGAAGACAGGATACTGGGCTAGATGGATGACTGGTATGACCCCAGTATGGCTGTTCTTATGGAACTTAGTATATCAGGTAGTGAAACTAACTTTGTTGAACCATAAATGAAGCACGCCCAGAAGATCTGAGACTCTCTTAGATGACTCTCGTATAGATTTTTCCCCCTTGGGAGACACACCAGCTGCTCTGAGTAAAAAGTCTACTTGATGAAGATGTTCACTTTCAGCTTTCTCTAAAGCTCACTGAAGTCAATGAAAAGACTGCCATTGACTTCAATGGGCTTTGAAGTAGGCCCCAAATGCTAAAATTATGTACCCTATAATTGGAGAGCATGGCCCTATCCCCCATCACAATAAGTTTATCATGAACTATTACTTAATGTTTGAAATACTGGAAATGACATTGGTTTCTGTATTTTGGCTCTGATCCTGCAAGTTGTTCTGCAAGGGGAAATTCTTTGTAAAGCCCTACTGAAGTTGGGCTCTACATGGCTGATGGCATACATAGCTTACAGGATCAGGGTCTTTGTCATGACATCTGAAATTTAACACATGGGTCAAAAGTCCAGTTAAAGTCACATTTCCACAAGTTTTCCCATGTTTAAGGTTACATTATTATTTTAAAATGTTTTTGAGTATGTAAAATACCAAAAGGAGAATTCATATGTTTCCTTAGGTAATTTACTGTTTTCTTACTTTAATCTGGTTATTGAAAAAGGTATTTTTAAAGATTAGTTTACTTATTTGTACTTTTTAAATTTATACTTATTTTTTGGACAACGAATCAAAATATTTCAGTTAGTTTTGAGGCATTTTTACTTTTAGGTTCTGATGTGTTAATACTGTAGTGTTTGTTTACATTTAAACATTCCCCTTCATTGTATAAAAGCCACACTGTATTCAACTGAAATATTAAAAAGCCATGAAGACATTTGTAATTAGAGATATAGTGTAAGATTAGATTTAGGTTCAAAAGCTAGGTTTTGTAAAACCAGGCTTCCACATTTAGTCTCAGGCAGGAACACAGACAAAATCTAGGTAATTAGAAGACTGATGTTTTTATTTAAATTTATTTAAATGGAGACATCGTTTTTAAACACATAACCATTCCCCTACATTTGCAACTCACATATGCAGCACTGTGATAGTTTATGATACCGTACCTTGCAAGTGAAACAGATTAGAAACTGATTAATCTACTTTCATTGTCCAAGATGCAATGTAAAATCATACTACATAAACAGCAAAAACCAAAATATTTGTTTTTTTCAGGTATAATATTTTAAAGTGTCATTTCCAATACAAGTAAAAAAAAGAATTCAGAATTGAGGCACTCCCTTCAATTTCAGGTTTTGTAAAACGTAAGTTTCAGGACAAAGCTACCTGGCAATGTCTCTCAAGGTTAATTTATACCTTTTTAAAATTGGATTTTTGTTAGGACAGCATGGCATCAATTGGTTTGCAAAGAAATCAAGGGAACTCTTTAAACACAAGCAAGAGAGTCTTAAAAATTGAATGATGATTGGTTATGATGATCTGTTTCTAAGCTCTAGCAGAGGAAGGATGCAAAGGAATCAAATGTAAACCGTTTGCAATGTGAGCATGGTTTGTTTCTTATTCATTCTGGGATAAGTGACTTCCATTCTCCTTAGGATCCATATACTTCATGTGATGTTCAAATGGTTGATCTACTGTCAATTGGCTGGATCATGCTTCTTTTACCTTCACCTTTTAACATCATCCACTTATTGCAATGAAGATTTGGTCAACACAAGTGACAGTAGCAAAGCTTTATTTGTTAAAGATTACACTTAAAAGTAGGAAAAATTGCCTCCTCTTCTTTTCTATTCTTATCATGCAGAAAGGTGGCCTGAAAGTTAGTTGTTATTTTTAATATTTTTTACATTGGAAATTAAGTTGCCTACTCCATTTTTTCCTGAAAGGCCATTAGTAGGATGCTGACATCACAGGTACCAGGAAAGGAAACCTGACTGAAAGGGGAAGTGATTCTTATTTAATTCAATTTTAAGCATTCTGAATTTGTGTTTTAAAATAAATGCCAAAATTAATACTTGGAAAAAGATATTCATCAAAGACTGAACATCCAGCCTCTTAATTAATGACGAATAAGTCTCCCAAATCCATTCCTCAGGGGCCTCCAATGAAATCTCAAAATATGGAAGACAAGACCTGATGTTGATAAAAAAAGAAAAATCAGCCTCTTTATAGATTATAAAACATCAAAAAAGTCCCAAAACAATTTCCGCCCTGTGCCAATTACCTTTAAAAAGGGGAGACAGGCCAATTTGTAATTCAAATAGATAAACAAAACCAACAAAAGTTTTCTTGAAAAAATTGAGTTAATTTACTAATGAAATAGTTTTGTGAACTACTATATTAAATCAGCTTTCTGAATTTACTTAAACTGCTGTTTATGTAGTTGATGAATGAAGCCATAAGACTAATTTAGAGAGATTGTTGTATTGCTGTTTTATCAAATTGCAACATTTATAAAAAGTGCCAAGAAATAAGATGTCAAAATGTAATGAAAGATAACAGTAAAATTCAACATAATATGTACTAGGAAAAATTTGGTAGGCATTGACATGATAGCTTGAACAAGCTAGATACAAAACACCCAGATTAGAGCTGGATAGAAAACAGAGTATCTGTCTGCCAGGAAACCAAGTTTGAGATTTTGGTCCGAATCAGAATAAAATGTTGACCTTTCCTGTGGAAGGGAATATCCCAATATGGGAACATACCAGTGCCACTGCTGCCTGTCTTTCCTGTCCACCAGCCCTGCTGCTGGTGGGAGGAAAACCCCCAGGCTGATGACAGGAAGGCACCCCAAGGATCCAGGCAGCCTGGTCTGGGATTCCTGGCTGTCCAGTTCTCCAGGTGAGGCAGACCACCTGAAGAACTGACGTGGAGCGGGGGAACCCTGGGAGCCTGGAAACTAGGGATGCAGATGAGCTTGGGAACCAGGGCTCGCAGCCAGCCTTCCAGGCAAGTTGCAAAGGAGATGGTGCTTCTGAGGAGCCAGGAGCCTGAGAACCAGGGCTGCCAAGAAGTCAGATGGACAAAATGGCAGGACCAGGCAGGTTGCCAGGCAGGGTTCTGTCCCATCGGAAACCTGCCTGGTTTCCATCAGAATTTTGTCAAAATATACACATTCCCACAGAACAACTAATTGGCATTTTCCAATAGAAAAATGTTCTGTCAGAAAACTTATGATCCACTCTAATGTAGATGGTTGCTTCTGGTAAGGACTTGAGTTCCCAGATTGTCTAAAAACAATTGCCAATACTTTAAATAGCATGGTGGTTAATTTGATACAAATTAAGAGTGATGAAATCAATACAGGAACTGGCATACATTGTTCTTTGTCTATGCCAGGTGAACTTTGTCAGAGGCTCAGAACAGTCATTGCTAAAGATTTCTCTACATCTGCTAGTAGGCTCCTCAAAAAAACAAACAAAAAAAATATGATGACAGAACATAAAGACTTACAAGATCACTTAATTATATCTTGGGCTGCAAATACTGCTTGGAAAAATTGGAGCTGAGAAAACCAAGCGTTGGGGTCAGAGTGTTCAAATGAAAGAAACTAGAGAGAGAAAAATGTACAGAAAGACATCCATCCAAATTACAAAGGAGAGGGGAGGATCTACCAGTATAAAGAATCAAATCTGTTTTGCTAACTTTGTCTAGTTTACTTGAAGATTGCTTTCATGAAGAAAATCAACAGGTTTCCTAAGTGAATCAGTCAATGTTGGTATTAAAAATAGTAATTTTGGTCAGAAGTACTAGAAAAATGAATAGCATAAGGAAAGTCACAGCATATCATACATCCCTGTGTCCTACCAGAATTAGAGAGAACAACAACTGAGAGGTACTTACCCCTCTTGTGGTCTATGCAAAGCATGTTCCAATCTGTAAGTGGAACAGCTTTCTGTAGTTACACTGGAAGTTAGTAACAGAAAGACAAGACCCTGATTTGATAAGTATGACTGTAAATTCCTGTGAAGAAGTCTCTCTCGAAATGTCATTGTCTGGTCTGTATTACGTCTGAATTTGTACCAGCCTATCACATTCTGGGTAGGAAAAAAAAAAAAAAGATTTATCTAATCAGTGTTACCATTCCCTAGAATTACACAACCATATAACAAAACACACACGTGTGCAAAAGTCAGAAGAGGGGTCAGCCCTGAACTGAATTGGAATTCTTTAAGATCGTAGACCCTGATTCAGCAAACAGGCTTGACTTTAAACACACAAATAGTACCATCCCTATTCAGCAAATCGCTTAAACACAAATAGTTCCATTAGAACTATCCCTGCTTATACGTTCTACTGAATTGAGGCCTTACTGAAAACATTTCATACCCCTCACGTGCTGAGAATATAAATCTATCAAAACTGGTTCGCTTTCAAAGCTTATGGCCAAACCATTAAGCTTGCTCCAAATTTGGCCCTGTACCAGTTCACCTCCCCATCCAACTGCAGTGTCATCCTGTTTATATATTCTGTTCTGAAGCAAGGGTGTTTGATGCAAAATAAACTATTTGTATTTTAAGTCAGACGAGGATGTCAATCTGATTCAGTAAATGAAAGGGCAAACTCTTGCAATGCATGTACTAAAATTCCAATAAACCGAAATCCAACTATGTGTGTTTCAAGTGAACTGTTTGAACTGAAGAACACTTCTTTGATCCAAATACAGGAGAGACCATATGATCTCTCTGCAACATTTAAATGGTTCACTTGGGAGATGAGAAAAAAAAATCCAACAGCAGCACAGAAGAGGGAATGAGTATTCTCCTAAATTTAAAAAAAAGGATTGCTTTGTGAGGACCAAATTTCTGTACAGTTTAGACTTTTGTCATGGGCTGAAAAGACAACAAAAGGGAATAAGTACCTAATGTGAAATTATGGAATGAAACAGATAACTAAAATATGAATCAAAATAGCAATTACACAGAGTCAGCACAATGCCCTGCATAAAACCCCAGAGTATGGATTATTTTTAAAAATAAAATACCTTTTTGCAACCTGATAATATTTTCTTCAGTTCAGGCTCATTCAGTTCACCCGCAGAGTTATAAAAGCTAGAAGAGATCATTAGAAGGATCAGAGAATAAAAGGTTACATTCCAAAGTAAATACTTCTTAAAATAATCAAGTAGCCACCTCATTTCAATCTGATCCAATGTTATTAAAACAAAGTCTAGTGGGAAACACCTTCCCAGTACATCCTGATTTTCTTGTTTACACTTAACAATAATAAAAAAAATTAGGCTCGTCTTAAAGTGATATTGAAATAATGGCATCCGTTATTCACATTCTAAATACAGATATAGGCCCCAATTTAGCAAAGCATTTAAGAACAGTGTGACCAAAAGCACCCCATATTCACACCCCATACACTAGTGCAATAATTTTTTTTTGCAAAATATGCCTTTTGAGGTATCATTTAAAAACTAACACCGCACTGATAATCAATACTCTTGTGTAATATTTATATGAAATGCGTATTAACAATTATGAACATAAGCTGACATTTTACTATAATGTGTTTACCAGACAAATCTGGGGAGTGGGTAAACTGGTTTCTCAAAGACAAAGGACAAGCTGATGCCTCTAGCCAGGTATCATCAAAGTTGATTGGCAATCACCTGTCAAGTGGCAAAGAATGGGGGCAGGAACAGATGGATCTGCATTTTAGCAAACAGCAGCATAGAATCTCTTTCACAATGAGACACCATATCTCCATCCTTACAGCTGGAATGAACTTTATCTAGGGGTAACCCTCAGGGAAATGCATTTCAAAGGGTGAGTGAACTATAAAAGTGAGATGCAAAAACACAGCAAGGGTTCTCTCCCTTTCTCTCTTTCACCTAAGAGGACAAAGAAACCAGTCCTTTGACTTTGGGGGAGTTCCTGACCTGAGAATTTGGTCAGCAATGTTGCTGAGAACATGTGGTAAGGAATTTTTTTTACCTTGAACCAAGGCTAACTAGTTAAGTTTTAGCTACTAGCAAGTGTTTTATCTTTATTTCTCTTGTGACCATTTCTGACTTTACTTGTACTCACTTAAAATCTCTCTCTTAGTAGTTAAACTTGATGCAGCACATCCCTAAGCCCACACCACTTCCCGAAGCCCCCATTGGCCTGGAACTACAAACCACAGCCAGTGGGAGCTGCGATCGGGGCGAACCTGCGGACACTGCAGGTAAACAAACCATTCCAGCCTGCCAGTGGATTTCCCTGATGGACTGCGTGCCAAAGGTTGCTGATCCCTGTTTAAATCAATACTAACCTAGTGTTGTGTTTAAACTGAATTGTTTTGGTAACTCCAATTAAAATAACAAACTGTTGCATATTGACTCGTTACAGTGCCAATGGACCTCTAATATCTGAACTACCCAGGAGAGGGCTGGATAGTGCAGAACACTTGTTTTGGGGAAAATTTGTGACTGAGAGTGTGTTGAGGTCACAATAGCTGGTGGAAGCCAGAGTGTGACTTGAGTGTTGCTGACAGGCTGCTGGGGTCAGAGCTATAGCTATAAATGCTTCCGATGAAGTGAGCTGTAGCTCACGAAAGCTTATGCTCAAATAAATTTGTTAGTCTCTAAGGTGCCACAAGTACTCCTTTTCTTTTTGCGAATACAGACTAACACGGCTGCTACTCTGAAAGAAGACACTCAGCATGTGACCTGCATGCTATTAGGCAGTTTGTAAGCATTCCAGGTTGGGAGCTACAACAGCAAAGCATTTGAGGCACCCAGGGTTACAGGTACTGCACCCAAAATGTGACACACAGGTTTAAATATTTAAATGGAATAAGGATGGATTTATTACATGCTTAAGGGCTTTCCTGAACCATGGCCACAGAAAGTCAGTAATGGTGTGGTGGGGCATGGCTTGAAGGTTTTAGCAACATGAGTTTGGACTGGCTGTATTGAGTGATGTGGGGTCATCTACATTTTTCTACAGCATCCATCATAGTATATGAATACCTGTAATAATCCCAAATGAATGCCAATAAAACCTTTATACTAGCATTGCGATATATTCTGTATTGGCCACATCATTTTTATTATAAAACATTTTAAGTGTTTGAGGGTTATAACGTTTTTTTATTGGGACTATTTTTTTATCCCTTTGCCTGTGAACCTTGCTACTGCGAGTTCAACTGTACATGCCATGGAGAAACAAGAAAAATGATTATTTCTAAAACTGCTAAAAATGACCTAAAATAGATTTTATATACATCACATTTAATGCCAGTTATCTAAGAATCTTCTACAACTAGAAGCAAGTGAAGTGTAGTTCACTGATAAGTTGACATTCTCCCCTTTCCTACGGTATTAAGCTTTAATGCTTTCACTTCTATCCCTGATGGGTCATAAGATATCCAACCTTAAAGTGTTACTACCTCGAGCCAGTGCAATTCTGGGGGGAAATTATACACCGATGGGAAGTAGTAGTTTTTTGTTTGTTTTTTTGTTTTTTTTAAATGAAGCTATTTTTAATGTTAAAGTGAGTCTCAGGAAGATTACATAGTGTGCACAGTGCAGACCTTGATTCTATAGTTCATAACACGCATGGTATACAGTATATATATTTATACATGCACACAGATATAAGCACACAGTATACATCTAATAAAAAGTACTTAAAACTAATACAATATTGTACCAAATGTATCTGTGTCATTTGGAGAAGCTGATATGTCATTCACCACTAGCTATGTTATTTCTTCATCCATAGGACGTGAGCTTAACTGATGTAGAAACCAGTCATTTAATTTTGTACATGTTTAGTCAATGATACTAACCTGAAAAGCTGATAGCATGGAATATGTTTTTGTATATCTGAAAGAAAAACAATATATTACTCTGGCTCCACGTACGCAGCACTCTCATTCTTCTGCAGACTATATTTATAGCCATACCCTCCTGAGAAGTAAAAATTTTATCAAGGGACCTTTAAAACGTAAAACAAACACTAAACTCCAATATCTACTCACATTGGGTCAGGAAATAAAATAATAAAAGTCTTTAAAAATAATCCTATGGTTTTTCAAGACTACAGGGAAACCATCTACATGTTTAGGTGTGTTTTTCAATAAACTATTTTTTTCCCTTGTGCTTTGCCAAGCAAGAATCATGGCCGGTTTTTCTCATTTTGTTCTCTTCATTTTTTGAGAACAAGAGTAAAAATAAAAAATACACTTAATCAAACTGCCTTGTATTTTTCAGTTAAGGCCCAGATCTGTTGAGCATAAGAATACGTACCTAATACCAATTAATTGTAGTGTTCTTTCTAGTTTTGCACTCAGCATCAGAATTATTCTTACAGTTAAACTTTTATGCAAGAATATAGTTGTTTCATAAATGAAAGCTATTGTTTGTATTTCTGTAGCACTCACAATAATGTAGACGTTTTCAAATATATAATTCAGTCCAAAGTGACTCTCCTGATTTTCAACATCCTGCATGGAATTGATCCTGGTTATGTAAGAGAGAGTCTCTCTTGGACTACAGCTGTTTTCCAGTGAAGCACTAGAGCTGTTGGCCACTGGGGTAGGTTCATTACTATAGGACGCAGAACCTTCACAGGAGCTGGATCAAGAATATGGAACTCACTACTAGAAGAAATAAGGACAACTAACCTCTTAACATTCAGAGCTAAATGCAAAACCCTCTTCTTTACCCAGATCCTCCCACAGTAGTACTCATTGCAGAGGGGAGTATTAAGTCTTACAACAGCACTCACTTTTATAACGTTATGTTCAAGTGATGTTTTTCACAGGGTCAGCTTCTCTTATGTTCATTTTTTCTTCTCAAAGGTTCATATAAAATATAAGATGACTTCCCAGCACTTAATACCTCCACAGAAATTTGTTTTTAAATAAACTTCAAGTTGGAAATATCTGAAAGCCTGCTTGATAATAAAACCTGAAGAAGAGCTCTGTGTAAGCTCAAAAGCTTGTTTCTCTCACCAACAGAAGTTGCTCCAATAAAAGATTACCTCACCCACCTGGTCTCTCTGATAATAAAATAGTCTTTGATACGTAAGCACTTTTCATCTTCAAGAGACACTTAAGTATTAATGAATTAATCCTCACAGCACCTTCTGCGAAAAGCAAATAGTATACCTATTTTACGGATGGAAAAAAGGACCCAAAGTCAACTTGGTCTAAATGAGCTGAACTTCATGGAATTCAAAACCGTGCCAGATTTCACCAGGATTGAATTTGGTCCAAAAGAGGTTAGGTGACTTACTCAAGGCAACAGAAGGAGTCAGAGGCAAAATCTGTTTTTAATTTGACTTCTTGGTACAGAAGATTTATTCAAGAAAATATAAACTCATACTTTTGTTTCCATATATCTAGAACTATTAGATAAAATATTTTGTTACACTCATATTTTTGTAAAAATCTCAAAAAGTTAAAGAAGATGAACTATGAAAGATTATCTTACAAAATGATAAATACCACATTTAAATACAGCATTGTGACAAGATTCAGTAGTCTTTGTTGCCAGTCCGAGGCCCAGATACAGTAGGGTACTTAAGCATATGCACTGTCCCACTGAAATCAAGAGTAGACTCACCGATTGTATAAACAACTTCAACATCATCCATCTGAGAGTCAGTAATGCTGTTCTTGGCTTCACCTTTCACTTCTCCAAGGAGGAAACCTTCCTTCGTAAGGGGAGCAAACAGAGGAAAAACATATTAGAAATAATTAGGGTTCTCAATTAATCATAGTTAACGCACGCGATTAACTAAAAAAAAAATCACGATTAAAATAATTAATCGTGATTAATCACAGTTTTAATTACACTGTTAAACAACAGAATACCAATTGAAATGTATTAAATATTTTGTATGTTTTTCTACATTTTCATATATATTGTATTCTGTGTTGTAATTGAAATCAGTGTATATTATTTTTATTACAAATATTTGCACTGTAAAAATGATAAACAAAAGAAATAGTTTTTTTTCAATTCACTTCGTACAAGTACTGTAGTGCAATTTCTTTGTCGTGAAAGTGCAACTTACAAATGTAGATTTTTTGTGTGACATAACTGCACTCAAAAACAAAACAATGTAAAACTTCAGAGCCTCCAAGTCCATTCAGTCCTACTTCTTGTTCAGCCAATCGCTAAGACAAACAATTTTATTTACATTTATAGGAGATAATGCTGCCCTCTTCTTATTTACAATGTCACCAGAAAGTGAGAACAGGAATTTGCATGGCACTTTTGTAGCTGGCATTGTAAGATATTTACGTACCACATAAGCTAAACATTTGCATGCCCCTTCAAGCTTCGGCCACCATTCCAGAGGATATGCTTCCACGCTGATGACGCTCGTTAAAAAAAAAATGCGTTAATTAAATTTGTGACTGAACTCCTTGGGGGAGAATTGTACATCCCCTGCTCTGTTTTACCCACATTCTGCCATATATTTCATGTTATAGCAGGCTTGGATGATGACCCAGTACACGTTATTCATTTTAAGAACACTTTCACTGCAGATTCACAAGAAAACGCAAAGAAGGTACCAATGTGAGCTTTCTAAAGATAGCCACTGCACTGGATCCAAGGTTTAAGAATCTGAAGTGCCTTCCAAAATCTGAGAGGGGTGAGGTGTGGAGCATGCTTTCAGAAGTCTTAGAAGAGCAACACTCCGCTGCGGAAACTACAGAACTCAAACCACCAAACAAGAAAATCAACCTTCTGCTGGTGGCATCTGACTCAGATACCAAAAACGAACATGCATCGGTCCGCATTGCTGTGGACTGTTATTGAGCAGAACCTGTCGTCAGCATGGATGCATGTGCCCTGGAATGGTGGTTAAAGCATTAAGGGACATATGAATCTTTAGCGCATCTGGTACGTAAATATCTTGTGACATCTGCTACAACAGTGCCATGAGAACGCCTGTTCTCACTTTCAGGTGACGTTGTAAACAAGAAGCGGGCAACATTATCTCCTGCATCTGTTTGTCTGAGCAATTGGCTGAACAAGAAGGAGGACTGAGAGGACTTGCAGACTCTTAAAGTTATCCAGTATTTTATTTTTGAATGAAGTTTTTTGGTACATAATTCTAGATTTGTAAATTCAACTTTCATGTTAAAGATATTGCACTACAGTACTTATATTAGGTGAATTGAAAAAAAAAAGAAATAGTATTTTGCAGTGCAAATACTTTTAAGCAAAAATAAATATAAAGTGAGCACTGTACACTTTGTATTCTGTGTTGTAATTGAAATCAATATATATGAAAATGTAGAAAACATCAAAAAATATTTAAATAAATGGTGTTCTATTGTTTAATCACGTGATTAATCACAATTATTTTTTTTAATCGTGCGATTAATCACAATTAATTTTTTAATCGCTTGACTGCCCTAGAAATAATGCTTTTATTGACAATGGTAAAAAAAATCTACACTCCATCATCTGGACAATGAGCTGTGGGAGACAGGAGTTCTGAAATTTACAAAAATAATTTACCAAAGCAAGCATCTTGAACTTTTAGCACTGTCCTTTATTTTGTGTGGCCTGCAATTATTTCCCCATATGATTTACTGCCACAAACCGTAGTGCAGTCAAAGCACAACAGAAAAGCCCACAAGTGGTGGAGCAAAATGACTCTCCCCAAATGCTTATGCTACTTCTCCCTAAGTTCAGCAAAAGCATATAGGAAGGAGAGACAGCAGGAATAAAAGGTAAAATAGCAAAAAAGGAAACATTTCACAAGAATAAAAAACTATAAAGGTGTGGGATAGATGGCATTTTGTTTTTAAATACGCAAATATGAGTGAAGAAAAAAATTGGGGGATCTATGTATTCTTTCTTGCTTGCTTTTTACTTCTGTTATGCTTCCTTTTTTAAACAGTTGGAATGGGATGCAGACTTAGTTTTAATGACCACCTGTCAGACTTGGACCTAAAAGTTTGGCCAGCTCTTAACAACTATTCCATAACATACAAAGCAGAAGTAGAAAATGTTACTTTTACACCACACAACACAGTGTCGCTGAGTTACAGTTCTGAAAGACATCAACTTCCTGACATTAGTGTCCTTAAATTCTAAACACTAATGTTGCAATAAATGAGGTTTTAATACAAAAGATTTTGTTTCTAAAAAAAGTTAAAAACTAGATCAAATGTATGTTGCCAAGATAAAAGCGTATGTGGATCTTGACATTTACGACTCTAGTTTTAAAATGTAATGAAAATCATAAATTGCATCAGGCCTGTAGGCAATCTTCCAGTAGCTATAACTTCATTTCCAAACTAATGCCCTGATCTGAAACTACTGTAGATCTGCATGGCCAGATTTGAGCAGAGCCCCACTGAGATCAATGGAGCTCCATATGGGGAGAGGGTCTGCCAGCATGAAGGAGCTTGCAAGATCAAGGACCAAACTTTTTGTTAAACAAGGCAAAATACACTTATCTTCACTTAGGACCAAGATAATCAAAACTCTGATATTAAAAAAAAAATCAAGTTTATCCAAGCACGAAGAGCCCAGAACATACCTAAGGCCTGGGCAGAAAAGCATTTCATGTGTCTTTCTCCCAAGAAATAAAATACATTTCAGCACAAATGTGTAAGGTTTTTTTCTTTTCTTTTCTTTTTTTTGGGGGGGGGGGGGAGGGATGTTGCACTTCTGGAAATAACCCTGATCCTGCAATCACATCCATGTAGTTAGATCTTCAGCCTTCTGCATGAGACCCAAGAGTCTGCCCATATTGATCAATTTACAGAATCGGAGCCTACCCCTCTTTTATCATTATAACCACATCATTGCTACTACCACCTACGTAAGCGGGGGGCTGGTTTCAAATTGTGGTGACATCTGAAGTGAGGGAGATTTAAAAAAAAAAAAAAAATAGGGGGGGGGGGGAGAGCGATGTTGCCAATACCTCATTGAAACACAAGGAGCAAAACCCTTCCCCTTCACAAAGCAAGAGTGATCTATTTGTAAAAGCAGTGGCTTGAAATCAATCCCCAAAGGATTTCTGCCCCTCTGGCACGGCCCTGGCCCTGGCCCTGGGAGGGGGCGGCAGTAGGTCGGGGCACACTTTACACACCGTTATTGACACTCAGAGGGACGGGGCCGTGGGGTCACCCGGTAGCCAGCCGGAGAGCGGCTGGGGCGCGCCGGGGAGCATGGAGTGAAAGTGAAAGCAGGGGAAGCCGCTGAGACCCAGCGGCGGCTGCCCCGCCCAGGGGAGACTCGGGGGGGGGGGGCGGGATGAAAACCCACTTCTTCACCTCGGACAACCGCCCCCAGGCAGGCCCCCCCCGGCCCTCTCCTCCGGGCCCCAGGGCTCCCCACAGGGCGAAACCCGCCCCCGGGCCGCCACCCCTGCCCCAGGTGCCCTGCTCCCCGCGGGCGGCTCACAGCGTCCGAGTCGGTGTTGAGGTGCTGGAAGGCGAGGGCGCCAAAGACGAAGCCGGAGAGCAGGGCCGAGGTGGTTTCCCCCTCCATGCTCCCGCGCCCGCCGCTGCCGCCCGCGCCTCACGGGCCGCGCGCCGGACCAACAATGGCAGCGCCGGGCCGCCGCCTGAGAGACCCCTAGTGCCCAGCGGGGAAACGGCACCCGCCGGCTGCGCCGCGACCGCCCCACTCGCCACGCAACGGGCTCCGCTGGGGGCACACGCACCCCCCCGACACTGACACCCCGACCCCGACCCCCCCACACTGACACGCGGACACCCCCACACTGACACCCCGACACACTGACACCCCCCCACCCCCACACTGACACCCCCACACTGACACACTGACACCCCCCCACCCCCACACTGACACCCCCACACTGACACACTGACACCCCCCCACCCCCACACTGACACCCCCACACCAACACACCGACACCCCCACACACCCCCACACTGACACACCGACACACTGACACCCCCCCACACCCACACTGACACCCCCACACTGACACCCCCACACCAACACACCGACACCCCCACACACCCCAACACTGACACACCGACACACTGACACCCCCCCACACCCACACTGACACCCCCACACTGACACACTGACACCCCCCCACCCCCACACTGACACCCCCACACCAACACACCGACACCCCCACACACCCCCACACTGACACACCAACACACTGACACCCCCCCACACCCACACTGACACCCCCACACTGACACACTGACACCCCCCCACCCCCACACTGACACCCCCACACTGACACACTGACACCCCCCCACCCCCACACTGACACCCCCACACTGACACACTGACACCCCCCCACCCCCACACTGACACCCCCACACCAACACACCGACACCCCCACACACCCCCACACTGACACACCGACACACTGACACCCCCCCACACCCACACTGACACCCCCACACTGACACCCCCACACCAACACACCGACACCCCCACACACCCCAACACTGACACACCGACACACTGACACCCCCCCACACCCACACTGACACCCCCACACTGACACACTGACACCCCCCCACCCCCACACTGACACCCCCACACCCACACACCGACACCCCCACACACCCCCACACTGACACACCAACACACTGACACCCCCCCACACCCACACTGACACCCCCACACTGACACACTGACACCCCCCCACCCCCACACTGACACCCCCACACTGACACACTGACACCCCCCCACCCCCACACTGACACCCCCACACCAACACACCGACACCCCCACACACCCCCACACTGACACACCGACACACTGACACCCCCCACACCCACACTGACACCCCCACACTGACACACTGACACCCCCCCACCCCCACACTGACACACCGACACACTGACACCCCCCCACACCCACACTGACACCCCCACACTGACACACTGACACCCCCCCACCCCGACACACTGACACCCCCCCACCCCCACACTGACACACTGACACCCCCCCACCCCCACACTGACACCCCCACACCAACACACCGACACCCCCACACACCCCCACACTGACACACCGACACACTGACACCCCCCCACCCCCACACTGACACCCCCACACTGACACACTGACACCCCCCCACCCCCACACTGACACCCCCACACCAACACACCGACACCCCACACACCCCCACACTGACACACCGACACACTGACACCCCCCCACACCCACACTGACACCCCCACACTGACACCCCCACACCAACACACCGACACCCCCACACACCCCAACACTGACACACCGACACACTGACACCCCCCCACACCCACACTGACACCCCCACACTGACACACTGACACCCCCCCACCCCCACACTGACACCCCCACACCAACACACCGACACCCCCACACACCCCCACACTGACACACCAACACACTGACACCCCCCCACACCCACACTGACACCCCCACACTGACACACTGACACCCCCCCACCCCCACACTGACACCCCCACACTGACACACTGACACCCCCCCACCCCCACACTGACACCCCCACACTGACACACTGACACCCCCCCACCCCCACACTGACACCCCCACACCAACACACCGACACCCCCACACACCCCCACACTGACACACCGACACACCGACACACTGACACCCCCCCACACCCACACTGACACCCCCACACTGACACCCCCACACCAACACACCGACACCCCCACACACCCCCACACTGACACACCGACACACTGACACCCCCCCACACCCACACTGACACCCCCACACTGACACACTGACACCCCCCCACCCCCACACTGACACCCCCCACACCAACACACCGACACCCCCACACACCCCCACACTGACACACCAACACACCGACACCCCCCCACACCCACACTGACACCCCCACACTGACACACTGACACCCCCCCACCCCCACACTGACACCCCCACACTGACACACTGACACCCCCCCACCCCCACACTGACACCCCCACACCAACACACCGACACCCCCACACACCCCCACACTGACACACCGACACACTGACACCCCCCCACACCCACACTGACACCCCCACACTGACACACTGACACCCCCCCACCCCCACACTGACACACCGACACACTGACACCCCCCCCACACCCACACTGACACCCCCACACTGACACACTGACACCCCCCCACCCCGACACACTGACACCCCCCCACCCCCACACTGACACACTGACACCCCCCCACCCCCACACTGACACCCCCACACCAACACCCCGACACCCCCCACACACCCCCACACTGACACACCGACACACTGACACCCCCCCCACACCCACACTGACACCCCCACACTGACACACTGACACCCCCCCACCCCCACACTGACACCCCCACACCAACACACCGACACCCCCCACACACCCCCACACTGACACACCGACACACTGACACCCCCCCACACCCACACTGACACCCCCACACTGACACACTGACACCCCCCCACCCCCACACTGACACCCCCACACCAACACACCGACACCCCCACACACCCCCACACTGACACACCGACACACTGACACCCCCCCACACCCACACTGACACCCCCACACTGACACACTGACACCCCCCCCACCCCCACACTGACACCCCCACCACACCCCCACACTGACACACCGACACCCCCCCACCCCCACACTGACACCCCCACACTGACACACCGACACCCCCACACACCCCCACACTGACACACCGACACACTGACACCCCGACCCCCGACACCCCCACACTGACACCCCCCCACCGACACCCCCACACACCCCCACACTGACACACCGACACCCCCCACCCCCACACTGACACCCCCACACCGACACACCGACACCCCCACCCCCACACTGACACCCCCACACCCGACACACCGACACCCCCACACACCCCCACACTGACACACCGACACCCCCACGCCGACACACTGACACCCCCACACTGACACCCTCACACTGACACCCCCACACCAACACACCGACACCCCCCACACACCCCCACACTGACACACCGACACACTGACACCCCCCCACACCCACACTGACACCCCCCCACTGACACACTGACACCCCCCACCCCCACACTGACACACCGACACACTGACACCCCCCCACACCCACACTGACACCCCCACACTGACACACTGACACCCCCCCACCCCCACACTGACACACCGACACACTGACACCCCCCACACCCACACTGACACCCCCACACTGACACACTGACACCCCCCCACCCCCACACTGACACCCCCACACCAACACACCGACACCCCCACACACCCCCACACTGACACACCGACACACTGACACCCCCCCACACCCACACTGACACCCCCACACTGACACACTGACACCCCCCCACCCCCACACTGACACCCCCACACACCCCCACACTGACACACCGACACCCCCCCCACCCCCCACACTGACACCCCCCCACCGACACCCCCACACACCCCCACACTGACACACCGACACCCCCCCACCCCCACACTGACACCCCCCACACCGACACACCGACACCCCCACCCCCACACTGACACCCCCACACCGACACACCGACACCCCCACACACCCCCACACTGACACACCGACACCCCCACGCCGACACACTGACACCCCCACACTGACACCCTCACACTGACACCCCACACCAACACACCGACACCCCCCACACACCCCCCACACTGACACACCGACACACTGACACCCCCCCACACCCACACTGACACACTGACACCCCCCCCCACTGACACACTGACACCCCCCCACCCCCACACTGACACACCCACACTGACACACTGACACCCCCCCACCCCCACACTGACACACCGACACACTGACACCCCCCCACACCCACACTGACACCCCCACACTGACACACTGACACCCCCCCACCCCCACACTGACACCCCCACCCAACACACCGACACCCCCACACACCCCCACACTGACACACCGACACACTGACACCCCCCCACACCCACACTGACACCCCCCCACACTGACACACTGACACCCCCCCCACCCCCACACTGACACACCGACACACTGACACCCCCCCCACACCCACACTGACACCCCCACACTGACACACTGACACCCCCCACCCCCCACACTGACACACCGACACACTGACACCCCCCCACACCCACACTGACACCCCCCACACTGACACACTGACACCCCCCACCCCCACACTGACACCCCCACACCAACACACCGACACCCCCACACCCCCACACTGACACACCGACACACTGACACCCCCCCACACCCACACTGACACCCCCACACTGACACACTGACACCCCCCCACCCCCACTGACACCCCCACACACCCCCACACTGACACACCGACACCCCCCACCCCCACACTGACACCCCCCACACTGACACACCGACACCCCCACACACCCCCACACTGACACACCGACACACTGACACCCCCCGACCCCGACACCCCCACACTGACACCCCCCCACCGACACCCCCACACCCCCACACTGACACACCGACACCCCCCCACCCCCACACTGACACCCCCACACCGACACACCGACACCCCCACCCCCACACTGACACCCCACACCGACACACCGACACCCCCACACACCCCCACACTGACACACCGACACCCCCACGCCGACACACTGACACCCCCACACTGACACCCTCACACTGACACCCCCACACCAACACACCGACACCCCCACACACCCCCACACTGACACACCGACACACTGACACCCCGACACCGACACCCCCACACTGACACACCCCCCCCCCCACACTGACACCCTCACACTGACACCCCGACACCGACACCCCCACACTGACACCCCCCCACCCCCACACTGACACACTGACACCCCCACACACCCCCGACACTGACACCCCGACACCGACACCCCCACACTGACACCCCCCCACCCCCACACTGACACACCGACACCCCCCCACCCCCACACTGACACCCTCACACTGACACCCCGACACCGACACCCCCACACTGACACTCTGACACCCCCACACTGACACCCCCACACTGACACGCTGACACCCCCCCACCCCCACACTGACACCCTCACACTGACACCCCGACACCGACACCCCCCACACAGACACCCCCCCACACCCACACTGACACCCTCACACTGACACCCCCGACACCGACACCCTCACACTGACACCCCCACACCAACACACCGACACCCCCACACACCCCCACACTGACACACCGACACCGACACCCCCACACTGACACCCCCCCACACCCACACTGACACCCTCACACCGACACACCGACACCCCCACACTGACACACTGACAACCCCCCACCCCCACACTGACACCCCCACACTGACACCCCCACACCAACACACCGACACCCCCACACACCCCCACACTGACACACCGACACCGACACCCCCACACTGACACACTGACACCCCCCCCACCCTCACACTGACACCCCCACACCAACACACTGACACACTGACACCCTGACACCCCCACACTGACACACCGACACCCCCACACTGACACACTTACACCCCCACACTGACACCCCCACACTGACACACCGACACCCCCACACCGACACACTGACACCCCCACACTGACACCCCCACACGGACACACTGACACCCCCCCCACACCCACACTGACACCCCCACACTGACACCCCCACACCAACACACTGACACCCCCCCACACCCACACTGACACCCTCACACTGACACACCGACACCCCCACACCGACACACACACCCACACTGACACCCCCACACTGACACCCCCACACCGACACACTGACACCCCCCACCCCCACACTGACACCCCCACACACCCCCACACTGACACACCGACACACTGACACCCCCCCACCCCCCACACTGACACCCCCACACACCCCCACACTGACACACCGACACACTGACACCCCCCCCCACCCCCACACTGACACCCCCCACACTGACACACTGACACCCCCCCACCCCCACACTGACACCCCCACACCAACACACCGACACCCACACACCCCCACACTGACACACCGACACACTGACACCCCCCCACACCCACACTGACACCCCCACACCAACACACCGACACCCCCACACACCCCCACACTGACACACCAACACACTGACACCCCCCCACACACCACACTCACCCCCACACTGACACCTGACACCCCCACCCCCACACTGACACCCCCCACCAACACACCGAACCCCCACACACCCCCACTGACACCACCCAACACACTGACAGCCCCCCCACACCCCCACACTGACACCCCCACACTGACACCCTGACACCCCCCCACCCCCACACTGACACCCCCCACACTGACACTGACACCCCCCCACACCCACACTGACACCCCACACCAACACACACCGACAACCCCCACAACCCCCACACTGACACACCGACACACTGACACCCCCACACCCACACTGACACCCCCCACACTGACACACTGACACCCCCCACCCCACCTGACACACCGACACACTGACACCCCCCACACCCACACTGACACCCCACACTGACA